>NW_025999869.1:17798849-17814696 GCF_001458135.2 Marmota marmota marmota
TATTTCTACTATAATACAACCCAACAAGATGACGCCAAACAAAACCGAGACAGAATGAAATAAAAAGGGAACAACAAAAAGTCATTATAGCCTTTCTATCCTCCTGACATGTGCATCCGTCCTTTCTCCCTATCTGTTCCTCAGACGTAAATAGTTTTTCCTCAGATGTGAGCGGTTTTTCTTCCATCTCACTCATCTCCAGGGACAGGCAACTTAAAACAAAAGTGAAGCAAAATAAAAGAGGAATCTTAAAATGGCTACCCATCCTCTCGCCCTGCCCTCAGGGGCGAGCAGTTTCACTTACCCTCAGTCGCTCCCCGTGTGAGCCACCAAATGCCGCAGTCTGGCTGGGCACAATCAGGAGCCACTTGTCAAAAGAAACTAACTTTATTTTTAGAACCACACACGCCAAACAAAACAGCCTCTCAGGAAAAACCCTCAGAGCCTCAACTGCCACCACCGGCTTTCCACAAGCCTCTCTCTCCCCCACAAGCTTCTCTCCACCTCCCACAATCCTCCTGCTCTTGAGACCAATTGGCTGGGTCACGTGGGCGGAGCCAAAAAAGTCCCCCAATGAGCAGCTCCGTGGTCTGAAAGGGCAGGGAAACAGCCCAATGAGCATCACCGCAGAGGAGCCAATCAGCTAGATGTTGCTGGGGCCGCTGTGAGCCAATCATCAGCCGGCAGCTGGAAGTTCTTCTATTCTATTTACTTCCTTCTCTAAACTATCTGCCACCTGGTGGTCCAGGGAAACATTTAGCAGTTTAGTCATGGGCCACTGATAAAAACTGGTTAATTTGGATTTGATGATTCATTCAACAAAATGCTTATTGAGGGCCTACTACGTGTGCAACAACTTTTTAGGTCTTGGGGAATAAGTAATGACCAAGACAGTGAGCAAAGAAGGTGGTTTCAGACTCTGCTAAATGCTAACAAGAAAATAAATTGAAGAGAGAGGAACTTTAGAAGGCTCAAGGGAGGTCTCTCTAAGACAGAAGTGACACTTACCCTGAAATGGAAAAGATATTAGTTTTCTACCACTCCGTGACAAATTGCAGCAAACTTCTCACTTTAAACACAAGTTTACTGCCTGAGAGTTTCTGTGGGTCAAGGTATGGGTATGGATTCCCTGGATCCTGGGCTCAGGGTGCTGCAGATTGCAACCAAGGTGTTGGCAGGAGATAGAATCTCATTTACAGGGACCTCTGCTGGCCTCTTGGCAGGACTCTTGTCCTCCTGGCTATATGACATTGGTCCCCGTTTTCTTGCTATCTTTCACTAGGGACATTCTCAACCATTAGGTACCATCCTCAGGCCCTTATGGTTCCCCATCCCCCTACAATTTGTCCATTTGCTTTCTGTTAAGCCAACAGGAGATTGTCTCTGGGATACCTCACCTTCCTTTTTATCATTAGTGCATTATAGTTATACATAATTGTGGTGCTTATTTTTGACATATTCATAAATGTATATAACATCATTCGCTCCATTTTAATTCCTGGTACTATATCCTTCTCTCTCCTCCTCCCTCTCCCTGCTAAATGAAGCCCATGTGGGAGTCTCTTTTGATGAACTCAAAGTCAACTGGATTAGTAACATCATCAAAGGCATGATGTAGTATCACATTCATGGGCTCCACCTGTGCTCCAGGGTAGATTGTATCTTGCATGTACACCCAAAGGTGAGAATCAGAGGGATTCTACCTACCAAAAATGAAACCAGACCTTCCAAATCAGGGGACAGATTTCCAAGTAGGGTCACCAGAAAGTATAAAGACTGAAGTAGCAACAAACTTGATTGCCACAGTCTGGCTGGGCACAATTCACCAGCCACTTGTCAAGCAGAAATGAACTTTATTTTTAGAACACACGCAGCACCACAGGAACTCTTCAGGAATTCCCTCAGAACCCAACTGCCACCACCAGCTTCCCAGGAGCCTCTCAACCCCCCACTCCTCCTGCTCCTGAGGCCGATTGGCTGGGTCGCGTGGGCGGAGCCAAAAGAGTCCCCCAATGAGCAGCTCCGTGGTCTGAAAGGGCGGGGAAACAGCCCAATGAGCATCACTGCAGAGGAGCCAATCAGCTGGCAGCTGGAAGTTTGCTGGGGCCCCTTCAGCTGTGGGTCTCAACACTTGATATTATCTGCGGCAGTCTGGCTGGGCACAAAATCACGAGCCACTCAAGCAGGAACAAACTTTATTTTTGAAACTGCCGCCAATGCCCCGTATGCTCCCTGGAAGATTGCTGACCGGACCCCAACAGCAAGTCCATCCTCCAGAATTCCCTCCTACCGCACTTCCCCAACCAATGGGAACTCTCCAGGAGTCCTATAGCAGGCCGAGGTGGACAAGCAGGAGTCCAATATCCATATGAATGCAGATCTTAACATAATCATATCATCTCAATGGCTTGCTGACGTCACCTTTCAACCAAAAATGCCATGCATCATATTACTTGGCTGTGGCTCTTAGCAATTATCAGGAAAGGGAAATACATAAGGTTGGTGTGCTGATGTATGGGAGAGGAGGAAAAGGAGCCAAGGGAAGGAGGCAGGAGACATCAGTAGGTACCAGACCACCTAGGGCCATGGTGGCCATGATAAAGAGTTTGGATATCACTGTATGTGTAGAAGGAAGCCACAAATGTTAATTGAGCCCCCAGTGCCATATTAGGTTCATCTGTGGCAGAAAGACTAACGGATCTGAAGTCAAGAGAAACAGGAGACAATAACTCGGTGGATTTACTTCTTATTTTGTGAAATGAGGGCCTAATGCTAAAGGTTCTTAACAGATCTAACATTGGCTTTTTTTTCTAGGTCTTTTAAAAATACTATTCAGGCAAAAGTAAAAATATTATGAATGTAATCACTTTCTAGACTTGGCTGACCTAATTAGAATTTGATCTTCTACATCTTCTATGCATCTTCCAAAGCTCATGAATGCACCCTTGAGTCACTTTGTAAATCCTATAAATAACAATAATAATATTATTACTATGGAGGCATTTCTGGGAGCAAAATGTAATTTGTCCTTTGGTCAGGGGAGAATTCATAATTAGCGTTTTTAGAAAATTCTATCAGTGCAGATTTTCAAAATAATGCTGAGATAAGAGCTTATAGTTTGGAAATGCGAGCTCATTGTGGACATTTTTTTTTCTTCTACTTAAGCTGAGGCTGAAAGGAGGCTCCATGTCTGAATTTAACAACCTGTACAAATGTCATTATGTCCTAATCTACCCAGAAGTCAGATGCATAACTGTTTTCTTAGCACCTTTGACTGAAGTACTAGCAGGATTTACTTGAGGTTTCCCTTTGGGCCTCTGATTTATAGAGGAAATTTTTAAAAATTTAAAAAAAAATTATAGAACTTAGATTCTAAAATCCGAAGACTTATATAGAGCTGTTTGATGACTCCCACACTTTTGGTAAGTGCCTGTACACAGTAATATAACTTCCTAAGTCTCCTTTCGACCAGGATTTAGGTTGCCATTAAAATAAGGCACCATAAGATTCTTCTTTAAAACATCCCTTTCTTGTTTTCAAGTGTGATGCCTCAAATTGTTAAGATCATTTTGAATTATTTTCCTCTCAGGAAGTAAGAGAAATTTATTCAGTGAAGCAATCTAAAAATAACTCATTGGAGAGCCAGTGGCTTCCATGGTTACCAAAAGACCCTGTTGATTCTTTGCTTTAACAGGCAATCACAAGTGGGGAATCATTTGGATAAAAAAACACCACACACTCAAAATAGCATGAAGGACCCCAGAAGAGGACTGGGCTTCCTTTCATTCCATGGAGGAATCTACTCCGCAGCCCTATAAACTCGCACTCAGAAGAAAGGACTAGAACTTAGTTCTGGGTATCCCACCATAGTCTTATGCTCTGACAAACCCCATGGAATTTCATAAGCAATTTTTGAAATTATCATACTCACAGTAATAATCGTCTATATAATTTCTATCACAGGCAGCAAAAAGGAGTTAGGTAGGGTGTTTTTTTTGGTTTTTTATTTAGGTAAAATGACTCAACGTCATGTGGAAGTTACAAATGTACATAATGATGATTGGAAGTAAGGTCACATATGCAGGTATAAATACATGTTTAAAAGTCATATTCAGATATATTCATGCATGTTTCATTTAGATAAAGTCTCCTAAGATTTTGACACCCCATTCTAACTTGTTTTGAGAAGGTGAAATCTAAGAAAAATCTAATTTTGAAAAGAATTTATATTTTTACTATAGATTCTCAGGTATAGCATATACAAAACATCTTTATTAAAACATAAGGTACACACCAAAATACACTAAACTGCCTATCTATTAACTAAGCTAAAAAGTCAAAGAATGCCAGAGATGTAAGTTTAATATATTTATGTACCACCGATCTAGATAGGCATGGGCAGTGAGATGGAGCATTGATTAGTTCAAATATTGACTGCTTACTAGAATTGTTAGCTTAAATATGTTTTTTTTTGTACCAAATATAGTCTTATGGTTATTTCTTACATTCTGCATGTACAGCAAGTGACGGTCATGTACCAAGCACTATTCTAGGCACAAGGATATGGCTGAAATAAGATAGAATATAAATTTCATGAGGACAAGTACCTTGTCTAACAGGGAAGACAGAAAAATCGAGAGAATTCCAAACTGTAATGAATTCCATTAAAGATACTCTCACAAAGTGATCAGACAGTAGGAAAGAGACCACTTTATATAGTATGGTCAGAAAGAGTTCTCTAAGATTTTGAACTTGGACTTAAAATAAGTAGGCTCCAACCATGAGCAAAACCAGATGAAGGGCAGGAAGAAAAGTTGGGGAGAGAGAACAAATACAAAGACCTGGAGGGAAAAAAAAAAAAAAAAAAGCTTGGATTGGTACAGAAAGCAGAAGCAGAAGTAGGCTAGTGTGCTCAGAGCAGAGGAGACAAGCAATGCAAGATGAGTTAGAGAAGAAGCAAGGAGAGGCCACAGTAAGGAGCTTAGATTTCACTCTAAGTGCTTTGGGAAAGCCATTATAAGAATTTAAGCAGGGACTTAAGAGGATCAGAAATGAGCTTTTAAAAAATGACTCTGGCTGATTCTATGGACAAAGGACTGCAACATGCCAGCAGTGGGAACAAGGCCATTACTTTGGGAATCACTGCAGTTGTCCACACGGGAGATGATGTTGACTTGGCGAGGGTGGGAGCAGAAGGTGGTGTCCCTCAGGCCTGGAGATAGACTAAACTGAAAATGCGAAGGAAGCCTGAAGTCTTGATTTCCCAGAGTTGTGGACACAACAGAGAAAGGTGTCTCCTCATGTGAATGATGAATTTATTTAACATTCCAATAGGTGATAGAGAGTTCCCCCTGTTCACCCTCTCCCCATTATCTGACCTAATCTCATGCAGAGTGGTTTCAAAGAGTGATCCATTGGCCTAGTCGATTTTTGATGTTTTGTTTTGTTGTCCCATCTCTGCATTAGAATGTAAGTTTTATCTCTGCTATCTTTCCAAAAGAAAGTGATCCCAGCAATAGATAATAGTAAGTTACCTGTGCTATCCAAAAACAAATACTTATCAGGGGTCTTACCTGTTTTTCTAAGCATACTTCATTCACTTTTTTTTTTTTTTTTTTTTTTAGTTGTAGATGAAAGTACCTTTATCTTGTTTGTTTATTTTTACGTGGTGTTGAGGATCAAACCTAGGGCCCTGCATGTGCTAGGTGAGCACTATACCACTGAACCGCAACCTCAGTCCACTTCATTCACTTTTTAGATGAAGAAACAATCTGACAAGAAAGTAAGAAAAAGTGGCATTTAGGGGATGATTTCATCCCTGAAAAGTGAGGATAGAACACGGTGGGCACAATGAGGTTTGGGAAGTCTTCTAAGACTGTATTTCTCAAGCTTGTGAGTTCAGGAATTTTCAACGTGGACCATGTTGGTTTACAGGGATTGTGTTCACCCTCCTGCCTTTAATGCTGTGAATATCAACAAGTTATGTGAAACAACAGTATTTAGGTTTGGACAAGAGATAGCACAAGACAGCAATCCCTGCAGGAAGGAAAACAAATTAGGTGAGCCTTATAATTGCTCTGGGTAACTATCTGGAAGGGGTTTCAAGGTTTTACGGCAGGAAAGGGGAACCCAAACAGAGTCCAGTGTTTTTCCCAAGTTGGGGAAACAGAGTGAAAATTTGGTAGGTCTACAGGGGCTAGAATTTGCAGAATATTGAAAAGGAGATGGCTGTACAAAAAGAAAGCTCTGGAGAGCTACAGAGGTTTACCAAGTCTTCAACTGAGTAAAAATGAGTACATCACATATGTAAGAAAACAATCAGAATCTATATAAAGAAAATGGAATAATCTCTGGAGTTCACACTGGATCATCATAGTTTGTGTTCCCACCAAACTTGTCCCAAGAATGGAAAAAGACCTTGTAATACATAAAGAATAAGATAGTTCTCAGAGAAGAATTGCCTCTAAGGATGTAGAATATAGTTATTTCCAGACTAAAGGCTCCACTGGTTAACCCTAGCAAAGATTAAGACCCAAGCCATGAAAGTCTCAAATGGTTTCTAAATAAACTGTGTCCCAGAATAAAATGTATAAATATTTAAAGAAACACAAACAAAAATAATCAAAAAAAGTAAAATCTATAATGTCTAGCACCCAGGAAAAAAAAATAACCTAGATAGGCAAAGCAGGAAGAAAAAGGCAGTCATAATAAAGAGAAAAATCAATGGAAATAGACTCAGAAATGACACACTTGAAAGAATCAGTAGACAAGAATATTAAACATGCTCATTAACATAGTTATTTTTTAAAAAATTATAGAAAAGCATAACCACATTGAACTTCCAGAGAAGAAAAATGCAATGAGGTAAGAAATAATCTAGACTAGATGTCTAGTTTCTTAAACACTGTTGAAGGAAAGATTTGTAAACTTGAACACAGAGGAATAAAAAAAAATCCAAAAGCAAAGGAAGGAAAAAAGAGAAAAAAATTAAACACAGCATCAGTGAATAGTGGAAAAAACTACACATAGCCTAAAATTATGCATACTTGAAGAGAGGAAGAATAATATAAAAAATATTTTTTGAGAAATTAATGGCTGAAATTTTTTCAAACATCTGGATCCAAGAAGTTCAAGGAACTCTAAGCAAAAGAAACATGTAAAAAACTATACCAAAGTCCATTATAACCAAACTCCTTAAAACTTGAGACAAAAAAAAAAATTGGAAACAGCCATGAGAACTTTAACATGAATACAAATTACTTCATTACCTTTCACAATGCAGGTCTTCATGTGACAGCACTGGGAGGGCATCTGATGATAGTCTCCATTTCTAACAAGTTCCCAAGTGAACCAAATGCTGGTACAGGGAACAGCATGCTTGTGAGAAGAAAATTCCTGAAATTTTAATGGCCAAACTGTTTTACTGATTAATCCAAGATACCAAAGATTCACAACTAGAAGAATAGATAGGTCCTGGGGAGTGGGAGGTAACTGTCTGTGTTCCCACTCAGTCTCATACTAGTAATGCATCGATAGAGAAGTACCTCAAAACTAGTCTTCAGAAACCCACCTTCAAGTCCTTTGGAAATGAGGCCAAACATAGTTATGTTTTTGGCTTTCCCACAGTAGTTCATTTTTATTGGGTGGTTTACGCTGATTTCCCTTTGGAACGTTGTCCCTTATTCACTTCCAAGTTATTTGCTCGGAGTGGGTTTTCTTCCAAACTCCCAAAGTGGGCTCCTAACCCTGCCCTAGCCAATCTGCTCACTGTGTTTCATTAGCCACGGTGATTGGTTCAAGTATAGGCACATGACCCTAACTGGTCCAATGCAACTCCTGTGGAAATTTCAAGAAAGAGTCTGCTCTTCCTCCAGGTCTAGAAGCACATGAGCTGCCTCTGTAGCCATCTGCTTGTCTTCTTTGGAGGAGAAAAAGTGTAAGAATGGAGTCCAAAGAGAAGTGAGCCAAAACCAGGGGAGAGAAGATAGGGGTTAATGTGACCCCCCAGAACCTATGTCACACCATTAGTAAAGTGAGACCTGTCCTGAACTCTTCAAGAACACAGGCCAGTAAAAATCATCCCTTTTCATTTATTTAAGCAAGTTTAACTGATTTGTTTTAACTGTACAGAAAAAAAAAATCCCAACAGAAACAAAATATGTGAGTCTAGTAAACTTCTGTGACATTTCCAGGAATCTAATAAAAAATTTATAATACAATTTCTGTTAAATGATCATGAGTTTAACAGATGCATTAATGCCTCCAGGGCTTGGGATTCTTGGAAACATTTCTTCCTCACTTGCTGTTAACAGTATTCATGGGTATAGGGAAATGTAGAGTCTGCCTGGCTTAGGTCAGGGTGGTTTGTCAAAGGGTCCCTAAAATGGTGAGTCTAGCCCAGCACTCAGTAACTCACATCTCAGAACACTCCTCAGATGTCAAAGGGATCTCATGGACAAAGTGAAAGAGAAGCAACATTACCATGTTCATAAACATCTTGATTCAGAGAGTCAAGAATCCAAAAATGCCTCTGTAAATAAGACAATAAACAGCCGATTCAAGCTTACCTTCATCCTTATTTTAAAACAAAAAAAGTGTAATGAAATTGGAGTCTCAAATAATTCCTAGCACACAGAAACCTTAAAATTAAACATTGTGCATTTCCACAAAATGATCACAGGATATGTACAATAGAAGAAAGATTCAGGGAAATTAATTATACAGTCTGAGCTTGATATTGATACATGAGGGGGATTGGGCTGGATAATCTTATAGTTCTGAGTTTCTGTGATTCTATTAAGAAGTAATAACTAAGGTTTCAAATGCCAGAGATAATTGAGGACTAATATTAATTATAAATCAGTATAAACTGAAAGTCCAGCATCCAGTAAACTGAAAGGAGCAGAAAATATTTTAATCTATTCACAGTCACATTCTATGACCACCCACCTTCCACCAAAGTCGGATGGCACTGAGCTCATGGGTGGCTTTCTTGTTGTTCCAAATCAAATGTATTAGAAGACTTCTCCTAACATCTGCTTCAAATCTGGAGTTTTTTATTGTGGAAGCTTTTCCAGGGTCTGAGAAAGAGCTACAAATGGAGTGAAGTAATAATGAGGCCTAAAGGATCCTGACCTATTGGTAACAACCCAACTCTCCACCTGCTTTTTTTATTCTGTGAGTTATCATGGAGATGGGAAGGAGTGGTCTTGAAGATCAGCAGAAATAATATAAAATTGTGGCTTTAAAAAACCCTTATGAGGATGCTGATTCATAAAGTGGTGGGGGGATCATGGGAGGATTAGAAGAACTCTAGACAGGGCAAAAAGGAGGGAGGGGAAGGGACGGGAAGGGAGGGAGTATGGGGATAGGAAAGACAGTGGAATGAGATGGACATCATTACCTTAGTACAGGTATGAAGACACAAATGGTGTGACTCTACTTCGTGTACAACCAGAGATATGAAAAATTGTGCTCTATGTGTGTAATATGAATTCTACTGCATTTTGCTGTCATATATACCATATTAAAATTTAAAAAGAAACCTTATGAAAGAGCTGGGGCTGTTGCTCAGTGGCAGAGCACTTGCCTAGCATGTGTGAGGTACTGGGTTCATGGGTGGCTTTCTTGTTGATCCTTAGCACCACATAAAAATCAATAAAAGCATCCTGTCCATCTACAACCACACAAAAAAATTTTAAAAACCTTATGAAAATAACTCTGTGTCATGCTTGCAACTGAATATTGTCCAATCTCCTGGTACTCCATTGAGTACCAGGTTACTCAATGACAAAATCACTCAAGCCTTTGCTGGTTTCTATTTTAAGTAAGCCTGGGACCCTAAGGATCCAAAATATCTGGAAAATGTGTCTTGGTGACGGTGATAACATAGCTACTGCTACATTGGATCAAGTTAGTGCCTTTTTAAATGTGATATATCAATTCTGATTTCCATATATCCATCCCAGGGACTAGCGGTATTGTATAGAATTTACAAGTGAAAAGAATTGATTTCCTTCTATTATTCCCAGAGTAAATCATAGTGCATCCTGAGAAACATCATCCACTGTGAAGATTCGAAAGGAGCCACAGTTGTAATAATCCCTTATTCATTGGAGACCCTCTCTCTTGGGGTTTGTAGAGCAAGACACTGGTTTCTCTCTTTTCCCTCACACACAACGAAAGGAAGACACAATGAGTCCCATGCAGTCTTCTCTGAAATCTGGATGGGGAAATAAGGGCTTCTAGGACATAAAAATATTTTTCTGCAGAAAGGCAATGAAGTTCCCACCATTACCCAAACTCAATCAATAGTAAGCCATGGGATATGGATTAGTGGATCAAACACCTGTCTATAGCTTTCAGCTTTTTCTGGAACCAAAGGAGATTATCACAGCATTACATGTTCCTGGGCAAATAAGCCTAGCTCTCAGCAAGCTGACACTGAAGGTTTTTTCCAGAGGAGACCACAAAAAATCCAATCTTGTCTCATCTAGCAGCAAGTAGCCTAACAAACATGCTATCTTAAGCCTCAAAGAATATGGATTTCTTGCTGCTTGATTCCTATGGACCAAACATTTAATCCCCTATCAGATAATTCCAGTTTTACAAATGATATGGATGCATTTCACGTAAGATCAGAGAGTTCCTAGTAGTGGCTCCAAGAGTCTTCCTGTTAAGGAGAGCAGGGCATTAGCCTGTTTATCTCTGAAGGTGTCACTTCTGCCCACTTGAATCGTGTCTGGATATAGTTATGATGGAGCTCCGGTCTAATTCATTTATGCATTTAACGACATGTAGATACCTGTGGTATGTCTGGCGTGACTGGTACATGGAAATGTACGAGTGACTACAACAGAGAATGGCTAAAGACCCCATACCCATGGAGCTTACAAACCACCGTAGAAAAGAAGGGTAAATATCTGAACAAGTACCATAAGCAGCAATGAATGGAATGAGAGGAAGGAATCCAAGGATCGCTGAAACATAGGGAGGCACCTTTAACTCAGGTTTGGGAAAGTCAAAATTCCAAAGAAGGTGGCCACCAAGCAAACAGCAGAAGGAAGGGGAAGGAGTGGAACAGAAAATAATGACAGGCAAAGAGGTAGCATGTGCTGAGGCACAGGGGAAGGGGTAACAGGACATTGGTAAACTTCAGGTTCCATTTGGGTGAGTCAGGAAGTGAAGCTAGGGTATAAAGAGGAATGTGGCTTAGGAAACAACAGAACTCAGATTATAGCAGGCCTTGTGGGACATATGAAGAAGGTGACCTTTGTCCTTAAGAAAAACTTCTCTTTAGTGTCACTTAAGACAAACAAAAGAAACATCTCTGGCTTAGTTAATACAAACCCAATATGCCCAGTCAGTGAATAAGGACACTGTGCTATGGATCAATGCCACATATTAAGAAACAAAGGATATGAGGAGGAGACTGCAAAGGGGTCACATGTCTAAGACAAGCTATGCTCAGAGCTATGAACCTCCCAATGCTGTGGTCTTGGCAACATGGTCACTGCATTAACCCACCTTAGGTTCCATAGTCAGGAGCCCCCATCCTTACCCATCCCTGCCTCTCACAGTGAGAAGAGCCACCTGCAAATGAAGTCAACAGGAACGCGTCACCTAGCAGTACAAGGCCCAGCTCACTCCACATGGAGCGAGGCTCTCTGTAAGAGTTTGAGAAAGAGAAGCGAGGGTACAGCAGGAAAAGTAAGAAATAATAAGTGAAATGGACCACAGAATAAACTTCTCCGTTCTGCAGACTGTCATCTCCCTTAATGGCCTTAGTCATGCTGTAGCTCGTAAACCAATGTTTCAGCCGCGGATTGCTTTATCTAGTGTTCTTCACGGAACGAAACCCCAGGGGGATTAAATGAGTTTATAACACATAATCTTATTACCTCTGTTTTACAGAGGAGTAAACCTGGATTCAAAGAATGAATTAACTTGTCCAAGTTACTTAGCTGATAAATCAGTGGTGGAGTCAGGATTCCAGCCCTGAGAGGTTTGACTGCCAGGAGCATGCTCTTAACTTCTAGCTTGTATTTTGGAGGAATTTTTCCAAAAAGGTTGGTGCACTATACAGGTGACTTGCCCAAGTCTCACCTCCTTGAAAGCTGATGCAAGCAAGCTTCAGTGACCCGCTTGAAACACGACCTTGGTTACTGATTAATATTAGTTATGATGGAGCTCCGGTCTAATTCATTTATGCATTTAACCACATGTAGATACCTGGCTATAATCCATTGTCCCCCTTCCCTCTACTACCTAAACTTAAAATTCCTACCCTGGCCAACTACAGACTCCATGCTTGCTCTCACCTACATCTTCAAACCAGTCTCACTCCCTCTGCCAAACTCCAGACACACTAGCTTTCTCTGGAGCTTCCTAAGTCAGTTTCATGCCTGCAGGACCCTCTGCCAGTGGGCCATGTCATAGAGTTCACAAGGCTCAGGGCTCTCCTTCCTTGTGGGCCTATGCAGAAAAGACCATATTCAGTAACAACCTAAACAGCCCCTGACCCTCAACCCTCACTCATCATTATTCCTGACCTCTTTCCCATTTGCTTCATAATATGCACCACCATTATATACTACCCTGATTCTATATTGTTTTTCTGACTCTCGCCTAGGACTGGAAACTTCAGGACCCAGTCACCAGTTTTTCCATATTTACCTAGGACACCGTATGGAATCCAGCAGGAACCAAATAAATATGTATGGAATTAATGAGTAATTTTTGAAAAGAATTTCTATGATGCTTATATTTTAAATCCTCACAACTCTTCACATTCCTTACACAATACAATTGCAAAATTCAGTATCCAAATCTTCCCATGCTTCCTTCATTCCAAGAATAATAACCGCTCTGCACATTCCACAGACTGCTCCCTGCTGGGTCATCTGAAGGTATCCTGGGGGTTGAGTCAGTAAACACTGTCCACACTCCACACCTTTATCTTAGGGCTTCAGAAAAGCAGAGAATCACAGTCCTCCCCACCGATCTATGTGCCAATAAACAGGATCAAGATAAAATCTCAGCGCTTAGGGAGATGATGTTCCAAACACCTGCTATTTGGATTGGCTACAGGTAACCCCATGAAAGAAACTGACTCTGGTCCCTCAAGTTGCTACAATAAATATTATCTGTATGCAGGGAAGGGAATATTGACTGTAAGGGATGAGTCCTTTGTTGAGTGTACAATTGATTCTCTAAAAAAATAAACATGGTTGTTGGCAGAGAGCCTGCTGGTGGGGCTTTGAAGGAAAATTTTAACAATTATTGTGAACCAAGTGCAACTCCTTCTTAGGTTATGAGAAAATTTGGTGAAAAAATAGCAGAAATCCTTCTGTGAGTTTAAGCCAAATCCAAGGAAGATATTTCCAGTCAAGAAGTCTGGTTAAGCTAGATGTGGTGCTGCACACTAGGAATCCCAGCTATTTGGGGGGCTGAGGCGAAGGACTATAAATTCGAATCCAGTCTGGGCAACCATGAGAGATCCTGTCTTAAAATAATAATAAAACAGGCTGGACATGCAGCTGGGTGGTGAAGCACTTGCCTAGCATGCGCAGAATCCTGGGTTTGATTGGCAGTATGGAAAAAGAAAGAAAAAAAAGGGGGAGGGAGTATGTTTAGTTTAATTTGGGAATTCTCTAGCTGTTTCAAATACAAAGAATTTCAGGCTATCAGGGGGGACCTCTTGCCACTCCTAGATGCACCAAGGGAATTAGCATATGCACAGCTGCACAAGGAATCCACTGAGCCCAAACCCCCAAACCCCCAAATCAGGATATGGAAATGACTGGGCAAGGCCTGGGATGACACCAAGGACACAGCCTCTTAAAATAGGCACTGTGCGGGGCTGGGGCTGTAGCTCTGTGGCAGAGGTTTCCTAGCATGTGTGAGGCACTGGGTTCGATTCTCAGCACCACATAAAAATAAATAAGTGCATTGTGTCCATCTACAACTATTTTTTTTTAATTAAAAAATAAACAGTCATCATAAGGCAGTCATCCCTTCAGCCACCCCCTCTGCTGAGCATGTCTTCTAATACATGATAAATGGCAGAAAAATGTGCAGTGGAGAGGTGAATGAATGAGCTAAGGTGTGGAACATTAAGACTGAGGCTCCAGAGACACACAGAGCCAGTGCTCCTTTTGTTCCTGTGCAAGTATATTTTCTGGATTTTTGAAAATCAGCAGCCAGAACTCCATGCAAAGCCCATTTGTAAAAGACAGCGATACCATAATCTACAGAGCACTTGTGAAAAGCCAGAATCTGGGGCCCAAGAGGCCTCTGGGTTCCCTTTGAGGTGGTTGAATGGGGGCAGGTTGTAGAGGACAAGGGAGGAAAGAAAGGAGAGCTAATTAGAAGGCTCTAACTTGGAGAGGACTTCTGGAGAGCATTAAAAAAATATGGCGCAGTCAAAATGTATAATTAGCAGTAATTCTATTTTGCAGTAGTCAAAGCAGCTTTACATACCATGTTTCCTCTTACACATACAGTACTTCTCAAATGACATGAGAATTCCTGACAGGACGGTTTCAAGGAGACAAACAGAACCAACGTTTGTATTGGTATTTTACCTGACCGATAGTTAGCATGCAATAAATGGTAGCATGCCATAAATATCTCTAATTTGAAAATTCAAAATCCAAAATGCTTTAAAAAACAAAATTTTGAATGCCAACATGATGCCACAGTGGAAAATTCCACAATTCTTCAGTCATGGTCAAAAGTTAGTACATAAAATTACCCCTGGGTTATATCTATAAGGCTTATATGAAACATAAATGAATTTTGTGTTTTGACTTTCATCCCATCCCCAAGTTATCTCATTATATTTTTGCAAATATTCTAAAACCCCAAATTATCTGGAACATGAAAAATTTCTGGTTTCACACATTTTGGATAAAGGATAGTCAACACATATTGCTGTCCCTGATTGGGTTTCTTCAAACAGATGTGTGGGTAAGGTCTTTATCAGGGAGTCATCATAATCCACCCCTTTGGAAGGAAGGAGATGGATGTCCAGTTGGACAGAGGGAGAAGCTGAGCTGTGAGGAGTCCCAGGAAGAGCCTCAGTGAGTCCCTTGCAGAGCTCTGGACCAGGCTGGCTCTTCAGAACTGTCAGTGGCTGTGGTGAGGAGGCTGGGCCTTTCCACCCTCACAGCGATGAGTCATTATTCCAGTTTTGCCTTAGAAACAGACACTGGGCAAGGCAGTTTTCTGTAGCTGAGGCCATTTCCAAAGACAGCAATGAGCTGAGGGCCATGCTCTGGGATCATTTCCTGAAACTGGGAAAGGAAGTTCACTAAAACTAAAAAAATTCTAATTTTTTTTTTAGTTTTTTGAACTGGGAATCGAACCCAGGGCCTCCAGTATACTATGCACCCTCTCTACCTCTGAGCTACACCCTCAGTCTTAACTTATTTATTTCTGAGGGGATATGTGGGTGCATCAGAGAACCTACCCCCATTAGTAAATAAACACATTTCAGAGAGCTCTTTTGACTTATCTAAGACTATAGTAATGCAAACAGCAATGCTAGGAACAAGACTTTAGTCTTCCCACTCCTAACCTGGTCCCCTTGGAAGTCCCAGGACTGCTTTTGTTCAGATGGCAGGCCTGTTCTTTTTTTTTTTTTTTAATTTTTATTGTTGGTTGTTCAAAACATTACATAGTTCTTGATATATCATATTTCACACTTTGATTCAAGTGGGTTATGAACTCCCATTTTTACCCCGTATACAGATTGCAGAATCACATCAGTTACACATCCATTGATTTACATATTGCCATACTAGTGTCTGTTGTATTCTGCTGCCTTTCCTATCCTCTACTATCC
>NW_025999869.1:17816493-17819451 GCF_001458135.2 Marmota marmota marmota
ATAGCAAAATCAATGCTAAGCAGGAAGTGTGAATCAGGCGGTATAGTGATACCAGACTTCAAACTATACTACAGAGCAATAGTAACAAAAACAGCATGGTACTGGTACCAAAACAGGCGGGTGGACCAATGGTACAGAATAGAGGACACAGAAACCAATTCCACAAAACTACAACTATCTTATATTTGATAAAGGGGCTAAAAGCATGCAATGGAGGAAGGATAGCATCTTCAACAAATGGTGCTGGGAAAACTGGAAATCCATGTGCAACAAAATGAAACTGAATCCCTTTCTCTCGCCATGCACAAAAGTTAACTCAAAATGGATCAAGGAGCTTGATATCAAATCAGAGACACGGCGTCTGATAGAAGAAAAAGTTGGCTACGATCTACATACTGTGGGGTCAGGCTCCAAATTCCTCAATAGGACACCCATAGCACAAGAGTTAATAACTAGAATCAACAAATGGGACTTACTCAAACTAAAAAGTTTTTTCTCAGCAAAAGAAACAATAAGAGAGGTAAATAGGGAGCCTACACCCTGGGAACAAATCTTTACTCCTCACACTTCAGATAGAACCCTAATATCCAGAGTATACAAAGAACTCAAAAAATTAGACAATAAGATAACAAATAACCCAATCAACAAATACGCCTGTTCTTTATTGTTCCAGGAGTTCCTCTACTTCCTCTAATTCTGCACAAATCAAGGCACATCTGCTCAAAGAAATTACCATATTTTCCTGAGAATCAGGTGTGGTTGAGTTTACTCAAGAAAAAGAAAAACTATTTTCGAAAGGGAGTTCCTCCTTCAAATGATGCTTAACCTTATGAAGATTCTCATATTTTTAACCACATTACCCCTCATTTAAGACATGTACATGCCTCACAGACTCCAAAAGGGTCTGTTTAAGTGAAGATTTTGGCCATAGCGCTACCACATTGGATTCTCTAGGGAAAAGGCCCTGGAATCTTCCTTTTTGCATAAGCACTTCAAATGAGGCCCAAGCTGATGGACGACTGGGACCATAACACTGTGAATACTGCTCTAAAGTTATGATCACATCTTCCCCCTATGCCTGTTGGCTGACCCCAAGAGCAATTTATAGAGTCAAAAATATCTCTCAAGTTAAGGCATCTTGAAGATCACTGAGTCTCCATTTTCTAGATGAGAGGAAAAAAAAATCAATGCCAGAGAAAAAGAGGCACTTGCCCAGGGTAAAATAACTAGAGAGCCAGGTTCCCACCTTGGGTGCCAATTCTTACAGCTCTAACAACCTCCTTCCCAAAGAAGAGTTTCTAACACTTTCTAGCAATGAGAATAGCAATTTATTGATCAGCATTTTAATTTTGTAATTATTTTATTATTAATTTTATAAGTTATAACAATTTTAATAAAAATTTCAAATGTTCTTGGACTATTCTCAAAGGCATGTAACACCGAGATGACAAAGTTCTTGTTCCCCTAGGTCTATTATAAATGCCCTATAGCATCACCCAGAGCCATTCCCAACATATATATCTTATTACGAGAGACACTCGGACGTGGTTCACCTAATGGGAAGAGAAGACCTGAAAGCCATTCATGGCAAAAGAAGTGAGATTTCCTTCTATGGTTGATTGGAAGTGGACCTTAAAAACTAACTTATTTTTATTCACAAGTGCACATGAATTTTCAAATCTGTTCTTCAAAGAACGAACAGGAGACAAGAGGGCCACTTCAGGGCATCATCACATTTTAGATTTTTTTGTTTTGCATTTGAAATGTCTCAGTCTTTGATTAATAGCAATTATAGTAACAATAACAATGATGATGTTGATGATGATTGAAAATCAACCTACACTTTCCTCTGTAGTCCCCTTCCTCAGTCACACAAATAAGCACAAAATATGAAAGATGTGGCTGCTTCTATTGGCATCTGTGGTTCTCCAGGTTCCCAAATTGCCTGTTGTTAATTCCATTTACAGTAAATTGAGGAAGTAAATAAACCCTTAATTCGGCTGTCTATGAAGATATGACAGGCTGGCATGTCAGTACAGCCAGCAATCTGCTTTGACTGATGTCTCTGCCCATTAATTCCATTAAAAGTTGCTAAACTCAAAGCTCAGCATAGAAAGAGATAGAGATCTTTCGATTCTGTTCAGGAAGACAATGGGGGATAATGAGGATCCCCAACCATGAAGTTGGCAGGTGAGGACCTCCACTTCTGCCCTCTACCAACACATGGTGCTCATCTCGGATGCCTCAAGCTTTGTGTGTACTGCTTGCTGGTGACTTGCCTACCGGAATCTTGTTACCCTGAAGGTGTTCTCAGCAGCTGTGGATAATGGAGTTTCAGAATGTCACATGGACAGTGCTTCCATCTCTAAGCTAAACTGGCTTCTCACCAGCTCAGGGGGAAAAAAAAATCACAAGAGCTACATTCTTTTCAATTAAAAGGAAAAAAAATTCTCAAGAGACACAGCCTCAGCAGTGTTGTCACAAAAGACATGGTCTCAGAACACAGAAATCAGAGAACAAGAAGTTGGTCATCTTTCCCACTCACCAGTCAGTTATTGGACACCAGTTATAAGGACACACAGTCATTGGCACTTCAGTGTAGATATCAGTGCCACTTGTGTGAATCAGAGTTCTCTGTGGACCATCAATCGGAATTAGAACTGCCTAATTAAGGGAGAAAGTAAAATTTCACTCAAGGATCCGTGATATCTCAGGCTTGAAGAAAGAGCCAGTTAACCTCACTCTCCCAGAACCAGTCCAGATGGAGTCAACTGAACACTAGGACTTAAGGATAAGTTCCTCAATCACTGCTCTAGTCAAAAATGGCACCTCTCTTATGGAAAGTTTTTCCATTTAGAAATATAATAGGTTCACATTATGCTAAGTGATAAGCCAGACCCAGAAAGTCAAAAGTTGAATGCTTTCTCTCATAGATGGGAGGGAGGGAGGGAGGGAGAG
>NW_025999869.1:17819475-17881781 GCF_001458135.2 Marmota marmota marmota
GGGAGGGAGGGAGAGAGAGAGGGAGAGGGAAAGAGAAAGAGAGAGAGAGAGAGAGAGAGAGAGAAATCTTAAAAGGAATCTCATGAAAACATAAGGGTAGAGGAAGAGAATCAAGAGGGAAGGAAGAGGGAATGGCTTAGGGAAGTACCAGAGAAAGAAAGTTACCAAATTATGCTATATCCATGAATGAGTATACCCCAATAAATCCCACTTATTTTTATAATGAGTTTACTAATTAAAATAATAATAATAGAAGGAAGATTAATAGAGTAGAGCAAGTAGATTGGGGGAGGGAGGAGGAAGAGAAGGTACCAGGAAATAAGACCGATCAAGTTATGTACAGATATGGAACAATGAATCTATTTGTACAATTATAATGCACCAATAAAAATAAATTTTAAAAATAAAATAAAATAAAGAAATTGCATCAGGATGATAATCAGATGTTTCTGGGAGAAAGGGAACTCAAAAAAGAAATGCATCGGGTAATAATTAGATGCTTGTGAGAGAGTCCCCTTTGTGGAGGGGAGAAGAAGCAGAGATGCAGTAAGCCTGTAAGCTATGTACCCCAGAAATAAACGAGATTTTTCAGACTTTTAGGAAAGGGAATAGTGAGTTCACCCACACTACTTATTATGCCATGACTTCCTTAGAAAATGAAATAAACTACACTGATGCAGACACGACCTCATCAGACAGTAGACTCACCAAAGGAAAAGCAGCTCTCATCTCAAGGAAAACCTTTTCCAAGAAATTTTGAGAGATGAAATGATGTACTTGAAAGAGCTTAAGCCAGGATTATATTTCCAAGACATTTTTCTTCTATATTATTATTATGTAATATATTACTTGGAGTAACACAAGGAAAGGAGGAGAGAATGGTTATAAGAATAAGCAGACCCTAGACGCTTCTCCTCCAATTGTTGGGTACCACGGAAAGTACTCAAGTTAGGGCTCCGAGTATGTCCTCCAATGATTAATGTGACAAAGAGGAGCTAGCTCCACCCCATGTCTGCATATGAACTTCTAAAAATGTTAACAGAATAAGATCATGGATAGAAATGCTATAATAAAGGCATGAATTACATAGCAATTATTTATTGAATACCTCTTTTGCACTCAATAATAAGAGATAATAACTTTTCCCTTGTGTTGGAGCATCTGAGGATAACTAAGTCATCTATCATGGGTACCATGCCCTTAGGGAAGCTTCATTACTTGGAGTTGAATCAGGGATTCATTCAACGGTGCTAGAGCCTGGACACACTGGTAGATGTAAAAGCACAGCTCTGCTCCTTGATGGGAAATTTCTCCACAATATCACGGAGAAGGAGAGGTTAGACTACAGGCTTAATGTTAAATAAGGCACTACAATGACAACCTGCCGTGACCCAATTGGAAAACTAATACGAAGAGGTAAACATTTAGTAAAGAGAGCATATTCCAGGTTATCCACATAATTCTGCATTACTATGGGTTTTCTTAAAGAGAAGAGAATGGAAGGTCTGGACTTATTTATACCCACAAAAGTAATTTTAAAAATCATTGATTGTGTGTGTTTGCTGTGTGTGTAAAGCACTTTTCCAAATGATGTCACCTGATCCTCACAAAAACACAGTTAAACAGGTATTGGCATTATTCCCTTTTACTAGGGAGAGAAGGCGTTTAGGTCATTTCTCCAGAGTTCTACAGCAACTCACTGTGCGGCGGGGGGGTGTGTGGGGGGGGAGACAGGATTTGAACCCAGCTCTGCCCAACCCTAGGCCCAGCCTGCTGAGCCATTGCAATCATGCTGCTCTGTGGATTTCATCCATCGCATGTGACACAGTGCAAAATCATCAGGAACAGCTGCTGTTGGAACTCTGTAAATGCTGAGAGTGAAGCAGGCCCAGAGCCCCATCTGGATGCATTCTATTCCCGTGCTGGCCCCCTTCCCAATGGATCTTGGTGAGGGGAAGCAGCTGACCTCCTGGGCTTGCTGTCAGGGCTATGAAAGATGGGTACCAAAAGCCAAGTGACTCCGGTTCTCCCAGGTAGAGGACTTTCCGCCTGACATGGATGTACCTACCCCCAGTCAAGTGACCAGTTGGAGAATTTCAGGATGCCTGCAAGAAAGTCTTTTGTGGTAAAAAGACTTGATGGTGAGATAGAGGCTACAATGTTTCTCATCACCAGAGAACACTAGTGTGAGAATAGAGCCACTGGAGCCTATGGCCAAGAGACAGAGAGGCGGGATCCAGTCCAGGGGAATTATTTCCATTCCTGTATCCAGCCAGGCCAGAGGCACCTTCTGCCATCCGTACTGACAGTTATGTGGGCCAATTAAGGCCTTTCTTGTCTTTTCTTTCTTGCCTAACAAAATCTCAGGTCAAATCTTTGGTCAGGCTGGGGCTATAGCTCAGTGGCAGAGCACTTGCCTAGTACATATGAGGCATGGGGTTCAATCCTCAGCACCATATAAAAATAAACAAAATAAAGGTATTATGTCTATCAACTAAATATACTAAAAGTATATTTTTTTAAAAAAAAATCTTTGGTTATTTCCAACCAAGAGTCCTAACATCCTCAATGTAAATGCAATCCACAAGGAGGCTGAGGGCCTTGCCCAAGGTCATGAAGTATTTTAATGGATGAGCTAGTATGTGAGTACAGGTCCCCTGGCTCAAAGTATACCCAGGCCTCTCCCTGGTTGGCATCCATCAAAATGCCTTCCTCTCTTTCAAACAGGAGGAGTTTAAATACTTTCTGACCTGGAATCACCTATGCAGGGGTCCAGACCTTAACTCATTCTGGTCTCGTCTGCTCAGGACAACAGGACCACTGGACATAATTTGCAAATGTGCAGAGTCACAGTGTCTTTAATTATCTTTCTGACATGCAAGAATGGCCCTCCGAGCAAGGGCTGTACAACCAACTGTCTCCCTCAGCGTGGTTTCTATGGCATGGCCACAGACAGCTTCTAAATTTAAGCTCCCACAGCCTTTTAATTGGGTGGTTAAGTATTGCCTCCCGCCCACTCTTGCTACTAGCTTAGCCTCGGGCTACTAATTACCAGCAAGACAGGTCAGTTGTCCCGTCTGCATCGACTCCATCATTTCTGACATCCCCACACAATGACAGGTTTGCCCTTTTCCTTTTAACGAATCTGGGTTAGCCAGTGTTTGGCTGCATTTTCTTGAATGCAGGATACTGAATATTCCTATCCAAGACTTAAATTATTTAGTTGGAATATCCTGCAGCCAAAAAAAAAAAAAGTGTAGGTCCACTCAACCAATATTTATTCAGGGTCTTTTCTATGTACAATCTCTTCTCAGTTAGGCCCTCAGTATACAGAAGGGAGTTAAAGAGACAAGTTCTTGCCCTCATGGAACCTATCATCCAGTGGGACAAATGGGCAATGATTGAGTGAAGAATTAAATAAATACTGAAATAAATACAAACTGTGTTGAAAGCCAAAAAGGGAAAATAAAACAGAAAAGCCAGGACAATCCAATGTGCATGATGGGGGGTGGGGAGGGCGAAGGGTGGTAGGTAGGGGAAGACGAGAAAGGCCCCTTTTGGAAAGTGATAGCAAGCCGAGACCTGGATGATAGGCAGGTGCCTTGAAAGTCATAACCAAGGGCAGCAGATTCCACCCGGAAGCAATAGCACTGGAGAAGCCAGAGGCATATAGATTTCTGATGGATTCTGGAGCTAAAAGAAAGCTAGACTACAGTGAGCAAGGGAAAGGGAAATACTGACGATAAAGCTGAAGGTTAGAAAGAGCCTGTCTGCCATGTTCAGAAATTCGTATTTTATTCAGAGTGTGGTCAAAGCCAGTGGAGACTGCATTCCCACATGCATTCTGTCAGGCAACAGCTTATTGAGCATCTACCATGTATCAGGCGCCAGTCTAGATGCCAAGAATTATCCAATTAACACTGGATAATTTGTATTATCCAAGAAATTGGATAATACAGATTACCCAATTTCCTATAGCTTATATTCTAGACGGGGGCTTGAACACAGAAGGTTTTATTTCTTCCATGTTTGTGAAAAGATCTCTGGTTTTCTAGGAAGAGTGGGAAGAAGGGAGGTCAGGGTCCAGGGATGGGATCTGCAAGAGAGATGAAGGAGGAGGCTTCCTGTGCGTTGGTGGAAGATGTTGCTCCCAATGCCCCTTTAGCAAAATGTTGTGCTGGAATTTTTTTGGTTTTTGATTTTTTTACTTTGTTCTTTAGAGTAGTAATAGCTTTGCTTGGCTCCACTATTTCATCTCTCTAGTGGTCAAAACAAATATTTTGAGACTGGCTAAGGCTGAACTGCAGTCTGTAGTCTAGAAGTGACCAGGGCAGGACAGTGCCTTTGAGACTCTTTGAAGCAAGAAGCTATGCACACCCATCAGCATGTGGAGTACAGCCCTGGGGCTATACATAGCTGATTCCCACAGCAAAGTCCTTTTCCTGAGAACCTAATTACCTTCCCATGCTTTGCTTTCTCTTCCTATCCTTCACTTTAACACACACACACACACACACACACACACACACGTCTTTTAAGGCCAAATTAATGCAAACCTGGATCCCACAATGAATTCAGAACCATGATCACATAATAGGCTAATTTGGCTTTTCTTAAAGTATGATCCAAGAATCACCTGTGTCAGGAGAACCAAGGCATAACTCAATGTCCAGATTCCTTTGTAACCTTCAAAGCTCAACTGTCAAAGCAAAGCCTAGGAGATCCTGTTTTACATATTATCCATGGATTTTTTTTTAATGTCACTTCCCTCACCATAGGAAATAACTTTTTTAACCAAAAGAAAACTTCTCAACTTCAGTGTCTGCTCATTTCTCCGTGACCAGGGGTTGACCTTGAAAAGCCCTCCTTTTTCTGGGACCCCTGGAAGACAGAACATCATGACAAAAAATGGCTTCAGAATGAGCCAGATCTCATTTCCAGGGCCAGCCCTGACAGTAACTAGCTATATAACTGTGGCTATACATTTCTGTCTACATTTTTGTTTCCCTCATCCAGAAGATGGAGATAATACTTCATGTGTCTGTTGTGAGGATTAAATAATGCAACAGAGAAAAGTCCTCATAGTGGCTTTGGTGCACATGAGGTAACAACTGGCAATGGTAACAACAGTTTTGTGGCTATCTTCCTTCTCCTTCACATTTGCTACTAGTAGGACCTGGAGGGCATCAGAGAAGTAAAAGATAGGAAAATAGTATAGAAAACCAAATATCTTTCTTTTATCTCTAAACACAAACTTTTATTCACTGTACTTTCCTTTCGAAGAATGATTTTTTAGCTGAGGACACAAAATGCCTGCACAAATCCCTTATGTAAGTGTAGAGATAGTTATTCCCACAAGGAGTAGAAGCAACACTCCCACACTGTAGCCCTCCCATGCTCTTGCAAGGCTACAAAAGCTGGGCTTGTCAGAAAACACCTTCTGGATCCATCTCCTGAGAGCTTTTTAACCAAAAGGTAATCCAATGGCACTGGGAGAGTGGGCAGGGAGGTGAGAGGAGGGGAAGGAGCCATCTGATGCCATCAACAGAATTTAATTCTGTTGTAAACTTGGAACCTAATAAAGGTAGGATCCCCTTGAGAAATAAAATACAATATATACAAACATAATCATTTAATATAATTTGGTTTTATAATTATTTAATATAATTTTATTACATATCTATTTCCTTCCCAAATGGCAGAAAGAAAACCTGAGGCTTAGAGAAACGAAAGATACTTTGTAGGATTGGCAATCACAATAGAGCGAGAGTCAACTCTATTACCAGAACCCCCTGCTCCATGAGCCTGTCTTCTTTCAATGGCTCATATTTATCCCTTTTGAATGTGACCCTCCTCAACTCACATTCAGCTACTCTGAGCTGGGAAGCCAAGGGTGTAAAACAAAATGTGCATTCTTTGAATGGAGGAAAGAGAAAAAATGAAGAAGTACTTTCCACACCAACCCTCGGTCCATGAGACAAGAAATCATGCACACAGAAAGAGTGAGAATGAGGTGAACATCTATTAATTCATGTCACCACTTCCAGGAGAAATTAATGATACAGCACAGGACTCCTCTGTTGAATTCTCCAGCCTATTTAGGTCTAAAAAGTATGTCACTGTCTGTGATGGCTTCTCTCTGCTGAGTGTCTATTCCAGTTCTCCTCACCACCTTGTTCTAACTAGAGACTCTAACACTTTGACCACAAAAATGGAATATAATCCTTAAAGATCCAACACTGTTCCACATGTATGCAGGGTTAGATTTGGGTCACTAACCAACTAGAGCTTTCCTAGGCATCTTCTAAAAGGACTAGCTGATTGTATAATTATGTCAATATGAGCCCTAATATTATTATTATGTATAACTAGAATGCACTAATAAAAAAAGGGGGGGGAGCTAGCTGAGAATAAACTTTTCGTCTCTATCCATAAAGCATAAGGATGTGGCCCAGGGGCTTCACAGGGCCAGGTTTTTTTAGCAAGGAATATTTTGAGAAATGAATCTAATGCCGGGTAGAAAGTTTGGGGTCTTAAGGAAAAAGGAATAGAAATGCTGTCAATTCCTGAGTTCCAGGCCCTGGTCTGTGGCTCTTTCTGTGACCCAATGAGATACTGGTTTTTCCTCAAACTAAATGAGTTTGGGTCTTCATCACTTGGAATTCCAGGAATACAGTTATATGAGGGGCTGGGATTACAAAACCCAATAGACCAGATTATGGACTGAACAACTCTCCAAGTTCTTGGGGAAAAATTAGATGTTTCTTCTTTAAAACTTTACTATTTGAAAACAGCACAATTTTCAATAGCAGCAGAAAAATGAAGTACTTAGGATCAGTGTGATATAAGACATGAGACTTGTTGCTAAAAACTATAAAACCTTACTATGAGAAATCAAGACCTAAATACCTAAGTGAATTGAGAAATAACAGTGTTTATAGATGGGAATACTCAATAACATTAAGATATCAGTCCTTAAATTGATACAGAAATGGAACAAACTCTTGAATTTTTTTTTTTGTTGTTTTTGAATCACTGACAAGGTGATTCTATAATTTGTAAGGAGATGCAAAGGACTTTGAATATCCAAAACAACTTTGGAAAATATGAACAGAGATGGAAGACATGCTATCAGATTTCAAGGTGATTTATAAAGCAATGGATGCCTTGGACCTTAGCATTATTGACATTTTGGGATAAGTAATTCTTTATTAGGGGGCACGGTTCCACGTATTATTGGATATTCAGCCACTTTCCTGACCTCTACCTATTGGATACCAGTAGTTCCCCTTCCCCACTGTCACATCCAAAAGTGCTTATAGACATTGCAAATGTCCCTAGGGATCAAAATCACCCTCACTTGAGAGCTACAGAGCTAAAGTTATCGAGATTAACAGGTATTGGCATAGAAATAGATCAATAAATTAATGGAATACAAACAGTAAGTTCCACAAATCAACCCAAACATGTACAATCAATTTTTTTACAACAATCCTAAAATAGTTCAATTGGAAAACAGTTACTTCAATACAATTAACCTCAACAGGCAAAGAAAAGAACCCCAATTAAATTCAAACCTCACACCATATATAAAAATTAACCCAAAATGAATCCTATACCTAAATATAATGTAAAACTTCTAGGTTCTACAAAACATCCAGAAGAAAACATAAGTGAAAATGTTTGTGACATTGGATTAGGCAAAGATGTTTTTAGTTATGACACTTCAGCAAAAAAGAAATTGAAAAGTTGAATGTAAACAAAATTTATAACCTCTGCTCTTCAAAATACAGTGGTGTGAAAAATTTTAAAAAAATAAGAAACTGAATGGAAATTGTTTTGCAAATCACGTATCTGAAATAGGACTTATATGTATGTAGAAAATATAAATCTCAAAAGCAACACAAAGAAAGCAAATGGCACAATTAAAACATGGGCAAAGGTTTTGAACAGATACTTTATCAAAGGAGATATGTGGATGGCAAATAAACCCATGAAAAGATGTTGAACGTCACTAATTATCAAAGAAGTGGAAATTAAAACCATCATGAAACACTACTACATACCTATGAAAATGGCTAAACTTAAAAAAGACTAAGCACACCAAGTGCTGATGAACTTAAGGTAGAACTAAAACCCATGGGCTGAGTACAGTAGTGCAAGCCTATAATCCCAGCAATTTCAGAGGGAGGCAGGGGAATCACAAGTTCAAGGCCAGCTTCAACAACTTAGTGAGGCCCTAAGCAACTTAATGAGACTATGTCTCAAAATAAAAAATAAAAAGGGCTAGGCATGTGGCTCAGTGATTCGGTGCCCCTGGATTCAATCTCTGGTACCAACAATAACCACAAAAATTACAGAAGAACTAAAACTCTTAAGCACTGCTGCTGGGAATGCAAAATGGGTGAGTCTTTGAAAACAGTCGGGGATGTTCTTAAAACACGAAGTATACGCTTACAGTGCTGGTTTGCTGGGTGGTTCTGACAATGCTTTGCAGACTGGGCAACTTAAACAAGAATCCATAGTCTCAGTTCTGGAAGACAGAGGTCCAGCTGGTCCCCTCTGAAGGCTGTGAGGAAAGAGTGTCCCACACCAATCCCCTGGTTTCTCAGGCAATCCTTGGCTAGGGGGATACATCACCCTGATCTCTGTCTTTAGCTTCACATGTCCATTCTTTCTCGTGTATGTCTGCATTCTAATTTCCCCCTTTTTATAAGAATTGTAGTCATATTGGATTAAAGCCTATTCTGATGACCTCATTTAAATTTCATTATCTCTGTAAAGAGCCTTTTTCAAAGAAAGATCAGATTCTGAGGTACTGTGGGTTAGAACTCTAATATATTTTGGAGGGTGATAAAATTCAACCCATAACACCTACATATAATCCAGCCTCCAGCCATTCCATTCCTAAGTATTTACCTAAAAGAAATAAAAACATATCCATATGTTCACCAATTTTAGTCATAATAGCCAAATGAAATATCTATCTATGAGTGCATGAATAAACATACCTTGTTCTATCTATACAATAGTACTTAGCAATGAAGATAAATTAACTACTGATATGACCAACTATATGGTCTAGGTGAATGTCAGAATAAGTTACACCAAGCAATAGAAGCCAGACAAAGTGGAATACATCCTTTCTGACTCCGTTTACATGAAATTCAAGAAAGTGCAAAATCAGGTTGAGGATACAGATCAGTGGTAGCATGCTTGCCTAGCATGCATGAGGTCCTGGGTTTGATCAATAGCATTGCAAAAAGAGAAAATACTTCACTGTATTATAGCAAGCAAAGAAACAGCTGCCTAGTGATGGGGGAGAGGTTGGGGAGGGCTGGGAGAAAGTGACTGAGAGGGAGAGATTTTAAAGGGGGGGCAAAGAAACTGTTGGGGATGACCAGTTCGTTCTCTACCTTGATTGTAGTGATCATTTTACATATTTATACCTATGTCAAAACCTATCAAAGTGTACTTGAAATATGTGCAGTTTGCATGTCAATTATACATCACTAAAGCTGTTTAAAGAGCTTGCACATGAAGCAGAGCACCTAGTAATGCAAACAATAAGCAGCTGTCATGATAATCTGATGATTTGATAAGGCATTTGGGACAACTTCAAGAAATGATGCCTCTCCATAATTTAAAGGTAAGAGACTGAAATTTCTAAAGTAGTTGTCTTCTTGGAATGTCCTCTAAGATTCCCTAAAAGGAAATGCTACTATTTAAAAGAGGCATAGGGCTTGAGGCTGGAGGATGAGCACCTGCAAACAGTGACTAACCCTAGATAACTGAAGTGGAAAGGAGAATACCATAGGAGCACACACACTCAAGCTGATTGTCATGCTGATGCCACTTCAACCCATTTATTCAGCACACATGTACTAAGCTCCAATTGTGGCCCCAAGCTTTGGATGCAAGGTAGAAACAGATTCTCTCCAACTAAGAGGTGCTCCTAATCTGGTGGGGAAAGAGCAAAGGCTGCACACTCTCATTCTACAAAAGCACTAATCAGGATTCTCTGATTGTTGGGTGCTAACTGTGAGAAAGCAAAAAGGGGAAAAGGAGGCAGCCCTGTCACTTCCAATCAGATCCGTACATGACTCATTGGAATTTAAATCCATCACAAGAACAATTTCCAGATGACCCAAATCAACATTCTGCATTTAATGGTAAAATGGAACAAGGTATGGAAGGTAAGCATATAATTACCCTCTTCAGTGCTAGAGTGAAAGTTTGGAACTTCCTCCTACACTTTCTAGGGTCTTGTATGCTATGCCTGTAGATTTAAATTTAGCTAAGTTATTTGGAGTCTAGAATACAGGATGAGAAAGGATATAATTAGAGTGTATAGAATTAATCCGTAGTCCATATTCTGGGTAAGATTAATTTGGATTCATTAAAATCTTCTTATTTACACCAAAATTCAACAACTTGCTGGAGGGCAGAGTCCTAGGAAAAGAGCTGAAAGAAATGCAGGGGAGACAGGGAGGAGCTAAACCAGAAAAAAATGGCCTCCTAAACCAGAAGTGTGGGCCTTCTCCCAAAGCATCCTGAATACATAGCTGGTGTATGTAAGTGACAATGCTTTAATTTTAAAGTGTTTTTTAAATGTTGCTATTACCATCAGGTAGGTACACAGAGACTCAGCCTGAGCTGCTGTGCACAGGCTAGTTCCCTCCAATGCATGTACAATCTGCCCTATGATCACTTACAATTTTAAGGTGAAATTCCATGCCTGCTCATCTTCTACAAAAAAATACTCAATGAAATAACCAACATTGCAATGCAGGTGAAGCTGCTGTCCATGGTTCTGATTTTACTTTTTTTTTTTAAGTTCTTGGAAACCATGAGTTCCCAGAGAAGCTGGTCTACTGTCAACAGATTTACTTCCCCTTGCAGTGAAGCAGGCTTGCACAGAGTGTGCAAATTTTTTTGCAAAAGGGAAAGAAGAGATGCTCAATGCTTAACAGAAACCATTTCCTCAGACATTTCTCTGTGTGGTAGTAAAGGGTCAAATTCCTCAAAAATCCACAGGAAAATAATACCTCTGAAGCTCCTAGATAAAAAGAAACAACACCTACTTTTAAAAAAATATAAACACATCCCTAGAAATTTTATTGTCAACCATCATTAAACCTTGCTTTTGGATGGGAATGAATCCTCAAAACCTTAGAGATCAGCCAACTAACCATTTATACTGTCACTAATGTTACAAAAATGCTTAAATATTTAGTTAAAAAGTAAAAATGGGAGATTTGGAGAGGTGCCAGAGATGCAAACTGAGAAGTACTCCATAGCAGAAGAAAGCAGTCCTTGATGCCACAAATGAAGACTTACATGTGCCATTTTTAATTATCCTTTAGGATCAAAATAGAGATCTCTGCATCTGAGCCTCTTCCTAAGAAGAACTACTCAGTGGAAAGCTGTTGAGTTTTCCCAAACAGAAGAAAAATAGATATCCAAGAAGCTTCAAGAAAGAGATGATTCTAAGATGACCAGCCCATTGTGTCCAATCATACCTGCACACTCCACTCTGAAGAGAGAAAGAGCTGAAGAACTTGCCCAGCTAATCTTGGAAGAGACACAGTCTCTATATTCTGGAAACCATCCCACCTTGGGAAAGTTTTCTATGCCTCAGTGATCACACTTAAAAACACCTAACTTCCTGAAGCTCCTAAGGCCATCTAATAATCTAAATTAACAACCCTTGTGAATTTATTAAAGCTAATTTATTAGTTTTAGAATTTTTAAAATAATTATTAAATATTAGATTTATAATAATTAAAATTTTTGAAACTAATATATTAAAACTCAGTCTGGCAGGCAGCTGTAAATAAAACCCACAAATAATGAATCAAGGACCAAAAAAGTCAAACTCTAGATCTATAGCCTATATGCTATAGGCTATAGATCTAGATACTCCAGATCTATAGCCTACATCCAGAGGAACATGATTCACAGAAAACTAGCTTCCAATATATGAGTTTTTACAAAAGTCACTTCTTCTAGTTTAAGAGGGTACAGTCTTAAGGAATGGTGCTGTGGTCAGGGGCTAGACAATCTCTCTTCCAGAAGTTCCTAGCCCACCAGCATATCTGCAGGAAGTGTTCAATTACTTGGGTATTATTTCAAATTATTGAATTTCTGTCTTAGGAACTTTAACTTATAGCTTTTGACATATAAATCCTCCCTATAGAATGTGTTTAGAGATATGAGTACAGGAAGTAGTTTACACACAACTAGGTTGAGGAAACTCTTCAGTTTCTTACCTTAACCATGAAACTCAAGCGCAATAGATTTGAAAGAGGAGAAATAGAATGAATCCACATGCTCCAAAGAGTCAGAATGCACCACCAAATATTTAGCCAAATGTAATATTGGAAGAGCTGCTTCAGAGTAAATTTTGGAGATGGAATACTAATCAAAGATGTTATGCCATATTTCAACCATCAAAATAACATTTATTGCTTGATGCCTCCACACACTGAAGTCAAAGTATTCAAGTTAGAGCAACATGAGATTTTTTTCTCATTTCCATCAAGTGATATGCCTTACAGTAAGTAGCTATGAAAAACACAAACCCCATGCAAGTTACAGGTGCTATTTTTAAGAATGTTTCCATGTCCTTTAATAAAATGGAATGTTGCATATCAAACTCAGAAGAAAGTACAGCCAACTACATAATGAAAGGCTGAACTTTCAGCACTCCACTTAATTTTACATCTGTTGAATGTCTACTACGGGACAAGCTCTATGTTGGAATTCAGGGCAAAAAACATTTATTATACTTGCTCTCTGCCCTCAGAATAAAAAATCATAGCAGGAAGTACAATTTCCTTAACCACTTTGCACACTGAACCCTTTTATCCACATTTCTGTTCTTCAAAGCAATTTAAGAAATGCAGGTCCCCATCCATACATGATATAAAAATTAAAATAAGGGATATTTCTCCAGATTACAATCTGGGAAATCTCCATGAGTAAAATAGATTGCAATCAAAGCAAAAGATAATGGAAAAGCTGTGGGCTGATGGTTAGATCTAAGGCAAGATCTTATGAGTAATGTAGAGATGAACAGTGAACAGGGAAGACGACGGTCGAAATGACTGGCTCACGGGACCACGGCCTCTTGGGCCAAGTAGTGGAACATGAAATTTGATAGTTGAGACTAATTTTGCAGGACCGAAAAGCAAATTGAAGACTTTGCTCTTGATTAAGAAAATGACATGAAGAAAGCCATATTTTAAGAAGCAATTTAACCATGATATTTTAGGACATTCTGATCATAAAAAACAAAAAAATCTTAAATATACTTGGACCCAAACTCTATGTTTAGGACCCCAAATGTTTCATCCCAGAAAAATGGGCCTACAAAATTATGGTAACAAGAGGTCAAAAAATGTATTCTACATAGAGAGCACCCGAAAACTAGACATAAAAAAGCTGAAAGGATGTAGTAAATTTTAATTTGATTCTCAATAGCAGAATTAGTCTGAGGCATTAGAAAGGAAATATATATTATGAGGTCCTGAAGGCGATGGATTTTGATTTTTTTATAGTTGTAGATGGACAGAATGGTTTTTATTTTATTCATTTTTATGTGGTGCTATGGCTCAAACCCAGTGCCTCACACATGCTAGGCAAGCGCTGTGCCACTGAGTTACAGCCCCAGCCCTGGACTTGGATATTTGAGGTCCCTTGAAAAGCAACACAATGGAGCCTTTCAAGTTCTCGAATCATGAACTTGGACTGACCAGACTCAAACCCCATTGCATTCAAATACTATTTATTTTAAATTCATCCAAAATATGTGTTTTGGTTATAGGCAGTCATTTATACTCAAGAAGGTTCTATAACATATGAACTTTAAGAAATTATACAGTGTCCCTTTTTTTTCTACTTTAGTCTTTGAAAACCATATTTTTTTTCTAAGCACTTACTATGTATCAAGGACAGTGTGAATAAAGCTGTGGGGGTGCAATGCTAGACATGACCACTGTCTCACAAATGGTGCGAACATTCAGAAAACTCAGAATAAATCTTCAGGGACCACTTCCACAGACCAAGTCATCACAGCATATAGGATATCCCCAGTGGTGTGTGCCACAGATGTTAAAACTGAGCAGAGTGCATTAATTCACCATAGATACTAACTACCCTTTTAAAAAGAAGTATAAAATTACCAATCTGTATTAAAAGCCAGCAACCCACTTCTGTAGCTTTTAAGAGAAGGCCACTGCTTTATACATCCATTTGCAGTATCAACCCACTCCTTTCCTGGAGGAATTATTCAGCTTTAGAGGTTTGGTCCAGGATCATCCAGGTTCTCTTTACATTAGCTTCCTGAGTCACAGTGAGGTCATCTTACATAGTCTTAGCCAACCAGAATGCTTTATTCTTTCTGGACACATGGATTGGCTCAGGGATAGGCATATGCCCCAATATAAGGCAGTAATTCTGCCCTGAGGATTTTTTACTAGACTACCAGGAAAAATATTTCTCTTCTAAAATTATGAAGAGAAATTTTGTTTAAAATTCTTGGAGCAATGTTTCTATCATAAGGATTAGAACCTGTTTGGGGAGGGGGAAGTCAGGGAAAGCAGAAACAAGAGATGAAAAGATAAAGCAAGAAATATTATGACTGGATCCAGCCTCACCTGAAACTTTTCTCTAAAATGAGCCAATCAATTCTTTTCCTTAATGCAAAAAGAATTTTTCCCCCTCACACAAAATAAATTTTAGAAAAATATGCATTAAATATTTCCCTAAAGAATACATGTTAGTCCCATCATTTCTAACTTGAAATATCTTCAGAGTACCAAGGGGGAACACAAACCCTGATAAACTTGATGACCCATAGCCAAGATTTCCAACAGGAAGTAGTAGTAAGAATTATTCCCAATTTGTTATTTAAGGAATTTTGGAGGAAAGAAGCACACTGTGATGAGATTATGGCTTTGGAAATGTGCAGACCTGGAATACATGTTAAGTCCTGGCCCTATCACATACTGGAGATGTGACCTTGGCCAAGGTGCTTAACCTCTGCTTCTCATCTTGTGAGATTTAAATAAGACACTGTACATAAAGTGCCTTGCTCAATTCCTACCATGTAGTAAGCCTCAAATCAATGGTAACTATTACCATGGATACCATTATTACTAGTGATTATTGTCAATATTGGTAGTGGTGGTGTATCTTAGCCCATTCAGGCTGCTGTAACAGAATACCATAGGCTGGGTAGCTTATCAACATTAGAAATGTATTTCTCATAGTTCTGGAGGTTGGAAATTCAAGGTCAAGGCACCAGGAGATCTGATGTCTGTCAAAGGCTTACTTTCTAAGTCACAGTTATCTTCTCACTGCATCTGCCCAAGGCAGAAGGCAAGGAAGCTCTCTGGAGTCTCTTTCATAAGGTCACAAATCCCATTAACAGGGGCTCTGTCTTCATGACCTAATTATCTACCAAGGGCCCACCTCCTAACATCATCACACTGAGGGTTAGGTAACTTTGGGGAGGACACAAACATTCAGACTCTAGCATGGTGGTGGGTACCAGTTACTCGCAATCATTGTGCTGAGCGTTCAGGGTGAAAAATGAAATCACATACAATTTTTGTTTTTTAAGGAGCCAACTAACCACACTCTGAAACATTGGTAGGTGTCAAATAAAGATTATCTGACAAACACACTAGAGTTCAGGGATGAGGGAAGTGGCTATGTTGGGTGTTTCGAAGAAGAGTCTATGGTCTAAAATTTATGTAGCAAATCAAAGTTTACAAGGCAATGTGCCTGGCATCATTTGAACAAAATAAAAAATAAAAATGAGAGAGCAAAGAAGATGTATTATTGGTCACATTTCTGCTACCAACAAACATACATGAAGGCAAATCTGAAGACACTGAAGCCCTTAAAGGGAAGAGATTTGCCCAGGTCACACAGCCTGCCATGGAAAAAGTGAGGGAAAGAAGTCATTTTGAGGCTTTTCAATTATTTTTAATTATTGCTCCTTTTAATTATATATGATAGTAGAATCTATTTTGATATATAAACATGGAATATATCTTATTCTAATTAGGACCCCAGTCTTGTGGTTGAACACAGGGTTGAGATTCACCGTGGTGCATTCATATATGTACATAGGAAAGGTGTCAGATTCATTCCACTGTCTTTCCTATTCCTGTCCCCACTCCCTTCCCTTCATTCCCCTTTGTCTAATCAATTGAGCTTCTATTCTTCCCCTTCCCCCCTTGTGGGTTAGTAGCCATATGTCAGAGAGAAGATTCCACCTCTGGTTTTGGGAGATTGGCTTATTTCACTTGGCACGACAGTCTCCAGATCCATCCGTTTACCAGCAATGTCATAAAGTCATTCTTCTTTGTAGCTGAGTAATGTTCCATTGTACACACAAGCCACATCTTCTTTATCCATTCATCTGCTGAAGGGCACTGAGGTTGGTTCCTTAGCTTAACTATTGTGAATTGCACTGCTATAAACCTTGATGGGGCTGTGTCACTGTGAGACTTCTCCATTTTGAAGCTTCTGTAGTCTGGGACATCCCTGTTTTCACTCTGAAAGGGTTAGCTGACCCATGTCATATGCAACAAACTCTAGTGCAACCTTCATCTCAACTCCTGTCAGTTTGAAGATTGTATCATTTCCTGTGGTCTCTGTTTCTGTAATTAGTTAGTTCCCTAAGCTGACCTGAATGCAACATCTTTATTGTAGTGATGAATTTCACAAGGTTCAACCAGAAGTTTGTTGAAAGACACATCATATTTATCATGATTGTTATCAACCTGGCCCTCCAAATCATTTTTCTCTTAAGCAGAGTCGGGAACATGAAGCGAAATTGTTCTCTTGTTTTGATAATGATCTGGCTTCCTTTGGTGAGCATCTCTTCCAGGCAGAGGACTCTAGCCCTCCTGCACCTAGGATTCCAACTCCTGCCTGCCCAGACAGCACCCCAGACTTGAAACAGAATTCCTAGTACAGATTAGCATCTCGCCCAGGGGATAACCATGCTCTGCTTTAACTTGCAACTTTTTTTCTGAAGCTGAAAACCCTGCTAGGTTTAAACTTTTAAATGCTTACTCAACTTATTTCCACAGCTGGGAGCATTAGAAAAATAAACATGCAATATCTATTACTTCTCTGGCCTCTCAGTCAGTAATACAATTGAAAATGTAAAGTGTAGGATGTCGAACAGGGCACTGTATCTTCCCAATTTAATTCCACTTCACATTTATAGCTCTCTGTTTTAGGAAGCCAGACCATCAAGCCTTGGATTTCAATTCATTTTCTGAAACTTCTGAGATTCTCTCTCCTTACCCACAAATCACAGACAATTTTACATTTCCCCCTCTCTTTGATGGCCTCCTGGCTCACTGTAGCTCTGTCACCAGCTGGATTATGGTCCGCTAACGGTGGTGCATTCCAGAGAGACAGAAGGCTGCTTTCAATCCATTTGTTATTTTAATGACAACGAATCACCCCATAAGCCTTGTTAAAACCTCATTTAATCTAGAAAAAATAGAAGCACGAGACACTTAAGCAGGAACATGGTAATATCAACATCCATCAAAACAAAAATAATGGAGTGGAAGAAGACCTAAAAGGGTGGTCCCCTGAGGCACATGATCATCCCAGGATGAACCAGAGCCATCCATTCACCACCTCTCCCATGAGCTATCTCCTGGTTTAACCCTCTCTTTGTCAGCCACAGAAAGCCTCACACACTTTCTCTCAAACTTCTCCATGCAAGGAGTTAGACAAACCTGAAGTCAGAGTGGATCGCCAAAACACTAGGAAAAACGAATTAAAGAACAACTTGTGCAGGGACCTTGGAGAGCTTGTCAAAGATCCCCTCACTTTATAGATATTCAAACTAAAGCTGGGAAGGGAGGGGTGAGCAGGGATTCCTCCAATGAGTCTTTTAAAGTGCCCCAATGACACCTGAAACCCACTTTGCTGGTACTCACCATTCCAGTCTTGGCTCTGCCATGGTCAACTACACAATGCAGACAACTTGTTGACCCTCTCTCCGGGTTTCGCTTCCCTAATCTGCACAACAGGGATGACTACACTGCCCACTCATGGTCTTGCTGTTGTAAGGACTAAATGAGATGGGCATATGAAATGCCAAGCACACAGAAAGCAACTGGGAAATGGCAGGCCTCATAGGATCATCGATGGTGTGGAATTTTAGGGTAATGCACCTGAGAAGTGAGGTCAATCCATTGACACCTCTCTTGTAATCTTTTTTCTCACTTTGTTTCCTTTTCTTTCATAACTGTGTCTTATAAGCTCTGTGTTGGTGACCTTGGGCAGGTCAATTTACCAATCTAGTCCTCAGGCTCCTTGTCTATGAGACGGGGACAAAAGATCAAGTGACATCTGTAATCTTAAGTGAGTCTACTATTAAAAGGATTCTAGAACCTGGACCACTGACCAGGTTCCCAGGCCATTTCCCTGGAGGGTTACTGGGTCAATGTGAAAAGCTTCTCGGGATACTCAGCCCCATAGAGAGGGTCTCTTAGGGACAAGGAGAAGGTGAAGCTCTCCTTCCATCTCTCCATGCCATGGTCTCTTTCAGAATTACTCTGAAAACCCCAAACAACTTCCCATATGGTGATAAAACCTTTCGCCTGTTGAAAAGACCCTGCCTGTCTCAACTCTCCTCTCCTCTGCCAGCTGGCTGTGACTGTCACACTACCATGTCACTCTCCCCAACACCACATGGCTTCTGGCCTGCCTTCAAGGAGCTTAGTTATGGGGCATGAGAGGAGATGCTGCTGAAGAGACCCATGGTAGCTCACCCACAATGTTCTCGCTTTCTGAAGCCTTTATTCTCAGTAATGAACACCCAAAGAGACAGACAGAATTCCGATGTGAAATTCAGACCAGTCCTGTAGATCAGGCAGAGTCTGAAGTCTTCACTAGATTTTCTCGTTTTCTAAATGAGTAGGGAAGGTTTTTTAGATGTTGCATGTTATTTTAAGAGTGCCACCTGGATGGACTCCTTGCATCTTCTCCACGACACTGGGAGTAGAAACCTGATGACGGATATTTTTCAAGTGGGAAAACTAAGGCACAGCCCTATCAAGATCAATTTCGTCATTTTTCCAGCCACTCCAACTAAGACTTAATTTCCTAGCCATATTTATCATATATAGCTTTGACGCAGACTTTATTTATTCAAAGCAGAATTTGATAACTCCTTTACAGACATTAATTGAGCCTTCTTCACATCTATATAGCAAATTCACAAAATCATTAAGTACTATCAAAAACTCTCAACAGGAATATTGATTTTTCCTATGATTCTTCCCTGACATGGTTATTACTGAGAATTTAAACTTACGCATGTTAAAATAAATTGGCATATACTGCTGAATACAATCAGTGTGATCTTTCATCATATGATTTTGAATCATCAGGTGAAATTGTACAGTTGGAGGATCAGAAACAGGGAAGCATCGGCCCTTATTGCCACAACTTGAGACCCTGTGGATGCAAAGTCTCCCCCTACCTCCTGTGAATGTTTTGTTTTAGATAAACTGTTTTAAATTTAAGTGCTTTGGTTCTGCATATAACTATAGGATTTATTGTAAGGAATTGGCTCTTTATGGAAGCTAGAAAGTTCCATGATCCTTCACCTACAAACTGAAGACTTAGGAAACAGAGTGGTACTGTTCCAATATGTGTCTCAAAGCCTCGGGCAAGAAGAGCTGAGGCTGTGGGCTCTAGACCAGGTCTGGAGGCCTGAGAACCAGAGGTACCAGTGGAGTAAGTTCCAGCCAAGGTCATAAGAAGACCAACACTCCAGCTCAACATAGGCAGAGGTTTCTTCCACCTTTATGTTCAGTGCTGGACCTCAAGGGACTTGATGAGGCTCGTCCACCCTGGGGAAAGCAACCTGCTTTACTTAGTCTACTGAGTTCAAATGCTCATTTAACTCAGATACACACAGAAATAATGGGTACCCTTACCCTTGTGACCTGTTTGACACACAAAATTAACCATCACAGTCCCACTTAGTTAACATTAGGAAGTGATTTTAAAAAATCATTTTTCTCAAATTTCTCTCAAATCATTCAGAAAAAATAAACCATATTTGAGATCTTAGAAACGTCCATATATTCATTCTTTATTTTAATCTTTATCTGTGAAACTCCTTAGAGCCAGTTATCGTGTTATGTCACCCTGAATAATCCCCAATGCCTAGACTGGTTCTTAAAATATAGGGGGCATCAGAACTAACTTGAGCAAGAAAATATGATGTCAACACTAGAAGGGAAGCAGGAAACTAAGTCCTCTATACTAAAATGTAACTCCTAGGCAAAAGCATTTACTAAGTAAATGACCTACTATGTGCGAGTTCAGCTAAATCACCAACTAGAATGCAAGTCACCCTTCCCAAAGGTATTCATGCAGACCTTCAGCTCAGACCAAATTAATAGCAACTGTGGCCAACATCTTAATTTTTTCCCTTGCTAAATTACTATGGAGATGAATTTTATCAACTTAATCCATCCAGCTTAAACTAATTCTTCATTAAAGCATAACTTTCTCCCATAGGGAAACTTCTAAATCCAGCAGATATAAGCATGAACACCTCCAGTTTGTTTTAATTATTTTTCTTAAATGAGAAGCTGAGCACATTTTGCCAAGGATTAAATCACCTCTGGTCTCATGAATTCGGTATTCTCAAAACTAAATCTATGTTTTCACATTGCAATTATTTGGCAACTGGAGGAAAACCACTTCATGCCATTACAGGAAAAGTGACAAAGGCCTAGGCAAGTCCATACCTCCTAACATTTCTGCTAAAATCAATATTAATATTCTAAAAGGGTATAGATTACATTTCTCCTTCATTCCCTGATAAGGCTCTCAAATGTACAAGAAAGTATTTAAAAATTTTTAAACACTCAAGAGAACTGAGAAACAAGCCACAGACTTGAAGAAAATATCCACAACAGACATATCAAGGACTGTTATCCAAAGATACAAATAACTTTTGGGGGTGGGGAAGGTACCAGGGATTTCCCAGGGGTGCTTAACCACTGAGCCACATCCCAGCCCTTTTTTTAGATGCATATTTTATTTAGAGACAGAGTTTCGCTAAGTTGCTTAGGCCATCACTAAGTTGCTGAGGCTAGCTTTGAACTCAAAATCCTCCTGCCTCAGCCTCCTGAACCGCTGGGATTACAGGTGTGCAACCCCATGCCTGGCTTACAAATAACTCTTAAGATAAGAAAATAATACCTTACAATGCCCTTGCCTCTGACTCCGGAGTAGTTGGGAGTGCCACTGTATCCAGCAGGATATACTGCTTTCTTTCTTCATGAACCACAGCACTATTTTAGTTAAAAAGATGTTAAATTCATTATTAATTGTAAACATCAGAAGTATTGTCCCTCCCAATGGGTAAAAGTCTGCAATACTCCAAATTATCTGTGTTTGGGCTTCATAGACATTTTCATTTCCTATATACTAAAGTAGATTTGTCTTTGACTTCATGGCTTCTGTTTTTTCATGTATTTTAAAGCCTTCTCTTGTCAAAGTTGACGTCAGGCAGAAAGTTGGCATCAACATTTTTAGAAGACAATATGGCAGTTAGCAGTCTTTGATCCATTCCCCTGCTTGAAATTTATCCTAGACAGAAAAGAGTACTAATATGTTTACATAAGGGTATTACTTGTATTATTTTATTTAAAAAGCTGAGAACAACCAAAATGACAGATTTCTATTGAGGCATAAATTTTGGCACATTCAGGAAATGATGTATATCATGCAAATGTTTAAGAATATATTTTAGGCTCAGGGTGTAGTTAAATGGAAAAGGAATGCCTAGCATGTGTTAGACCCTGGATTTAATCCCAACACTATTATATCAATAAGCTCTATTTGTATTTTGATACTGAAAGACATCCATATAAAATTAAATTAGCAAGCTGAAAATGGTTTGACACAATTTTGTAAATATATATGTGTGTGTGTTTGTACAAAACTGAATTTCAAAATCAGCCAAAGATCTGAATAGACACTTCACCAAAGAAGACAAAATGGGAAGTAGGAAATATAATCTGGTGCTCAAAAGCAAACATTATAAGGGAAATGAAAATTAAAACAAAGTGACAATGCACAAAACTTCATAGAATGGCTCAAACACACAACACTGACAACTGCAAATGCAGACAGGAACGTGGGGCATCAGAGACCCCCAGGTCTTTGCTGTAGAAATGATAGTAGGATGAATCGGACATTATTACCTGTGTAATGATGGTGATACAAACAATACAGCCCATTTTGGATGGTGGTTTGGCAGTTTCTTGCAAAATTAACCATACTCTTACTGCACCATTTAGCAATCATACACTTTCATATCTGCCTAAATGAGCTGAATACAAACGTCCACATCAAAACCTACACACAGGTGTTTATAGCGCCCTTATTCATAATGGCCCAAACTTGGAAGCATCAAAGTTAGGTTTCACTGGTAAAATAAGGTCCATCTGCACAATGCCCTTTTTTCTCATCCCTAAAAAGAAATGAGCTACGAACCAAGCCATGGAAAGGTATGGAGGAGCCTTATGTACATACTATAAAGTGAAAGAAGCCAATCTGAAAGGCTACATACTGTAGGATTTCAACCGTATGACATTCTGGAAAGCATGAAACTAGATGTAATAAAAAAAAAGATCAGTGTTGAGTTTTTAACTGAGGCATATATACACAATGGAATATTAGTCAGTCTTAAAGAAGAATCAAATTATGGTGTTTGCAGGTAAATGGATGAAGCTGGGGAATATCATGCTGAGCAAAGTAAGCCAAACCCACAAAAACCTAAGGTCTAATGTTTTATATGCTATGTGGATGCTAATTCACAATGGGGGAGTGGGAAAATAGAAGTACTTTGGATTAGGCAGAGGAAATCGAAGGCAAGGGAGTGGGTATGGGGGTAGAAATGATAGTAGAATGAATCAGACATTATTACTCTATGTGCATATATAATTACATGACCAGTGTGATTCTATGTTATGTAACAACCAGAAGACTGAGAAGTAATATTCCATTTATGTATGATGTGGCAAAGGGCATTCTACTGTCATGCATAACTAATAGAACACATTTTTAAAAATTCTGAACAAAACACACACACACTAAAAAAAGATTAGTGGTTCTAGAGGTTGAGAGGAAGAGGGGAAAATGAGTGAATCACAGAGTACTTTAGGGGTGGTGAAAATATTCTGTATGTTGCTATAATTGTTTGGGTTTGGGATGTTCCCAAAGGCTCATGTGTTGAAGCCTTGCTCCCCAAAGCATCAGAGGAATACAGAGGGAGAGCTTTGGGGAAGCGACTGGATCATGAGGGCTCTGACCTCATTGGTGGGTGACCCATCGATGGAGTCATAGCTGACAGGAGTGGAAACTTGAAGAGGTGGGCCTGTAAGAAGTAGGTCCCTGGGGGCATTACTTTGAAGGGTTATCATGTCTCTGATACCTCCTTCATTTTCACTCTCTGCTTCCCATGAGGTATGCAGCTCTGCTCCATCCTGCTCTCCCACCAAGATGTCCTGTCTTGTCACAGGCCCAGAAACAATGGAATCAGCCAACCAAGGACTAGAACCATGAGCCACAATAAATCTTTCTCCTTTGTTTTTCCCAGGCACTTTGTCACAGTGATGAACAGTTGACTAACACAATAATGGTGAATACATGATGCATTTGTCCAAACCCTTAGAATTCACAGCACCAAGAGTGAGTCCACATACCAGCTATGAGCTTTGGGTGATCGTGAGATACCCAAATAGGTTCATCAACTGCAATAAATTTACTCTGGTGTAGGGTGTTGATAATGGAGGAGTCTGTGAATGGTGAATGTAGAGACATCTTTAACTTCCTCTCAATTTTACTGTGAACCTAAGACTGCTCTAAAAAGAAAAAAAAAACCCTATGGGGAAAAAAATAGTTAAGATACTTGCTAAACCTCAGAATCAACTCACATGGCGTAATTGAATTCCTCTATTTATATTTAACATATCTATAATATTTTTAAGATACAAAGTCTCACCATGTTGTCCAGACAAGCCTCCCCCATAGTAGGAACTACAGGCACAGGCCACCCCACCCAGTTTTCATTTGTGCTATTCATAATTACAAAACATTTTATCAAAGTCATTACCTTTTTGGAATCATCTACTAAAACAGATTCTTTCTAAGAAGCATCAATTCTTTGATTCAACAATTTTTCTGGAGGATATCAATCCCAAAGAAATGCTTGTACCAGAAGCACATGCAAGGATGTCCAAAGAAATACCACTCACAATGTGCAACATTTAAAGCAACCAAAATGCCCACAGATGGGGAAATAGCAAAAACAAAATATATCAATATTATGATATAATACAGAATGAAATAAAACTACATGAGATTACATGGCAAATTATTCGAGGATGCTGTGTGATAAATGCTATGGAATAATGCAAGTAATTCAGCCCTATGTTTGTAAGAACCCACGTGCACTAAATTACACAAGCTGTTTGGTGGGTTCCCATCTGCAGATGCTCCGTAACTTATGATATAGTTATTTTCCAATAAATCCCATTATAGATTGGAAATACTATAAACCCAAAATGTATTTAACACCTATTTAACCTCCAGACCCTCATAGCCTGGCAACAGTACCCTGCAGAGTACTCGTTGCCAACTTTCAAGATCCTGGGGCTGACTCAGCTACGGCTTGCTGCCCCTGCTCAGCATCACAAGATCAGATCACACTGCACATTGCCCAAAAAGACCAAAGTTCAAAATTCAAAGTATGGTTTCTACTGAGTGCATATCACCTTTGCACTGTTAAAAAATAGTTCAGTTGAATTCTCTTCTGTCAGGAATTTCTACATGTGCAAATGAATTAAGTAAGTTTCACAAGGATAAGCCCAAAGCTGATATTAGTATTTTTTGTCTCTGGGAAGAGCATATGCCAAGGCAGATTTTTATTTTATTCCCATCCATGGTGGTTTCTATAATAAAACAGTCATGCATCACTAATACAATTAAAAGTTTGAAGCAACTGCCTTTTATAGTTCAACTTGCTTTGCCAGACATAGCTTAAAATCTATAATGCTGAATGTAGTCCTAGTGTCCAGAATGGATCAACACCAGATCTCAGCTATAACTTTAAATCAGCATTGGAAATGGAAAAACTGGGTTGGGAGGAAAGCACTCTTATTAAAATGCAAACAAAATTTAATAAGTACAATGAGTACACTGACCTCTAATAAAGCATATGTCTCATCATTGAATTATTCTCACTTTTACATGTGTGATCAAGTGTGAAAATTTGCTTTTAATTTACTTTACAAGACCTTCTCCATATCCTTCTCCCAAACTACACAGAGCATTATTAAAGCAATAAAATAAATCAGATTCCACACAACTCAGCATCTTTTAGGCACACCTAAAACACCAATTCACAAAGAAGAGCCTGAGAACAGAGGTCAGAGGTATAGTCTTCATACCGCTGGGATTCAGCACATGTACCCAATCCAAAACAACAACAACCAAATGCAATTCTTTTCTTCAAAGCTCAGAAACAAGGTCTGGACTGCATTCCTATTAAATTTCTGAAATGCCATATCAGCCATGTTAGAATGCAGTCAATCTGTCATATTTTTTTTCCACAATGTGAACTATTTCAACATGATTTGATGGGCACCTGCTTTGGGATTTCAGCTAATGCTATTAGAATTCTTATAGGCAGATGATACTGGGGGCAAGGGACCATTTCTTGGAACATGCAGTTCAATTATTGTTCGGTCACTGCTCTAGATTAAATAGCATAGGCATAATTAGAACAAGTTTTGAATATACCCTGGTGTCCATCACAGGCTCACCTTTTCTGATTCTTATATCAGAGCACGCACAATGCCATTTATAGGAAATCACTTTGCATCAATTCAGAACAGATGCCCAAAGAATAATATGCTTCTACAGACATGGGCTTTGAAAGATCCAATCAAATAATGCCCTATTCATTTGATGGCCTTTTAAACTTTAGAAAAAAAATAAGTTTGATATGCTGGGACACAGTCAATTTCAGGGAATTCTGTTCTCTCTCCAAAACAGATGTTCTCAACCACTTGTTCTTCCCTGCAAGGGACATTTGGTAATGTTTAGAGACATTTTGGCTGTCACACTAAACAAGGAAATTGCCACTAGCATCTAGTGGGTAGAAATCAGGGATGTTACTAAATATCCTATAATGTACAACACAGTCCTCCATAACAAAGAATCATCTGATCCAAACTGTCATTACTGCCAAGGTCCCTTCAAAAACATAGTTCCTACTTAAATATGTTTGTAAATTTTCCTTCTACTGCACAAGCAAACATCCTCAAAGAACTATCCATAGTCTCTAGCATTGTTCCTCACCTTCCAATCACATCACCTCCCAGCCCAATATGGATCCTGCAGCCCTCACACCAACATAACTCCCACTGAGGTCACTGGTGAGCACCTATCACCCAACCCAGGGAACACTTTCCATCATGTTTGACATCTTTCTGAACATTTCTCCTGCTTGCTTTCAGGCCCCTGTATTCTCCTGGTGTTCTTCTTCCTCTTCTGTCTCAGTGGCACTTTGCTCCTTTTTAGATGACCAATACATGTTGCAGTCTCTCACTTTCTTTCAGACCCCCTTTTCTCAAGGTCTTTTAAGGTGACTGCATTAGTTTCCTGTTGCGATAACAAATTACCACAAACTTAGGAGCTGAGAATGACAGGAATTCAGTATCTTATATTTCTGTAGATCAATGTCCCAGAACAGGTCTCACTAGGCTAACATCAAGGTTTCCACTGACGTGGTTTCTCTTGGGAGACTCCAGGGGGGAATCCGTTTTCTTGACTTTTCCAGCTTCCATATGCCTTGGGTTGGGGCTCTCTTCCATTGTAAAAGCTAGAAATGGCCATCAAATCTTTCTCACTAAAATTTCACTCTTTAGCCTCCCTCTTCCCCCTTATGAATGCATCAGGTACACACAGATAATCCAGAATAATCTTATAAGAAGAAATATATCTTATTACAAAAATACATATCATGCACGTTTTGTATGTATATTACTTTATGTGGCATATATGTGCTATAGTTAGATATATATGTATATATATATATAACTTAGATATATGTATCTCTGGTCTTGGCCCAGTTTCCAGGTTCACAGCTCTTAAAACTCTTGGAATCTCCAAAGTGATGCCTTTTTGTACGCTAATGAGCTGCCTATGGGCTCCTGGACTGCCGCAGTCCGGCTGGGGGGGGGGGGTGACCAGCAACTTGTGTAGATTGATACAGCAGGAGTGGGAGCCATTTATTGTAGGACAGGAAGGGTATATATACATTCCACACAGCTTATTTTAATTAACATAAACTAGATACAGAAGTCAACCAATAAGGAATCTCCATACTTAATGGCTCGCTGGCCTTACTTCACAAACCACTCCCTCTGGCAAAATGCCAGGCGCCATCTTGACTTGTCTACAGACCCTAACACTGGACAGTCTCCCCATAGGGACTGTTGCCAGAAAAATCCACCTTGTGATTAGTGGGTTGGTACTTTCAGTCCTGTCTTCCCATCTCTAGAGAGGGCAGGGGGTCTGAAGGTTGAGTGGATCAACATTGACCAATGATATATAATCAATCATATCTGCTTAATAAAACTTCCATAAAATTCCAAAAGAACCGGGTTCCAAGACTTTCTGGTAGCTGAACACATGGGGATATCTGGAGAGCAGTGTTCCTGGAAAGATCATGGAAGTCCATCAGCCTTCCTACCTGGTCTGTCAAAAGCACAGGTTCCAGCCTGAGCTTGAGATTTGCATCTGAAGTGGGGAACAGTCTTGTGGGACTAAATCCTTTACCTGTGGGATGTGATGCTGTCTCCACGTAACTAGTATAAGAATTGAACTTAACTAGAGAACAACCAAGCAGAGACAGTGTCTTTCCTCACCACTGATGTCCTTTGTAGAACACTTCTTGGTTTGTGGGGGAAACTCCTGCACATCTAGTCACAGAAATGTTCTGAATTATGGTATTATTATGGATAGGAAAAAGACTTTTATCCTCATCATTAATACTTGCCAACTGGGCACAATGGCGCATGCCTGTAATCCCAGTGACTCGGGAGGCTGAGGCAGGAGGATCACAAGTTCCAGGGCAGCACAAAAAAAAAAAAATGCCAATTTTTTATTTGTTATTTCCAGCTAGACTTCTAAACTGTAGACCCACACCCACATACCCAAAAGTCCAAAAAGCAGTCCCCAAACCAAATTCACAGTCTTCCTCCAAAAACAAGGCCTCTGCTAGTGCTCTCTGATTCAATGAGTGACAGCACTGGTGGTGGGGGACAGGGAGGAGAATGGGGAGGCTGGGCCAAAGGGAGCCAGCCTAGGAAATCCAAAATCTATAAAGGGCAGGTTACCCCCACTTCCTAGGGCACCAACTTCCAACTTGGGCTCCCTCCTCTGTGGAGGACTCTCTGTCTTCTATCTTTTAAATAAAACTTTTTTGCTCTGGCCTTGGTATTTCTTGGATGTTCAATCTTCACACTGAAGGAATGGACCTAGATCCTGATGGAGTGTCAAGGCTAGAATCCACTTTAGCCATTTAATGACACACGTTCGAAACAGGGTTGGTCTTCCTTAACAGCTTCTGTTTCCAATCACTGTCTGATCATTTCATTGTTTTTCCCCAATCCACCACCAAACCCTATGAGTGACTAAATATCTCTTGCATTTACCTACTTTTTATCATCTCCATCCCCATTACTCAAGAGAACTCCAATCCATCCAGACTAATGGAACGCCTCCCTAGCTAGACGATGCATGCCTAACTTGACCTCTCCAAACTCCATATGGCAGAATGATGTGTTTGGAAATCAAATAGGATCAAGCCGTCCCCTCACTTAAATTCCTCAATGGTTTCCAGTATTTCTAGGGATTCAAAAACAAGCACTTGAATGTGGAAGACAAAACCCTGCAGATTTGGACCCGGTGTGGGTGTGCCTCACCAGCCCCATACATCACAGTGCTCTTCTCTCAGCCTGGGAAGCCACCACCAACCTTTCTTTCTTCACATGGCCTCCAAACATGCTACTTTCTGCCTGGAGTGTTTCTTTCATTTCTCTCTTACCACATTTAGCTTTTATTGACCCTCCGCTCACAACCACCCTCTCCTCAGGGAAGCCTCGCTGATCTTCCTTGCTGAAGCCTTAAAGTACCATGTGTCTTTTGCAAAATGTTTAGGATAGTTCTGATTTAAAATTTGTTGGTGACATTATTCTGGGAAAGCAGGGACAGTGTCTTTCCTCACCACTAATTGCCAGCGCCTTGCCCAGACCCTGGGCTAATGCTGTAGTCAACAACTAATTGTGAGGTAGATGAGTTAGTGCAGTGACTCAAGGAGTAAGAAGGCTGGAAGCAAAGATCAGCTGGTGGCCTTGTTCTTGTTCCCTAACAAAGTTTTACTGATAGTGTTTTTGTGTCAAGAACCTGTAAGTTATTTCGTTTGCTAGTCAGAATCGTCAGATGCTATAACACAGTCTAAGAATGGTATTATAAGGTCAAGAGGAAAGCAAAGGCTCTTTTTAGCATCCTTTGATTCCTCCTCTAGATTTTATTTTCTTCCCTTGAGACAAACTTGGACCACTCTACATTCCTGCATAGCTCAACTCTGTCCTCAACCTCACTGGCAGCAATTCTCAAAGCTGCCAATGTCACTTGTGGACACTTATCGAAAATGACAGCATATTTCAACATGGCATTGACTCGCATGATGTTTTTCTAACGTTTAAGGACTTTGGTCTTGTGTCAGAGCTGCTCCTGTTAAATGATCTATTAGGTGCTATGATCTCCAGAAAGGTCATCTGTCACACTGGAGGCCAGAAGTGTCACCCCCGTTTAATGTAATGGGAAGCTGAACTCCCAAACTAACTAGAGGGAAATCGGCACATGTCATTGCTTACTGATCAGAAGTTGAAAGTCTGTTCGTTCACACCCACAGTGGCACAAATGAGAACTCTCTACTTTAACCAGTGCACAAATGCGTAACAGTTAAAAATCCTGGGACTCAATGGCAATTGAAATTTAATAGTTAAATAATTGGCTTAAAATAATCTTTAAGTAGTAAGTATGTTGTAACTGAAATGAATAAAAATGCTGCTGTTGTTATTGTGTTGGCTTTATCATGAGAACTTTTAGGAAGAGTAAGTGAAGACATCAAGCAAAACTGAATCTGCCAAACAAGAAAGATTTTCACCACGATGTCAACTCTGAATTTATTTGCAGCTGTGATGGCATGATCATTGTGGGGATCTGGCTGATCCCTAAGTTGGCTGAAGACCATGTCATGCACAGTGAGATCCAGCTTGAAAGGAAAACACAGCATCCATTACAGTGAAGTATGTTTTAGGAAGTGTTCCTGCAGAGAAAGAATACAGTACTGTATAGGAAAGCTCCAAAAAACTGTCATCAGGCTAGACATCAATGGCAATATTAAGAATTATAGGTAATTCAATTTATGTAATTATGCTAAAAAGCATGTGTACATATAATATTTGATAGACATTGATAACAAAAAAGACATCATCTGGTTTTACTCTTAGCCTTCATCCTAAGCATTCAAAAGAGACCATATGTGCTTTAGGTAGACATTTTATTATTTATTTGTACCCTCATTATTATGCTTCCTTTCTTGTAGCTGTTTTTTCATTCTTATAGATGGAGTAATTATAACCAATAATCTAGAAAGTCTTTAAGATGATTCTGAGAATATAAGTTTGCATCCCTTAGAAAACTCAGGTTTATGAAGATTTTTTAAATGGACCGGGACCTCAGGGAGACCCAAATCTTCTTCCCCTTGAGACAAGTGCTTTGTCCTGGTTGAGTTATTTCTCCAAAGCACGCAGTCGCTGGCGGAGTGGGCAGGGACTCCAATCTTCACCCTCAAGCTCTGTACCTCTCTAATATGTCATGGTGCCTCCCCCACAACACTCAATTTTGTTTTAGACGTGATTAGTCTTTATAGTGTTTTGTTCAAGTGGGATGACTTCCTCCTTACGTTTAACAGAGATGTTAAAAGACCAGAGAGTATGAACCATTAGAAAGAACTCATGAACTGACAGCATTATAACTCAGAAGTTAGCCACACAAATGATGCCATAAATAAAAGGCAAGACAAGTTACAGATGAGGAGGAGGGCACTGGCATTGGACATGACCAAAAAAATGAACCGTTTCCAGAACATAATAAAGAGCCATAACTCAAAGAAGAAAAAGGTAACTCCAAAGAAAACAAAAACGAAAAGGTGGACGAAAAGTATAAACGAGAAATTCATACAGCAAGAAACCCAAGTGGACAATAAGGAAAAGTGTTCAGCCATGCTGGTAGGAAGATTATAAATCATAACAACAAAGAGGCAGCATGAAACTGACGCAAAACATTATAGTTCAACGATGATGGACTGATGTTGGAGCTTAGGCATTATCATATACCATTGATAAGAGTTTAAAATGACCCAGTGACTTTGGACAACCATCTGGTAAAGTTGAAAATGCTCTTATAGGAGAAAAGTTACCAGATTTTACCATATCAGTGGCTGTCAATGGGGGGGCGAGGGGGGGAATTAGTGGGTCACCCCTGAGAGGACATTTGACAATGCCTAGAGACATTTTTGTTTGCTGTAGCTGGTGTGGGTTGGGAAGACATCGCTGGTATACAAGGGAAGAGGCTAGAGATACTGGTAAACATCCTGGCTATTCCCTACCCCCAAAAACCATCTGGCCCAAAATGGCAACAATTATGAGGTTGGGAAACTATTGTGGGTGGAAAGGTGGTTTTCAAAAGGTATGTCTACATGGAGCCAGTGAATTTGACCACATTTAGGAAAAGGATCTCTGCAGAAGTAATTATTTTAAAGATCTTGAAACAAGATTCTCTTGAATTATTGAGGTGGGTCCAATGACCTTGTATCATAAGAAGAGGGAAAAGACATACAGAACAGGAAAGACACAGCAGAGGTGGCCATGTGAAGACAGGCAGAATTGGAGTAATGCAGACACAGGCCAAGGAATGTCAACCGTCAAAACCTGGAAGAGTCAAGAAAAAGATTCCTCCCTGAAAGCCCCTGAAGGAAATGGTGAACACCTTGATTTGGGGTTTCTGACCTACAGAAGTGAGAGAGGGAAAAAAATGTTATTTTTAAGCCACCAGTTTGTGTAAATTTGTTACAGCAGCACTAGGAAACTAATACACTATCTTCTACAATTTGGATCTCAAGTACCCACAGTGGTCCATGTGTTAGACTCTTGGTCCCCAGGGTGGCCATATTGGAAGGTGGTGGAAGCTTTGGGAGGTAGGACCTACTGGAGGTCCTTTGGTCATGCAGGCCTGCTCTCCAAGGGGATTGTGGGACTTGAGTCTCTTTCCCTTCACTCTTTGCTTCACTCTGGCTTGTGACATAAGCGGTTCTGCTCTATCATACATCCCACCATGATGTGCTGCCGTATTAATGCCTCAAAGCAATGCCTCCATCAATCCTCCATTTTAGACTGGAACCCCTAGAAAAATAAACTAAAATAAACCTTCTCTTTTTACAAATTAATTATCTCTGGTATTTTGTTATAGTGACAGAAAGTTGATTAACACACTTACCTAGGCCTACTCAAGAGAAATAATTGCATATACAAATCAAAAGGCACAAAGTTCCTCTTGTCAATGAAGAATTGTTCATTTTAGTAAAAAAAAAGAAAGAAAGAAAAGAAAGCTGAAACCACCTGAATTTCTATCAAGATATGGGTAAAAACGAACAAAGGTTCAGTTTTTGCAGAATGAGTAAGTTCTAGATATTTAACCTGACACTTGATGACCTTAGTTAATACTATGTTTAAGAGTAGCATTAAGAGTAGATCTTGAATTTTCTCACCATTAAAGGTGACTACATGAAGTGACAGATAGGTCAATTAGCTTGATTGTGGTAATCATTTCACAATGAATATAGATATAAAAACATCATGTTTTATGCCTTAATTGCACCTAATATACATTTTTATTTGTCAATTATACCTCAATAGATTTGTGGGAAAATAAGATACATTGACTTTTTTACAGAAAAAGATCATTTATAACTTGGAATTTCCATTTCTAAATAAAGATTATCAAAGATACAAACATAAATAAGAGAAAAACTGAAAAAGGCACTCAAGTATATTTACTTAATGCTCCATGAAAAAAAAAATCAATGAATTAGAGCTGATTGGTAACAGCATGAATTAATTTTAAAAATATAATGACGAGAATAAAAGACAGTTTAGAAGGCTACATGCAATATCATTTATGCTAAACTTCAAAATTTAAAAAGCAATATTATGTAACGTTTATCAATATCTGGAGATGTAACTGAGGCAAAAGCACAAGATGGGTGATAGACACTGAGCCCAGGGCTGGGATGTGGCTCAGTGGTAGAGCACTTGCCTAGCATGTGCAAGGTCCTGGGTTCAACTCCCAGGACTATAAGCTAAGCCCACAATAATAATTAACCCTTTAAGGAATGGGGAGGGAAATCAGAGAGGAGGGTGCACAGGAAGCTATTATGTGCATCTAAAAAATTTTAATCTCTTTGGTTCAAATTAAAATATCTGATGCAAATTTGGCATGGTATTAGGATCTGATCAAGCTGGAGGGTATTTGGCGTGTTGTAACAGTCTGCATTCCTGTCCATTTCAAATCATTTATGATAAAATTAACTATTTAACGTTATTAAAACGTGGTAACCTGTGCCATATGTAAAATAAAATAATGTTTGCAGGTGTCAAAGAAGTAATGAAGAGAACACAAAATAGGGAAATGGGAAATGGGATTTGAGCCCACCCAGAGATGGAGTCCTAATGAGATAAAATCATAGCACAGCTAATTCTTTTTAATGATTTCTTCAGGGTTTCTCCAACCCTTCCTCTCTGTCTCTCCTCGGCTTTTTTGTTACTCAGTTTCAACTGAGAACATTCTTACCTGATCTCCTCCTTAGTGTCTTCTTTCTAACTCCAGCTCAACCTTGACTCTGAAATGGTTATCGAAGAGAGGGTAAGCGAGGGTTGGGGCTGTAGCTCAGTGGGTAGAGTGCTTGCCTAGCATGTGTGAGGCACTGGGTTTGACCCTCAGCACCACATAAAAATAAAATAAAGGTATTGTGTCCATCTACTGTAAAAAATATTTAAAAAAAAATAAAACTCTTAAAAAAGAGAGGGCAAATGAGGACAGAGAGAGACCTCAGTCTTTGCTCTGTTGACCATTGAGAGTTGATGTCAAGATTCTCATCAGTGAATTCTACTGTATTCATGTACCTCTTGCCAGATTTGGAGGAATTGCTGGTAGATTTCCCAAAAGACGTCCTAGCACAAAAATAAAGCCTCCCTATCCACAAAGTCCTTGCTCTGAGGTGCCTCCAGGAAGACCAGGCAAGGTGAGCAACATGAAGAAATTCTGTGAACCTGGGACAGCTTACAATTAGGTACATAGTGCAAATCCAGGTTGTGATTATGAACTTAATCAAAGTCCAACACAGAAGAATTAGGGAAGATATTTGATAGGAAAAAAAAATATTGATTATCTCTGCTTTCGGTATGTGGGCAAGACTGGCAGTTCAGGGGAGATGTTTGGAGAAACAGTGCCACAGTCTGGCTGGGCACACAATCACGAGCCACCACACAGCTTGCAGATTCAAACAGCAACTCTTTATTCACGAACTCACACCAGCCGTCTACAATCACGTTCTGGGGAAATCCACGTTCTCTGCCCAAATCCACCTCCACTGGGCTTCTGTCTCCCAAAATATACTGTCTGAATCCCGTGAGAACTCAAGGGGAACTCAGGCAGCAGGATACGCCCTATTCCCAGCAGGAATAATCTTAAACCTTAAACCTGGAACCTAAACTGGGAACGCCCTAAACACGATTATCTTAAACCGGGAACACCCTAATCCGCCTTGGTCCTTGAGCAAGGTCACCTACATTCAATGTCACTGCAACATGGGGTACGCTGGCAAGGAAATTGTCATACCTACTTACTTGGCTAATGGCTCCCAGCAAAGCAGAAATATCCAGATGGCCCAATAGTCTAAAATACCTAGGCAATTGCTCATCCCTTCATTCCATATCGCCCCTGAGAGCAAAGACTAGATTTTGGTATTGAATGATTGGCTTGAAATAGTTAGGGAAGAGGTCCCTTTTATAACAGGTGTTATGGCCAAAGGAACAGATTTTCTAGTGTTATCTCCCTATCAATTTTTATATCATTGCATGAGGCAATTCCAAACGTGGAACGGAAACAGGGCTATTCTTAAAGAAAAACAAAACTCCTCCCTGTATTCCACTTTTGAAGCTTATTACCTTTGTCTATCACATAAAATCTGCACAAGATCAATGAAGAACTTATTGATAGCATTGCTCTTCTTAACCTTGACATTATGACTAAGGTTTCTGGATAAGCACCATCTTTGGGGTTTGCATAGAATCACATTTCCCCCCAAGATGTGCTCACTAGTCCAATTATTAAATATTTATTTATGCAGTTATTTATTTGCTGTGTACCCACCTGACTGGATAGGAGCCTCTATGAGGGGAAGGATAGAACAGCCCTGTTTCCCCTCTGTATTTTAGTGCTTAATATAGAGTATGCCTCATTCTCAGTACTTTTGATGGACTGAATTATGTCCATTCCACCCCACTCCCAAAATCCATGTGAAAATGTGGAAAAGTCCCAGCTCCCATTATGACTATATAAGGGAACAGTGCTTTTAAATGTTTCATTAAGTTTACAAGAAGTCAAAAGAGTGGGCCTTAATCCTATGGGACTGCTCTACTTGTAAGGAGAGGAGGTGACACCACAGCTCACTCTCAGTCATACACAGAGAAGAGGGCATGTAAGGACACAGCAAAGAGGGGCAGCCACCTACATGGCAGGAATAGAGGCCTTGTCAGAAACCAATGCTGACAGCACCCACATCTTGGACTTCTACCTTCTAGAACTCTGAGAATATAACTTAGTGCTATTATAGCCTCCCAGGCTGAAGCCTCCTGCTGTGGCAGACCATAGTAGAAGCTGTGCTTAACACATAGAATGCTCAACAAAGGCTCATGAAGTAAATAGTATTGGGTATGGTGATGACTACAAGAGACTCAGGCTGGTGTGGAAAGGTATAAGCCGTTGAACCAACATGAATTCAAATTCAGTTTTTCCTAGTAGGTAAAAAATAATTTTTCCTCTTTGATCAAAGGTATTTAAATGGCATTCAACAAGAATAGATGCAGAAAAACAAATTCCACTCTTGATTGTGTTGTTTTTTTAAAAAAATATTCGTTTTTTATTTTTAAAACATACTTGACCTTACAAATCCATTTTGGTAATTTCCACGATTGTTAAATACGAAATCAAGTGTTCACGTACTCCAACAGTGTTGACTTGATTCTGCATCCAAAGAACCCTGACGGCCCAAACCCTTTATTCACTTGAACACAGAATTCAAGAAAGAATAATCAATGTTCCTTTAGAATACGCCATGTCTTCTTGTAAAAGTATCTGTACATGTGTGTATGTGCATATTATGTATGTATTAACCACCTTACCCCCAATCAAAATTATATTTCTCCCTTCTCTCCCAGTACATTATCATTTGCTTTGTAACACTTACTGTAATTAGCAATCACAAATTTGTCTTAATCTGATGTTACCACTAAATAGTAAGTTCCATGAGGACAAAGATTAAGCCAAATTTCATCCTAATAATATTTCCTGTTCCCAGCACCACATTTACTCCATATTAGGCACTCATTATTTACTGAGGATATAAATGATTTTAGTGGAGTAAGTAAATTTTTCACCAATTTCACTAAACTCCAAGGGTAAATAAAACCCATACCTTCAATTTATATCTAAAATCAACTCAATGTTAGACACTTCCAGGGACCATTTTGGAATTATATGCACACTACAAGCACCACAGAAACATTTCCCTCTTGCCAGAGTTGAATGAACTCATCAAGAGAAATGAATGCTGCCGATGACTTCCAAACACTCTTCTGAGTGACTGGCAAAGAAAGAGGCTAAAATTGGCCTTGCCACGTGGACCAGTTTGCCCGTTTCTCTGAATCAGCACTCAACATGGTTGACTAAGCACCCAGGAACTGTTCGCCAAAAGTCCAGAAAGTAAGCACACTAACTTGATGAATGTGACGTGCTTGCTTTCGCCATTCCCTGAGACTCACAGTGACAGATGGGTAGTGCTTTGGGTCAGGATGAAAAACACAAAACCCTAATAATTGACACCTATAATGAGCTTCCCTTAGCTAAGACCCCTGTGATTATATCTGAGCAAAAGATCTTTCCAACATGCTCCGGTGACTCAGGTTATTATCCAATCATTTATATTTCTAGAAAGGCCTTTGGACAATAAGCTGGGAGTGTTTCATAGTCTTTGAAACCAAGCCTGCCAGAAAACACACTGCGAAAAAGGAAAAGTTCAAGACATAAATCTTTATGTTGGTTTAAAGTTTAATAACTCTCTCTACATTCTCATCTTCTAGTCATTCACTCTTGGTATAGAGGGAAGTGCATTATACTCAGCGGACCTACTGATCAGCAAGGGATAAATTGGGGAGGTGCATTAAGCCTTTTAGGCCATTAGGATATCATTTCATGACTTGGAGAAGGTCATTTACTTACAGCAAGGAGCCCAGGTCCCTCTCGAAAAAGAGCCATTTAATCCCAGCTCACCCATGTGCTCTTGTCCAATGTGCATTTACTAATTTAATTTCCTCTGTAGGTTTTTTTTTTATTTGTCCTGTTTTATTTCTCCACTTTAGAGTCACATTGTCTAATTTAAACTTAATTAAAACTTTCAATTAGAAAAAAAAAGATAATTCTGAGACCTCCCTGGAAACACTTCATTAATGGAAACTACTTAATAAGCAAAACACCTCACTGTGCAGACTAGATCCAAAGTTTCAATGATCCAGGGTGTCCACCCCAACCCCTGCCCCCACACACAAAGCCTGTCTGAAGTTGGCAGAGATAACTACATACTTTCATGCTGGAGAGTTTGGAGTCTAAAAATCATACCTCTTTTTATTTGAGGTAAAGTATTGTGTTCAGTTGACCATTAGAAGTCAGAACCAGCAAAGCCAAACCAATGTTTCTGGAACTTCTGAGAAAGATGTCCTATCTTCTCTGTGCTTTTCAATCTCATAAGACACAAGTCTAGAATTCTCAGGAGGTTAAAATCCAAAAAGAAGAAGGGATAGCCTGAAAAATCAAGATATAAATTCCTGAAAATATTTGATCCAACTGTGCCTGAAATAAATATAACTACACTTTCCAGGGATATAAGCCAAAAAGGAAGAGGGGAAAAAAAGAACAAGAAGGAAAAAAAAAAGAAGATGGAAAGAACTTTAACTTAAAACCTCAGACGTACTATCCATCAAAGTTCCAGAAGTACTGGCCTAAGACATTTTGAATTGTATTCTATTACTTGCAACTAAGGTAGGTTCTTTTCTAATCTCTGTTTTTATAAAATAGGATGCTACGTCTTAGAAAAGTTCAGTAACTCAATACCATGCAGACTGTAAATGGCGGAGCTGGACTCAACACTTGACCTCTCTGACAGCAGAGCCTGTGTTCTTCACCACCAGGCATCCTACACTTTAGAGATTGACTCCCCTATAAGGGCTGTGTTAGAGTTCTCCAGAAAACAACCAAAAGGAAAGAGACCTAGAGGTACAGAGAAAGAGATTCATTTTAAAGAATGGCTCCCATGATTGTGGAAGTTTGGTGGGTCCAAAATTTGATGGAGTAGGCCAGCAGGCTGGAGACCCAAGGAAGAGTTGTAGACCAAGTTCAAAGGCAGTCCGCTGGCAGGATTCCTTCCTGCTCCTGGAGAGGTCAGTCTTTGTTTCTATGAAAGCCTTCAAATGACTCCATGAGTCCCACACACATTATGGAGAAGCCTGTTTTACTCAAAGCTTACTTATTTTATTAATGTTCATCTCATTAATTAAAAAAAAAAACACCTTCCGAAACACCCAGGATAATGCCCGACTAAATATCTGGGTGCTCTGTCCCATTCAACTGACATATGCAATTGACCATCACAAAGATGTATGGAGATAATACTTTGCCTCCTTGTATGGAGCACAACAGAGTCAACCACCTCAGAAAAGTCTAGCAACAACCTCCATCTCCCAGAGAGTAGCTGACTATCTTGTATTGACAATGGCCATTCTCTAAGGTCTCTCATAAACCCTAAAACATAGCCTAGAAACTCATCAAACACTAACTGGCCACAGATGCTCTTGCTCCCAGTCTTCCCTGATGATTCCATGATTGTTCCTGTCAATATGGGTCATCGCTAAAAAGACAGGATCATCAGAAGCATCAAGTGCAGCCAAGAGGATATGGTGATGAGGTGGGATCTCTGTCTCCTGATTTTCTGCCCTAAAGGGATATAGCTACCTTACCAGATAAAGCTGGACTCTTAAAGAAAACTTCATCAAGGTCTGCCATCTCTTCCTGTCTTCCCTTCTTTATTTTCTTGCTGATTTTGTGTTTTTAAGTCACAAATCTCAAACAAACAATTGGGATGTCTCTGCCTAACCCTTTACCTTGTTATCTTGGCTCTGTTCAAGTGACTTAGGCTTTTAGAATTAAACACCTGCCATATTTTTTCTTACTTTCATCTTTAAGCTTTTCCAATTTTTCTCCTAAAACACTTTTATCCATATGAGCCCTAATAGTTTTTTTATTTCCCAAATGGACACACCTAGGGAAATGTATAGATGTCCTCTCCCATTATATCTAATTCCCTGCGCAGATGGCACATCTGACTTACTGTGATGATGATCCTTCCTGATTTATCACATCCACCTGCTGTGATATAAGTCATTGCATTCTAAATTGACTTCTCTGATACAGAAAGCAGCCTAGAAAGTAACATGCCACAAGCCAAAAAAGCACAGGTGTTATGCATGATTAAATCAATGTTACGGTTTGGGTATGAGATGTGTCCCCAAAGTGCCTATGTTAATGCAGAAATGCTCAGATGTGAAATGATTAGATTATGAGAGCTGTAACCTAATCAGTCCATCTTAGTTTGAATGGACTAACTAGGTGGTAACTATGGGCAGTTGGGACCATGGCTAGAGGAATAGGTCAGAGGGAAGGGAGAATACTATTGGGGATTGTGTCTTGTCCCCCCTGACTCCTTTGTCTGTCTGATTTCTAGACACCGTAAGTGGAGCACTGTCCCTCTGCCATGCCCTTCTGCCACAATAGTCAGCCTTACCAAGGGCCCAGAGAGATGGAGTCAGCTGCCCGTGGACTGAATCTCTGAAACCATGAACCAAAATAAACTTTTCCTCCTCTAACTTGTTCTTGTCAAGTATTTTGGCCCCAGTGACCCAAAACTGACTAACGTAGCCATATAGACATCTGGGGGCCATTTAGTGATAATTTATGGGGGCTGCACACCTGATCTCTCTAAGGAAAATAAGAGGCTGCTAAATCTCCTGGAGGATATTCCAAGTCCACAGTAAACAGTTTCAAACCTGTGACATCAGGTGGACAATAGTTCATTTAGTTATATATTGGCCCTAGTCCTTCCCATAGTGGAGTCAACTTGTGAATTTCTTCCCTCAATTCAGAGGATCAAGTAAAGTCTCTCTAGGTCAGGAGCTACTGGAAAAAAAAAATAGTGCAATACAATATGGCAGGATCCACAGGAGTCCATGAACTTCAAATGTTAGTGCCCAAGGAGAAGGGAAAATGCTTCACCTCCAGAACCATCCAGAATATTCTTATAGCATTGGAAAGAAACTGAATTTCTCTACTTCTCAGCACATCACCAGGTTACAATCCCTCATAAGAGACTTCAAACATGCTAAAATGAGAATTCCATCAAATCACCTCGCTGCTTTAAATCTTCAGTGATGTCTGGCTGACATCTGCTGTGCCAAGCACTGCCCTGAGTGCTTGACCTTCATGTGCCCTTCTCCCCAACCCCATACTTCTCTACTTTCTCAAAAATGCCAGCCATGGGAGGAAAGATGGCAAAGCAGAGGAAGGATGAACTTCCCAGTCACTGCTGTTTGAAATTGAAGCAAAGGGAATATTATTTTTTCACAAGGTGGGTTTCTAAGGGAATTTATGATAATTCAATATTGGGTAGTCAGAGACCCAGAAGTTCTGGTATCATGAACAGAGGATAAGAAAGAATATGTTGGAGCAATGGTGGCAGCCACAACACCACCATGTCACCACAAAGGGTAGGGGCAACACAAGGAGAAAGAGAAACACAGTGGAGGAATTTGGCACATAAACACCTGTAGAAGGCAGTGCTTAGCTCGTACAAAGGCTGCACAGTGAGCTGGTATTTGAAAAGTGCTCATATGTCTCACCAGGTAAGTATAGACCGGGGGTGGAGAGCCAGGCTGAAGAGGGCATATTGAATCGTGCTGCTACCAGAAGCTCAGAGATCACAGCAATTATGCAACTGTGTCCCAGCCAGTGCTTACTGTGTGGTCTGCAGTGCACCTGGAAGATCACCATCAAAACAGAGAGGAGTGGATCCTGGGGATTCGGGGCAGAGCTATGGAAGGAAGCGCAGTGGGAATCCCTCTCCCTTTGAGGACTGACCAGGTAGATGTGATTACATTCTAGAGTTGTCTTCAAGTTTCATTTTGGGGGACTGTGGGTTGCATGAAATATACCATGTCCCCTCCACACAGTGTGTTTGGTTACTCACCCAATGAGCAGAATTCACAGGGAACACCCCATAAGCAGCCATCCAATAACTGGCATCTGACCAGCCCTAGAGGGGCACCGATTTAAACTCTCCAAAGTGAACACCACCTAACAAGTTCCAATTAGAGCTAGACCTCAGCCTCAGAGCTTCACAAGTAGAATTCTGTGGGCCCACCCTAGAATTACAGCAATCTAGGCCCTCTGGACAAAACTCCAAGATATGGATCTGCCATTTCCCTCCTACTCTATAGTAGTGAGCAGGGAAGAAATATGCCATGTCCCCTCCACACCGAGTGTTTGATTACTCACCCATATTTCATGGTATAATGAACAGAGCATAAGAAATAATACATTGGAGTGCTCCCCTAAAAAGTGGGAGCACTTTGGGTCAGAACTGAGAACAAACAAACCAAATAATGCCATATCTGAAGTCCCAGGAAGAAGACTCTATTTAAAAAATTCAGTAAGAAAAATATTTGGAAATTGGTGGAGGGGATCTAGGCAATATGTCTCAACTCTCCACAGACTAGAATCAAAGCAGTAAAAGAAAAGCTGACCAGAGAGTCAAATAAAATTAATTACTAGCTTTACTTTCTTTAATACCTAGTTTCTTAATTTACTCAAGAACATCACTTTCATTTTCCACTTGGATTAGGGTCTTCTAGAGAATATTTGCAATAAGTTTTTAGAGGTTTACATGGTTTGTAGTCTTATTCTGAAGTAGTTATTGAAGGTTGGCATCTCTTCTCAATGTGCTGCTAGAGACTGGACACAGTAGCAGGTTCACTTTGAGTGGAGTATTGACACTTGAATATTCACCTGCTCCCGGGAACTTAATAAAGAATCTCACTCATAAGCCCCCTGTATGACACTAGAAGATATAAACACTCTAGAAGATGTACAGGAATCCAAGCAATATGAAAAAGGGAATAAAATGTCCCCAGTAGTTCATAACAACTGACCCCATAGGCACTGCAGTGGAGGAAATGCCAGAAAAAGAATATAGAAAATTGATGGCTTAAATAGTCAATAAACTAAAAGATGATCTAAGAGAGAAAAAGAGGATGTGAAGACCACTTCAATGAAGAGAGAGATTCTGAAAATAAACCCAACAGAAATCCTAGAAATGAAAGACACAATAAAGCTAATTAAAAATTCAATTGAAAGCATTACCAATAGATTAGACCATATATAAGACAGATTTTCAGGCTGTGAAGACAAGATATACAATCTTAAAAACACAGTTAGCAATAAGAAGATTACATATTACATATCATGGCCAGAATATTCAGGAAATCAGGGACATCATTAGGAGTATAAATCTAAGAATCGTTGTCCTCGAGGAGGGTGCTGAGGTACAAACTAAGGGCATCCATAAACTTTTCAATAATATCAGAAAAATTTCCAAACTTTGGGAATGCCATGGAAAGCCAAATACAGGAAGTATTCATAACACCAAATAGATAAGATCAAAAACGAACCTAAGTTATAATTAAACTGTCTAACATATAGAACCAGAATCTTAAAAGCCTCAAAAGAGACGTGACATGTCACATTTAGAGGTAAGTCAATATGAAGTACTGCTGACTTCTCAACACAGACTCTAAAAGCCAGGAGAGCTTGGAGCAATGTATATCAAGCTCTAAAAGATAATAATTGCCGGCCAAGATTTTTATATCCACAAAAGCTATCCTTAAGAATTGAAAATAAAACTTCCTAGATAAGCATAAACTAAAATAATTCATGACTGCTAAGCCACCACTACAGAATATACTTAAAGAAATAGTTCAAGCTGAAGAAATGAAAAAAAAAGCCAGATAATGGATTAACCTCATTAGAAGAGAAGCTAAGTAAAGGAGAATCAGGATTGAAATAAATGTATGCACAGGTATGAAGACACGAAGGATGTGACTCTACTTTGTGTACAACCAGAGATATGAAAAATTGTGCTCTATATGTATAATAGGAATTGTAATGCATTCTGCTGTCATACTTAACAAATTAGAATAAAAATAATTTTTTAAAAGATAAAATATAGATATTTTACATTTTATTAAAAAGGACAATAGAATTTTGAAATGTTCTAAACATTTGTAAAATGTAAGTCTAATAAAGAACTGGTATTTAAAATAAAAAAAGAAAGAAATCAAAATCGCAGGAAATAATCACCATCTCTCTATAATAACACTGAATATAAACATTTGCAACTCTCCAGTTAAAAAACATAGACTGGCAGAGTGATTAAAAACAAGATCCAATAATATGCTGTTTATAAGAGACTCAACTTATACGCAAAGACATCCACAGGCTGAAGGTTAAAGACTGGAAAAAGATACAATGTTCAAATGACAAACAGAAGTAGCTACTTGCATATCCAACAAAGCAGACATCAAGCCAAAATCAATCAGAAGAGACAGAGAACGTTGATTCATACTATGAAAGAACTATCAGACAAGACGACAAAGATTGAAAATATTTCTGCCCCAAATATCAGGATACCTACTTCCATAGCACAAACCACTCAACAAAGAGACTCAGACCCCAATACAATAGTATTTAGTAGTTTTAACACATCTCCCTCACCAACACATAAGACATCCAGGACCTTCACACCTAACAGAGATTTTAGAATATTTCATGGAATTAACAGAGATCTATAGAATATTTCATCCATCAAGGGTCAAATTCACCTTCTTCTCAATTGTTCAAGGTACCTTCTCCAAAATATACCATATTTTCGGATACAGAGCAAGTCTTAGCATATACAAAAAAAATTGAGATAATTCTTTGCATCTTATCAGATTATAATGGATTAAAATTAGAAATCCATGATTTAGAAAACAGAAGCTATTTTAACACATTTTTGAATGATTAATGGATTATAAAAGAAATCAGGGGAGAAATAAAAAGAATTCTTTGAAACAAATGAAGACAGACATACAACCTATAAGAATCTCTGGGACACTATAAAGGCAGTTCTAAGAGGAAATGTCGTAGAATTGAGTGCCTACATTAAGAAGGAAAAAAACAACATCAGAAAAAATACCAAACAATTTAATGTTACTTCTCAAAACCCTAGAAAAGCAGGGAATATTCAGGAAATTAATCCTAATAAGAGTAGATGACAGGAAATAATATCAGAACCGAAATTAATGAAATTGAGAATAAAAACCTACAAAGGATCAATGAAACAATGAGTTGGTTCATTGAAAAAAATAAGCAAGATTGATAAACCCTTAGTCAAACTAACTGAGAGAGAGAAGACTAAATCAATAAAATTACAGATGAAAAAGGAGATATCACCAGAGACATTGCTGAAATTCAGAGGGTCATTTGGTACTATTTTGAAAACATATATTCCAATAAATTGGAAAATCTGGAAGATACTTACAAATTTCAAGACACAAATGGCCTACCCAAACTGAACCAAGAGGATATGAAAACCTAAAGTAATCAATAATTAGAAATGAGACTGAAGCAGTAATAAAATGAAAATAAAAATCCTTCCAACAAAGAAAAGCCCAGGACCAGATGAATTCTCAGCTGAATTCTACTTTAAAAAAACTAATGCCTACCCTCCTCAAATTATTCTATGAAATAGGTAAGGAAAATCCCCAAATTCAGTTCATGAAGCCAGTATTATCCTTATACCAAAACTAAATAAGTACACATCAAAGAGAAAACTACAGACCAATGTCCCTAATAAACATAGGTACAAAAGTAAAGTCTTAGCAAGTTACATTCAAAAAATATATTAACAAGTTGATTTGTATATTATAATCAAGTTGATTTCAACCCAGGAATTGAAGGTTTGTTCAACATTTGCAAATAAATAGATATAATTCAATACATAAATAATGCCAAAAATCATTTGACTTTCTCAATAGATGCAAAAAAAAAAAAAAAAAGATATTTTTCCACGTTAAAAAAACACTGAAGAAACTAGGGTTAGAAGAAACTTACTTCAACATCATAAATGTTCTATGTGACAAACCCAAAGCCAACATCATATAAATGGGGAAAAGCTGAAACCCTTTCTTCTAAAACCGGAAATAAGACAAGGATGTTCACTCTCACAATTTTATTCAATGTAAGTTTTTGCAAGTTTAGCTCTGAGCCATTAGGCAAAAGGAGGAAATAAATCAAATTAAACCAGGCACAGTGGCTCACGCCTGTAATCCCAGCAGCTCGAGAGGCTGAGACAGGAGGATAGAGAGTTCAAAGCCAGCCTCAGCAACTTAGTGAGGCTCAAAGCAACTCAGTGAGATCCTGTCTCTAAATAAAATACAAAATAGGTCTGGGGATGTGGCTCAGTGGTCAATCCCCAAAACTCAAAAACAAAAAAGGCAAGAAAAGAAGTTAGGTTATTGCCCTTAGCGGATATCATGATTCTCTTCTTAGAAGACCAAACAAACTTCACCAGAAGGAATCTAGAGCTGACTAAAAAATTCAACAAAGTAGCAGGGTTACAAGATCAACACACAAAAATCATCAGCTTTCTCATTCATCATTAATGAACCTTATGAAAAAGAAATCAGGAGAGCAATCCCATTCACAACAGCCTAAAAAAAGAAAAAAGAAAAAAAAATGAAACTAGAACCGTCTATCACCCAGCACAAAAGTAAACTCAAAATGAATGAAAGCCCTAGGAATTAAACCCAAAAGTATGCCTCTGAGAGAAGAGAACATGGGGTCAACCCACTAACATATAGACACAGGCACCGACTTCTTTAATAAGATCCTTAAAAGTACGAGAAAAACAAGAATCAGTGAGTGGGATGGCATCAAATTAAAAAGCTTCTGTATAGCAAAGGAAACAAGAGTGTGGAAAGCCCACAGAGTGAGAGAAAACCTTTGCCAGTTACTCTTTTGATAGAGGATTAATATCCAGAACATATAAAGACCTCCAAAATCTACACACACACACACACACACACACACACACACACATCAGTAAATGTGCAAATGTACCCAATAGACATTTCTAAAAAGAAGAAACATGAATGGCCAACAAATATATGAAAAAAAATGTTCAACATCCTTAGCAATCAAGAAACTGCAAATCAAAGCTACACTGAGATTTCATCTCACCCCAGTCAGAATGGTAATCGAGAATACAAATAACAACAATTGCAGGCAAGGATGTGGTAAAATAAATACACATATATTGTTGGTGGGACCCCCAAATTAGTACAACTACTTGGAAATCAGTATGGAGATTCCTCAAAAGACTAGGAATGGAACCACCACATGACTCAGCTATTCCATTCCTCAGTGAAATCAGCACACTAAATCAATACATGCATTGCAATATTTATAAGAGAAGAATTCATAGTGGCAAGTTATGGAACCAGGCTATGCTCAGAACTTGTCCAAGTTGACTCTAAATAAAAACAAAGGCAGGATTTAATTCATTGCACTGATATGGTTCTACATGTGGCTGAAAAACCAAAAACATCAGAATTACCTGGCATTTATTAAAAACCTAGGTTTCCAATACATACCTCACAGAGGATGGAATGAGAATCTCTCAGAGTGGGGTCCAGTAAGCTCCTCCTTAATACCCCTTTAAATTTAGAAAATGTCATACAAAACAACAATCTCAAATCCACTGCATCAGCTTGTTGAGTCAAACTCTCTCGGCTTACCATATATTTAAAAAATCACTTCTGGGCCAATTGGAAAGTTCTCATTGCCTCTGTTTTAGCTGCCTGCCCCAGAACACTTGTGCATTCCCCCTGCTCTTACAAGGATTAAGGGACTGAAATTAAAATAAACCGAGGAGTTTGCACAGACTCGATTTATGGGCATACAAAATTACAAGAGATAGATGGAATTACATACAACTTCAAAGGTCAATCCATTAAGAAGACACAGTAATGATAAATGTGAATAGACCAAACAACAGAAATGCAGAAAAGGTGAAGCAAAAAAATTGATAGAGCTAAAAGGAGCAATAGGAAAATTCATAATTATGGTTGGAGACTTATATGGTCCACTTTCAACAAATAATAGAAGTATTAGAAAATCAGCAAGGATACAGAAGAATTCAACACCCTTGACCAAAAGGACCTGATTGACGTATATAGAACACTCTACCCAACAACATTAGGATACATACTCTTTTCAAGTAACTACAGAACAATCACCAAGACAGACCATATCCTGGGTCATCAAACCAACAAAAGCAAACTTAAAAGAATTGAAATCATACAGAGCATGTTCTCTATCATAATGGAATCAGACTAGAAATCAATAACAGACAGACAATAGAAAAACCTTCAAGCACATAGAAATCAAGGATCTTCTGAAATCTTCCCTGAGGTCCTCTTCATATACATCATCTTGATATGTTACTTTAAAAATAAAACTGTCCTATCATTTTTCCATACGTCTTGCAAGATCTAAGAGAATAAGTAAGGTAAATAAAAAGCACCAAAAATAAATGTTGCATCTCCAATCTGAGAAAATCTTTCCTACTCTGTCATTTTACAGAAAGTGGAGGGCACTGATGAATCCCCCAAACCAGTGGCCTCTCCCTGAGCTAAGCATGCAGGCGTGAGAGCAATTTAGGACTTTCAACCTACTCAGCTGAGCCCTTTAGGCATCAGGATAAACTGCCCTTCTCTTCAGACACCTACTTCTGACGACACACGACTTAAGGCACATCAGCAAGAGAGGAATGGCTTCCCTGGGCCGTAGTGTGCTGATCTGCAATCAGGTATGATTTCGGTAGGAAAAGGCATTTTGCCCTAGCAATTCCTGAGTCCATAAGAAATGGCCCATTCTTGCTGCTTCAAGGAAGATCTGTTCCACTCAGAAAAAGAACCTCCAAGTGACTTTAATCAAAATACTGATGGACAGAGCGCTTCAGATGGCAGAATGTCCTTATCACTTGGTCTCATAGGCGAAGGAGTGAGGCCACTGAACACAAGCCTATGGTGTTTTCAGAGGTGGGACCGACAGGGTCAGAGCAGATGGGCCTCAGTGGTCTGGGATGCTGCATTGGTCTAGGGGCGGTGAAAGAAAATGCATCCTACTTGGGAAGTGCAGAGATCCAGCTTCATTGGCCAACACACGCGGTGCCTCCGACTTTGACTTCCCTAATCATTCTCAGTGTCCCAGTGTCTTCCCTGGAAAACAGCTACCTTTTGGAATAAAGTTGACCTTCCATGCTGTGGCTTGCAGGCAAGCATCCATGAACTACCCTCAGGACCTATCAGGTGTCCCTTCCATACTCCAGCCAGCATAATAACACACTCAGTTCTCCTCTTTTACATCATGTTCTCTCTCGCACCTGGGACTGTGAAAATGCTGTTTTCTCTACACAGCACACATTTCTTGTGACTTTCTACCTGGATATCTCTTACTCATACTCTGGGTCTCGATTACATGTCATTTCTCCCCCCAGATCCTACCTATGCTAAGTAGATACATCTGCAGTACCCTGCACGATCTCCATCCGATCTGTTTTCCATTTGCGGTTATTACTTAATAGTCTCTTTGCCCCTAGAGAGGTTCCATGTAGGCAGGACCTGTTTAGCTTGACCATTCATTGCATCTTCTCATGTGCTGCTCGATTGGTGGCAGATATTTTCTAAGTACTTTTTGGATGCGTCACCAAAAGCAGAAAAGCAATAAAGTTTTCTTCTCTTGTGTTAAAGGTGCCTCCTATGTAAACACAAGCCCGTAGAGGGATACTACAGCTAGGTTGTTAACAGTCAGGGGACGGCTCTGTGGTCCCTAACCACTGACCCACATTACGAGAGTTTCCTCAAGATTCCTGTCTTTCAACACACCGACTCAGTGCAGATCAACACACGCTTGATGAATTAATACATAAACAAACATCAAGGAAACATTATTTTCTCTCCTCCAAAAAATCACCTTCCACCTCTTCCCTGCTTAATGCTTCATAACTACATGAGGATTCTTTGTTTTTCCATTTCTCTTGATAAAAAGATAAATGTAGAACAAAAGGTCCATGTCCTAAAAAACACCCCAAGATCAGAGGCAACAACTTAACCTGAACTCCAATCTCTTTATCAGTCAAATGAAAGTCATAGACACCAACCTGTCAACCTGAAGTTTATGGGGAAGATATGTATATGAAGTTTAAAGCACAGCAAGAATCCATTTCATATGCCAAAGCCCAAACTCTTTAGTTTTAGTTTTGAGAATTAATCAGAAACTAATGTTATTTTTTTTTATGTCGACCCAGTAGAGAGTCAGAAACAAGTTTGTCTCTCCTCACAAGAGAGGAACAGATTGAAGACTATTTTATAGAACAGATCCTGAAAATTTCATTCAGAATGTCTAATGTTCCCAGAGGTTCTTGTTCTGAATTTCTCTATCATCCAATATCTGTTTCATCCAGTGTTCTATAGCAGAGACCAGCAAAAGTTTTCTGTAATGGGTCAGATAATATACACATAATTTTTTAATTCTGTGAGCCATGCAATCTCAATCACAACTGCTGGACTCTGCCATTACAACAGGAAGATTACTATAGGAGACAATGTAAACGAAAAGTGTGGCTATACATCTTCAGTTACAAAAGCAGACAGTGAACGAGAATTATTCCTGTGGGACAGAATTTTCTGATCCCTGTCCTAAGGTGATCCTGAAAGTTACTCTTTTTTAAATTTTTTAGTTGTTGATGGACCTTTATTTTATTTATTTTTATGTGGGCCGAGAATCAAACTCAGTGCCTCACGCATGCTAGGCAAGTGCACTACCACTGAGCCACAACCCCCGCCCCCTCTTTCTCTTTTGTAGGTTAGGTTTCCTAATAAAGCACTCAATTGGGTGGTGGTGCACAATCCCAGTGATTCGGGAGGCTGAGGCAGGAAAATAACAAGTTAGAGGTCAGTCTCAGCAACTTAGCAGGACTCTGTCTCAAACTAAAAATAAAGAGGACTGTGTCTGTAGCTCAGTGTTAAAGTGCCTAAGTTCCATTCCTCAGTACCAATCAATCAAGTAAATAATTTAAAAAGCAGACCGAGATGGAATAGCAAGTATGAGAAAGCAAGATGAGATGTTGGGGAGCCAACCCCTATAGAAAGGCAGGGGAGAAAGCAGTATTGGAACAAAGCAATGAGTTTAGTTATGATGCAATCCCAAAAAAGTCTCAGTCAACCCCACTGGAAGCTCTGGAGCTGGGATTGCGCAGATTGAGGGCAGGGAACTAAGGCTTTATACTCCATATGGAACTGGCCACTGGATGGGCCCTTCCCCAGGAAGGGGACATGAGCTTGGGCAACATCAGTCTCTTCAGGTGGGGCAACTCCAATGAGAACTGAGAGCTTTCTCTAGCACTTCCAGTAGCTGGAGAGGTTTGACCTCCACTCCTGAAGGGGAATCCAGGCAGTGCATCCAGTTAGTCACCATATTCTCCCTTTGGATTCCACTATTTGTTTAAAAAGCTACAGTTTGCTCATTTTGATGTTTTATTGTTTTAAAAAATGCCTATTTAAGAATTTCTAACATCATTGCATTCTGCTTTATAAAAATCTGAGTTTCATTGTCACATGTCTCAACTTTCTGAAACCGCATGGGAAGGAGTCAGATGGTTCTGTTTCATTGCTTCTTTGTGTTCCACTCCAAACTCTGAAATCTCTGGCTGACAAGAGTGGCCTTTTGGCTACCCAAGGGGTCATGCACAAAGTTTCTTTAAGGCAATACTTAATTCCCCAAAAGGACAAGGTTTTGATGACCACATTAATTTGTGTAAGGTTCATTGTAACAAGCCTGGCTCTCAAATGGTGCTTCAGAGATAGATAGCATAAAAAAAACCTAGAAAAATGCTAGCATTGCGGAAAGTTTTCCAGTGTTCAAAGCAAGAAACATGCTTTAGCCTTGGCTTTAGTTTATTCTGTGGTGTCCAAGAGGTCATATTATAAAAAGGACTGGGGTACATGAAGTTATGATCCAGGCTAGATTACTTCTAGGCTTATCTCTTAAGAGTTTGAGATTCTAAGTGACCCCTCAGGGTCTTCAACATTTTCCAAAATTTAGCTTCACTAATTGCACGCACTCTTAAGTAACTGCATTCAGGCCAACCTTTATCAATTAGCCCATGTACCCCGTTGCAATCAAAATGCATCCTGACTGGTTTCACAGCAACAGTTTGTGACTGACAGGTAGTGGATCTATAGGATAATCTGTGGTTCCCACTCAAAAAAAAAAAATCAATCCAGGTATGAAGATGGCCTCAGAGCTTTCAGAGTGATTCTTATCAGGAGAGGACCAGGGCACCTGGATTTTCTGGTGGAGAGAAGAGTCAGCTGGCTTTTCACAGTGTTGGGCCTGGGACTTCCCTTGTAGGCTTCATCTTTCTGGTGACAAAATTAGATGAAAGCTCAAAAAGGTATTTCAAACTTCCTCCCAGTCCCAATATTCTGTGATTAAAATGTGATCTTAGTCCAGCAACCTGCCTTCTATCTGTGTTCCTTCTTTACTCCAAAAGAATTAAACCAAGGAGAAACTACCCAAGGAATGCCTGACAAGAAAGATAAATCATCTATCATCTGTCTGTGGGTAGACAGTTATTGTTGAGAGAACAATTTTCAGTGTTCTCTCTAATGGCTCTCCACTGGATCCAGGCTTGACCTCCACTCAGGCATTGGGTCAGATACAGATGTAAGGAAAAACCACTCTATGCTAACTCAGCCTGTGCCACTCTTTACCCAAGACCTTGAAGAACACAGACTCTGAGTGGCTGGAGGGTTTAGTCTTATCTTAAAAACAAACAAACAAACAAAAACCACTAGGTAAAGTCTATGTTATCATGCATGTAAGGATAGAAACGAAACTACTTACAACTATATGGTTGAGCCAGAAAATCTACGTAAAGATTAAAAAAAAAAAAAAAAGCACAATAGTTTGAAGTTCTGTAAGTCCATCTTCATGATGGTACAAAGTCTACTAGGAGCACAGACTGGGAATGTAAAGGCCGCTTCCAGCCTCCTCCTCCTAATATAATAGCACCTGGTTTGGACCGCCCTATTCCTCTGAGGATTCTCATTGAGCATAAATCAGTTTGAGTTTCTATCATGGAGACAGAAATATCTGTGGGTGTATCAGAAGAAAGAAACCTCGACAGAATATGTAGATTAGCTTCCTTTCTCTACACAAGGGTCCAGGAGGGAGTCATCTATGATTTGTGACAGCCCTGCCTGGGATCACCTGAATCATCTCTTTACATTCAGAAATAAAAATTTGCTGAGAAATCAGAATACATTGAGAAAGAAAAAGAAAGAGAAGGGGCAAGAGGAATAAGTATCAGAGTATAGCCAAGACGCACGTTATAGTCATCTGTTTTGTTCTCATTGACTATCTGTGTCTTCGGGCAATCGCATTATTCTCCCCAGAGCAGAAGTGCTGGGAAAAAAAAAAGGCACAAACCTCATTAACCTTTGATGCTGAAATCAATAATTTACAATAAATCCAAGCTAATTCGTTGACAATAAAGTTCTCAAAATGCTGGGGACAATGCAGAATGTGGTAAGAGCATCTGTGTCCATATCAACATGCTACGTGGGGTTTGACGTGATGGTTTTTAGGACCTAGTGAATAGGAGATGAGTTATTGACATTGCTATAGAATGTGGTATTCCAGAGGGGTCAGGAATGCTTGGTTTAGGCTGAGAACACAATGAGAAATTCTCTCTTTCCATGACTCTAATACATGACATCAATAAAGGTGAACAAGCATATACCTGCCCTGAAGAGTCGAGACCTCGCCCATGCCAAGGGACAGGGAAGAGTTACTCAATGCACAAACCCTCAAAGAGGGTCTGGCTTCGATTAGTGACTAGCACAAAACAGGCACTCAAAATGCTGGCTGAAAGAATAATAAGAAGATGACCCTGACCTCTGAGTACCCACCCTCTCTTGATAAATGTATGTCTACACCAGTATGTGTACATATGTGCATGTGTATTCAGGCTTATGTCTATGTAGACATGTATTATGCACACAAACATATGAGCAATGTGAGATTCCTGCATTTTTATCTTGAAAACAATGAGACAAGCTAGTCCTTATAAGTTTTGGGAAGCAATTGAGAAACAGGGTAGTGAGCAGCAAAAAATGACTATAAATCTGTGTTGCAGGGAAAACCCCAAGAGAGCAATTCTGTGTGATGCTGAGTGCCAGGTAACAAGTACCTAATACAGTGCCTAAGACAAATCGGGTATTCAGCAAGTGCTTGATGACAAAATGGAAGGACACAGTGGGTAGGTAAGTGGATGAGGAAACAGTTACCAGACACAGAAAAAAATATAGCAATTGTGGGCTTTTTATGAATGGTCCTGGTAGAGGGAAGTGTTATAAACTAAAGCAATGGAACCGCCCATGTACTTACCTAAAAAGGGACCACCCATGCCTATGCCCTGTCCCACAATTCAGGATGGGCCTCTCCACAGCCAGGTGAAGCACTGCTTCCTAATGCCATGAGTCAAAACCACAGTACTGAAATGTGGAAGAGCAGGTTCCTATCACCCTGTCTCATCTCACTGACATCTCCTCTTATAGGTCAATGGAACCACTGCCTGTATCCAGAAACACTCTTGAGCACTCCGACAACCAGAGCCCATCTGAAGTACTCCTGGGAGAAGCCACTCTGTCTGCTGATTGCCTCACGTCAAGAGGAAGCCTAATTGCAGTCTCTGGCTTGCAGTCGCTCCAGGATCTGTGGTAATCATGTACTGATGCTGCTTACCCTGTTGGTTTCCCTCCAGGCCCACTAGAGGTTCTATGCATTAGGCTTTGTCACTTAGGAGCCCCAAACTGCTCCCTAAGCAGAAAAGGCAGGAACTACAGCAGCTTCAGATTTCCAAAGGTTGTACCCCCTTGCTCAGGTTGACTGGTCAACAAAGAATTTTGAAAAAGCTATTTCTCAGGTGCCATCCCCAGGCTACCTGCATTGGCATCACCTGGAGAGTAGTCAATGACTCAGAGGGTCCCTAGCCCAAGATTCCTATGAGGGCCCCAAGATAGGGCCAAGGAGTTTGCATTAACAAGCACACTGTCAAAATCATGAGCACACCACCATCAGAGATTCCTCCATTCAAAAGTAAATTTCCTTCCCTCCTCCTCCATGAGAATTCCACAAACACCTGATCTTCACTCACATTGCAAGGTAGTGTGTTCTCTGAACAGCAATCAAGGAAAACACCAAGTTGACTGTATTTCATGAGCACCTGCTGGGAGACAGGCAGCAAAGGCAGAGAGTGAGGCGGGTCCTGGGTTATGAGTCTTCCCGAGTTCGAAACCCAGCTCTGCCACTTAGTAGCCGTGTGACCTTCCAGCAAGTTAATTAACCTCTTTGCTTCTTAGTTTCCTATTTATAAAATGAGGATGACAACCAACGACAGCCCCCGGGGGCTGTCAGGATTAAATAAGCTAATGCACACGGGGCCTCAGAACAGAGCCTGGTCCAAGATAAGCACCTAACTAATAAGATAATAAGAGTTTATTGTTTTTATTACAGTGGGAACTGGGGGAAACGCTGTGGGAAAAAGAGACTCAGCCCTGCCTTTAAGTTACTTAAAAGTCACAGGAAAGCAGACATTGAGGGCCCGCTGTGAATAAACAAGGAATTAACTAAATCCAAGCATGAGAATTTGGAAGGAGAATGACCAAGGACCAGCCATTATTAGAAAGTATAAAAAACGTGACCCTAACAAGATCTGTCAGGATAACGTTCCGGAGGCAGGACCCATTTGGTAAAAGTCACAGGGTAACAGGATCCAGGGTCTGGGAGTGTCAAGGTCAAGATCCCAGCACTGCCCCTGCCCCAGAGTAAACTGTGGTATGCCAAGGCAGGTCCTTCATCTTTCTAAACACCAAAGCCCGCATACAAGATTAAGGGCTTAGGGGCTGGGGTTGTGGCTCAGACGTAGAGCGCTCGCCTAGCATATGCAAGGCCCTAGGATCGATCATCAGCACCACATAAAAATAAATTAAATAAAGGTATTGTGTCCAATTACAACTAAAAAACAAATATTTAAAAAAAGATTAAGGACTTAGCTGGGGTGATTTCAAAAGCCCTTGCCGTGCTAGCACAGCAATAGGACAGAGAGTGGGTCAGCTATGCAGAGACTGGCATCCAGAGCCAGAGGCTCCATCCCAGGAGGCAAGGGAGAGGGGACAGGGAGGAGGAGAGAGGAGCACCCAGGAGACACAAACTCCCTTCCTCTTGCCAAAGTTCCTTTCATGTTGTCCATGCAGACATATTTTCAAAGGCATTTTAAACAAAGAGGAAAAAAAAAAAAACAGGAAAAAAAAAAGATGTTGAGGGAAATAGTATCAGTCTTATTATTTGTGTCTCTGAAAGCAGATATGAATGTTTTCAAGTTGCCATAAATAATGAAACATTAATGCAGAAACAAAGAGGAAGAGGAGAAGGGGAGGAGGTTGAGAGACAGGAGAAAGATAAAAAGAAGAGATGCACCAGCTAGAAGTTTGGGTGAGGTCATTAATATGCAGAATTTGCAACTGGACAGCTGGCTCCCTCTACTCACTCCTGCTCTGTCTCCCTCCCCCCTCCCCCCTGCAACTCGGACTTTATTCTAACTACATTACAGAACCTTCTAGCAGCTTCATCTCTCCTGTGTTTCTCTGAGTAGCAATAATAGATGAATGGCAAGAACTACCAACGTACTTCCAAGGCAAAGATTGGAAAGTGCCTTTGTATAAGTGAGAAAAAATTTTAGATGAATCTGTCTGCCTACATGAACTCTTTTTTTCTGATATAAACATTACCTCAAGCTGGAACACAAAAAAAACCACTCTTAACACTCACTTAAGAGCTCGCTTCATTGTGTACAGGGGAAGACAGAGGAACTGAAAGGAACTGCTATCCACACGGGGTCACAGGGCAAGGAGGTGGCAGGGCTGAGAGTGATCAAGTCACCTGTCACCTAGTCCTAAACATTTCCACAAGGATGAGAAGCATTTTGTATTTTTAATAGTTAAATACATACTGCAGTGTGCATTAGTAATTCAGAGTATCACATCCATGATTTGGGGGACATCATTGTTTAAGACAAGGCTAAATTATATATCTATGTTTAAAATGTGAATCGATTCAAGGGCCATATTAGGTAAATAATGCAATCATTGATACATGTGTAAATGACAGCTCCTGATAAGATCTTAAACTATTGAGAGAGACCCATATTTCTAGCCCTTCCGTTAAAAAATAAAATCCATCCGGCTCTCAAACCTCCCCGGCGTCCTCTGAAAAGTCAAGCAACTCACCTTGTGGCACCTCCTCCTCTCTCCAGTAAGCCAGGGAAATGAGAGTTGGGTGTTCAAAGGAGTCAGACAAGCATAATATTATATATACACTCAACATCCATCTCCTGTATGAAACCTCATTGTTCCTGTAGAACAAAAAGTAAATATTTACCGAGAGCCAGGAGAGGTAGCAAATGATCAGCCTCGAGGCCATCCATCACCGTGAGCCATGCTTCCATTTTAATAACCCTCGTAAGGGAAGGCAGGTAAGGACCGCAGAGACTGTCCCGGAGATAAGAGTTTGTCAGAGGAGTCAAATCACTTGGAGTGGAAGAATATAAGGGGAGTCGTTCAAGCGTGCAGGCTGTGAAGGCCCCTGCAGATGGGTTTACAAAGTTGAGGCAGAAGGGCAGAGTGGTCAGGGGCACAGATTCCAGAGCTGGACCACTGGTCCTTCCATTTATAGGAGCTTAGCTGAGACAATTTTTCTGAGTCTTTTTCTGCATTGTGAAGTGGGATGATAATAGAACCCAGAGGGCTATTTTGAGGATAAAATGAGTTAACACACACCATGCACCTGTAACAGCAGGTGCATGGGACGTGCTCAGTAAATGTCAGAAGATGGTAACCTCTCCAGGCTACAAGATGACAGCGAGAGCCTGGTAACCAATCTCTGTTGGTCCAGAGCGCTCGGCCCATCTGCACATTCATGGAGACAGTAAGTTTTAGAGCTGAGACTCAAGCTGAAGCACTTGCTCTCTGGAGCTACACCATGGTCGGGCAGGCCACCTCTTAGAGTTCCCAACACATCGGCTTTCACGCCTCCTTTCTCTGATATTCACCTTTCCTCCTTCCAGATATAGAAACTGACTAGTTGTCCATAGTGAATAAAAAGCACCCAAATGAAATTTTAAAAAATCGGGAAATTATATTCTGATCCCAAATGGAATAGCTAGAGAAACTGGGAATGGTCAAATTTAAGAGAGACATTATTTAGACAGAGGCTCTGTCTTTGTGTATTGAGGAGAAATGTGGTAAAGAAAGAAAGAAAAGCCTTGTTGTTCCCTGGGGCTCAAGACACAGACCTAATTCCACTAAGAGAGAAATTTGATGTAAAGACAGAACCTTCCAGGAGATATCACTGTAGCTGGAAGACAGTGAATGCTTAAATCTCCCCCAATTCCTATGTTGACATGTCAACCCACCAGTGTGAGGGTATTAGGAGTTGGGACTTCAGGAGGTAATTATGACATGAGGAGGAAGCCCTCTTGAATTGTACTGGTTTCCCAGAAAGTTCTCTCCCTCACCTTCCACCATGTAAGGGTACAGCCATATGGTGGCCATCTAACACCTAAAGACAGCCTCACCAGAATCCCACCATGACGGTGCCCTGATCTCAGATAGCCAGCCTCTGCTATGAGAAATAAATTCATGTGGATTATAAGACACCCAGTTCATGGTGATTTTTTTATAGTGGTCAAAATAAGTTAAGAGAGTAGCTGAGAACCTAAATTTAAGTCAGACAAACCTTAACACCACCTCTCACTAAATGTGTAGCCATAGGCAAGTTATATAACCTCTCGGAGCCTCTACTTCTTCAGCTAAGAATATAGGGGAAGGCTTAGTAGTAGCCATCCCATAGGACCAATGTAATCTTTAGATAAGATGAAATATATAAAAAGTTTAGCACGGCACTTGACTTGCACTAAGCCCTCAGTACATGTTGGCCATAAAGCTGGTGTAGATTATGAGCAAACATAAATATTGCTCTGAGTAAAGATAACTATATCTTTGTATTTTATTCCTCTCTAGAGATGTCTACATTCATAATACTTTTGGAAGGTCATTCATCCATTCTTCCACTCATTTGGCAAACAGATGTTTCCTGCACACATGGAGCTCTGAGGAGTGAAGGCGCACACTGGTGAAACGGTCTCTTATATTTCGTGTAAGGATGAAAGCGTGAAGAAATCATCACCCAATTAGTTGTCTAACTCTAATCAGAGTATGTTAAGTGGAGGACAATTCTAGTGCTTCCACCAGAACTTTTAACAGAGGGGCCTATACTTGGCCAGAAGAGATGTGGGCTTCCCGGGAAACACATTTTGAGCTAAGCCATCTCAACATGAGTCTCTGAAACACAGAATTTCTTTGTAAACAAAGAAAGGCCCGTGCAAACCTATGGAAGGAGTTAATGTTCTTGCATGACCCAGAAAAGCCTCACAGATGATTGTATTTGAGCCATGTCATGAAGGATGCAGAGGAAGAGATCAGAAAGGAGCATTTTCATGGTAGAGGAGTTTAATAAGGACTTGAAAAGTGTTTTCCTGTAATCCCAGCAGCTTGGGAGACTGAGGCAGGAGGATGGTGAGTTCAAAGCCAGCCTCAACAATTTAGTGAGGCCCTAAGCAACTCAGGGAAACCCTGACTTAAAACAAAATATAAAACGGCTGGGGATGTTGCTCAGTGGTTAAGCACTCCTGTGTTCAATTCCTGGGAAAGAAAGAAAGAAAGAAAGAAAGAAAGAAAGAAAGAAAGAAAGAAAGAAAGAAAGAAAGAAAGAAAGAAAGAAAGAAAGAAAGAAAGAAAGANAGGAAGGAAGGAAGGAAGGAAGGAAGGAAGGAAGGAAGGAAGGAAGGAAGGAAGGAAAGAAAGAAAGAAAGAAAGACTTGGAGAAATCTCAGAACAGAGAGAGGCTCAGATAATATTTTGTTAGAAGTAGAAATTATTAGCAAAACTTAAAAGTAAAACCTGTTCTTTAAACATTTTCACTGCAGTGTTATGTATCAAGGAAAGTTGGAAACAACCATAACAAATGATTTAAATTTCCCCAGCTGTCAGCCAATTAAAAGCCCAACAGGATTTTCTGCATAATATTACAAATATATTAAATATTATATTCTTCAAAAGCCAGCAATAATGTGGGAAGTCTTAGTGAAAACACTAAAGGATATGGGAAGACATAAAATCAGTTGTACTGTGAGCACAAATATATCTAAACCTCTAAAAATTATAGTGAGAAACAAAAATAAGAATAAAGAAAAATTTATATTATGTCAGAGTATAGAAATTTTTTTCCTAACTTATATGTACTAAATTTTCTATAAGCACATATAATGGTTTTTGCTGATAATAGAATTAAATGCCTTTTCTTTTTCTATTTTATTTTCAGTTATTATGGTTAATCCAATCCACTGTAGCTATCAGGAAGACCTACCCCATCAGTATCATGGCTCTGCTGGGGTAAAGCCTGAAGGATACTCCAAACCCACTCCTGAGCACTGAAAGATTTCTCCGGAATGAAAAAAAAATTATCCTTGAGGGATCACCTGTTAAACCACCCAGCATTGGAATGATGCGACAGGATTAGCTGCACAGTATTGGCCTGACAGAGAAGTGTGGAACTAAAGGAAGGAAGTGTTGACCAACAAGGAGGAGAAAGCTCATCATGGAGAAAAAGGGAGAGAAGGAATATGTGAAATGTTCCAGGAAAATAAACCTCTGCAAAAGAAAGAGAGCATCAAGAAAGTTGAGGGATAAAAAGAAAAAAATTATAGGAAATAAAATCCCTTACTTTAACAATCTTGGCTCAGGTTCCCCAACCCTATAAAAATTCCCCAGCCCTCCAAACAGTTCTTTCCATGTGTGTATTACTTAATGTCTCTTTGTGTCTTTCTTTGGGTGTATGCATGGGCACATGCAATGTCACATGCAAGCACCTCTTGTTTTCTCATATATAAAATGCAGATAATGGCCGTTTTCTTATCAAAACTGACCAAGAAGCAGCAGTGTTTGGGGGCCTTAATTATCACAGACTTATGTGCCAAGGATTAGACAGAATAGGCTACAGTAGTTCCAGTTGTTAGGAAAGTGGTTGAGCAATTGTCAGCAGGAATGTATCTCTTCTCTTTGGCCTTCTGATAATCTTCTGAGCCAGCACAGCAAATCAGGTTCAGGACTATAGTAAGGTTCACAAGACCTGCTCAAAATCAAGGCCAGTGACATCTACCAGAACTAGGCCACCTATGTTAGAAGAAAGTGACCCAGTGAAAGAGATGGAACCCACCTGAACGATTGTGTAGTTCATTGTTCATTGCTATAACAAAGTACCTGAGGTTAAGTACTTTGCAAAGAAAAGAGGTTTATTTATGTCACAGTTTTACAGGCTAAAAGTCCAAGATTGGGTAGCTTCTGTTGAGGATCCTCTGGCTACATCACATCATGGTATACATATGGCAGGAGAGTATACAAGAGGGAGAGATCACTCAGCAAGACAGGAAGCCAGAGATTCAGGGATCAGGCTTACATTTTTATAAACAACCCACTCTCCCAAAAACTAACACACTGTAAAACCAGCATTACTGCCTTGCTAGGGTGATACAGTCAATCAATTACCTTCCACTAGGCTCCACCTTTTAAAGGTTCCCTCACTTTTTAACATCACCACACTGGGGACCAAGCACATGAGCCTCTTGGGCACAAACTACATCTAAGCCATGGTAGACTATTTGAATGGCTGGCGTCGATAGGACTCTGAGCAATATGGCTAAGGAAAGGCCCCATAACTTCTGCGTCCACACATGTAGCGCTTGACAGAGTCAACTCTGTAATAAGTGAACAATCACCTGCATATCACCATAGTGACACACATCTCTGTGGCCTCCCCATCTTCTGTTCCAGAACCTCCCATGGCCTGCGGCAGTGCCTGCTTGCCCCTTTAGAGATGCTTCTGTGTGCATGAGGCTGCACAATTTTGTTCCAAGGCAAAAACCAACTATCCTAGATGTTGTGGAAGGGGAAAAAGGAGCAAATCACATCCGATCTCCCTTATTGACCGTGTTACTTTCCACCGCTTTAGTTGCTTGTGGTTAACCTTGGTTCCAAAATACTATATGCCAAATTGCAGAAATACACAACTCATAAGCTTTAAATCAACTAAGAACAGAGCAGGGAGGAAGAGCAGGAGGAAAAGATTAACATTAAACAGAGACATGAGGTGGGAGGGAAAGGTAGAGAAAAGGGAAATTGCATGGAAATGGAAGGAGATCCTCATTGTTATACAAAATTACATATAAGAGGTTGTGAGGGGAAAGGGGGAAAAAAACAAGGAGAGAAATGAATTACAGTAGAGGGGGGTAGAGAGAGAAGAGGGGAGGGGAGGGGAGGGGAGGGGGGATAGTAGAGGATAGGAAAGGTAGCAGAATACAACAGTTACTAATA
>NW_025999869.1:17883607-17918783 GCF_001458135.2 Marmota marmota marmota
GGAGAGAAATGAATTACAGTAGATGGGGTAGAGAGAGAAGATGGGAGGGGAGGGGAGGGGGGATAGTAGAGGATAGCAAAGGCAGCAGAATACAACAGTCACTAGTATGGCATTATGTAAAAATGTGGATGTGTAACTGATGTGATTCTGCAATCTGTATTTGGGGTAAAAATGGGAGTTCATAACCCACTTGAATCTAATGTATGAAATATGATATGTCAAGAGTTTTGTAATGTTTTGAACAACCAATAAAAAAATGATACATTGTTACAAATATTCTCTTTTATTTTCAGTTATTATGGTTAATCTCTTAGTGTGCCTAATTAATAAATCAAACTATCACAGGTATGTATATTTTTTGGGGAAAAAACATAGTATATTTAAGGTTGGTCCTCTTCATAGTTTGGGTACCTACATGGGGCTTGAATAGAGGGGAATTGGAGCAAGGCCTTTGTTCTCAGGGAGCTTAAAAAATCTATTAAGACAGATACATACACAAAAAGGAAAAAATGGAAGCATGTGATAATTCTTACAAATAGGTATAAAGAAGTGACACATACACTAATTTAGAGACATGTCTTGAGAGGAGTTCTTGAATCCTAGCCTTAGAGGGACACCCTATAAGAATGTGCATATACCTGGGTTGGATGTATTGGGGGTGAGTAATTCAGTGAATACTTCACAGTTCTTTATCTTTAATCAATAGGAGATATTTCAGTGTGCTGAACATATGCCACTACAGAAATTGAACTGAACCCATTGAGCACCGACCATGTGTAAGACACAGGACAGACAAGTTCTGAACAGAAAGACTACACCATGGTGCTATGTATGGTTTGAATAAGATTTGCCCCTCACCAAAACTCATATTGAAATCTGATTACGAATGTTACACCTGTCAGAGAGGTGGTCAGACCTGTGAGCAGAATGGGGTCACAGGGAATTTCATCCTCATGAACAAATGAATGTCTTTCTCTAGGGACGTCTCATGAAGTGAGTCGGGTCTCCTGAAAATGGAACAGTTACTGTCAGAACATGTTGTTACAAAGTTATGTTGTCCCTGATATTATGTCACTCTCTACCTACGTTCTGAGCCCCCCACCGTGTGATGCCCTCTGCCATCAGACCCTCACCAGAATCCAAGGGGATGCCAGGACCATGTATCTTGGATCTCCTGAACTATAAGATAAATATATCTATTTTTTTCCTATAAACCACTTCATCTCTGGCATTTTGTTATAAACCACATAAGATGAGCCAACACACATGGGAGGTTAGCAAGACAGCAGAGCAGGTGGACACTATCCTCGTGTCAATGTAAAGACAGAAAGCCCCTGGAGTTAAAGAGAGCAGGAGAGGGAGGAGAAAATAAAAGAGCTGGTGGGAAGGCCTCTCCAGCCCTATGGTGCTTCCTTTAGAAATATAGCAGTAGTTCAATGTCATATCCCCATTTTTTTTTTTGCAAATATATTGGCTCAGTAGATATTTATGGAAATCAAAAGCCTCTATACCCGTGTACTTTCTGGATGCATCAGATTAGATTTCCCACAGGAACCTCTGAATCTAAAGTAGAATTCATCAGCTTCCAACCACATCTATGCCTTCCTCTCAGCCCCACCCGCCATTCATCCAGTCACCCAAACCAAAGCTTGGAAGCTGCCTTCCTAAATCCTTCCTATTTATGCTCAATCTCTTTCCTCTCCACACTGAAGCTGAAGTCATGTTTCTTTTTTTTTTAATCGATTTCATTTTTTTTTAAATACATGACAGCTGCAGCAGAATGCATTACAATTCTTATTACACATATAGAGCACAATTTTTCAAATCTTTGTAGATAAAGTGTGTTCACTCCAATTCATGTCTTTATATTTGTACTTTGGGGTTTTTTGCATTACAATTCTTATTACACATATAAACCACAATACCACAATTTTTCACATCTCTGTATATAAAGTAATTTGACACCCAATTTGTGTCTTCATACATCTACTTTGGGTAATGATGTCCATCACATTCCACCATCCTTGCTAATCCTTCTCCCTGTTCCTCCAACCCCTCTTCCCTATCTAGAATTCATCTATTCCTCCCATGCTCCCCCTCCCTATCCCACTATGAGTCAGTCTCCTTATATCAGAGAAAACATTCGGCATTTGTTTTTATGGGATTGGCTAACTTCACTTAGCATTATCTTCTCCAACGCCATCCATTTACCTGCAAATGCCATGATTTTGTTCTCTTTCATTGCTGAGTAAAATTCCATTGTGTATATAGGCCACATTTTTTTTTTATCCATTCATCCACTGAAGGTCTTCTAGGTTGGTTCCACAGTTTAGCTATTGTGGATTGTGCTGCTATAAACATTGATGTGGCTGTGTCCCTGTAGTATTCTGTTTTTAAGTCCTTTGGGTATAGTCCAAGGAGTGAGATAGCAGGGTCAAATGGTGGTTCCATTCCTAGATTTCCAAGGAATCTCCATACTGCTTTCCATATTGGCTGCACCAATTTGCAGTCCCACCAGCAGTGTATCGCCACATCCTCACCAACACTTGTTGTTGTTTGTCTTCATAATAGCTGCCATTCTGACTGGAGTGAGATGATATCTTAGAGTAGTTTTGATTTGCATTTCTCTGATTGCTAGAGATGATGAGCATTTTTTTCATATATTTGTTGATTGATTGTACATCAGCTTCTGAAGTCCTTAGATACAAATCTCATTATACCAGTCTTGGTTCCTGTTGAAAGCCCCTCACTGGCTTCCACTGTGCTCAGGACAGCCGCCTGGGCCTGTGATTCAAGAAGCTCTGCAGGAAATTGGTGCAGCCAATTTGGAAAGCAGTATGGAGATTCCTTGGAAAGCTGGGGAATGGAACTACCATTTGACCCAGCTATTCCTCTTCTCGGACTATACCCAAAGGACCTAAAAACAGCATACTAAGGGACACAGCCACATCAATGTTTATAGCAGCACAATTCACAATAGCTAGACTATGAAGCCAACCTAGATGCCCTTCAATGGATGAATGGATAAAAATAAACGTGGCATTTATACACAATGGAATATTATTCAGCACTAAAAAAAATAAGATCATGGCATTTCCAGGGAAATGGATGGCATTAAAGTAGATTATGCTAAGTGAAGTTAGCCATTCCAAAAAAAAAAAAAAAATGCCGGATGTCTTCTCTGATATAAAGCGGGGTGGGGGGGCTCAAAATGGGGTAGGGAGGAAGAGCATGGGAAGAAGATTACCTCTAGATAGGGAAGTGAGGTGGGAGGGAAAAGGAGGGAGAAGAGGAATTGCATGGATGGTGGAAGGAGACACTCATCGTTTTACAAAATACATGTATGAAGATGTGAGAGGAAAAAAATGAATAGCATTACCTTAGATTAGGTAGAGAGAAGTGATGGGAGGGGAGGGGAGGGGATGGGGGGATAAGAAAGATAGTAGAATGAAACAGACATTATTATTACTGTGTGTATATATGTGACTGCATGACCAATATGATTCAGCAACCTGTACACTCAGAAAAATGAGAAATTATATCCCATCTGATTCAAATGTATGATATGTCAAGGTCATTGTACTGTCATGTGTAACTAATTAAAACAAATAAAAAAGAAAAAGAAAACAAAAGAAGCTCTGCAGGAATCCTTTCTGTATGACACCTCCAATTCTAAGTCCCCCACCACCATCTCCAGCCCTGGCCTCTTCAACCACCCTGGGCATCTTTCAGATCCCTAAATGTACCAAGCTCTCTCTCACCTCTATGGATCTGCATCTGCTGTTTTCTCTGTCTGGAACCTTCCACTCCATGCCTGGAGAATGCCTCTGTAGGAAATCCTTGTCTGATCCATAGATCAGGTGATAACTTCGTCACCAATAGGCTCCCATAGTATTATTCCTTACTGCAAATGCTTGTCTGTTTTTCCCTAATAGACTATAAATCTGGTTGTTTCTTTTCTGATTTGTCTTGAATATTTAGGAAAATGCTAAAAAGGCACTAAAGAAATGTTTGGTTAACTAAATAAAGGAACAAATTGAAACAATCTGATTCCATAGGACAAGAATAGGAAAAAAAAAAAAAAAGCCACCTACCCACCACCCTACTAAGTCTTTGTGACACAGGCTAACACTCCCACATATGTCCTAGTATAGTGGTCCTCCTCTGGCTTCTCATGAACAGATCTCTCTTAATTCCACTAGTTTCTTATTTTATCACCTCCACTTCCCAACTTGGAGACCGTGTGATCAAGCCTGATGCTTTCTGGGACAGCTCATCCTTCAGAAAATCACTACGACATAACAAAACCCTGAGCCGCCTTCTTCATCCTCGACCTGCTACTTGTTAGGGATTTTGCTGGATGGATTTCACTACATTAACAGATTTAAATCTTTCATTTTACTACCAGGTAATTAAACTTCCAAGCCTGAGCAGAAATGCTTTATCACAAAAGCAGCATCTCAGCGGGGACTTTTTCTGAGCTAGATGGAATAGCAAAGTATTTTCTCCTAAAAAGCTACGCTACAGGGTGATCTTGCCTCATAGGTTTGGGGAACACTCCAAGGTCAGACTAGCTCACACTTTGGCCCTGGTAAACCCAACTGGGAGGGATACTGTATAGGCCAGTGCTAGTCCAAGTGGGACCTGTGGACTGGCTCACAATGATATTCAAAAGAGAAACCCAGAGTAAGTACCCAGAAATTTTTATAGCAACTTGACATTGCTAAAATTTTTGTATTGTATTTTGCAAATGTATCAGCCCGTAACAGATTGAAAGTTAAAAAGACAACCCTGGGGCTTCACTACAGAAGGTTTGAGAAGCTCTGAGAGAGACAAGTCTAGAGATGAATACACTAGGAATGGCTCCCATTAGTTTTCCTCCTATCCTTTCTCATGAATCTGTGTTTCATAGTTAGTTGTACATACCAATGAAAGCAGCTGTAAAATAACCTGAATTAGCCAATCTGGAAAAACTCAAAGACTAAAAATATTGATGGCAAAAGAAGAACTAGTTTCTGTCACAAATGTAATTATGCAAAGTTCTCTGCCTACTGATCAAATGTCATGTAATAATGCTCACAGTAGTTAATAATTATGAAGTTCTACTGTGTGTCAGGCCATTTAAGCCATTCATATGCATTATTTAATACTCAGAATTCTTTGAAATAGGTATTATTGTAATCTTCATTTTAAAAATGGGAAACTTGGGACCAGATAATTTAATTAAATTGCAAAAGGTCATATAGCTAGTAATTGGTGACATCTACACTGAAGATTTAATCCCAAATCTGCAATAATTGTCCAGACCTAAGTCCTTAACCTTAAATCCTTACTGCTCCTCTCCCATCTACATTCATATAATTGGCCTTTATCATTCAAAAGAAATACTGCAGCAATTGCAGCATACAATAACAAAGAACACTGAACTTGGAGTCAGCAAAACTGGTGACAGATCCAGATCTTTTACTAAATAACTACATGATATTAAACAGATCAAACCTTAGATTTTCTACCACTGCTCAAAAGCCCCTACCTGAGGACTAAGCGTTTAATACATGGACCATTGGGAAACATTCCAGATCCAATCTGTAACTCTTGGAAAACTGGACATCAACTATGCATATCTCAGAGGAGATTCACATTATTGGATTCTTACAAACTTCTTATGAAATAGACAATAACCTGGACTATTTAAGTAAATTATTCCATCCAAATGCCTTGGTAAGACCAGATTTATGCAGCAAAATTTTAACAGTCATAGAGGATATACAACATGACCTACAAGAGTTTCTCTTTTGTTCAAGCAACACTACTTACATACATTGAAAATGTAGAATTATATGGTAGTTCAATATTATATCCCTATTTTTTCTTTGCAAATATATTGGCTCAGCAGATACTTATTGAGGTTCAGAGCCCATAAAGGCAGACAACCAGGGACTGATGGCATGGTTCCGATTCTACAGAAGAAAAGGTAACTGAGACATGAAATGGCTAGAAAAAGCCTCATGAAGGAGGCAGTCCTTGAGATTAAGCAGAATTTAATATGCCCAGTTGGAAGAGAACTTGGAAATCAGCTCCTGCCTTTTGCACATGGTAAAAAAAGAAGCCCCAATTTGTAGGAAATGACTTGCCCAAGACCTCATGGCGGGTTAGTGGAAAACACAGGATCGTGGGATCATAGTACTTCTTTCACGTACGTCACTCCTGCGGTTTTATTTCAAGAAGTTATGTTTCCCCAAAGCAATGAGGTCCCAACATAGGCAACCTTTAGACAGGTTGACAGACTATGGCATGCACTTTTTGGATGCATAAGAGGATGACATGCCTAGCTTGCACCTTCTCCTCCTCTGAGAAAAGCCCATCCTGCCTAGAGAGTCAAAATGAGAAATAATCAGAATACAAATGCAGATTTCAAAGCCCAACCTGCTGAAACCCTGTCTCTCAGACAAACTGTGCCCCCATGGGCGTCTCTGTAGGCACAAAACATCTCCAGGGGCTCCTGACAAAACACATGATAGCCAGGAACAACTCATAGGATTCTGCTCCACACAGAATGTTCACCCTTACCTCCAGCATCCAAAAACAGCAACTAACAGAAAAAAAAACAGGCTTTAGGACAATTTTCTACATACTCTGCAACTGGATATGAGGTCACAACTACCAAAAAGTCTGGAGAAAGATGGTCAAAGCAGGTGCAAAGAGACTAGGGACACCCCTAAGATCTGTTCTGGTGCTTCTAGAGGTGAAGGGTACTTCAAGTAAGGCCCCCAGAGAACAGAGGAACAGAAATGTGACCTGCCTTGAGCCCCAAGGCATCTCCTCTGGTTCCAAGTAATTTTTCAACATTTTAGCTGTCCAGGACTGGGGAAATAAATAGCTACAGGCTGTCCTCCAGGCAGACTGTGAATCCTTGCCCATGGAACGCCCCTTGTTTCTGTGCCCAAGCCCTTGGCAGGTAAAGAGTCCAGAGAGAATGCACTCACCTGTCCAGGGCAGTCTGGGCAAATAGGCAAAATGCCTTTGACACGTGAGAACCCTGGATTCCACCGCAGCTTCCCGATGTCAGGAGTCTGCTGTTTATGAAAACAGTCCCTCCTGATACAGCCAGGAATGATTGACATATTGTGACCTCACTTTTCCCCAAGCGAGATAACAGTAAATCTAATCATGTCATGGTGGAGAGAAATAAAAGCATGTAATCACTTTTCAGGGCTTCTGGCCATTTGAAGGAAATCTGCACAGAGTGACAATGGGGGAGGGTTGTATTCATTCATCATTTCTCAATGAAAATGCACATACAATAAAAGGAAAAGAAAAGAAAACCTCACAGATGTGGATAACTTAAGTTAGTTCTTACCAAACACCTTGGGAGCCCATCTCCAGAGGGTTGAACTAAGCCCAAAGGGCTCACAGCATGATTCTGCCTGCAACCTTCTCACTTGGTTATGCAGTTCAATGCCAAACTTGCCATTTTGTATCACCTTGGATTTGTGTCCTATTTCTGACCATGTCCCTGAACTGACCAGGTCAAGGAAGCTGATTATGTTTTCGCTTGTCAACTCCTACCAATCGCTGGGAACTTGAGTATGTCGTGAAATACCCAGTTTCCACAGGAATCAGTCTGCAATGGGTAGTGATGCCTTCTACAGGCGTGATGTCAGGTACGAAGATAAAGTCACACACCTCACCTCGTATACCCACCGTTCCATGCCTTTGATCCAGCGACTTGGCGGTAAGTCACAACACCGAGCTCTCAGAACCAAGACTTTCAGCGTAATAGAAGCACAGAATGGATCTAAGCATGAGTACTGTAAGAGTGCTCCATACCCACTAGGTACTGGGTTATTTGAACCAGAGAAAGAGGATGAAAGACCAAGAGCAAGAGTGAATGCATGCAGACCCCCACAGCTCAGCAGTCATGGATCAAGGAGTGAACAGGAGTACTCTGGTCTTGGAGAACAGACTCGCTTTGGCGAGCCCCTGTTATTTCTGTCAAGTTACTGTCCTAGTCCCTCCTTTCTGGGCCCATTTTCTCCCTGGAACTCTGAGAATGATATAAGCAGAGGTGGTATTAAGCACATTTATCTTCCCTGCATTTCCTTTTCCCCAATTGCTTTATTGATTAAGATAATTTCTTTTTTCTCCAAATAACATAATACCTCAGCTAGCCTAACTAAAATAATAAGGAACACAGTATTTCATTAATAAGAAGTCTGCATTTAGAATGGTTCTAGTGCTGATTAACCTAGTGGTTCCTGGTTATCATTAATGATGCCGTCTTTCTCCATCTTTAATAAGGACATCTTCCCCAGAATGTTTCAGAAGTGTCCTTTTTCTGTCTTATTGATGGGGATTACAGCATCTGTCTACACCTAAACCAGTCACTGGCAAAGGGAATTGGGTCATGATTGGCTTGGATTTGGCTTAGACTTCAAATCACTGTAAAGCACAGATAGCTCCCCACCACCACCCCACCCCCAAAATCTGAGCTCTGCTAGCAAGGGAGAATGGGGAATGGTTGTGGGTCAGTAATGTTCCCTAAATGGCAGGACAGTGGGCCTCATTGTCACAAAGGGCAGATGGCAAAACAGAAAAAAGGTCCCGTCATTTGGTTGTTAAATATTAAAGGCTAGGCTGGTGATATAAAAAATACTTAGAAGAATGAGATAAATGAGAACAAAATCTTCTCTACACTCAAGACTATAAGGATTAGCTGAGTCAAGAGAGAGAGAGAGACTGAGAAAGGAAAGGGAGGGAGGGGGGAGAAGAGAGTGGTCCCTGGGGCTCCCAGCTTTGCCCCTGCTCCCTCCCTCCCACTCCCTCAGGAGAGACAATGGGCAACAGAGTTGGAGGGTCAGGAACACAGAAGGAGTTTCCCAGAGTCCCCCAGGATGGTAAAGCATAGTTCCACCCCCCAAACCAGCAAGGACCCAAAGCCACAGCCACCTGACCCAGTGAGTCTGTGACTTTGAAGAGTCTCTGTGACAGGAAGGAGAAAGGAGACCAAGATCAGAAGATGCACAACGTAGCTTATTAGCAGCTAAATAAAGATGATACACCTCATTGCCTTACGAATGGCCCAGTACTCCAACACACTCCTTGGTTTAGCAGTAACCCTACGGGAAGAAGAGAGATCCAAAATTCACTGCCATGAAGTTTCACCCCCCCTTTTCTCTGAGGCACAAAATACAAAGAAGTTCACTTCAGTCTCTCAATGTAATGGGAGCACAAAGCACAATCGAATTCACTTAAGAAAAAACACATTGTATATCTTTGTACGTGTGAGTCGGTAGACTGAGATCTGTGCCTCCTTCAGATATATTTGTTTCTGAGTTTCACAGCCATTCCCTAAAATAAGTTTTGACAAGCTCAAGGCCCACATACTTAGAAAAAGAAGTTAGACCACCCTGTAACCCTCCCTGACAGCCCAACTAAAGAAGTTTCCCCTCTCTAATAGTCTCTTGGCAAACCTATTTATATAGGTCATTTTTAAACAACCTCATACATTTTAGAATGATACATCTATTTACTTATTTATATACTGCCCCCTTGAATATCCTATAATTCTATAAAGTCTCTTTTTTAAAAAAAATTTTTATCTGTTCTAATTAGTTACACATGACAGTCGAATGCATTTATGCCTTTTGATATATCATACATAAATAGGGTATAATTTCTCATTTTTCTGATTGTATATGTTGTAGAATCATATCAGTCCTGCAGTCATATACATACATAAGGTGATAATAATGTCCGTTTCATTTTACTATCCTTCCAATAGATGAATGGATAAAGAAAATGTGGTGTGTGTGTGTGGGTGTGTGGGTGTGTGTGTATGTGTGTATGTGTGTGTGTGTTCAATGGAATATTATTCAGCTTTAAAGAAGAATGAAATTATAAAGTCTCTTTTAATCGCCATGTGGTGGTGCCTAGCACAAAGTAGATGTCGATAAATATGTTAACTAAAAAAAATCTGACCACAAAATCTTTACTTATAGGCATTATTTTATATTACATTTCAGATTATGAATTTGATCTTCCAAAATAATTTTTTGAGGTTAAGATCATTAATAAACCCTAGTGTCTGAGTTATAAAGCTGAGGTCCGGACATGTGTTACACAACTCGCCTATCTTCATGGTACTGGTCACAGCAATGTTGAGTCTTTAAGTTGGGCCTCTGGACTCGTGGTGATGTTTTCCCTGTTGCACAAAAATTGAGAACCGCCCGTCTCTGAAATCATCTGAAACCCAAGAAGTGCCGGGTTAGCTGAGCCAGCCCAGCCAGAGATGCAGGTCCCAAAATATATTGCCATGAATTTGAAAATGAGCCCAAGTGCAGCTCTGGGGCAGTTCTACAAAGGCCAGAGCAGCTTGGGATTTCAAAATACTCCCTGACCACAGACTCAGGCTGTTGGCAGCCCAGGAGGCCCGCTGATGTTGTGGCCCCTGCTCTTTCTATCCTGTACTTCCTGCTGGGAAAACTGTTAGGTGACAACCCCTCAGAACCACCTTCTTCTCCTGCTGACAAAAGGCAAAGTTGCCAGAAAGAAAACACTGTGAGCTCCTACTGCTCTTGGATTAGTTAGAAAATGCATTTTTCCTTTTTTTAAAAAAAGAAGAAAAATAGAACATCCTATTATTTGCAGTTGCTAAAAAGTTCTCCTTTGCATTTAAAAGGTTAAGTAAAACCACTTACATGCTGCTGTGAGTTGTTTTGTTTTGGTTTTTTTCTAAGAGTACAATCTTGCTTCAAACTTATGAAGACACTACATCTTATGTTTCCAGACTTCTCCAAAGCTGTGTGATTTCTTGGCATTATCATTCCCAATAATTCTTCATTTTCTTGCCATTGCTTATAAAGCCACATTCCAAGATCCGTGTTTGAGCTTTTCAAAATTTGATTTGGTTTCCTAACAAAGTGACTTGATGTATAGCCCTAACTTCATTTAAGGGACAATATACTGAAATGTTTAAATTAAAATCTTGAATTATATAAATCATATCCAATATAAATTATATCCTAAATCCAATTCTAACAGTATCATAGCTACAATTTTTTTAAAAAAAAAAAAGGAATTTATAATCTGTCCAAAATTAAAATAAATTCATAGCAATCAAAAGTTTTTAAAAATCTTGAACTTATCATTTTAATAAATATCCCATAATGAACCTGATATTCCTAAAGCCAGCATTGGTTAAGTGTTGTCATAATAAAAAAAAACAGTGATGAATCAGTTTATTTTTAAAAAAAGAAAAAAACACATCTTTTCTCTCCTCCCTACAGGAAATCATGTTTTAAAAAGAGTAAATTAAACCTCTGAAAACTACATAAATACATAGAAGGCAGCGAGGTCACAAGAACATTCTGCAGAGCCAAGCCACATGTCCTTGCATCAGGAAGGCAGAGGAATGTTTGAGGAATAGGACCCACAGCACAGAGATCAGAGGGTGATGTCTACTGGAGCTGGGGAGGTGGCTTCAACGTCCAGTCGGTGTGAGCAAGCAACCAGAGAGTCCAATGTGAGCCCAAAGATCTCCTTTCCCTTGCCGAGATGAGGAGTCCCATGCTCTCCACCAGTCCAAGTCCTATCCAAACTATCTCCACTTCCACTCACCTGCTTGAAAAGTCTTCTCGGGTCCCATGGGTCAAACTGGTCTCACCGTCTTCCACACCATGTGTTCCCTGGCACTGTGGGCCACCTGCACACAGTGAGTTCCGAGTTGTTGATTCTCTTACAAATCTCCTTCCAGAATTTTCTTGCATACAGCAGTGACAACATTTGGGGACTGTTCATTCCCACTGGTTTAATTATACTGATTGCAACCTTATGAAGGGGAGAAACGATGGGCAGTGTCAACATCCAAAGTTCTATGCAAGGTGAGGCTCTCTCCTCTGTCCACAGCTCATTCCCTGACCCAAATGACCTCCCCAGTCACCGTGCTTTGAGATTCCGTAAGAACACTGGAGTGTCAACAATAATAACACATCTGTGTCTTTCTCCATCAAAACATCTCTGAAAAACATTCACTATTGCTCTCAGAGAGCAATTGCCAGCACCGTGGCCCCCAAATCACAAATAACGCTCTTCCCAATCTATGATTTCAGGAGCACTCTAGGCTGACATTTCTCTGGGTGACATGAGAAATAAACAAGCCAACCTCGCCACTTCCACCGACCTTAAAAATTTGCATGGAATTACCATACCCCGTTATGATTCTATTTGAAAATGATTGCTTCTGACAGGCTCCCCAGTCTAAACTGAGTGTGGCAAAAAAGAAGCCTTCACCTTCAAGCCGAGTTCTGCTCACACCAGGCCTTTGCCAACATAAATCAATAGGCACATTTTAACCTCAAACCAGATCGTAAGAAAAATCAGTTTTCATTTCTAAGAGACACACAGGAATCAAATGTCTCTCCTGGGGAAATTAAGGTGGGTATTATGCACTTCCTTAATATAATTAGGACATACATTATGGCCCTCTCTCTTATTTTGTCCTCTGGTATCTAGGCTCTTTAATGCCACCAGCATAACTTTTTAAACTAATAACTCTACTCTTGTAGTATTAAATGTTATAACATTTTTTACATTTTAGAAAAAGGCCTTTAAGGGGGGGGAAAAAAAGATTTAAACCATCCATATTCTTTTCTCACCGAGATCTTAATCTTTAGATCCTCTTTATGTTTACTTCAAGATTTTTGTATGCAAGGACATTTTGGTAATTCTATGCAAATTACTTTTTTAAACTAGTGGAATAAGTTTGCTTGACATCGTTAAAAGTAGCACGACTATATGATTCAAAAATCCATCCTCTGAGCATATATACAAAGGAAATGAACTGAAAAAAAAATGACCACCTCATAAAGATCTCTTCACTCCCATGTCCACTGCAGCACTGTTCACTGTAGACAATATATGGCAACAACCTAAATGTCCATCCATGGATGAATGGATAAAGAAACTGTGGTATGTTCATATAACATGGAATATTGTTCAGCTCTGAAAAGAATGAGGTGTGCTCATTTGCAACAATGTGTACAAACTTGAAGGACATTAGTCTAAGGGAATAAGCAAAACACAAAAGAAACAAATTATATGATATCGGTTACATATGGAATGTAACCTATCAAAAATACAAATATAGATTTTTTTTTTAATTCTTCCAGATGTTCTAGATGGACAATTACATCATTAGCAGTTCATGACTTTCTATCCTTTTATCCTGATTTGTGACAGTCATAGTACATTTCACTGTCTGCAATTATTTTATTGCATTTCATGTTTCACAGTTTATAATGTGCTCATTTACTTATAGTTTATTTACAGTTTTTCCCAGAATAATCTGGAAAGAGGACTTCCCCCTTGTTCTGTGCTTCTTAAGGGGATGACTCTTCAGGTCAGCGTGGCTCCTCCATTTTCCCTGTAGGGTGGCAGGACTGCCCCGAGCTGTACTTCAATCTCTTCCAGCCCGTTGTTTCTTGACCCATTGAATTTTAGTTTAACAGAACTGAAAGTTACATAGAAATAATTTAATTCAACCTCTTTAATGTATAGATGAAGATACTGAGATTTGGCATGATTGAGAACAGAGAGAACAAACAGTGGTCAAGGCAGGGGATGGAGAGATGGAGGTCAGAGGATGTGACATGCAGATAGGAGATGAACAAAGTCTAGTGACCTCACAGCACCATGGGGACTACAGATAATGACTGTGTGCTCGACATCAGACACAGACACTGCTAAACCAGTCAGTTTCAGCTATTACTACCTCAAGAACAATCAGACACGGGTAACTATGGGTGATGGATATGCTCACTCCCTGTGACAGTAACCTTTTTACTTTCTCTATATGTCCCCCCATCTATCGTGTTGTCTATCTTAAATATGTACGATAAAATGTATTTTCAGATACAAAATAAATTTTCAAAAAAAAATTGGCGGGTTTGGCTTGCTCCGACACCATGATCACCCTGACACATTTTAAAATAAAGTCTCTTTGCATAATGTTTTGGCTCATTATTATTATGCCATGTTTACGGGTAGTTACCAATCCAATCATTAGTGTGCTCACAGTTGATACATTCTGATTTGCTGGTTGACGGCATCAGAAAGGGTGTTTAGAACACGAAATAATTATCCCAGCTCCCTGTGTTTCCAGCGGCATGATTAGGCTAAGTCACCTCTGACACTACCACCATTACCTTCAATCGTGCTGAACCTCAGTCACTTCAACTATGAATTAAAGATTGAATTGAATTATTTCTACATAACTTTCATTCTCTTAATCTAAAATTCAATGGGTCAACCAACAGGCTGGGAAAAGGTTGAAGAACAGCTTGGGGAAGTCCTGTCACCCTACAGGGAAACTGGAGGAGTCATGCTAACCTCAGGAGTCACCCCCTTAAGAAGCAGAGGACAAGGGGAAAGTCCTCTGGGAAAACCTGTAAATAAACAGTAAATAAATGAGTAAATGTAAATTATAAACTGTGAAACATGAAGCATACTAAAATAATTTCAGACAGTGGGATGTACTATGACTGCCATAAATTGGGATAAAATAGTAAAAAGTCACGAACTGCTAATGATGTAATTGTCCACCTAGAACATCTAGGAGAATTGATTATTGGATTTAAAAATAAAATTTCGTATCGAGAGAATAGGCATCAGGAAATGATTCAGAATCTGAAAACAGGCACAAGAAACTTCTAGAAGTTCTTTTAACAGAGTACTGGGCTTGGGGACTTTCTGTTGACTGGGATATTGTACGACTCCTTGAGGAAAAGGTTAACTCATAAATTTCTCTCTAACAGAGATTCAAATAAATTGTGTCTTGTGGAATAGACAACCCCAAAGGGAATAAACTGTATCTAATTGAAAAATTTATGCTAATGTTTCTTTACAAAATTAAACGACATATGTGTAGGTATAGCTTCTCAAATTCTGAGACCCATTTTAAAACCTTATTATTACCCTCATTAGTTAAATAAAATCTTTGACATATGACCAGGAGAAAATATTTAATAAAGTGTATGGTTAACAAGTTTTAAAATCAGAAGCTTTTCTATATACTACAAATAAACTTGAAGATAGGATTTTTAAAGTATTTTATCTGTTGGAATGACAAGATGAACTATAAACTACTTATAAATAACCATGAATAAAAACTGAACAATAGGTTTAAGAAGTCCAAAAATATGCTACAAAATACCATAAAACCATGAAAGAAAAGACATGTCATTATTAAATGGTAAAGATCTTTTTGAAATCCATTAGCTCAACACTTCAGGTTCCAAAATAAATTTTGGATACATATTAATGAATTGAATATTTTTAATCCAGAAAGAATGTACATTATTTTAGCCTAGAAAAAATATAAATGATTATCAATTATATGAATAGAAGTCAACTTTCTAAAAAATTAAAAATTCAAATGAAAGAATCACACAAGGAAATACCAATAGACTAAATGACTTGGAATTTAAGCTTGCGTGATCAAAACAGAGACATCAAAATTAAAAGACTCAAAACTCTACTTCTAGTCAAGTTAAGTTAACAGGGACAGGGTTAACTTTCCATCCTAACCAACTAGAAAATTGGACCCTGGACAATAGTTTTCAGATATTGGACAACAGGAAGGGGAAGCCCGCGCTCTCAGAGGGAGGACCCAAGTGAGCCCCACCATGGCAAGTTGATCGCGATTTCCAAACTAGGTAACAGCAAAGGGGGGACCAGAGCTTGGGGGTCTCATTTGGCTGGGGAGAAGTACATCAGATTTCAGGCAGAGCCTTAGAGAAGAGGGTGTACAGAGAGTAGAGGGGAGGAGAGGAGGCACACACAAGTAAGAGAGATCTGCCCAGAATTCCTCTTGGGTCATTGGCTGAACAGAGACTTGTTGGTGTAACAGAGGGAAAGATCAGGAGTAAAACCACCATACAAATAGGGAGAACAACTCCCTGAGATGACAGAGGCTTGGGAATAGTGTACATTCTACCAACTGGAAAGACCCAGTCAGACACAGGCCAACAAACAGAAGTTTCCAAAGCGTATCACTGAAATGGTACAAGTTGATTATCCCTAGACTAAAAGTGACTATGGATCTCCCCTGCCGCAGTCTGGCTGGGCACAAATCACGAGCCACTGAAGCAGGAACAAACTTTATTTCTGAACTCCACCAGCACGCTCCACACACGCTCCGGGGAACTCCTCCCGAATCCCACACAGCTAGTCCAGGAACCAGCAGCCAGAAATATCTTCCGGAAATCCCTCCTCCTGCATTTCCCCAACCAATGGGAACTCTCCCCGGGAATCCCCACGAGAACTCAAAAGTAGCGTGAGAACTGCAAAGTAGTGGCCTGGCCGAGGCTGATAGTAATGCCTCGCCTGTCAATCAATACTATTGGCAAAATGCCAGGGGCCATTCCTACTCAGCTGTGGCTCTCAGCACTCCCCAAACGAAACTTCAAAGTTCTAAAGGATCCAATTAAGCTGAAATCTGACACTAATTTTAAAATATAAAATAAATCCATCAGTCAACAACATAAAATTCCCAAAGTATGATATATAGTTAAAAATTACCTAGATGTCCACCGATAGATGACTAGAGAAAATGCCTGGGGAGGGTGTGTATCTAAATACACACACAAACGCGCGCACACACACACACACACACACACACACTCAGAGAAATATTATTCGGCCATAAAAAAATGAAATCCTGCCATTTGCACAACATGGATGCAAGGACATTGTGTTAAATGAAGTGAGTCAGGCACAGAAAGACAAGTACCACGTATTATTGAGCTATATGTGAAAGCTAAAAAGTACTAAGCAGAAACTCTAGAGTGTTTACCAGAGCCTGTTACTGTAGGGGGACAAAGCAACAGAGAGAACAGACCGCAGGCACAGGGGTGTTGTCAGAATGAAGGAATAACATCTAAGGTCCCATGCAACAAAGTCAAGGTAACTATGAATGGCAGTGATTCATTGGATATTTCAAAATAGCTGGTAGAGAGGATTTTGAATGTTTCCAACACAAGGAAATGATAAACGTCTGAGGGCAGGATAGGTCAGTTATCTGATCTGATGATCACACCTTACATACGGGCATTGAAACAACACATGATTTCATAAATATGTGCAATTACTAAGTATCCATTAAGATAAGAAAGTAGTTCATTAATAGACAGGTCCAAAAGCAGATAACTCATTACCAAGAAAAAAAGTCAGTTCAAAGGGACAGACCCAGAAATGACAGGTGTGATGGAAGTCAGACAAGGAAGATAATAAAACTCTTCCAACTATCGCCTGTGTCTTCAAAGGAAAGGAAAACTCAAGCATGGTGGAGATGGGAAGGTACAAAAGATTCCCAGTAAACTCTCTAGAGAATGAAAAAGATGGGAAATGAAAATGAATAGGACAGGATCAATGCCAGATCACCTGGGGAGAAAAGATCAATTGAACTTGGGGACAACCGTAAAAGCCATCCAAAAGGCAGCAGAGAGAGAGGCACCTGAAGTTTGCAGGGAACGCTGTCAACCTCTAACTCTCTACCAGGTGAAAACCTCTGAACACCAAAGATCAAATACTGACGCAGACAACTGACGGCTGACAGAAGGCTTCACCAGCAGACCTGCACCAGAAACGTAAGTCTTCTTGACATCCGAGAATCCGTAGGAAGCATCCCATTCACAATCGACAGGAGAAGCAATTCAGAAGCTCATTTATGACAATTAAAACCACCTCATCATTACTGGGTATCCCCCGTCTTCTGAGAGGTTCACTGACTTTTTCTATATTACGATTAAAGTTTATATTTTATTGTTTCTTCTTTGTTTTTTTTATTTCCTTTCATGCTCACTTAGGATTTCACTGGGTTTTCTTTTTCTAACTTACGTAGGTGGTAACTGAGTCACAGATTTGACACCTCTGTTCTAATAGAGTCATTTGATGGTATCCATTTCCCTCTAAGTACTACCTTAGCAGGACCCCACATATTCTGATACATTGTATTTTCATTTTTCTTCTTTTCAGAATACTTTCTCATTTTACTTTTCACTTCTTTTTTGACCTGGGTTCTATTTAGTAGTGTCATATAGTATTTCCAAAGAGTGGGAAATTTCCCAGAAGCATGTTATTGGTTTCTGACTTAATTATATTCCATGTTTAATTCTTTTAAATTCAATAATACACATTAGTAACACAAATAAGATCTGACTTGGTGAATGTCCTGTGTACCCTAGGAGAGAAAAATATGCATTTTCTTTGAGTGGAACATTCTATAAATGCATTGTTTGAAGATTATATATATTTCTGTCTACTTGTCTCTCTCAAATATTGAGAAATGTATTTAAATTTCTGATTAAAACTGTGCCCTTAGAGTAGTTTTGATTTGCATATCTCTAATTGCTGAAGAGATGGATACTTTTTTCATATATTTGTTGATCAATTGTGTTTCTTCTTATGTGAAATATCTGCTCAGCTCCTTAGCCCATTATTAATTGGGATTTGGGGGGGGGGAGTTGGTGTTAAGTTTTTTGAGTTCTTTGTGTATCCTGTGGTAAAGAGTTTCTCCCATTCTGTAGGCTCTCTCTTCAGGTTATTGTTTCCTCTGCTGAGAAGAAGCATTTTAGTTTCAATTCATCCCATTGTTTCTTGATTTTACTTCTTATGCATTAGGATACTTATTAAGGAAGTCAAATCCTAAGCTAACCCCAGTTCAGAATGGCAACTATCAAGAACACAAACAACAATAAATATTGGCGAGGATGTGGGGGAAAAGGCACATTCATACACTGCAGGTGGGACTGAAAATTGGTGCAACCATATGGAAAGTGGTATGGAGATTCCTCAGAAAACTTGGAAAGGAACCACCATTTGACCCAGCTATCCCACTCCTCAGTTTATACCCAAAGGACTTAAAATCAGCATACTACACTGATGCAGCCACATGCATATTTTTGGCAGCTCAACTCACAATAGCTAAACTATGGAACCAACCTAGATACCCTTCAGCAATAAATGGTCAAAGAAAATGTGATATATACATATATTTATACATATATATGTGTGTGTGTGTGTGTGTGTGTGTATATATATATATATATATATAAAATATGATATGGAGTATTACTCAGCCTTTAAAAAGAATGAAATTATGGTATTTGCAGGTAAATGGATGGAGCTGAAGTATCATGCTAAGCAAAATAAACCAATCCCACAAAACCAAAGGCCAAATGTTTTCTCTGATATGTGGGTGCTAATTCACAGTAAGGGGGTGGGGCAGGGAAGAAGAGAGTTACTTTAGATGAGGTGAAGGGGAGTGAAAGGAGGGGAGGAGCTATGGGGGTAGGAAGTAGAATGAATCAGACATCATTACCCTATGTACATATAAAACTATATTATGGCGAGATTCTACATCATGTATAACCAGAAGAATGAGAAAATATACTCAATTGTATGTGATGTATCAAAGTGCATTCTTCTGTCATGTATAACTGATTAAAACAATAAAAAATTTTTTTAAAACTGTGCCCTGTTACTACTTGCCATCCTAACAATTGCTTCTTGTGTTTTAAAGCTGTTATTAAGTACATGAACATTTATGAGTATTATGTTCTCCTGATGAATTGACCTTTATCATTGTGAAATTACCCTTTCTACCCCTGAAAATATTCTTTGTTCTGAAGTCTAGTTTGTCAGATATTAATATAGCCACTCCAGATTTCTCAGTTAGTGTTAGAATAGTATATATTTTTCTCCTTTAACCTATTAGTGACTTTATGTTTAAATTAAGTTTCTTGTAAGCAGCATATAATTCTTACTTTTCTTTATCCAATCTGATAACCTATGCCTTTTAATTGAGACACCTATATCATTTACATCAGAGATGGCAATTTGTAGATGCCAGATTGATTTCTATTTGTATCATCTATTCTTTGTTCCCTTTCTACATGTACAGGGATTACTGCCTTCCACAGCTTCATGTCACTATCTTGAAAAAAAACCCAAAACATTGCTTTATATATCTAACACTGTTGTTGCTTCAGTTGAAAGAATAAATCCAAGTTGCCTAGAAACAGAAGTCTCTGTAACCCTCAACAGCACCTTTATCCTTAAGAACCAAACAGCTAGAAACAATTCAAATGCCTATTGAGATAAACAAATTATGGCATATGGTCATAATATGGAATACTACACAGTAATAAAAAAGGAACAGCCTGCTGATAAACACAAAAATGCATGATTAACACGTGATTAAATTGTCTTAAGCTAACTGAAAGAAGCCAGACACAGAAAACTACACAATATAGGATTCTGGTTGTCTGCAATCCCAGAAGGTAAAATAGAAGTGCACAGCAGTGGTTGCGAGGTTCCAAGGACAGAGCCAATGGACAGACTGCAAAGGAGACAAGGAAACTCAATGGACATGTTCTGCATCTTGAGCGCCACAGTGGTTATGAGACTCTGTACATTGGTCAAAATCCATTACATCACACACTTAAAATTGATGAGTATGTCTTCAGGTAGATCAGACTCCAATAAAGCCAATTATAATGTCTTAAAGAACAAGAAAAATGGCAGCCACGAGGAAGGAGATTTTTACATGAATATAGCAAAACTAGAAAATCTTTAGTATGTATAATATTATTGAAATCATAAGAAAAACACTGAGATTCCACAGACGGGGTGGGGGTTGGTGAGGAGTATCAAAAAGAATAAACAAAGTTCACAGGAGAGGAAAAAGAGAAAGTAGCCAAAGCTAATCCAACGATATTAACTTCTCCTGGTGGAAACAGGACTTGTACGACTCCCTGGGAAGCACTTCCAGCATCAGAGGAGGGCCTGATGGAATTTCTACTCTGTGTGGGCGTGTCTCCTAAGCATGTGTCCCCAGTGAAGGCATTTAGATACATGAGTATCCACAGCACAGTTACTGAAACCAAAAAGAACACAAACTTGATACTTGATATCAGGAAAGCAGCTGAATACCTTATAATGCATATTTCAATTATATATTTTGCAATCATCAAAAATCATATTTGTAAGGAACTATGCAGAGCACCGGGTGCACACCTGCAATCCCAGCAACTCAGGAGGCTGAGGCAAGAGGATGGCAAGTTCAAGGCCAGCCTCTGCAACTTAGCAAGACCCTGTTCTCAAAATGAAAAGGGTCTTCAGTGGAAGAGCACCCCTTGCTTCAATCCTTAGTAACAAAAAGAAAAGAAAGTTTTAAATTTCAATGATATGACTATGTTTTTCTTTAAACAAAGTACAGATTCATTGAAGGTAAAGATGGAAGTCATACTCCATAAATAGAGCAGCATGGGTTGAGCAAGAGAGAGGCCAAGGCTGACAGTGAGCTTTATGTTATTATAAAAAAATAAATTTATAGTGAAAAAGAAAGAGAACAAATGGTATTCAATTTTGTTTTGTTACTGGTAAGGGGTTTGTGTGTGCATGTGTGTGAAAGTCTGTAAGGAAACATCACAAGATTAACAGTGTTCTTTCCAGGTTGTGAAATTAGTGGGGATTTTTGTTTCTTAGATTTTTTTTTTCTTGGTACTGGGATTAAACCCAGGGGCACTTAATCACTGAGCCACATCCCCAGCCCTTTTTTTTTTTTTCATTTTTTATTTTGAGATAGGGTCTTTCTAAGTTGCTGAGGTTGGCTTTGAACTTTTAGATCCTTTTCTGAATGTTTGCATCACCCACATTGAGATTGCATGCATACCTTAGAAAAGCAAAACAAAATGAAAGTACATGTAAACATTTAATTATCATTCATCTAAAATAAGTAATAGAAAATGAATGTAGGTTTGATTGTGATAGGAAAATAAGTGAGAATACCCTCCCACTCACTGTACTGCGTGGGCATAAACTACATTATTTTTAAGTGCATCTATTTCTACACCAACCATTGTCATGGCATATAGAATGGACTGCAAGGCCCGTGCCCTTTGGGAACTTTCTTTCACACCTTTCTCTAGCACTAGCTGATTTACAATCATATCAAGAGTACAATGTCAGACCTTGAGGATTCCAAGAACCAAGATCCCTACCTTCAAGGCATCCTCAGTTTCATGGGGAGGTCAGTTTAGAGAACAAATCAATAGACCACAGATGCTCTGTCATTACCTATTATCTATTCATTCATTTAGTCACTGAACAAATATTTATTGAGCAACTACTAGTTTCAAACACTGTATAACTTTCTGCTTACACAGTAGTTGATAAAACACAGATAGTTCCTGTGCTGATGCCACCCAGGTGATCAACAAGTTGTCAGAGAAGTAAATATGCAATCCCAATTTTTTTCTGTGAAGGCAACAATCAGAATTCAGTGAAACAGTAACCAGGGAGGAGGGTGTGAGAGGAAGAGCAAAACAGACCAAGGGATTGAGAAAGGCATCTCTGAGGAGGTGGCATTGGAACCGAGGACGGAAGGAAGCAGCCACACAGAGGCAGAGGAAGACCAGCAGGTGGGACTGAGCTCAGGCTATTTGTAGACTGCAAGGCCAGTGTAGCTGGAGAGAGTCAGAAAAGAGAATGGAACACAGCACAGGTGGAGATGAGGTAGGAACCTAACCACGCAGGGCCTTGCATCTTCCAACACAAAACAGACTGAAATCTGAGCCCCATTTAAATATTTTGGACATTTGTAAAGGAATTTAAGCAAACAAAAATTTCTAAGAGTCATTCTTGGAAATACTTGGGGAACAAGATGCCCAAGATATACGGTGAACTGAATCAGCTTTGACACTCTATTTTCCTTATACAGAAAACAGGGATGCTACAGAAAAAAACAGAGCCCTTGTGGTGAAGAGGGAGGGAGGAGCCTGCCATGTGCATAGCAAGTATCGCTGCTCTGCAAAAAGCAACAACCAGTTGAGTTAGAGGAGGGGCTTTTTTTTTTTTTTTGCATTAGAAATATAAATTTATTAACTCTAGTTGGATGTTATTGAATGCTCTCAAAAATAGCACTCCAGTACTGATTCAGAACTGTAGGGTGCACTATCAGCATAATTAAAATGAAAGAATCTAAGCCATTTCCCCCATTTTGCTTCCTTCTTATTGTCTAATTGTTCAGAATTTTCTGTCTGTTATGGAGACAAAGCAATTAAGCCCAGCAAGTCGCAACAATGGGGATCATAAAGCAGGGGCCTGCTTCATTAGCAACTTGGAGATCAGCATAGGAAACATTAAAGAAAGAAACGCAATTGTAATTGGGAATAATTGGATGGCACAGTTCGCTTGGCTGGGGAAGTTATGCTATCTGCCTTGGAAGGCTTCCCCCCACACACACAATTTTTGGGGTGTTTGTTTGTTTTTAACCTGGGCTCTTCAAATTGATTTCTGTAAACATCACTGGGTCATAGTTGAGGTATGAAAGGGGCTCAGTGAGGACCAGGTTGTTCTTCAGATAATGGCACCTGTCCCCTGGGAATCCAGAAGAATTGTATTCCATGTTAACTGTCAACTAGCCTCGGAAGAAGACAGGCAAGGAATCGGTGCTTCTGTTAAACACGAATCACCAAAGTAAAGACTCCTTCCTACGTCCTGCCCCATTTCTCACAAGGAGCTGCCTTCCAAAAACCTTAAGGTCTTTGGAACACACACACACGCGCACGCGCACACACACACATGATATATATATATACACAATTTTTAAAATACTCATTATCTTTAATATATTTACAATACAAAGAGTTACACTATAGGCAGAAAAAAAACCCAGACTTTTTAGATCCAAGGTTAGCAATGATAGTTTTTAAAATTCTCCTCATTTAAAAATGGAAGCTTGGACATCAGGGTGGATCCAAGATGGTGGGCCAGAGGGAGGCAGCATTCTGTGTGGCTCTGTGACCTGGGACTCAAGTAATGAGAATACTACTTATCTGGGCACAATATTCCTGCTCCTGAGCAAGACTCACAGCGGAGTTGGTCCAAGGCTCCAAGCCTTAGCATCAGAGTAGGTCTCCCAGCTACTTGCCCACGCAGGACCACCAGGGACCTGAGTGGGACCATCAGCACCTGTGCAGAACTTTCAGCCACTCACCCCAAGCAAAAATCACCCTTGTAGCTCCCACGCAGGACACCCAGCAGCTTCCCACAAGCAGGAACTCCAGCCACCACTCCCATGTGGACCTCCACCTACCAACATGGGGCTCCCCTGGTGGCCGCCATCTTGGGACTCTGCAGCAGTGGAGATAGTCCCCTCTGAAATCATTGTCCAATGCTGTCACTCAGCTCCCCCACCTGATCTGACACTAGAAACACAGGAACTCAGACAATGAAGACAAAATATATAATCTTGAAGAGAATATATATCACACAGTGAAAATGGTAAGAAACCATGAGCAGAACATTCAAGAAATATGGAATACCTTAAAAAGACCAAATTTAAGAGTTATTGGAATAGAGGAAGGAATAGAGTTTCAAACCAAAGAAATGAATAATATCAAAAATTTTTCCAAACATGAAGAATTCAAGAGTCTTACGGAACACCAAATCATATCAGATCCACACCAAGCCACATTATCATGAAAATGCCTAGCATACAGAATAAGGAGAGAATATTAAAAGCCACAAGAGAAAGGAAATCAGATAACACATAGGGGAGAAACCAATTACATTATGTGCAGATTTTTCAACTCAGTGAAAGCTAGAAGATCCTGGAACAACATATACCAAGCTCTGAAAGAAAATGGATACCAACCAAGAATCTTATATCCAGCAAAATTAAGCTTTAGATTTCATGATAAAATAAAAATCTTCCATGATAAACAAAAATTAAAAGAATTTACAACTTGAAAGTCTGCACTACAGAATATCCTCAGTAAAATATTCCATGAAGAGGAATTGAAAAACAACAATGAAAATTATCAAAGGGAGGTATTATACTAAAGGAAAAACTAATCAGAGGAGAAACCAAGTCAAGTTAAATACTAAAAATAAACAAAAATGGCTGGGAATACAAATCACTTCTCAATAATAACCCTGAATGTTAATGGCCTAATTTCACCAGTCAAAAGGCATAGACTGGCAGACTGGATTTTTAAAAAAGACCCAACATTTGCTGCCTCCAAGAGACTGTTCTCATAGGAAAAGACATACACAGATTGAAGGTTAAAAGTAGGAAAAATCGTACCACTCACATGAAGTGAGGAAATAAGCAGGGTTTTCCATCCTCAGATCAAATAAAGTAGTCTTTAAGCCTAAGTTAATCAAAAGGAATAAAGAAGGATATTTCATATTGCTTAAAGGAACCATTCATCAACAAGACATAACAATAGTAAATTTATATGCCCCAAATAATGGAGCATCTACATTCATAAAACAAATTCTTCAAATTCTTCAAATAGACCATACACAATAATTCTGTGTGACCCAAACATGCATCTTTTACCAGTGAATAGATCATCCAAACAAAAGCTGAACAAAGAAACTATAGAACTTAATAATACAAACAATAACTTGGACTTAACTGACATATATAGATTATTTCATCCTTCAACAAGCAAATACACTTTCTTCTCAGCAGGACATGGATCCCCCTCTGAAATAGACCATATATTATGCCACAAAGCAACTCTTAGCAAATATAAAAAAGTAGAGATACTACCCTGCATTCTATCAGAAATCAATGATAAAATAAAAAATAAAAGCTACTCCAACACCTGGAGACTAAACAATATGCTACTGAATGAACAATGGGTTGCAAAGACATCAAGGAGGAGATTAAAAAATTCTTAGAGATAAATGGGAACACTCATACAATGTATTGAAATATCTGGGACACTATGAAGGCAGTTTTGAGAGAAAAGTTCCTTGCAGGAAGTTCATTCCTTAAAAGAAGAAAAAGTCAACAAATAAATGACTTAACATTCCACCTCAAAGCCCTAGAAAAAGAAGAACAAATCTACACCAAAGCAGTAGAAGACAGGAAATAATTAAAATCAGAGCAGAAACCAATGAAATTGAAACCAAAGAAACAATTTTAAAAATTGACAAAACAGACCCTTAGCCATGCTAACAAAGAGAAGGAGAGAAAATTCAAATTACTAACATACATAATGAAAAAGGAAATATCACAACAGGCACTACAGAAATATAGAAGATAATTAGAAATTATTTTTGAAAACTTGAACTCCAATAAAATAGAATATCGAAAGCATTGATCAATTTTGAGAGTCATATGATTTGCCCAAATTGAATCAGGATGATATACACAATTTAAACAGGTCAATTTCAAGCCACAAAATAGAAGACACCATCAGAAGCCTACCAACTAAGAAAAGCCCAGGTCCAGATGGATGCATTTCTATAAGACCTTTAAAGAACTAATACCAATACTCTTCCATTTATTTCAGGAAGTATAAAAAGAGGAAGCACTTCCAAACTCAACATCTCTAGCTATACTGAACTTCTATAAGTGATGGTGGGTTAGGCTAGAATACAGCAATATTCAATTAGAGAAATGCAAATTAAAACTGCTGAGAATCTATTTCACTCCAGTCAGAAGGGCAATTTTCAAGAATACAAGCAACAATAAATGTTATCCAGGATGTGGGGAATAAGGTTCACTTATATATTGCTGGAGGGACTGCAAATTGATGCAACCACTCTGGAAAGCTGCATGGAGATTCCTCAAAAAGCTTGGAATGGAACCACCATTTACCCAGTTATCCTACTCCTTGGTTTATATCCAAAGGAGTTAAAATCAGCATACTATAGTGACACGGCCACATCAATGTTTATAGCAGCTCAATTCGCAATAGCCAAGCTATGGAACCAAAGGTGCCCTTCAATAGATGAATGGAAAAAGAAAACATGGTATATATACACAACAAACTATTGCTCAGCCATAAAGAAAACTGATTTTATGATACTTGCCAATAAATGGATGGATCTGGAGATCATGCTAAGTGAAATAAACCCATCCCAAAACACCAAAGGTCAACTGTCTTCTCTGATAGGCGGAAGCTAACACAAAATAAGGGGGCAGGAAGTACAAGGGAGAATGTAAATTCAGTAGATTAGACAATGGGGAAGGAAGGGAAGGAAGTGGGGATAGGCCAAAGACAGACAGTGAAATGAATCTGACGTAATTTCCCCATGTACATATATGAAAATACAAGAGTAAGACCTACCATCATGTACATCCAGAAGAATGGGGTCCTAACTAGAATAAGATACTTTCCATGCTTGTATAACTATATCCAAAAGGATCTACTGTCATGTGTAACTAAAAAGGACAAGTAAGAAAAATCCAGGTTTCTGATTTTTCCCCTAGCCAAAAACGCTTTCTGAAATTGTGTGTGTAACAAAGAGGCTTTGCAGCATATGAAAATTTCATGTAAATTTAATAATACCTGCTAAGAGAAAAAGGACAGAACTCTTTAAGTAGTATGGATCATTCCATGGTCATTTCCACCAAAGGCATTTGCTCACCATAGCTCAGGGCAGGAGACATAAATATGCCGTTCTCTCAGTCTTAGTTCCCACCCACACCTAAAAGCGAGAGCAATCTCATACTGATGTAATTCTAGTGTTTAACAATATATGCTCCTCAAATTACATGGAGTACAAACACTGATCAGGTTCTCACCTACATATTAATACGCCACAATGAAAGCCACCATTCTGTGTAATTAATATGCAACAATAAAAAGAGAAGCAGGGCAAATGCCAGTGAGAGATAACAAAGAAGCTATATTGAACTTCTATAAGTGATGGTGGGTTAGGCTAGAATATAGCAATATTTAAAAGGTTTTTTTTTTCCCCCAAAGGAAGTTGTTACTGAACTATTTTTGCTTTATGTGCTAACTTTAGTTTCTAATTATCATGTTAGATATAACTTCACTACAGGTGTCTTAACTTTTGAAAAATCTGCAAATCCAAAGTTCAAGCAATTAAACAAAACTCAACTTCATATAGAGATGGAGATGGGGAACTGAATTTCACCTGTTCCAACCAGAACCATGATTTCCCTGAAATCAACACTTCCTATAATGAATTCCATGAAACACTCATTGTTAATAGGGATCCCTCAAAAGGGGATTCTATGATTTGTAGAGTTTGGGCAATGTCACATATTATGTTCTTGTCTTAATAGTCACAAGCACATTAGCATGCTGAGAAAACCCTCAGTAAAGTTCAATTAATTCAACTTCAGGAAGGTAGCCATTTAATTTTATTAGAACCACAATTGTCCCCACGCAGTGGATGAGAGCTTAGCTGTTTTTGTTCTCCCCTCTTTCCTCCTTCCTCAATAGTTGAGAGTACAAATTTGGTTATTCAAATTTTTGATAGATTGGTCCCTGCTTCATGGGGGGCAGGGTCACTAAGGTCACAGTGAAGACATAGTCACACGTGAGTGGGCTAGCTGAATACCCAGGGCTGCTAGGATGGTGCTTCTCAAACAGGAACAAACCACCTGGGGATCTTGTTTAAAATGCATATTCTGACCCAGTCCCTCTAAGGTAGGGTCCCATTTCTAACAAATGTTTAGGTGATGCTGATGCTGATACACAGTGCGTGTTGGAGAATAAGATTTGAGGAACTATCTCACCTATCCTGCTTCTCCTCTATCCTTTCTGACCCAAGCATGTGGGCATTCCCGTCTCTAGTACCTGAGAATAAGATTGAAAATTAGAAGGGAGAGAGGCCTAGATTCAGGTAGAATTCCAACCCAAGCCGACTGCACTAACCCTGTTGTAGAGGAGACTCCTGGGGTGTACAATCCACTAGCTCAAGTGATGGTACTTTTGATTACTATTTTCTTTGCCTCTGGTGTGTGAAAGTTGATTGACAGAACAGGATTCGCGCATTCTCGTGTCATGTATAACGTATCATAACATGACCAAAATAGCACCTGTGCCCATCACACCAAGCTTGCTGGATGTTGGATCATGAGTTGTATGGGCCATCTTTTAACAGGTTGTGGCATGGGAAACAGAGCCAGAGTTTTGAAAGGCTGGTTCTCCGTTATTGTAAGGTGTGTGTAGGTTGGTCATCTTCCAACTGACTTAAGGTAAGAACACAGAAACTTTCTCTCCAATTTCTGTAGGCTCTTTTGCTTTACATGTGGCAGCTCAGATTCCCATGTAAAGCAATGAATGAGGTTTGGAATCTGTCTTTTCTCACTAGGAAACAGGGGAGCATACGCCAGATCTGCACATGAGCAACATGTAATGAAGATCTTCCATCGAGCAGGTTAGCACTGGAAAACAGAGCAATCTGGGGGATCCTCTGATGTTGCTCAGAGGGAGAAGCTGATCCCTGGGACACGTTAACTCAGCCAGAAAAATGGGCCTTTATCCAATGCCTAAATGCTAAGGGAGAACCGTGCGTATCTGGGAAATTAAATTACCAAAGCCAACAAATAGAAGATCTTCCCAACTCAGGCCTGGCAGTTAGAAACATACTTTATTTTTTTGTTTTTGTTTTTGTTTTTGTTCTTTTGCACGGAAAGTAATTTCCATGAGGATGAAGGCAGGGGAGCCGGATGATCTCTCCAACTGCCTTGTAATACTTGAAGCACGGGTGTCTTCAATAATGGATACTGGATACTTCTGATTTATCGTCCAAGAAGGCAGACAAACTGTTTATCCTAGTCTGTTAGCCATAAGGGACCAGCATTCTAAGGAAGGATTTCATAAATCTTCACATTCAGATTTCCACAGTAAAAGAAAAAGCATCTTTTTTGAAAAAAAAAGTTTGAATGTGCATTATACTGTTTGAGCTGCATGAATTTTCGGATTTAGTAACAGAAATTTCAGATGGAGGAGGGTGTGGCAGAAATGTGTGGGATTTTGACATTCCCCTTGAGGTCCTCTTAATATACAAGCTAATCCTTGACCATTTCATTATCTTCCAGATAGGGACTATCATCCCTCTTAGCTTCCAGGAGGGGAAAGTGAAGGGTAACAGGGTGACGGGGTGACCCTCATGCTCAGCATGAGTTACAGAGCCAAGCATGGAAGCCAAGAGGCTGCCCTTCACTTGTAAGTCTAATTGGCAGAGCAGGTGAAGACAGATTTGTCACACTAATAGGCTTCTGGGTCAAAAAGGTGAAGTGCTTGTTTACAGAGCGTAAAGATGGTGGGAGGAACTGCTTCACTGCAATCTGATAACTTAGGAGAGTGGATGTATACACCATCATTCTGTTTTACATTTAGAGGTAGCTTAAAAAATAAATCATGACAGTGAAATGGTAAAGGACAGGTCTGAATACGCTTGTACCTTTGGTTTCTTTTCATTTCATATAGAAATCAACCTTGGTATTTTTCTAGAGTTCTACTTTAATGTCTTTAACACTTCAATGTCTATGACATGTAAAACGACCCTCTTACAATCTATGAAAAACTATTTTTAAACAAAAGGAAAACCATTTTTATACTTTATTTCTTCCAGTTATCAATACAAAAATTAGCTAATTTGAAGAAATCAGAAGCAAAGATAAGGAATTAAGTTTTGGTGTATGTCCTTTGCATGTGTTGACTTGTGTGTTCACAATCCTACGTGTAAATGTTCATTTGCATAAATTTTTTCACGAAATCAAGGTCTTATGTAATGTGGGGTTTTCCCCTTATTTTCCTTCCATATTAAAATTTGAGGCTCCTCCTCTTTCCGGGACCGAGAGGCTCTCCGGCACCATGTCTGCCTACCCCAAAAGCTACAACCCTTTTGATGCGGAAGAGGAAGACTCGGTCCGGTGGAGAGATGCCCGCGACCTCCCGGACGGACGTAACGCACCCGCCGACAGGCAGCAGTACCTGCGGCAGGAGATGTTGGGCAGGGCAGAGGCCACAGCCGCCAGCACTAGCAGGTCCCTGTCCCTTATGTAGGAGTCCAAGAAGATTGGGGTTGCCTCTTCCAAGGAACTAGTTCGACAGCGAGGAGTCCTAGAACACACAGAAAAGATGGTGGACAAAATGGATCAACAAAATGGATCAAGATTTGAAGACTAGCCAGAAACACATCAACAGCATTAAGAGTGTGTTTGGGGGGCTCCTCAATTACTTCAAAACCAAACCAACGGAGACCCCATCTGAAGAGAATGGTACTCTTGTTCCCCAGCAGAACAGCAGTTTAAAAGAAGCCATAAATACAAGTAAAGAACAGGAGACAAAGTACCAAGCCAGCCATCCAAACCTCAGAAAGCTGGATGATGTAGATTCTGTCCTTGGAGGGCCTGGTTCTGCTGTGAATACAGAGGCTTACCCAAAGAACCCACACCTTCCAGCCTATCTCCAGAAAATTGACAGCAACTTAGATGAACTGTTCATGGGACTAGGCCATCTCAAGGACATAGCCCTGGGGATGCAGACAGAAACTGAGGAGCAAGATGACATTCTTGACCGACTAACAACTAAAGTGGACAAGTTAGATATCAATATAAAAACCACAGAAAAAAAAAGTTCGACAACTCTAAAGATAGAGAAAGTGTTCCATTCCATTGTGATGAAAAGATTGGAAAGATCTTGTTTTAAATTCAAGAAATTTCATGTATTACTTAGTATGTAATTTAATGTCTGTTTACAAATGTTATAACAGAATGGGTCTTAAGAGATTTTTGTTGAGATGAAAAAAAATTGAGCCAATTGGGGTAGAGGGAGATGAAATAGACATTCTTTTCTCAAATCCTCACAGTAGTACAACTAAAAACTAAGGACTGTATATGAAACTAAATATGAAACATTTGTAAAAATGCTATATAAAATGTAGACAGAAAACACACAACACACACACACACACCCCTGCTGATGACCTTAGGGCCCTAGGTACAAAACAGCAGTGATTTCCTTTTTGGTTCTTGCTGCTTTGTTGTCTCATATAGACCAGACTTGGGGCTACAAAAGTCAGAATTTGAAAAACACCAACAGATACAGATGGAAAAAAAAATGCTTGAATAAAAGTCTTCTTTCTAGCCAAGGACCAGAAAAGGGTCCATCCAGCAAGACAGAAAACTTTCTGATAAAAACTGCTCTGCTCCAGCCAAAGAATGGAAAAACTCAAGTGCTGCTCCCACCACCATAAGCTGACAGCTTAGACCTGCTGCCCAGCCCCCACACTCACTGGGATAGTAGTGGGAAGCTGAGACCCCAAGCCCCATGGTGTCCATGGGCTCCACGTGGGGAGTCAGGTCTCCCATTCCCAGCCAGCAGGAAAAAGATCCTCCCTGTCTACCTCTGGGGTGGTGTCAAAGGAAGCCTTGTGGGGAGTCAAGAGCGAGGCCATTGCCCCAATTTCAGTACAGGCCACATGGGGAATAGAAATGAAGCACTCCTACCACTACCCAGACAAAAAGGCCTCCACAGAGATCTCCTGCACAGCCAGAAACCCAGCCCTGCCTAGAAATGAGGAACAACACCCTCAGATGTCAACAGAGCCCCATGAGGAATCTGAATTTCTACCCCACTGAACAGTAACAAAGTAGAGCTCCCCATTCCCCTGACATGACAGCCATATCAGGAAAGAGCCAGTTAGACAGAAGGTTTAAATGAGATTGAGAGTCTCCTACCATAGTACCCACAATTTCCAGGTTCAAATTTAAAAAGAAGCACTCATCATATCAAGAACCAAGAAGGCCTCCAAATGAATGACAAAAAGACAAGCAGACTATGGAAAGCAGTATGGAGATTCCTCAGAAAACTAGGAATGGAACCACCATTTGACCCAGCTATCCCTCTCCTCGGTCTATACCCAAAGGACTTAAAAACAGAATACTAGAGGGACACAGCCACATCAATGTTTATAGCAGCACAATTCACAATAGCTAAACTGTGGAACCAACCTAGATGCCCTTCAGTAGATGAATGGATAAAAGAAATGTGGTATATATACACAATGGAATATTACTCAGCCTTAAGAGAGAATAAAATCATGGCATTTGCAGGTAAGTGAATGGAGCTGGAGAACATAATGCTAAGTGAAATTAGCCAATCCCCCAAAAAAACCCAAATGCCAAATTATTTCTCTGATTTAAGGATGCTGATTCATAATTTATTTCAGCAGCGGGCGGTGGGGTAGGGGCTGGGAGTATTAAATGAACTCTAGATAGGGCAAAAGGGAAAAGAGGAGGAAGGGGAAGGGAGGGGACATAGGGGTAGGAAAGACAGTGGAATGCAGTGGTCATCATTACCCTAAGTACATGTATGAAGACGTGAAGAATGGGACTCTACTTTGTGTACAGCTTTATATACAACCAGAGATATGAAAAATCATGCTGTATACATGTAATAAGAATTGTAATGCATTCCACTGTCATTTATTTTTAAAAATCAATAAAAATAAATAAGGAAATCTGTGGTCTATATGTGTAATATGAATTGTAATGCATTCTGTTGTCATATATAACAAATATATATTTTTTAAAAAGATTTTTTAGATGACAACTGGATTCTGATATTTACTTATGCACTCAATAATAATATATTATTTTGGTTAAATCATATGAAGAAAATTTGAAGTAGTAGTAAGTGGTAATGGTATTTTAATAGTATTTTCAGATAATTATTGATAATCTTTGTTATTAAATCAAAACATGACAATGTTAGTGTCATAAAAGTTAGTTGCAATTTAGAATCTAAAGCTATATAAATACAATTTTGTACTCTTATTACATTAAATTGCCCAGGTTTGGAAGGAAGGAAGGAAGGAAGGAAGGAAGGAAGGAAGGAAGGGAGTGAATTATGCAATCTGAGCCAGAGACAACAGACTAAAAAATAAACAAAGTGTCGGGGACCTATGGGACTATAACAAAAAAAAATATTAACATTCATATCCTGGAAAGAGAGAAAAAATAATGCAGGGCTAAATGTATGCTAAGAACTAATGACTAAAACTGCCCAAATACAGCAAAAGGCATAACCTATGATTTAAGAATCTGAGCAAATCCTTAACATTTAGGATAAGCATAATTAACACCAAACATCATAGACAAACTTCTGCAAACACATGACAAATAAAAAAAAAAGAATCTTGTACGCAGTAAGAGAGAAATGACACTTCCCATAAAAGAGAAAAAAAGTATATCAAGGGACAGCAGATATCTAATCAGAAACCATAGAGTCCAGAAGAAGTAGCACATATTTAGAGTACTAAGAGAAAACATAAAATCATCCTAGAATTCTATATCCCATAAAAAAAATATATATCCTTCATCAATGAAAGAAAATCATGGCATCCTCAGAAAAAAAGGGAAACAAAAAATTATTGCCCAGACCCTTTAAAAAAATCTAAAGAAATTTAAGTAGAAATATAAACAGAAAGGAAACAAAAAAGAATTTAGAACATCAGGAAGGAAGAAAGAACCTAGCAAGCAAAAATATAGATAAATGGAATTCCATTATAATCTTAAGTACTTGAAATTATGTTGGGCAGTGGAAGCAAACCTTGGACTAGGTCATATCTGGTTCTAAATATACGTAGAGAAATTATTAAAGAATTATAAACAAGAATGGTAGAGACACAAGATTTTTCAATTTACTGAAACTGATAAAATAATGATACTAGTAGACTGTGATATAATGAATATATGTATAATACCTAGAGCAACCAATAAAATAGTTATACAATGACATACACTCCAAAACACTATGAAGAATCAAAATGGAATTATAAAATATTCAAGTAACCACAGGAAGACAGAAAAAATAAAATAGAAACCTAAACACAGAACAGGGCTGGGGATATAGCTCAGCTGGTAGAGTGCTTGCCTCGAATGCACAAGGCCCTGGGTTCAATCCCCAGCACCGAACACAGAACAGAAAACAAAATAATAGACTGAAGTCCTGACATATCAGTGATTACACTTAAATAATCTAAATACACCAACTGAAAGACAGTTGTTGGCAGAGAATATTTAAAAACATAACCCAATTATGTTCTGTCTACAAGAAACTCACTACAAGTAATAATATAACAGAATTGAAAGTAAAAGAAAGGGGAAAGATTTATCATGCAAACATTAATTAAAAGGAAGCAGGAGCCAAGTGTAGTTAAGCACGCCTGAAATACCAGCAATTTGAGAGGCTGTGGGAAGAGGATTATAAGTCCAAGGCCAGGTTCAACAACTTAGCAAAACACTGTTTCAAAATAAAATAAAAAATAAAAAAGGCTGGAGAAGTGACTCTGTGGTAATATCTACCCGCCCTCCCTCCCTTCCTCC
>NW_025999869.1:17918808-17969019 GCF_001458135.2 Marmota marmota marmota
CTCTCACACACACACACACACACACGCACACACACAGACTAGGAGCAGCTATATTCATATCAGATTAACTTCAAAGCAAATACAATTTCTAGAGACAAAAAGAGATATTATATGATAATAAAAGGTCAATTTACCAAAGAAGACATAGCCTCCTAAAGGAGCATACAACAAACAAATATATATATATAACAAAAATTGATGCATTAAAAGAAAAACATCTTCAATTATGGCTAAAGAACTTAAACTCCTCATTCGACAGTTTATATAACAATTACACAGAAAATCACCAGAAAAGGAATTAAATAACACCATCAATAAACAGGATTTAAACAATATAAAACACTGCGCCTAACAGAAAAATGCATTCTTTTAGAGAGCTTAGAGAACATAACACTATTTCTCGATTTGACTGTGTCTAATCAGCTATTTAAATAGTTGTGTAATTCTTTAAATTTTTTATTCAATAATAAACATGATAAACATGTAGAAAAGCACACAAATCTCAAATACACTAACAACTCATGCTACCACCATCCAGATCAAGATACAGAACATTATCTACACACCAGAAGTCCACTTCATGCTCCCTATTACTATGCCTTAATTTTACTTTGAGGAATGACTATCTTGAATTCCAAAATTATAGATTAGCTTTGTTTGATTCAAACTTACATAACAGTAGATGATTAGTCTTTGGGTTGTTTTCTTTTTTGCTTATGATTATATTTGTGAGATTTGCTAATGTCGAATGTAGTGATAGGCATTTGTTAATGGTTATTACTATAGAGTACCACATTCTATAGATACAGAACCATTTATTTTTTCACTAATTACATGAATAAATATCCATTTATAACACTCATTCTTTCACCATTATTTAAAGACATTGTGTCTCTTTTTACAACATTTGACTTAGCATCTATTTTATCTGATATAAGCAATACTATGCCTGCTCATTTCTAGTTTTCATTTATAAAGTATTATTTTCCATTTCTTCATTTTCAACCTGTGTGTCTTTACAGGTAAAGTGAGTCTGTTTAAAAAAATATATCTAACCATATGTTTCTAAATCTATTCAACTACTTCATGTCTTTTGATTTAGAGAATCAAATCCATTTACATTTAAGGTGATTATTGATAGATAAGGACTTACTATCGCCCTTTTCTTAGTTATTTCCCGTTACTGGGTCCAGGTCTTTTGTTCCTATCTTTCTCTCTTGCTGTCTTCCTTTGTGGTTAAGTGATTTTTCCCTAGTGGGATATTTTAACTACTTACTTTTTTAATTTTTTGTGTAAATATGATAGGTTTTTGATTTGTGGTTACCATGAGGATTGGGAAAAGCTTCTTATAATGGGTTATCTTAAGCAGATAACTTCCCTTGGTCACAGGGGCAAAAAGAAAGTAGTGGTAGCATGAGTTGTCAGAATATTTAAGATTTCTGTGCTTTTCTACACTTTTACTCTACTTGCTCACTGTATTTTTGATGTTGCTGTGGACGGCTTTAACAGTGCAATCCAAGAAGAATAAACACAGAGCTCGGGGATGGAGCCGTGGGGGAGGCAGAAACTGCACCAAAGGCTCATGGGCACTAGTGGCCACGTAAATTGACCAGGTGGACAAGGCTCCTTCTGTACTCAGTGTGGCATCGCCCTCAATTGTCGACAAGGAAGGTTAAACAGAGAAGGTAAAAAAAAAAAAAAATGAGTAACTAGATGAGTATTTCCCCAGAAGAGGCACCCAAGTCCTGTGTCCCAGGCAAGGACCAAGGTCAAACATCTGGATCTAGTGTCTCTGTTTTCTTGAATTTCACTGAGTTATTCTGAACTGGCAGGTGGTTCTTATAGTTCTATTTCTTTAGTGTGAGTAGCTGGCACCTTATTTTGCCCTTTTGCTGGTGTCAGGTTTCCTTACTTTTTCCTGGTCCTTGTGGCTGTGCATGGGATGACTGCACACTTAAAGGAGAAGGTATTTAACTCTTCACAGATTGGGAGGGCCTTTCCAGACAAAACCATAGACAGCCCCTCCAGAGGTTCTGGGCAGGCTCTCTGGCATGGTCCCACAGCCTGGGGACAATGCAACACTGGGGCAGGCAAGAAGCTCAGGGCCACTGAGGCTGGCATGTCTTTGAGGGTGCCCAAAGCTCAGAACTGCTCTGGCCTGCCTGCTGCTGAGGAGTATCCATGAACTGCTACTGAAGTCAGCCCAGCAGTAGGAAGAGGCCAGAGATTGAGATTGAGATTGATTGCAATTCTGAATTGCAATGGGGCTGTGTATCCCACCTGGCACTAAAACAAGTTTAAAAATTCATTCTATAGGTACTATCCTGAATTCTGTGGGGGACTGCCTGGTGCTGGGTTTTGTAGTAGCTGGCTCAGTATTGGGACCCAGGGTAAAGTCATCTCTTTCTCTCAGTACACAGTATCTCCTTCTGTATTATTCTGCCTGGGGTTAGGGGACCGTTGATACGAGTCATCTAAAACTGTCCTTCCTACCTTCTTCAATGGGTCCTGAGGTTAAATGCCAAAAAAACTAATAATTATTATTCCTAGATCAAAGAGTATGTTTGCATTTTAAAGACCTTTATGTACATTTTCAAGTTGTGCTCCAAAAAGGATTGATCAGGCTACATTCCCACAAGAAGTATATTAGAGTGTCCATTTAATCCTCCCCCATCATTAACACTGGCTACTACCATTTTTAAAATGTTTTCCAAAGTGATAAGTAAAAATGGTACTCTGGGGGCTAAGGGTGTTGCTCAGTGGTAGAGTGCTTACCTAGCATGCATGAGGCCCTGGGCTCAATCTCCAACACACACACACACACACACACACACACACACATACACACACTACTCCACCTTGAGATCAGTAATTCTCTATTTGCTACCATCATTACTACACATGAAAACATTAATAAGTGATAGAGATAAATCCCAGCATAGAAAGACATTTCTGCAACTGAATAGTGTGTCCAGCTGTTTGGGCAGCAGCACATGAAACCAGGGAGACAAGCTTCAAAGCATGCAAAACAGTTTAAAAAGTCAAAATGAGATGACACAAATTCCTGGCCCTTTCATCCACTCGTTAAACGTGTCTAATTGAGCAGAGAACACCTCACTGAATTTGGAAGCAATCTCACTACCCCTCTCAGCATAGTGTTTCAAGCAGCAATTAATGACCGCTGGCCTATAAAAATAAAGATACATGCCTAGATTTGGCATATATTACATTTTTCAGATCATGATAAGAGGAAGAAGTATATGATATTTGATATTGCTTTATATTTGAGCCATTAAAATTTTCTGGTGGGTACAAATGCTATTCTCTGTCAGGGATTATTTACCCAGCACAAAGCCATCACCATTGTCATTGTGGGAAAAAGGACAAAAAAGAAAGAAACAATACCTGAAATTCAAGAGATAATCTCAACAATGAATGGGGCCTGAGTTGCCCAGCTAGAAAATGGGACCCCGTGGGAAGGAGAAGGAAACCAGGCAATTCAGACATCACCTTACCTTTAGCAAAGGTTCTTTCCTTTGTGAGACCAAGAGGAGGAAGACAGGATGAACATAAGCTTCTGTTGTCTTCCTCTTTGTCTGTCAAGCCTCAGGTCAAAGACACCAGTACCCATCGACCTCAAGCGTCCTCAGAAAACAACAAGAGTGTTCCCAAATGACTGCCAGTCAGTGAAGACTCTAAATACACCAAGACCTAATTGTTCACCTCTGCCTCAGCTGTCCATGGAGAGGAGCTCCCCGGAGAGGCATCCTGAAATGAAACCTTCCACCCAGGAGCCTGAAAGTGGATTTCTCTTTGTTCTAGTGCCCAGCGTTCTCAACCAAGGCGTGCTGCCTGCTAAGCTGATCAGCCACTATCTGGTGGGTGGCTTATGCACCAGGTTGTCCTCAGTAATCCAATCTGACAGCACAGGAGCCCCCTTTCCCTCATTTGTTTTTCTGCTTTTGGCATCTTACCCCTGGGTGCTTCTGGAAAGGTTGTCTGCTATTAAGATAGTAAATAAAATGATATATATCATGAAATTTAACCATCCCCAAGGGCACTTTTCCAATATAAAGAAATATGTTTATTATTCCTCTTCTCTGACCCAAGCATTTATGTGATTAGCTTAGCCCTACATTTTCTAGTGCTTTAAGCCACTCTATTGCTTATAACCTACTTCTCCCAATGATGGTGATACTCTTTTCCATTATGGGTAAATTCATTTATTCCAGCATATTATTCTCTAACCATACAAACCACACTGTTCCGTGGCAGTTTGCCATGTATTAACACATACACACACACACATCCCTCTATTTTGGCCAGGTTCTACATCTTGATATGTCCCACCTCCAACCAAGAGAGGACCATTATTCCCTCAGGTAGGGTAGGGAGAGGTTGTAGATGCTAAGGGCAGACAAGGGAAGGATACAGAGACCCTGAAGAGGACCTGACCCCAAGATGGATTATTTTAAAGATCATCAGAACTTTGCACTACAACTGCTAGTGTAACACCTTACTTGCTGTACTAAAAGAATCACTGTCTCAAGAAATATGCAGAATAAAGAATTTTAAAAAACTCAACATCAAAAAATTGATAAATGGGCCAATGAATTAATACTTATCTAAAGAAGAAAGACAAATGGCCGTCCAATGTATGAAAAATCTTCCACATCATTAGTGATTAGGGGAATGCAAATCCAAACTATACTGAGATTTCATCTCATATCAGTCAGAATAGCAGTCATCAAGCATACAAATAACAATAAATGCTAGAGAAAATGTGGAGGAAAGGAAATTTTTACACTGTTGGTGGGATTGTAAATTGGTGCAACCACTGTGGAAATCAGTATGGAGATTCCTCAAAAGACAAGGTATGGAACCACTGTACGATGCAGCTATACCGCTCTCAATATTTATCCTAAAGAGTTAAAGACATCCTACTATGATACATGCTCACCCATGTTTATAGCAGCACAATTCACAATAGCTAAACTATGAAACCAACCACATGCCTGATGATGAATGAATAAAGAAAATGTGCTACTTATATACAATGAAATACTACTCAGCCTTAAAGAAGAATGAAATTATGGCATTTGCAGGAAAATGGATATAACTAGAGACCCTTATGTTAAGTGAAATAAGTCAAACTCAGAAGGTTAAAGTTCATGTTTTCTCTCATGTGTGGAAGTAAAAATAAAATAAAGGTTGCGAGGAGTGTCTCATGAAAAGCAAAATCAGAATAGAGGAAAGGAATCAGGAAGGGGAAGAGGGAAGGGAGGAGAAAAGTGTTGGGGAATGATATTGCCCAAGTTATCTTGTTATATTGTGTGCCTGTACTAATATGTAACAACAAAGCCCACCATTATGCACAAATCAAAAAACCTGTGGAGAATCACAACAAATTAGCTGTCTCCACCTTACTCTTGAGATTGATTTTAAAAGTCTCCATCCTATTCTCAGCATTCACTGCCTTCTATATGCTCGTCTCTGGCAGAGAGGAAGAAAAAACACATGGCACCACACACAGCCTCTGCCTTAACCTAGAATGCCCTACGCTTCCTTCTCTGGCTGACAAACTCCTCCCTGTCCTTCTCTCTGCACTCAAACCCTCTGTGAAAATGTGGGTTGCCCCTCAAAACATTAGGTTCCATCTTAACGTTTCATCTGCAATCTATCAGAGCAATTCTAATTCTGTCTCCCCATGCCTTCCCACATGTCTGTCTTCCTGCAGCACTGTCCACTACTGGAGGTCAGAGATCCTCGTTCCCTATCTGCCTCCAGCATCTGTCCCGTCGCTGGGTGCCTGGATAGCACTTGATAAACTCTATTGGGTGGTTGGATGGATGAATCTCCATGATGAGAGTGTGTCCTCATGCCTGTGATGAATCTTATAACAGCAGGCTGGAAAGATCACAAGATTCATAGTGTTCAATATCCTCTTTTCAAAGATAAGGTTGATGGAGGAACGACTTCATTAGGCTACATGGTGAATAGCTGGTAAGATTTACTGTCCAGTTTTCCTTCCACTTAATAGTTTTTTATTCATTTGTGGTGGAAAAAAAGAATATATTGAGCATACCTGGAAGGCCATACCCCACAGATACCATGGGGAAAGGGTGCTGATGGTTTCTTCCTCCTGGAGCTTACAGCATGGGGGGACATGGATAAGTACTCAGATAAGGAAATAGGACCAAGGCAGGGTGAGATATGCCATCCAAGCCAGAGTTGAATCTTGCCTTTACATATTGATATTTTACTCACTAGGGGGTTTAGTCCCAATGTTGGTTCTTTTTAAATATGGCTTTGTGACTCTATCATAACTTCTGAGGTTTGGGGCAACCTCTAACCTTTTGTTCCCAAGACAAATACCTCAACCACATCCTTGTCCTATAAATAAAGGAAAATTTAGGACTGTGGCTGTGGCTCAGTGGTAGAGCACTCGCCTAGCATGTGTAAGGCCCTGGGTTCTATCTTCAGCACCACATAAAAAATAAATAAATAAAGGTATTGTGTCCAACTTAAAAAAAAATAAGGAAAATCTAAATGAGGAATAAAGCAAATAACCAAGCCTATATGGCATACATCTTCATAGAAGTTTTATGATTTTCTAAGGTTCTGGCTCTGTTTTTGTATGAGAGGACTTTTATACTACACAAAAGGAACTTGTTAATTCATTGTCTAATTGCTGAAATGACTTACATTTGCCATCTTATAAAGTCATCTCTTAAAATGTGCTAATTAGATAATTTTTGTGGTCCTCAGCTAATTATGCAAAATAATTTGGTTTTTAAACAAAGTCTTACTAGCTGGCAGTTTAGATGATCAACACACAAGTGATTTTTGTCACAAGGAGGACACCGTGGGGTTGACTAAGGCACATTCGTTAGTAATATATAAATAAAATTCCTTATTACTTAACAGTGCTATTCTTTAAAAACCCAATATTTTATTATTACCAGTAATGATATCAACATTAAAATGCATTAGAATACAAAGGAAGAAAAGAAACCCAAGCAAAAATGCCAAGTTACCACCACAAAGAGGCAATTACCGAGATCACGGAGAACATGGTAAATCTGCAAATACCAACAGCACACCGTGCATGTGCCAGACTAAAGCTGCTTACAGGTGCTCCCTGACGTTAGGGTGATTCTTTTATCCAGTGGCTAGAGCTAAGGGCACAGAGCCAGATTTACAGATCATGTGCCCACATTGCCGCTAGCCTGCAGAATTACCTTGGGCAATCAATTTGACCTTTCCATTTGTCAATCACGGGGCTATGTGGCTGCTGCATTCCCACAGACATGTTGAAAGCATGCTTCAAAACAAACAAAAAAATACTTTTTTTAAAAAAAGAACTGGAAAGCTCATGTTGCAGTGCTCAAAGTGAATCTATCTTAGAGGGCAGATAGTAAACTTCAGTGGCCATTTGTTCTATTAAATGACAACCCCTCAGCACCACAGGGATTCAAAAGCTGTTTAAGGCAACCTACCACACACACACTAAAATAAATGCAAAGAACTCAAGAAAATAAAACTTAAGACATATTAATGTGGCTAATGACTGATGTCATTTCAAGGGCTAAACCTCATGGAACAATTCTTTTGTCAAAACAATGTATCTGCCTTGGTTCAAATAGCAGCACAACAGTTACTACCATGGTTGGATGCTGTGTGAAGTCCATCCCAAAACACCTGTGTGAGGTACATTCTCTGAGGGTTAAAACAGACTTTACGCACATAAAACACTTTGTATGGTGCCCAGTATGGTGCCAGGCATGTTGGAAGCATTTGGAAAATACAAGTCAGGAGGCGGAAGGGGATGAAAAAAAGAATGATGGTTTCTGATTCACTTTAAGCTTCCATCCTGCCCAGGAGACAGCAGGCAGGACTGGTGATTAATGAATAGTGAGTATTTATACACCCAAGTACTGAAGAGAAGAAAAAAGAACAGGAAAGAAAGGAGGGAGAGACAAAGAAGATAGCAAGAGAATATACAGCCCCCACTCTCCAGGGTCAGGCCATTTATGATTGCCCTTAAGTCCGTGTACAGTTTAGGCTCTGGCCACTACTCCTCAGATGCAAAACGGCCAATCAGATGCACCATTCAGAGCTCTGCCCACTGAGAAGATTCCTTGCTGCCGTCTTTGGAGGCCAGCTTGGAGACTGCACGGCTGTGATCAGCGTTGTCAGCTTGCCCCCACATACCAGGTCCACCGGGCCTTAAGCCAAGTTTGGCTTTTGTCTCCTCCGGTCAGCTGGTCCTAAAGGGCAGTTCATTCCACCAGATAAGTGCTGGGGGAGGGGAGACAAGAGCAACACTAGAGGATGACAGAAATCTCTGGACCTACTAACTTATGCATCTGGCTTATACTTTCCATTCCTACTTCTGCTTCACCCCAGAGACGCCAAATCCCACTTGTAATTTGCTTCTGGGTCCACCATAAGCTTGGGTTAATAAGGTTGAACCCAGCCAAATTGATGAACTGACAAGATGAAAGGTCAGGAGGAGCAGTTCCAGCCCATGGCATGCTGGTAACCCTCAGAACCCATCTCCTCCCAGGTCCTGGAACATGGAGGGAGGCTTTTGTGTGTTTGCTTTTTATCTAAAGGTATATAAGATCATGTCATTCTTGATTGATCCAGAACTGAAAGGAACCAGTGCTGAGCTTCCCCCACTGAGGCGTGACCTAAGCATCACAAGACATCTTTTTCTGTTGGTGGCATATTTACCACTACAGTGTATTCCAGTTTGTACAGCTCCAATAACAGGCTGATGGCCCCACAGCCTAGACATGCTGCAAAGCCCTTTTCTGCTCTCAGCTCCATGCAAACCTGGCAGCCCTTTGCATGATTTGGGATACATAATGGAGCAATATTCTCAGGTATGAGGTAAGCTGCTTTCTGAACCCCTACCAGATATATTTCTGGTATTGACAGGAAGTGCAAGAAACATAATTTGAAGTGTAAGATGCATTCATTTGTCTTTTATTCTAGAGAGGGTGACCTGAATCGCCCTGTCATGGGGCCCCTCCAGGTTTTTACTGATGGGTATTGGCCCTGAATCTTTACAGAGTCTATTATCCAACCGCTGGAGATCATGTGTTTTACCAGAGTCTCCAACATGCTGGTTGCTTCTTGTTCATGAGGCCCGACTTTCAGAATCAACGTAGTAAATCAAAGTGATATTCTGCTAGTGACCAGATGTTCCAGATCTCTTCCGGGGGCAGGAGAGTAGACAAAGCTCTCAGGCAAAAATTGTAAAGGTATGTTACTAAACGTAACAAGAAAATTACTGTTTCTGATCCTCTTTTCTGACTGGAATAAAAGGCTTTTTTTTTTTTTTTTGCCAAATCAGTGGTCACCTGCCACATTCTTGAGATCATGTTAATAGATTCTGGAAAAGATATCGCATCTGAAACAGCAGCTACAATGGGAGTGTCTGCACAGATGAGTTTGTTATCCTCCAGCGCCCATCAGGTTCCTTCTGGAGTCAGACTGGGAGTTTAGTTGAGGCTATGGCAATTGTCACTTCTACATAATGCAGATCCTCAAAAGTGGCAGTAATTTGAGCTATCCCCCTTAACTATCTTGGAATGCAAATTTGTTTGGGATGTTTCTGTGAATAGGATCAGTTTCAGAGCTTCTGTTGAGCCTTCCCCATACAACAGACCCTATCAAAATTTTACATTCAAGGAGAGGGGAAATGACCGCCCAGAGGGCACTGTAACCCTCCATGGGCCCACTGCCAACTTAGACCTTGGACAGGACTCTGCCTAGATCTCATACCTCTAGTCTACATCTCCAGGTGCCAATCTAAGTATCAATACACTGGATATGAATGTCCTCGGAAGTTTGGTCTTCCTCTGTCCCCAGCACATGGTCACCATAGTAAGCGGCCAGAGGTTCCACAAAGGCACCCTGGGGAAGATCATTACTCTACACCTTTGCCACAGCATTCCAGGTCCTTCCTTCTGGGAACCGGTGTCCTCTTCAATCAATGACTTCTGGCTTTAAAAATTAAATCAGGTCTGGAAACGGACCAAGTGATCAAGACTTTTTATTGGAGCAACCTTCCTCAGCCTCTTGGGGGCTGTCTTCATGGTGCCCTGTTGACTGGGTGGTACATTTCACCCACAGTCCATCTAATTTACCCCAGAGAGACTGGAGGTAGCTTTTTTAAATGATAAAAAAAATGATAATTTTTTTTAATTCCTCCTTATCACCTAACTCCCCAGGAGAGATGGACATGAGTCTCCCAAAGATCTGGAGAAATCACAATCTCATGTCTGACCATTGCCTTAGGAATCAATCCAAAGGCTAGAGTTTTGGGCTATTAACGAGAGGCAGCAAGGCAGACAGGGACCCTCTGCACTGGGATCTAGCCACTCACCCATGAAGGGTAGGGGGCAAATTGCTTAAAGTTATCTTGGGGGCTAGGCATGAGCTATAGGGAAGAAGGAGAGAACCAACCTATAGTATCCTTTTTCTTTATAATTACTCAACCATATTACTTGTACAAATTAATGGGTTTCACTGTGACATTTCCATACATGCACATATCTGGCTTTGATTGCATCCATACTCCCTTCCTACTCTCTCCTACCTCATCTCTACCTGCTCCTGCCTTCTATTTCTAGGTTTTTTTGGTTGCTTGGTTTGGTTTTTTCTTTGTTGTTTAGTTTCTGCATATGAGATAAAACATGATACTTTGCATGTCTAACTAATGTCCCTTAACATAATAACCTTCGGTTCCATCCATCCATTTTTCTAAAACATAATGTGACTTCATCCTCCTCTATGACTAAATAACATCTCATTGTTTATATACACCACATTTTCTTTACCCACTCATCTGTTAACAGGCTTCTCACCTAATTCCACATCTTGGTTATTGTGAGTACTGCACATGCAGGTACCTCTTCTCTGTGCCTGCAACATTCTTAAGTTCTGGCTATGAGCACATTTGGGAGGGGTGAGAAGTCTTGGGAACAATGGAGAAGACGCAAAAGAATGACCGATGAATAGCATCTACTGCTTCGCAAGAAACATCAAAAAATTTTCTATCTCATTATGGTATGCCCTCCCAGAAAGCCATCACAAGCTCCAAGGGCAGTCAGCTGGGATTGGTCGCTAAGCCCAAGTCAAAGTCTGGCTTAGACACTTGTCAAAATCACAAGAAAGAAGAAACCAATATCAGTCTCCTAAATGTTTTCTTGCTCATCTCAACTGCTGAGGAGACAAAAGCTTTCCTCTACTCTCACGTTCAGTGCCTAGAGACCTACAAATTAAGCTAACAAAAAACCAGATTAAGCTGGGCATGGTGGCACAAGCTTGCAATGCCAGTGGCTTGGGAGGCTGAGGCAGGAGGATCGTGAGTTCAAAGCCAGCCTTAGCAAAAGTGAGGTACTAAGCAACTAATGAGATCCTGTCTCTAAATAAAATACAAAATAGGGCTGAGATGTGGCTCAGTATTCCAGTGCCCTCGAGTTCAATCCCAGGTATCAAAAATAAATAAATAAAACAGGTTAAAAGGAGAAAAGTCACACAGTTTTTAATCAATATTTAAATACATGGGAGACCATAGAAAAGAGGTGAAATTCAAAGACGCAAACTTTGGGACTGACTTGTCCTTTTAACACAGGAGAGGGTGCATAGGTTCAAAGGACAATAAATTGTGGGGAGGTGGTTAGAAATATAAAGGGGAAGAGTTAATGGAACGCAAGAGCTAATTTGGTCAAGTGTTTATGCAAAATCATTTTGGTATTGACACCCTCGATGATAAGTCTCTTATTTTCCTGCTGGTACGAGGGGGAACTTTTTTCACGGGGAAAGGTATGCTCTGTTTTAACGCAGGTACTGAGAGGGAAGTGAACTCCTCCTGCATCTGTTGATTCTCAATTATCTTCAGCTCAAAATAACCCTTATGCCAATACAGCAATGTTTGAGGTGAGGCATATTCTGGCTCCCCTCGACTACTCCTCCCTACCCGCCCCCACCCCATCTCCCAGACTTGCCGATCAATGGATCAAGTAAGGAAGAGGAGAGAAGTGAAAGGTAGAGAAATGGAGAAGCCAAACCACCGGAGCTGGGGAAAGGAGAAAGGATCGCTTTGAGGTCCCAAGCCCTTCCTGTTAAATAGAATAAGACATAGTAATTGCTGAACTGAGACTTCTAGGAGAACTAAAAGCCTGGCAGGCTCTGTATAATCTAAGAGCAGAAGACAAGCAATAAGACCTACCTGATCACACCCATGGACCCGGGAAAAAATTACTGCCGCTGATTGTGTATGTGTTTATGTGTACGTGTGTGTGTGTGTGTGTGTGTGTGTGTACGTCCCAAAAGAAGGTTTAGGGGTAGAAGAGGGCAAAACAAAGATCATCTAAAATATATTCTGCAAGTCCCATGTACTTGACATATGGCTTAACTTTTTTTAAAAATTAATATTAGAGCTCATATATTTATAGCTGCCATCCTGAGCTCACTAGAACTGCCCCTTCTTATTCTTGGGAGTGGAGAATATTAATACTTGGGAAGTCCTTATTAAATTCCTGTTTTACACCATGGGATAGATTTTTTAGCTGTGTGGGACTTCTACTGTATTTTTTTTTTTTATCTTGCAGCTTCTTTTGAAAAAAAAAAAATTCTATTGAATTGGGTAGTTTATACATCTCAGGGCTCTGGGTTGATTATCCATCAAACACTGTGCAACTTGTTTTGAAATATTTCCCATAGCTTTTCTATGGCTTTCCAGTCCTAAGAGGGCAAACAGCATGAAGTTCTGGAGTTAGGTAACAGAGGCAGAATGACTTTGATAAAACATTATGACTCTTTAAGTCATAATAAAATTGTCAAGTCTGTATAGAAATCCTCACACTTGGGCCTTTTTCTCCTCCATATTATAAACAGTAGATAAAGTCACTGAATAAGTTTCCTTTTTGTGAACCAGGAGTAGAAAAAGGTAAGGAGAAGAGTGTGTGATCTACCCTTCTCTAACAGGACTAGAATCTTTACCTCCATTTACCCATGAGTGGACTAGTGAAGAGGAAAACCAGCTGAATACCATTTTATGCCAGTGTTCAACACAAAGCCTAACACATAGTAAATGCTCAACACCTATTTGTTAAATGAATAGCAACTTCAGCTTCAGAAGCCAGGTGCCAGGACACCAGAAAGAATAGCAGAGCACTGTCATTCAGTTATATATGTAATGTTGAGAACTGGGTAGACCAGGCGGAGCAAATCAAAGGTTAAAATAATGGCTCTAATCAACACATCATTACATTTCCCTAAAACACTGTAAAATTCTCTTGTCTATATTAAAAATTTATGTTATAAACATATATTTATACAGCTCAAAGATTAGAACCTTCTTCAAATATCTTCTTATGGTTTAGATGTGAAAAAGTTTCTGTGCTAATGCAGATGAAATGATCAGATTATGAAAGCTATCATCTAATCAGTGGATTCATCCATTTGATGGAATAATAATTTGAAAAAACTGGGTGGTAGCTGGAGGCAGGTGGGGCATGGTGGGAGGAGGTAGGTCACTGGGACATGCCCTAGAAGGATCTATCCTCCCTTTTCTCTGCTTCCCAGCCACCATGAGGTAACAGTTTCCTTCTGTCAAACCCTTCCACCAAGATGTTCTACCTCACCTTGGACCCAGAGCAATAGAGTGGGCCAAGTATGAACTGAACCTCTGAAACCATAAGTCTAAAATAAACTTTTTCTTCTCTAAGTTGTTCTTGTTGGGTATTTTGGTCACAGCAGCACAAAGCTAACTCACACATACCATTTCCTCTACTCTTTCTCCCCGATCCTTTAGACATGACTGGGTCTTTAATACAGATTCAGCTCATACCTGTGTTTAACCTCTAGAAACACTACCTTGTTCACCCATGTTATCTCCTAATCTTAGGTCACAGAGATTCAGCCATACCTGCTTTATACAGGGCATGCTTAGAGGTGGGGTGGGATGGATGTGAGAGAGGGAATTAGGATGGGGTGAGAAAATTGCTAAGCAAAAATAGTATTCAGAAAAGTCCAACCTTGCATCAGAGTGGGGTACAGTGGTCACACTTGAGTAAATCACACCTTCAGGCCATATCATTCAGTCGTTGGCTGCTTCTGGAAGGAAGGAGGAGGAAGAGGAATGTAGACTCCTAGAATGGACTCAGCCAAGGGCAAGACTCTAGGAAAATTTCCATTAGTCACAACACAAAGCTATCGGGGATGAGTGCTTAGGAAAATAACTGACAGTCCTGTCTACAGCATAGACTCTATAGGTGTGTAAGGCCACTGAGGGCAGATACTGCTCTTGTTGATTCTTCTATTTCCCACATGCCTTAGCACAGGGTCTGGAGAGCTGATACCTACTCTTCCTCCTGCTGTCAGGCTATTTGGAAACCGCCTTTAGATGGTTGTGGAGATCTCCCACCAGAGCACCATCACTCACAGTTTTAGCTGTCCAGTAAATTCAGGAAACCATGTCCCTCAGTATGCTGCACCAAGGCAGGCCTGGTCTCTGGGTGACTTAAATCATCATTCACCATAATGTCAGATGTGAGCCATGCTCCAGCAGCTTCAGATGGAAATCTCTCCCTCCCCCCACCGGCCTTGGTAAGCAGCCAACACAGTAGCAGCCACCTTCACAGGGCCAGCTGGGGAGATGTGTTCACAGTAAAACCCAGACTTTCTGGAAACCTCTGTGCTCAGAAAAAAGTGCCTGGCTAGCTCTCTCTAGCATTGCTCACAGTAGTGTAGATGGAGAGCAGCAGTATGGACAGCAGTTAGCTCTGTGTTCTAAAAGGCCCCAGCACACATGGACCAAATCCTTATCATGAACCAGAAACTATCTGGAGGTCTTCACACATTGACTCTGTCCCTGAGGACTAGGTATTATTATCATCCTCCTGGTTTTCCCATGAGGAGTTTTTTAAATGTACGTCCCCTTTGAGCCACTAATCCAAATTCTCAGAATTCCCCCCTTAGAAAACAGTACTTAACCAAAAGACCTTCATCCACAAAGGGGTTTAGAAATGTGATAATATCATAGCAAAAAAAAAAAAAAAAAAAAAAAAGACAAGAAAGGGATAACCGCCAAGTGTCCAATGAAAAGCAAATATTTAAGATGCATCCCTATATCTAAACAATGGAATCTTACATAACCATTAAAACCATGGCTATAAGGATTTGTCATAAAAGTGAAAAATAAATTTCAACGATATTAAAAGATAAAAGATACATTCCATTCAGAGTGATCACAACAATGCAAATTTAAAATGATGCACAGAAGATTTTCTGGCTCGAAATAGACTGAATATACAGCATTATTTTCACTGTAAGGAAAATTCTTGATAGTCTTTGAAACCTCAGATTATTAAGTAAATAAATAATTAAAGTAGACTAGCATATGCTAAATTAGAAAAATCCAGTATGAACTTAGAGGCTATAAACAAATGATCTCTCCAAGCTCTGTCACCAGTGTGGCCAAAAGCAGCTATAATGGTTTTGTTTACAACCATTACTCAAAAGAACTCTTGAAACTCAGATTCGCAGTACTGCTATTCATTTAGAGGAGCCAGGACTCCTGACATTGCTCCACAAAGGGTAGTTTCCCTATGTCTGGGAATAGTGGAGAAAAAAATCAAAGTTGCTCTGAATCACCATGCAGACATGGAAAAAAGCAAAGATGGCAACTTAAAGGGAGTCCCACCACCAGATTTGAGCATCAGAAAGGGAATAAAAATCACAGTTAATTGAAAAGCTTCATAAGGCTATGACTGTGTAATGGCACACAAAAGAGACTATAAAGTGTACAAAAAGGTACTTATAATACAAACAAGAATAAATAGGACATACTTAATTTTTATGGATTTTAATAAGCAGCCATGTTTTACATATTTGAATATTTAGTAATGCATTTGTTTTAAAAGCACAAATAGATGTACATATATACAAGCATCAATATGTGTGTGTGTATATACATACGCACAGGCATATTTTTAAAAGACCTATGAATCTCTTAAAAATATGATGAAAGTGCTCTCCAAAGAAATGGAGACGATTTCAGGAAGGGCCGGCATTGCAAATAGTGAAAGGAGATTCATACTGATCATTAGTACCAACAATCATATACAATAATTTAAAAGAAGATCCAGCAGGCACTCTAAAATGGGAAATTATGTTCCAGAGAGTACGGGACAATACATGAACTTGACTTCTTACCTCCTGGAACAGCAAACCTCAAAGTGGCCCTATTAATTATAATGGGGTCCTGATAAGGCAAACACCAGTTTCCAATAATTTGAACCTACCAGGACACTATCACAACAGGGGGACAGTGGAACTCATAATGCCAACTTAGCAGTACTTAAAGAATACGCCATTTCTGGGAAAGATGCCAGCCACAAAAAATACTTAAAATCCATATGAAAGGCAGAGAATCATGATAGAACAAATAAATCTTGATACTAAAAGGGAATGTGTTTGTGTTATAAGTACCTTTTTAATGTCAAGTGGTTTGGGTTTGCATCACCCTGGATAGCATTACCAAGATCCATATCCTAACCACTGGATATCAACCCAGATCCTAAAATTTTCATTGACCTTAAGTGGTAGATTCTTGTTGTTGTTGTTGTTGTTGTTGTTCCTGTCAATCTAGAAAATATGACTACAACTCTTGGAAGTAAAATAACATCTAGAAAAGTAAGTGCAAACTCAACATAAACACTGGAAGGACTTTTTAATGAAGAAATTTGTGATATTCTCCTTTAAATGTAATATATAACCAGTTTAGTAATCATTGAAATTTTTTATATATATTCTCTTTAGTGTCAGGCATTGGAGAAATTCTGGTTTCTATGGAAGCACTGCAATTCATACTAGGCAAGTCTTAACAGTCAGGATTTCTTCTTTATACCAGTCTAATGTAATTGCAATAAACTCAAATAATTTACTAAATTTTTCCATTGATGCCTAAATATTTAGGGAAATGTAATTTCTTAAATTAGTATTGATTTATCCATTGTGTATGAATATTTCAGTGTTCAGAGGAATATTTATTAAGCTGATAAAATTTTAAAAGATGGCTTTATACCAAATACAAATCATGGTAAATTTTTTTTTCCATCTTCAGGAGTTTCTTGGGTACTAACAAACATGTTACTAATTTTCACTTTCCCATCCACAGACACTATCAAAATGGTAAACTAAAATGAAAAGCCACAGCTTGTGAGGGGCTTGGAATACAGCAGTGATAGAATGCAGGGGCAAGGCCCTGGGTTCAATCCCAGGCACTGGAGAAAAAAATGTTTTACTCACCATGGTAAAAGAGGAAGGACATGAGAAAATATTTGACAAATTTCTTGAATACAAAAAGAGATGAACAAGGGATTGGTGAGTAGCAAAAGGACGGTAGCTGCAGCCTGAGCAAAGCTGAGAGGAGGTAGGAGATCAGAGTATGGGGAGAGGGGCAGAGCAACCACACGATTGACAGCCATTCCCCAGAACACCTCCCCGCACCAAAACCACCACCAAAGCACTCTAGAGAAATTGAAGAAAACCCTGGGAGGTAAATGAGGTTAGCTGTTAAGAATATCCAGGTTTTAAAGGGGGAATTAAAAGGAGAGGACATAATTCAAAGAAAGGGAGCATCAGGGGTGGAATTTTCAGGCATTAAGGCAAGAGCTGTCTCAGTAGGTACTTCACCAGCCTCAGAACTTGCCCCAAATAGGAAATGGATTATCTCACCTGAGGGCCTATATGTCAAGTTTCTCTTCCTCTTTTTCTTTCCCCCTGTTATTTTCATAAAGTAGCAATGAACATTCATAAGTTTAGAGTCAGAAGAGTTCTTAGACCTGAACTCCTCTTCCCCAAGTGTGGTGGGAAGATGAAAAGATGTGCAAAGTCCCACCAGGGGACCCCCGTGGGGCAGGATTCCTGACTTCCTGCTCTGCGCACCAGTAAGCAAAGCTGCGAGGTGAGGCAGCCTTGCAAAAATTTGCAAAGATTAATCTTCATATATATACAAAATTAAAAGGACACATAAATTAAATTTTAGGAAAAGCCTGCTGTTCTTCTCAGAGGACTTTGATGTTAAATTCAGAGCCCATCTAACAAACTTCTATCAAACCCAAAGGACCAAAAAAATGTTGGTTCATTTGAAAAATGAATAAAATTTAAAGTATATTATTCATAGCCATGAAGTCACCATCATTTTAATAAACAAGATTCATACTCTTTCACACACCTGAGTGAAGATTAACACATTTGCCATTTGAAAAAAAAAAATGTAGAAAAGAAGAAGGAAGGGAGAATTCTTTTTTTCTTTTTCTATTTTTTTTTTACCTGCAATAAATCAAAGACATGAATAACAATGACTGCTTATCACAATCCATAAAGCATCAGGCTGGCATATCAGAAGGAATCCTGACTATTAGGACTCACCTGATATGAATTGCAGCACTTCCAACAAGACCTCAGAAAACTGAATTTTCTTTTCTGGGTTTTGGTTTTCACATCTGTACACTGGGGGTGGGGGTGGGGGATGGTTGGATTGTCCAGAAGATCCTAAGAGCTTTTTACATTAATCCTTCTCAGTTCTAGAAGCCTGATTCTATATTGTCAGTCTTTATTTTTAAAATGTATTCCCTTATTTCTGTAGGCATGGTCACTTTTCCAAAACAGCTGAAACTGAGATCTCTTGGCCAATAAAGTTCTATCTATGAATATTTGGTCTTCCCCATGGAATGGGTCACTGGGTAGGACTAGCCAGAAGCAAGGGAAATGCCATAACACAAAATAATAGGAAGTCTGCACCCAGAAGAGACATTTAGAAACTTATGGAAGGTCTTATGGAGAATGAGCACCAAAACAATATTTCTTGTTATGTGGTTGAATTTATGAGAAAAGAACTATGCCCTAAATTTGAAACAGGACTTGGACTGGGAATTACCTTATTCAGCAAAACTTACTAAATTTCTGGATTGTACAAAAGACTGTGCTCAAAGCTAAAGGACTCCAAGAAGGTATAACACATACCCATCTTGGAGGGCACAGAGGAGTTCACTGATGAAGTGCATGGACTTTGCATTCTTTCCTGACCCCACCCCTACTAGCTTTATGACTGTAGCCAAGTTACCTAATGTTAATAAACCTCCATTACGTCATCTGTAAAATGTGATAACAAAGGTAATGCATCTAAAGCACTCTGTAGTGTCCCAGGCACAGAGAATATCTCAATAAATATGAATTTGTATGTTCATATGTTAGAACAAATAGTGAGGCAAAAAATACATACATATAGTAAGCAAGTAACTATAATCAAGGGTCAGATGGAGTAAGTGTAAAGGTGCAAGCAAATCATCAAGAGCAGAGAGGCAGGGGAAATGAAGACAATAATTTATAGTAAGGACATATAAAATAACTAGAAGACATGGAGGAAGCAGAGGATCAAATTATGGCTTATTTATTTTTCTAGGACCCAAGACCAAACCTAAAGTTATTTCAAACTTTTAAAATAAAATCTATTTTTCTTGTGGGGTTGGGGGAGGCAGTACTGACGATTTGCTGCATCCCCAGTTCTTTTTATTTTACATCTCCAGATAGAGTCTAAGTTGCTGAGGCTGGCCTTGAACTTGTGATCCTCCTGCCTCAAGCTCCCAAGTCCCTGGGATTATAGACATGAGCACTGTACATTAGAAAAGTTTTAAAAGTCATGGTTAGCAAAGGAGTCTGGTGACATCAGGACCATGGAATACCAACTTAGACCCTGGTGCTTTTCAGAGTCAAGAGGGTAACTATGCCAAATAATCAATACGATGTTAGATTGCAGTCATAGAACACACCAGTCCATTGGAGCCTTAGAGTTGGGATGAAAAATACCCTTTACCCACAACCTAATTTGCATGTTTGCTCCTTTATTTAGCTAGAGTGATATAAGATTCAATTTTCCAAGTAATGGGTAACTGCTAACAAAAGCCATTACCTTATAATGTTGCTGTTATTAACAGTGCCATTTCAAAGATGTGGAAGGACAAGCTCAAGAAAGTAAATACTCTACCTGAGGTCATATAGCCCACTCATGGCAAGAGGACCTTCTCTGATGGTTCTCCACTCTAGTGCCTAGTGAGTGAGGCCTTAGTCCACCTGGGCTGCTACAACAAAATAGGTTAGAACGGGTAATTCATAAACAACAAATTTATTGCTCAGAGTTATGTAGGCTAAGAAGTCCAAAATCAAGGTACCAGCAGATTCTGGTGAGGGCTCCCTTTCTGCCTTCTAGATGGCACCTCATTGCTGGATCCTCACACAGAGTGGAGCCAGGGAGCTCTCTGGAGCCCCTTTTATAAAGGCATGAATCCCATCGATGAGGATGGAGCCCTCATGACTTTATCCCTTCCCACAGGCCTCCACCTCTTAATACTATAACTTTGGGTATGAAGTTCCGACATAATGATTTGGGGACACCAACATTCAGGCCACAGCAAGTGGTGAGTATATAGTAGGCACTGGACAGATGTGTGTGTTGGTTGGATGAGCTGAGAAGACTGGGATTCACACTCGGTATTTTGGCGTGCCTGCTGCACTTACTGCCTTTCTTGTTAACGTTCTGAGAAATTGCTCCCAACCCTCACTTAGGGATCTATAGACCCTGCATTTTGGTCAAACATCAGCATTCATTTTTAATTTTTAAAAAATAGTTAGCATTTAGTAACTGCTCACCACATCCCAGGCATTGTGCCAAGTGCTCTCTCTGCCCATTAACTCCTTTAATTCCTCTATCAGGATGGAAAGCTGAAGGAGGGCGGTACTAGGGAACATGGTAGAGCCTGCTGGGGAGCCCGGGCTGTCTGCTGGAGAGCGTGCACCCCGCTCAGCATACATCACTCTTCCTTCACAGTGTCATTCTGGGCATCAATCAACCTGACTTTCAGTCCTTGACTGGAAAAGTAACAGCGTGTCTTCTCTCCTCCTGGAATAAATCTTGAAGGGGACTACTCAAGTGGTGACTTCGTCAGGAAAGCCCTGCTGACCCCAACCATAAAACTAGATTCCAGTAAGAGGAAGGCAGTGTGGCCAGTGGAGTGATGAATGGGTGGGATATTGGAAGTGAATGGGGCAGCCAGTGAGTGACAGCAGCTGTCTTGTTAATCTTTTCCCTGCCTCTTCTCCTGGTAAAGTACTCGCCCTACTACATTTTCATGAAAAGGCTGACTTGGGTCATGATTTAGTCCTTAAATGCATGTCTTTCTAAGAGGTGCCTGCAGGACTTCACTTCTCCTGACCTTGGAAGTTCAAAAGGCAGCATGAGGCTCATCCCTGCAGCCTCTTGGGAGATAGCCTTGGGGAAGGGATTTTATCAAGTGGAAAGGCACTTCCCTGGAAAGAAGACGAAGAGATGAACTTGGCCAAGTTCCTGGGAAAATTGTGAGAAGACCTAGGACCCTGCCCTACTGGCCGTCTATTCCAACCTTGCTCTTAAACCCTGTTATCAGATTTATCATCCACTATGTTCACAATGGTCTTCCCTAGTAGACCGTGAACTAGCTTGTTGAAACAGAAATCCTGGTTTATTACTGTATGTCCCACTCCACCCAGCCCAATGTGTGACACCAACTGGGTAAAGGTTTGTTGAAGGGAGGAGGGAGAGAAGAAAGGAAGGAAGCTATAAAAGATTCAATGACCCAGGAGCTGGGGAAGAGGGCACAGCACAGTGTGAGGATCTGATGTGAGCAAGCTGAGTTAATCCAGGGAATCTTACACAGGTCCTGGAACTCTCTAACCCTGAAGAGCTAACACAGGCAGATGTAGACTTGAAACTGTAAACACAGTGGCAGGACTGCATTAAACTGAAATAGTGTCTGATACAGATCATACCTTTTATTTGCCACAAACACAACTATTTTAAGGATATTATCCGGTAGTTGCAACCATCTTGCTCTTTTAGAGATGTTATATTTTAACAGTCACTGAGCCAGACGCACTCAGCACACTTAGGGCAATGATTTCCGATTGCTTTGCAGTTCTGACAGCCTATCGGTGCTCAGCCTCAGGAGAGCAGACCCCCATCTTCAACAGCACTGCATAGCAAGAGTTTTTATCATTATTGCTTTTGATGATTACCAAAATAAAGTCAGCTCAATGGAAGGTTTGAATGATGCCAATATATATAACATATACAGATGTAGGTTCCTCTGCCTTTCTCCACCAAATTCAGTTCCACCCCATCCTTGGGAGTAACCACAAAGAACCACTAACACGCACATCTACGGGTGCACCATCTTTTACACAGATGAGATACCACACTACATGCAGTCCTACAATCATCTTTTCTCATTTACCTTGTACACCTTTTTATTCCAGCTCAGTATCAAATCTTTTCAAGTATCTGCATCAGATTTCCCCGTGGAGATGTACTACTGTTTATTTAACCAATCTCCTACTAAATACACATTAGAGCTGGTTCTAGTTTTTTCCCCCTTTTAAAATCAAGGCTGCAATGAAGAGCTCTCTAGAGACATAGGGGATGTGATGATGTGGCAGAAATGATATGGATGTAAATATGGATAAGATAGTGTGTGTGTGTGTATTCAGATGATGTATTTATCTTCAAATCTTACATAAATATTCTGTAGTGTAGAAGTTCTGGAGTGAGATATGTGGGTCAATAGACATTATGATTTGGATCTGGAATATACCCCCAAAGGACTCACGTGTAGAAAGTATGGTCTCCAATGCAGCAAGGTTCAGAGGTGGGGCTTGAGGCAACAATTGGCTCATGAATGATCTGACCTCATCCATGCATTAATCCACTTGATGGGTTAATAATTTTAATGGGAAATCATAAAAACTATAGGCAGGTGGAGCATGGCTAGAGGAAGCAGATCACTGAGGGAGTAGTCTGGAGACTATCTCCGTCCCTGGCCATTTCCTATCTCCATTTTCTGACTGCAGGAGTTGAGCAGCTCTCCTCCACCTTGCCTTTCTGCCATGATGTCTCTGCCTTGCAGCCAGCCCACCTTGGACTGAACCGCTGAGCCCAAGTAAGTCTCTCCTCATCTAAATTGTTCTTGGGTATTTTTGTCACAGTGATAAAAAGCTAACACAAATAGGCATTCATTTACTTAATTTTAATAGATATGCCCAACCACCCTGTAAATAGTTGTCCTAACATACACTCACATCATGTACTAAACATGATGAAAGAAACACTTTGGGGAGTGTGGTGCAGACAAAGAACTTTTCCAGAAGCTTTGATTTCCTTTGTTACAAAACTGGAACATCTCTAAGTGCCCAAGATGATATAGAGCCTTGTTGGAAAACCAACTTGGAAATCACACCATGGAGTTTCAGACCCCTGTGTTCTGGAAGAACTCAGGTGAACCCCAAAGGTACCTCACAGGGACCCCCAAATTAGAAGGAATTGGAAAATCCTTTCTATTCCCACTCTCCCCTGCTCCCAAGTACACACAGCATTGGGTTAATGAAATTCAAGGTTCCAACTGCAGATGTCTGCAGGGTCAGAAGGCAAGGTGATGAGGTCAACTGGCCAGGAAGAAACTAACTTATAAGAAAGAACATGGTAGGAGCTGCGCATCCTTCCAGGCTGTTGGTAAGATCTAGAGGTCAGGGGTAGCTCACCATGGTCCCTTTCCCTTGCCATATCTCCTCCTCCTTCTCCCTTCCCCATATCACTTTCCTAAGCTCATTTTTTACTCTGATGTTGAGCATGAGAGAAAGGTTCATTCACATAGGTAATAAATGAACCCCTGACTTTGGAAGAGGGGTAATTAGTGCCCATTATCACTTGGGCTAATGAGATCAGAGTGGCGCTGTCTGCCCCCAACATGCCTAATCAGGAATTTAAATTAAGAACTCCCACTCTCTGTGATTAAGGAGATAGTCAGTGAAACACTGCACTCCTAATCCCTTTGTATTTCCATTCACCAGCTCAGTATCAAATGTTTTATGACACTGAAAATATGCTGAGTTTAAAAGGAACAGATGCCCAAATCTCCTTGTGCTCATTTGGAGAGACAACACCACAGATAAAGAAAAATCAGGTTATCAGCCAGGATTACAAACAGACCCAGAGACACACAAGTGATTCTAACTGGATTTTGTTGAAATTGTTTCTTTATGAGATCTATAAACAGAGCTTTAACGAAAATCCCATTGCCATGGGAAAAAGAAAGGGTTAGACACAGAAGGAGGTGGAAAGGAATATGTCTACATTCCACTGTCATAAAACTCCTCATTTTATCTGGACAATCACTCTAGCAGGGACAGGAATAAAATGCCCTTGTATTATCTAAAAAACACAATTTAGCAAAACTCCCATCAATTCCTACTCTGTATGTGATCTTTTCTAGACATTGTTGCATGACTGCTTTGGAATTGAGAGCTTCTCATCATAGACAGCAGGAGAGTAAAAGGAGAATTATTTCCACAAACATTGAAATACTATTGGCAACAAATACTAACAATAAAAATAGTATAAAGAATATATAATGCTCTCCTACAAATAAGAAAAAAAAAAACAATCAAGCAAAAAGTTTCAACAGTACACAAAGAGAAAATCCAAAGGGCCAATAAATATATGAAAAGATGCTAACCTTCATTGAAAATTAGAGAATGCAAACTAAAATCCCAAGATACTATTTGACAAGTACCAGAATGGAAAAAAGAAACCAGCAATAGCAAGACATAGTGGGAATGTGGTGCATAAGTGGATTTGCTTATTATCATTGTGAAAAACTATTTGGTATTACATAATCAATTTGAGCATAAGCATAACCCACAACCAACCACTCCAAATTTTCATTTCAACTACCCACTCTTAGGAGGCTCTTGAAAATGTACACCAGTGTTGGACACCTACTTATAGCAGTGATAGAAAGTCTGAAAATCACCCAAATGTCCATCAACTATGAGTTGACATTTTTGCGGCATGTTCACACAGTGGAATCCCCTACAGTGGGTGAGAAGAGAATTAAAGTGACAAGATATAACCCATGGGAGACCAACCTAGCACTTGACTGAGTTAACTCCCCTGCTGGGCGTTGTGGCATCAGGCACCCATGCTGCTAGACTGCCCCGCCCTTCCAGGGTTCAAGTGACTGTGTCTTTGTGCCTGAGCGTGTCTTCCTACAGCCCCATGGGTGGAGCTACACTCACCTGTTCCTTTGTAATATAACCCCTTGCCCTGTTTAGGATAGAATGTTCCATGAAAGTTCCTTGTGTGTGTCCCCTTCTCTTACTGTGCCCTTGGGTGTGGCCTACCCAGGTGTCAGTCAACCTGCTGACAGTGGACATCATGAAGATAGACTCAGCCCCCTGAAACCTGACCCCTTGCCTCATTTGAATAGCTTGTCCTCAATAAAAGGGGTCAGTGCATGCTCTCTCTCTTTCTCTCTTCCTGTGGACCCTTAAGGTCAGAGGAGCCGTCACAGGGACCCAAAAGAAAAAGGTATTTATGTCTCTTGTGTGGTTATTTTGCACAGCCCAGTTAGCCCAGTTTACCTGGAGTGACCCCTGAAACCCAGCAATAACCTACGAGCCTGAGGAAATGAATGATAAAGAAGGAAAGTAAAATTAGTCATATGTTTATATGAAGTTTTAAAATATGCAAAATTAAATCATATAGCAAAATCCAACCATCCGACCTCTGAATTCTTCATTTATAACGCAAGCCTGTCAACTTTCGTGCAGAGTGGGGGCAACTGGGAGTAGAAAAAAGGGAAACTAGAGTGGTCACAGGTGAAGACTCATCCACGAATCACCTGGTCCTTAAGACAGAGGTATCTATGGAGTGAATCACAGTGCGTTAGGAAGCAGGGAGAAGAGACGGCAGCAACTCACATTTCAACAAATCATACCCAGGAGGTTAGCTTCAAAGGTTTTTGCCACTTCTGCTATGAGAAGATACTGTAATGCTTGGAGCCCATTAACCAGAGCTGAAGCCTGCAAGCTGTTGGGGCCAGCTGGTTGAGAGGAGCATGCCTATGCAGGACCAGCACCCAGATGATTTTGCCTGCACCTATTCCTGGAGTCCCAGGCTTACACTGGTTCACAGTCAAGGTTCCCACTCACTCCTAGCATCAAAGTCCATCCTTCTCCCCCTCTCCAGGAAGGACACATAAAGAAGAAACAAGTAGGCATCCAGCACCTGCTACAGTCTGGACATAACACACAGGACCCCATCTAACCTCACGGCAGCCAGTACAGAAGTTACAGTTATACTCTTATGGATAAGGACATCGATGCTCAGGGATGTCAGGCAAAAATGCTCCTTGATTTTTAATGGGGTTATGTCCCAATAAATCTGGGGTAAACTGAAAATATGACAAGTTCAAAATGCATTTAATACACCCAATGTACCAAACCTCAGCAGAGTTATCTGCTGTCCTCCCTCAAGATGAAGTGGCTGACTGGGAGGTGTGGCTCACTGCTGTGCCCAGCATCTCAAGGAAGTAACCCACCATTCATCACAGGCCCAAGAAAAGAGCAAAATCCAAAGTGCAGTTTCTCCTGGATGCGATGACTTTTTACACCACTGTAAAGTCAGAGGACCTTAAGTCGAAACAGCCTAAGTTGAATCCATCTCTAACTTGCCTTTGGCCAGAAAGTGACCAGACCAGGCTTCAAACCTATTTTTGCCAGTAACAAAGCCCCATAAGCATCATGTTTGGCTTCAAAAGCATCTTCAGCCATGCTAACCATTAGAGGCCACGTTAAATAATAACCAAGAGTGGTAGAGTCAGCATGGAAGAGAAAATCGAAGGGTATACGATGTCATGTTTTCTCAGTTATTAGAATGAATGGCTTCTGGCTACTGGAAAACCAGTGTCCTTAAAACATAACAAAGTAGAAGAGAAAACACATACATGCACTCCTAGGAGATTTTGTTATAGGACGAAAATTGTAAAGGGAGATGGGGTCCCCATCTGGGTCCCTTTCAACCCAGGGCTGAGAAAGAAATAGGCCATAAAACAATATGGGTCTTCAATAAATTCCATCCTCTTCATAAATTTTGAGGTGGACAATATTGTATTATTGACTGTAGATGGTATGTTGTACAGCAGATTTCTAGAACTTAGTGCACTAGAAAATTTGTTAAGAATCTCTTGTGGTTTTTAGCTCAATAAATAAATGATGGTCTGGACATAATATATCAATTACACTTCAATAAACATGTTCGAGAAAGAAATTCCCCAAACTAACTTTTGTAGGGACAACAAGAAGTCGTTGATCTCTCCATGTAGATCGGGGCTACAAAACCATCAACCACTGAGCTTTCTGTCCCAATCCCTCAAAGTAAATCCAAGTACCTCAGCCAGCTCTTACCCCTTCTTCTTAGAGAAGTTAATAAATTAGCTATCAGAGGCTGTTTCTGTCTCCCTGCTCACCCAATTAATGCTAATCTACTGGGGATGAACACAGGGTTCAGGCCAATGTCAGGGGAACGTTAAGAGAATTCCAATTAATTCCTCAGAAACCAACCCTCCTTTGACAGATGTATCTGCAGAAAGCCTCTGCATTTATTTTAACTAAACAAATCTGTAACATTGATCTAAAGTCTTTAGGAAAAGGAGCCTTCAGCCTGGATGGACCCAAAGAAGATTGTATTAAGTGAACTAAGCCAGGCACAGTAAGACAAATATTGTATGATCTCACTCGTCTGTGAAACCAAGAACACTGATCTCACAGAAGTACAGAATGAACAGTGGTCATTAGGGACAGGAAGGATGGGGAAGGGGAGACATAGGGAGGTTAGATAACAGATACCAAAATAGAGTTAGACAGGAGGAGTGAGTTGTAATGTCCTGCAGCCCAGCAGGGTGAGTACAGTTTACAAAAATTTTGTAGATATTTTATAAAGAATGACAAGAGAGGAGATCAAAGGTTCACAGCACAAAGACATAATAACCATTTAAAGAGATGAAAATGTTAGTTACCCTGATCCGCTCATTACACATTGTATACATGGATTGAATTATTACACTGTACCCCCTGAATATGTACAGTTACAAGTCATTTTGAAAAAAGAAAAAACAAAGCAGCCTGTCATCTTCTCAGGCCAGGTACTGTGGGTTAAAGTCAGTCTTGGTAGCAAGGAGTCTGACAGGAATAGGGAAGCAGGTGGGGGGCTTCCTACCACCTATACAAGCACCAAAGTTCACTCAACACTCACTTCCAGCAAGTTTCTCCGCAATGCTTATCCCCAAATAGTGTTCACTGCTAAAACGTATGTCAGGCACTATGGTATCCATTCTATGTCAGGCACTATGGTATCCTGGGAGAGTTAGCACTGTCTCTGGGGCTAGGTTGCGCAGACTGGAAAAACTTAGCCTTTTTCTAGCTGTGTGACCGTGATCAAGTTGCTTAACTTTTCCAAATCTCAGTTTCCTTATCTAAAAAATGACTATAATAATAATACCTCTACACAGAGAAGGGTTATAGAACTGAAGCCCCTGGGGCAACGCCTGCAAAAAGGAATCTCAATAGATATCAACAATTATTGAGGATATTACTAGTCCATCTGAAGAAACTAAGACTCCGAGAGGTAAAACCACTTACCAACCAGGGACAGACAGCTCACTACTTGAACAGCAGGGTTTCAAATGTACTTGCAGATAGGGTCCAAGCTGGGTTGGATTTCCCTTCGGTTTGCTCACAGGTCATCTGCCTGAAATAGAGGAAGGGAGCCCTCACTTGCAGACTCTCTCCTGACACCCTGGAGAGGAGAGCCTGTCTCCACGAGGTTCAGCACCTACAGGACAGGTGCTCCCCCACCCCATGGGACATGCTGGCAGCCCCCAAGAGCAAGGTCACTGCCTGGCCATAAGCAGGCACCTTCACCCACCTGCCAACCCCAGACTGGCTCAGATGATCACAGGGCTCCACCCTGGAACACCCCCCCCCACAGGGAGCAGGTTTTCTCAGCAAAGCCTGGGCCCCCATTTCAGAAGGATATGGTAATCTTTGGGACCATCCAGAGGTTATGAAAATCCACTTCGGGAAATATAAAATCTTTAAGAAAAAAAAAAATGGGAGTCTGAAGGATTCCTATTATCCTCCAAATTTCAATATAAGCTCCGTTTTTCCATAGAGATGTTTACTTTTAGGAGAGTCTGAGGGTCACAGGGAGGAAGGCTGATGTTTCATATCCAGTCAACTGTAATGTCCACATATTGGTTGTGGTCCTTGTGAGAAGCAGCTACAGCAACCCCAATTCCACAAGTTTGAAAGGAAATCACTCTCTAGTTAACACCAACCTCAGAGGCTAGGAATGGCCCCCAAAGACCCCACTTTCCTTTAATAAACTTTATGTTTGGAGATCATACATTTATGCTAAGTACATGGCGCTATCATCCCTCCAGTCAATGACATTCGTGAATCTCCTTCTCACATCCAGAGAGACCAGTTTTTTCAGGTCCCCCAAGCAACCTTTCTTGATGGTAAGAATCAACAGCATCCTATCCCAAGCTCACAGGGGAGGATGCCAAGTGAATCATGGTCAGCACAAGGGAAGAATTCTATCCTCTGCACATAAGCTCTTCAGCTTATCTTTGAAGACCTACTTTAGGTCCCTTTTTTTTTTTTCCAGAAAGCCTTCCACAGCCTATAGCAGCACCCAGAAATGCTTACAAAGAGCCTCAGCTGCCCTTGTTCTTTACTGTTCTGTGATAACAACAATTTAATGCTTTATTATTTCATAGATGAATGCTGACAGATATGTGCCTCATGTTCTAGAGCTTGCTGCTCAACTTTGATGTCTGTCTTTTCACTTTGATTGTAGGCTGGGCGTGGTGGCACACACCTGTAATCCCAGCAGCTCAGGAGGCTGAGACAGAAGGATTGCAAGTTCAAGGCCAGCCCCAGTAATGTAGCAAGACCCTAAGTAACTCGGTGAATCCTTGTCTCTAAATAAAATACAAAAAAAAAAAAGGCTGGGGATGTGGCTCAGTGCCCCTGGGTTCAATGCTTGGTACCAAATATACATATGTAATTATATATATATATATATATATATATATATATATATATATACACACACACACACACACACACACACACACACACACACACATATATATATATAATTGACTGTAAACTCACTGGGGAAAAGGTGCCATCCCTTTTCACCATCATTCTCCATAGGCCCCACTGCCCGCCATGGCTTATGATGCAAAACTTTAATATTTCCTGATGTCACTCAGACATGATGCCACTTGTGTTTGTGTGTTGCCAAACTTAGGTTAGTTTTGTTAGCTTTTGTGAGTATCATAAGGGGTGAAGGAAACATAATGTAACTATAATATCCAGGCTGGAATTTCTGGTGGGACCGGTAAGCAGTTCTTTCTCTTTCTCTGAAAGCCAGGAGACTCTGCTCCTAAAAATTGATTAGAACCAAAGACAAAATGAAGAGGGCTGTGTCTGCTAGTTGCTGGTGTGGATTTTATAAGAACAAGTTTAAGGGACTCTGGAGGTATCTACACTGACTACTTCAGGTGGCTGGGGTAGAGTTTTATTGTTACTGTGGGTCATTTGATAAATCTCTCTCTCCAGCTTCTGCATCTGCAATAGCCCCAACTGCTCCTGCCCTTCATGGTGCCCCAGCCCAAGCAATAGTCTGGTTCATTGCAATTTCATTGGTTCAGAGATGGTCTAAACAGAGCCAATCTAAGTTTAATATGGAGACATTAAAAGGGACTCATTCATCTTCTTCCAAGGCCACTGAAGCCTGTTATCTGTTAGCAGCCATCTGCCGTGGCTCCATGGAAGAATCTTGTTCATGTGATTATAGGATGAACCCACAGAGGAAAACAAACCCAAGTGGCAGAGAAAGAAAGAGAGCCCCAGTCCCTAATTACTGACACACTGAACTCATCTCACCCCTGGACTCCCAGTTTATAGATTTCATAACTTGGGGTTCTGTCACTGCAGAAAAGAATCCTGTCAAGCACAAGACAGCGGTCTAAGAAGAGCTGAAAGTGGACTCCAGAAGAATATGAACTGTATCTGTCTCACTACTACTGTATCCCCCGCTGGATAATTATTCAGTAACAAATGAACAAGTCTCTTAGGAATTCTAAACACCTCAGCAGGAACTGACCCAGCAGAGAAGAGGCAAAAGGCTTCATAGGCATCTGAACTGTCACCACTTACTCTCTGAATAAGAGTGCCCATGACTTCTCCTCATTCTAATCTACTCCATGATATTTTCAAGATGGTACCCCTCAACTCATTGATTAAATATTCCGACTTTCTAACCTGACTTGTTCTTGGTGATTGATGTTAGTTGTTAATAACATATTGTGAATACAATGTGTTTTGATGTCTCTTTGGAGTTTTGTTTCCAAGATGTTTGGGGTTCTTTCTTCATCCCTTCACATTCACAAGCTCACCACCCATTCTGAGCACACCTCAGACCTTCCTCACACTGCAAAGGAGCTTTCTGGTAGGATGTTCCTTAGATGTTTTAAAATAACTTCCGTTCCCCCAAAGTAGAATCCCTCATCCTGGTAACTTAGCAACTTGACAAAATATTTCTAGAAGCAACAAATGCAGCAGGAAACAATTGGTCTTTTGTCATACTTATTTACCTGCAACAAGTGTGTTACTTACAGATAAGCAAAATAAACAGAGAATTTCCATCACACACATTTCCTCTATGGGTGTTGACAGGGATGTTTGTATACAAATCAAGCCCGGGGAATCCAGGTACACAAGAGGAGCCTAGCCAATGTGCAATACATCTAAATTCCTTGGTGAATTTTTCACTCCTACTCCATTCATATGAAACACTGGAGACTGAGAGAGAGAAAACACTCCACATAAATTTTAAATGATGGTATTTTTCCTGTACCTTAGCAGAAAGAATGGAATACCAAAGCAAAAATGATATTTTAGGACCAGTGTACCTAATAGATATAAAAAAAAAATGCTTGGAGTTAAGAAAAACGTGAGGAGAATGTTCCCTGCTTTTTAGGTCTGCAACCAATTCCCTAAATGGCCTCAATTAATGAGACGCTAGATCAATAGTAGTCATGACAGAGCAGCACAGAACATGGGGCTAACACTGGGAAGCAGATACTCCTGACAATAACGTCTCTAGGCAGTGATGTGGCTTTCAAGTTCACAGGTCTTTTCTGATGTGTTTCAATTCTGTCCGTGATTATCAGCCAATGAGATCACACATGCCATCTAAATATCTGCTCAAAACCCAATAGCATTAATAAAACCACCCCAGAAGGTCTGCAGATGAGTCCAGGGTAAACACCACAAATTCCTCCCACTGACACTCAAGCACTTGGAGTTCCTCTCCCAGCCCTGGCTATTCTCCTGGGGCATGTTCTGCAATAATACCTCAGGTTCATCTGTTAAAACCTGTGCAAATATATCTTGGTATAAATGAAATTCTTAGACTTTTTAAATCATTCTTCAAATATTATAATCACCTATAAAACTTGTTTAAAATGATCCGTGGAAGTCCCCATCCACACAAGTCCTGATTCTATGGTAGGCTGTGGGATTCAGGAATCTGCATCTTGATAAGAGACTCAAAACATGCTGGGGAGTCCACAGCACAGTTCCAGAAACCCTCCTGTAAGGTGCCACCAATCTGTTTTCTCTTCTGCAGAGGGTGGTAAAATCTGTCTTCATGTTGGATCACAAGGTGAGTTGAGATCTAACTTCCATATTGGCTACAAAACAGTAAGTATTGTAATAATGGAATGGGAATTGGGTGCCCACTAAACCTTCACATTTCAGCACAAGAAGAACTGGCAGATGTCCCTTCGCCAGACACTGAGTTAGAAAGGTTGGTCAAAGGGGTGAAAGAACAGATTTCATGTTCTCCATCCTTCCCATTGGGAGTCCTTTTAAGCAGCATGGAGAGAAGGATCTGTTCTGTTTTCTGAATGTGTCATGGGAAGCCTTTCCCATTCCATAAATACTTCTATTAGCAAATCAAATAAGCTGGAGAAGCACTTAGGCATAATGCCAGGAGAAAAATCATGCCAGCGTTGTTTCACTTCGTTAATGTTATTAGTAAATTATTAATTGCCACTATCAACAAGTTCTACTTAAAGAGTGTCTCTCTACTGAAGCTACAGAAAATGAGCTGTAGAGAGTAAAGCAGCATAAGACAAGTCCAGGGAGGGAGACAGGAATCAAAAGATGGTAACTGCTCAGACTCCAGAATCTAACAATACTGAATGTGCCTCCTAGTCTTCTCATTGACTAATTTATTACCCTGAGCAAGTTACCTAAGTGCTCAGAGCTACCATTTTCCCATCTGTATAATGGGACTTCCGGTGGTACCAGTATCAATGGTTGTTGTTAAAAGTAAGGGACTGAGCAACAGGGTCCCAATTATTTATTCCATATCTATGCATTTGTCTGTTTATTCAGCTATTTTTTGTCCTGATATATTCTATATAAAGTCAATAATCAAACTACTACCTCCATTCCACGGATGAGAACACAAAGGCCCCGCTGAGGCAAATCACCATGGAAACAAAAACCCAGGTCCTCCAGCCACCAGTCCAATGCTCCAGTTCCCAGCAGCCTCCTTGGTGGAAGGTCACCCTGGTGTCCGTACAGCAAGAGGAGCTGGCTCAGAGCAAGCTGACCTGTGCCCACCTTCAGAGGACAGACCATCACAGAAGAAAATTTACAGATCGGGCTGGGGATGTGGCTCTAATGGTAGCCGGCTCACCTGGCATGCGTGCAGCCCAGGTTGGATCCTCAGCACCACATACAAACAAAGATGTTGTGTCCGCCAAAAACTGAAAAGTAAATATTAAAAAAATTCTCTCTCTCTCTCTCTCTCTCTCTCAAAAAAAAAAAAAAAAGTTACAGATCTAGATTCCATTTCCTTCTATGCATTCATGTATTCCTTCAACGTTTCCTTTTACAAATATTTATCCAGGTCTTTTTCTGTGCCAGGCACTGGGCACCAGGAAATAAAGCAAATCACATGGTCTTTGTTCCTCTGTCATCTCATCAAACCAGATTGCCTGACCAACCACTCTGTCCCACAGAGCAGCCCCAGTCTTACTTCCCTGCATTTTCTTAAATACTGTGGGTTTTGTTTTTTTTTTTTTCTCCCTATCTGTCTCCATGATCCAAATAGGCAGGGACCTTCTCTAGCTTGCTTATTTTTGTATCCCTAACTCTAAGAATTGTGCTGGGCCCACAGTTCAAGTTTATCAAACAATTATTGACTGAGTCGACAATCTTAAAGGCAAAGGGAAGGGAGAAATCAACAAAAACTTGGAAGGAAATCCACGGGGTTGGGCTAGGGAACAATTGGGAAGAGCGCCTCCTGGTGGATACACAATCATAGGCACCGTACCTGGGGAAGCAAGGGTTGAACCAGGGGGCTGATTGAGCCTTCTGTGGACAGGCAGTAAGGGAGTGCCCCTCCCACGTGACCCTAGGCCTGTCACTGCTGTGTCCAAGCTGCAGCTGAACTAGGATTCAGCAAGCAAGAGCAGTTTTCAACTGTCAGATCCCTCCTGAAATTTAGCACACTTGAAGATGCTGAGGGCCAAAATTGCGCAGTAGACCTGGCTGGCACGTGACACTTCAACAAAATGCCTTCATAAAATCCACTGCACACACCACTGAAATTACAACAGAAAGAGGATTTAAGCCTGAGCTTTCAGCTCAGGGAGTTGCACGGCTCTGCAATAGTTTGGTTATGCTCTAATTAGTTGTTAGCATACAGTGAAGGTGTCAGGTAATCTGTACTTATGAGAAAGAAACCTGCAAGTAGCAACCAGCATGAGGGGATACTAAGATATCCACCCCTCCCGGCTCAACTGCAGATGGCACGCTGGTGTGAAACCCAAAAGGTCATGGTGACCAGGGAGTGGGATGGGTGATAGGAATTTGGCCATTAGTCGCTTGTAAATGAAGTTAGTTTCCAAACTAGTAGGTGCAGCAGAGCATCTCTGGAAAGTGCTACATTCAACCTATCCAAGGGATGTACGAAGGAGAAGAAGGTTTTCCCCCAGGGCTTCCATCCTATTGAAAAACTAGACGGTATAAAGGCATCTCCACATCTTCATGTTAGAAATGCAAAGCAGATGGAGGCAGATAGCATCCTACAGAGGGTCAGAGTGGACCACACAGATGCCAGGACATCCACCATTACAACCACCCTGTCTTCTCCACTTACCTGAAAAGACCAGGCCTGGAGTCTTAACCACAAGACCCAGACTCCAATCACATTCAAGTCATAGATTAAAAACCCCACCCTCTACATTAGAGCACAAGGCTCGTGTTCCCATTCTGACACATGGCAGCTAAAGTAGCCCAGACCCATCTCTTCTACTTTGGACCTCCCTCTCCTCATACACCTCATCTCTGGTAAAGAGCACTGGGAAAACCAAAGTGCGGAGAATTCAGATAATTTTACACGAGATAATTCACATGAAGCCATCAGCTCCCTACCTAGAATTCATTTACTAGATTTGTTTTGATAAAAGACATGAAGTTGAATGAATGGAACCAAGACCAGGCAAGATTTATTGCAAAGTGAGAAAAGGACTCAAATATCATCCACTGCTGGAGACATCAGACATGGGGACATGCCTCCCCCAAAATGTTAGATGACAGAATGCTGGGGATTTTGAGACAGGTTCAGAGAGGGAGGCACAAATCAGAAAAGGATCACCTTCTTTTCAGTTTTTCCAAGAGCATGCCTTGCCCACCACACGCTCTCTGGGCATCAGTCTTTCTACTTACAAAATGGTCATAAAACCACCTACTTCTTAGGATTGGTGAAGATTAAATAAAGTAGCACTAGCCAAGCACTTAGTAGGGAAGCTTGATACATAGTAGTCATTCAGTAAATAAAAGCAGCCTTCTCTTACCTGGTCACAAGAATTATAGATGAAAATAAATCATAATGAAATGGAACTGGAGAACACTGTGCTAAGTGAAACAAGCCAGCTCAAAGTCAAGGGTCAAATGTTCTCTCTGATATGCAGAAGCTAGATCAAAATAAGGAGGAAAAATGGAGGGGTGGGATTCCATGATAATAGAAGCAAGATCAGTGGAGCAGAGGAAGGGGATGGGGCAGAAGAAGAGATGAAAAAAGGGAGGAAATGTGAAATGAAATGGAGAAAATGATGCTCTGTACATATATGAACATATATATAAACCACAGCAAATTTCACCCTTATGTACACCTATAAAGCACCAATTTAAAAACAAATAAATATAAGGAAGACTGGTAGATTTGAGAAAGGGGAAGAGAGCAAGGAAGGAAGGGAGAGAGGGAGGAAGGAGGAAGTCCTGGGGACTGAAATGGAGCAAATTATATTCCATGAAAATAAGATCACGTCAAGATGAATCCCCCCACTCTTATGTATAACTTGAACACACTAAATAAAATATTTTGAAAGATTAAAGAGATTGTAATGAGACCATGACAGAGCAAACACACAGAAAGAAACTGAACCTTGAATAATGAAGACTAACTATATATTCAGCCCAAGAAAATACAAGCCCATCGCTTTAAAATCGTATCTCTGGAGAAGAGGCAGCTTAAAGATGGGACCTCCCCGACACTGAGCCAAGTATACACGGACCTGAAGCATCTCGGGTTTGCATGAGGTAGACACTCTTTCTGGCCTCTTCAGTGGATTTCTTCTCTAATTAAAATCCATGAACTCCTGTAAGCTCTAAGTGGGGCAGAGGTTGTGGGGAGTAGAGGACGGGAGGCAGAAAGTGGTAAAACCCAAAGAATCTTCTCCCCTGCATAGAATCCAACAACAATCCAATAACAGAAGAGGTTATTGCTTAAAAATGTAATCAAAGATCATGACTGACCTGGCAGGAGTCATCTTTATGGAGACACAGACATGAAAGGAGGAGGAAAGAAAAAAAATACCAGAATGCATGGGCTGGAGGTGCATCCCAAGAGGCAGGGCTCTCTTAGCAGCCAGTTTATTAGGACCAACTCTTGTGTCTCAGCTGTACTTCTCAAGTGATCACATGGAAGAGCAACACAAAGCACTGCTCTTGATTCTGTACAGCAATTCTTTTCATCAGATACTATTATTGTCCCTGTTTCACAGATGAGTAATCTGAAGCACCAGGAAGGTAACTATCTCAAGTCCTACAAAACCAAAAGATGGTGAAGATGGAATTCAAATTCTAGACGCTCAGTAATAATTGTTAACATCTACTTGAGCATTTGCCCAATGCTAATGCAAATGCCTTTAGCAAATCATATCATTTAGCCATCATGACAACCCCAGAAGGTGGCTATTGTCATGATACCCATTTTACAGATGAATAAAGTAAGGTACAGAAAAGTTAGGTGGATCACTCAAAGCTTCATATCCAGGGAGAAGTAGAAACAGGATCCAAACCCAGAATTCAGACAGATCCTGTCCATGGCCACACTCAATGCCACACGTAACATACGGACAACTGAGTACAAAGAAGAAGATACAGAGAGTTACAACTGGAATATGATGTGCTACAGAAGTCTACGGAGCCCCAGGAAATGGAATTCTACCTGAGGCCATTAAAAAAGGCTGCCATGAAAAATGGGCTTTGCTCTGGACCTTGAATTATGACGTGAAGGGTAGATAGACTGTCGGCAGCCAACGTTCCAAGCAGAGGGGGATGTACCATAGGTGGAGAGGGTCAGGTTCATTATAACATGGGAGTCATTCAGGGCAGGTTCTCAGGATGGGGCTCTCATCAGAATCCCCCAGCTAGTTAAACCTGAGCTTGGGTTTTTAGAGTTTCTGAATCAAGTAGCTCTGAGATGCAGCCCAAGAACCCGCCATTTCTGACAAGTTCCCAGGTTGAGAATCATACTTTGAGAACTGCTGATCCAGAGAATAGCATGAGGGATTAACAGAGTGAGTGGGAGATGGACCTGCATTGGAGATAAAGAGTGAAAGGGAAGGAATACTTAGGAAGCAGCTTCACTTTATGTCACAAGGCAAAGGGAGGCTCTAACCATGCCTCTGTGTATGCACGGGGCGACCCAGTCCCTGTCCTCTCCCTGACCTTATATCCTGGGGTCCCAGGTGGCTGACAGGAGTTCCAGAGGCCTTTTTCCTCAATATTGAGTCAGATGTATGTCCCCTGCAGATCCATCTCGCACAGTACTACAAAGGCAGGACTCATACATGCCTCTTCCCCTATACAATATCATACTCAAACTCCAGGTTCAATTTTGTTATGTGCTGCTTTGACACCAGAAACCAGGAGGGCTTCAAAGGCCTAACACAAGTTCTCCCAACTCTGCTCCCTTGGATAAAGTCTTCCTTAACATCAGGGTCTAGACACAGTTCTTGCCTACCCTGAGTTTGGGGTAGGGGGGTGGTGCAGGGTTCTCAGTTCCTTGACCTATTTAAGTCAGCCACCTCCTCCATTGGGAACCAAGGACAGCACACCACCTTCATACTACATGTGTGGGGTTCCCACAGGCTCCCTGGCTGTTCAGTCTGCTCCCAATTGCAAGCTCCTTAATGAGTCCCTGGACTCATTAACTGCTATTGATCTTATTTGTCCCTGCTGTGTGTCAGGCATTCACCATCCCCATATCCTAGGGTGGGAATCCTTCCTTCACCACAGGGCACAGAGGAGGGGATCCTAACACCCTAGCTAGCAGGCTCCGTGAGAGGAAGCTTCTGTCCGTCTTGCTCACTCTGCAGTCTGGCACAGGCCCAGAGCAGGGTCAAAGTGTATTAGAGACACGTGGGACTGAATTGCTTTGAAACCTCACAACCACCCCCTAATGTTCTTTTCTTGAAAAATGGAGGAACTGAGGCTTCAAAGTTGACACGGGCGCCGGGCCTGCCAGCTGTGAACCAGGGCTGCCAGCCGAGAACACAGGGCTGCCCTGCTGGGCTAAAGACCTGGGGCAGACTCCTGTGCTCTGGAGCAACTCTCCAAACCAGTGGCATCCCTGATCAGTGGTTTGGGGACTATGGGGGGCTGCCCTGGGCAGTTTCTTGTCACCTTCCCTTTCTGCTGAGCAAGAGCAAATGGAAGAATTGGGCCAGACACAGTGGAAAGGTCCATTCCCAGGAATCCCCGTTTAGGGCACGCGACCTTTATGTAATAACTCACTCCTGTTGGAAATAGCACTTAGTGAGCTTTCAGAGGGCCAGCCAGTGTGCAAGGATGGGGCCTTGAACCTGAGGTGCCCTGGCTACATACCAGGGGTGATGCCAGTCAATTAGGAGTCTGCATAGCTCTTACCAGTCTTGAGCCATAAAAATCTCCCAGCAGCCACCACAACACCTCAACATCCAGTGCCCAGTTCTGTGGCAGGTACGGTTCATGCAACTGAGAAGAAACTGTTTTTGTCATGTTACAGGAAGGACACTGGGACCAAGAGACCTTTAGTTTGAAGCTAGACAAAGGTTGAAGAATGTAAGGAGTGGCAGAGCCAGGATGTGCACCCCAGACCTGTGGCTCCAAAGTCTGTGCTGCTAACATCCCCCCGTGTCCCAGGTATGGCGGAGGAGGATCCGAGAAAACAAAGGGCCCAGTGCCTGTCTGTCTTCACCTGTCTGAGAATACATGCTTGGAGAGAAGAATACACATAGCACTGCTTTAAGAGCCTTTATAAAACAACATGTAAGGAGAACTTGCCTACAAGTTGCCTTTTCCACTATGGAGATACTGCATACCCTCATACCTAATGACTTTTCTTTGGAGGAAAAAAGTTAGTATGATACTGACAGACCCATTTAAGACATGCCCAATAAGCTGGCACAGTGGCACACACGTGTAATCCTAGACACTCAGAAATCTGAAGCAGGAGGATTGCAAGTCCAAGGCCAGTCTCAGCAACTTAGCAAAACTCTGTCTCAAAATAAAATAAAAAGAACTGGGGATATAAGTCAGTGACAAAGCACCTCTGGGCTCAATCCCAGGTACTAAAAAAATTTAAATAAAAATAAATAACACCAATAATAAGAGCAGGTAAGATTTAGGATATTTTTTCCTATGGATCCAACACTGTTTTTTCCCCATGAAAACTGAAAACTGAAGACCCTTTTAGAAGACAGTAGTCCTCCCTTATACATATTTTCACTTTCTAAAGTTTCAGTTACCTATAGTCAATTGCAGTCCAAAAATATTAAAAGGAAAATTCCAGAAGTTTTGCATTCAATTCATAAGTTTCAAGTTGTACACTATTCTGACTACTGCAATGAAATCTGATATCAAGTCACTTTATCCCACCAGAGATATTAATCATCTTTTTGTCCAGTATGTCTATGCTGTATATAATACCCACCTGTTAGTAATCATCTTTGGCTATTACATCAACAGTCACACAGTGCTGTGTCACAATGCCTAATGCCAGTTACCTCTCTTCATCTCATAAAGGAGACATTTTGTATCCCACATTATCACAAGGAGAGCATTACAATACAATCATATTTTGAGAGAGTAAGAAAGCACATTTCATCTAATTCCTATTAAAATATATAATTATTCAATTATTACATATTGTCCTTAATCTCATACTGTATCTAACGTATTATAAGCCAAACTTTACCACAGGTATGTATGTGTAGGGGAAAACATGGTATATATAAGGTGAGGTACTATCCCATTTCATGCATTCACTAGGATCTGGGAACTTGAAGATAAGGGGACACTTCTGTAACAGTTTTATCCATTCATCAAGCACTCTATTATGTACCAAGTATTGTGCTGTGTTCATCAGCTTTTCATTGCTCTGACCCAAATGCCTGGCATAAACAACTTAGAGGTGGAAATGTTTACTTTGGCTCACTGTTTCAGAGGTCTCAGTCATGGCTGGCTGGCTCTGCTGCTTTGGGCCTGAGGTAAGATAGAACACCTTGGCAGAAAAACAAGGCAGAGTAGAACTACTCAGACTATGGCAGCCAGGAAGTAAAGAGAGAATGTGAGTAAGAGACCAGGGACAGGACACAGTCCCCAAGAGCACACCTCCAGTGACCTACTTCCTTCCAACCATGCCCCATTGCCCATGGTTTCCACCAGTCAATGGGTTGATCCACTGATTAAGTGAGGACCTTCATGAGCCTATCAATTCCCAAAAGCCCCACCTCTGAACACTGCTGCATTGGGGACAAAGCCTTCAATTGCATGAGTCTTTGGAAGACACATCATATCCAAATCTTAACATGTGCTAAGGGCTTTACACATACTATCTTACTTATATTTTCAAAACCATCTTGAGAGATTATGGTGCTATGCTCCTTTTTACAGACGGGAGAGCTGAGACAAAAAGTGAAGACTAGATTTTCAAACCAAAGCACAACCCATTTGTGGGTTGCAAAATCAATGCAATAGACCATGACAAACATTGCTTTAAATGAATAGGGAAAGAAAGGAATGAGGGAGAGGAATCAAAGAGAATATTACCAGAATGCATTGCATATGGGAAGGGTTAAACATTATTTCACTAATTTTATTGCAGTAAGCACATGCATCTCATGTACACCAAAAACAGTGCTATGAAGTGGAATGGTTACAGTATCAGCAACTTAGCAAAATTCTGTCTCAAAATAAAATAAAAAGAACTGGGGATGTAGTTCCCGACAGTGCTATAAAAACCTGGTGAAAAATTAATTTTAATTTGAAAAATTAGTTTTAAAATTAAATCAGGGCTGGAGTTGTGGCTCAGTGGTAGAGCGCTTGCCTCACATGTGTGAGGCACGGGGTTCAATTCTCAGCACCACATATAAATAAATAATACAATAAAGGTCCATCAACAACTAAAAATTTTTTAATTAAATCAATAAAAAATGAGATTTTTTTGTATTATATCTTGGGATCTGGAGTTTATCTTACCTTTCCAGCACACCTCTGTTCAGAAAAGCCCACTCACAAGTGCTCAGCAGCCACAGGTGGCTAGAGACTACCCTATTGGGCAATCTAGTTCTAAACTGTACCACCTCCAATATCCCTGTGGGCCCTGGCCCTGATCCTCAGGTTGCACAACAAAGGAAAACTCTGCTATTTTATTCCTTTTTTTTTTTTTTTTAACTTCCAGTGGCTTCCTATACAGAGTTTCCAGATATTTAAACCCAAACCCCTGTCAGTGCTGTTTCTGCTTGCCATGGCTACATTGCAGCAGTGTTCAGAGGCAGGGCTTAGGGGAATTGATAGGCTCATGAAGGTCCTGACTTCATCAGTGGATCAATCCATTGACAGCTGGAAGGACCACTGGGAGGTGGTGGAAACCATGGCAAGGTTGGAGGGCAGTAGGTCACAGCCTTGTTGAACTCTGAGGGAGAAAAACCAGAAATAAGGGTGTCCGATAGCCAAAGCATGCCACTGCAAGTGAGGACAAAGACCCTCAACAGTAGGAGCTCCCGTGGTACAGGGGCCTGGAGAGTGCCGTTTGCAAAGCCGTGGGTTCCCTGGCAGCCAGCACAACACCAGCTTTTTATAAACGTTCACCCAGTCTGGTTTTGGAGAGACCCACTTGATCCTTCACCCTGAGCCACAACAGTCATCAGCTGACCCCATCTCCATTTCTTTGCCAAAATAAGCAGAATGCAAAAAGACTGGCATCTAGAGAGTGACTAGAAGATACAGCAAAGGAGTGACTCAAGAGCAGCCCATTAACCAATCTGATAAAAATCACACAAACGCTGGAACGAGGGCTGATACACTGGAAGACCCAAGTGGCCATTTCCTAAGGTGGCCTCGTGGCTCCTATGAGGGAGGAAACTGTTTCTGCACAGGCACAGAAGAGGACAGGGCTTCAGGACCAGCCACCGCCAGGCCCAAGAAGCTTGAAGCAAACCGTCTCTTGCTTCCTGCTCTCAGCTGTATCTGCCGGACCCCACTGCCTGTCCTGAGCCTATCAGTTCATCTATTTGGTTTTCAGAGAGACCAGCAAATCCAGGCTCTAAATAGGCTCAAGATTCACAGTGGAGAAGACAAAGTTGGGGCTGAGAGGAAAACCATTAGGCACTTTTTTCATGGATGGTGTGGCTTTGCTCTCTGAGAAATAAAATTGTAAGTCTGCAGGATGTTTGTTTGCTCATGGCCATGGGAAGGACTGACAGGTCCCATCAATCACTGCCTAGCCATTAACTGAGCAACCTCCATGTGCCAGGCACCCCACGTGGGTCCCAGGACCCCAATACAGATATGCTGCCTGCCTCCCCTCACCTCTGGGACCCCACACGGCAGCTAACACAGTGGATTACAGAGAAGACAGCCTCACAGGAGCCCCTGGAGTGGGAAGCCAAGTCGGGTGGGAGCCTGGAGAGATGACTGATCTGGGGAGAGTCGGAGGTGGGCAACAGGTTCATATGGAGCCCACGGCTCTTATAACCCTGTTAGTTAAGTCCTGTAAGGTACATTAGGGCAGGTGAGATGCACATTTCATCACTGAGGACACTGGCTCAGCCATCAGGATGTTCCGTGATAAAAATGGAGAAAAAGCTCCTATCTCATGAGACACAGCCTGGGCACCGGTTAAGTGACTGACACACACCATTATTTGGTAACAGATATGTGGCATGGTCCCTCTTCCTGTTTATTAGGGAACTTGTCCTGAGTCCACATCCCAGGATCTGTTCAACTGCCTGCCACAGGACTGTACCCACATGACTGTACCTATCTGTCTCTTCCCTAGGCACTTGGAACTCAGATAAGACTCGTATTCTCTATGGACCAAAGGGACTGAGGTTATACAGAGCCACCTCTATGGCAGTTTTTCCACATCAGGGAGAAACAAAAGTTAATCGTCCATTCATAATAGCCAAAATAGGGAAACAACCCCCAATGGCCATCACTGGTGAAGAAGACACAGCATATCCATGCAGTGGAGTAGCATGAAGCTGTGGAAAGGAATGAAGGGCTGATATCTGCTATAAAGTGGATGAACCTTGAGAGCATCTTGCTAAGGCAAAGAAGCCAGATGCAAAATTCACAAGTTATGATTTCATTTGCATGAAATGACCAAAATAGGCAAATACAGAGACAGAAAGCAAGCTAGTGGTTACTAAGGGGTAGAAAAAGAAAAATGGGGAGTCACTGCTTAATGGATATGAGGTTTCATTCAGGATGTTGTAAAAGTTTTGGAAACTGATAGGATTATCACATAGCACCGTGAAAGTCCTAGAAGCCACTGAATCATACACTTTATGATTAAGACGACGATGTGAATTTTACTTAAAAATTGTTTCAAAACCAAAACGCCACTCTTAAAATCTGGTTTCACTAGATTTGTGCCTTTTACAATTAAAAATCACTGATTAAAATAAAACCATGTGAGTAGATACGCAGTGAGTAACTATAATCCCAGCTACTTGAGAGGCTAAGGTAAGTGGATCACAAGTTGGAACCCAGCCTAGGTACCATAGTGAAACCTCCTCTCAAAAATAGTGTTAAGGCCGGGGATGCAGCTCTGTGGTAGAGCACTTGCCTACCAATGCACAAGGCCATGGGTTCAATCCCAGCATCATAAAAAAAAAAAAAAATGGTGTTAATTATCCAGGGAGCATGACATCCCCACCCCCAAATCATACATGCACTAGGATGCCCAACTCTTAGAGGATACATCCTGGTCCTGCCAACTGCCAGTCTAGCTCCATCCCCCAACACCACCCCCTCACTTGATAGGAAGAGGGAAGATATTTGATCTTTTGAAGAGACAACTGGCTTGTTCTCAAAACCTGCAGTGAGCATCCCTCCAAGTACATTTATTTTAGGTCCTGCTGGCAGAAACCAGGCTGTATGAAGAGGAGGTTAGTGGGCCTTTCTGCTTCCTTGCCTTTGTGAGAATTCTTAATGGCTCCAATGCACATGTGTCATTTTTCAGCAAAATGTAATATTTATGACATTTCCACAGAAGGAACATGTGCGGCTCTTGTAATGTATCACTTCTTGTTTTGCTCCACAGCACAAGCTGGACAAATGGCTCAGGGAATTGTCACCACATCTCATCCCACCCACCTCCAAGGTGCAGGTATAGGCGCCTCATTCACAGAGTATGGAAAGGGAATGAGGCACGAAGACAAAGACCAAGCCAACGGGGCAGAAATCCTATTTTATGGAATCTCTGTTCTAGAAGAGACCTTGAAACTTTAAAAAGTCACAGAAGTTTGGACTTAAAAAAAAAAAAACTCAAACCTTTGAGCTACAAAGTTGTAATGTCATTTATGGATACCTGATGACTCTTGTTATTGGTCTTTAAATGTAATAAGAATAGCTGATGTTCAAAGGAGGGAAGCTGGGGGCAAAGATGGTGGGGTGGGTATCTATTCCCACTTCCCTGTTCCTTACAAGAAGGTAAGGGCGGAGAGGGAAGAACCCTGTGCACACCTTCCATGCAGTGCTTCGTGGAGTGAGTGGTGTCATCCTCCTTTACAGATGAGGAAACCGAGACCCAAAAGCTTCCATAATCTGCACTGAGTTCCAACATCAGGTCGGTGAAGAAGACAGGTCTCGTCTCAGAGCCCCACATTCTGAACACTGAGATCCAGCAGAAAGAGGAAACGCCACAGTGGCACTCGGAACAGCAGACGACGTGGGGCTTCTCAGCAGTTCCTAACTTTGAAGGAGATTTTGCACCCAGAACAATTCATGGTACAGATGCTGAGAGCTGCAGCACTTCTGAGATGAGACAGTTGGTAAAGGCTGGAGACAGCAGGCTCCAGAAAATGAGAAGGGCAACATGCAAGGGAGTTGATAAAGAGCCGGCAGCCCTGAGGTACGAATCCTGGTCTCTCAATTCCCAGAATGGAAGGTAGTCACTAATTAAATGTCACAAAGATACTTGCTTTTAGGACCCTTCCCCTTGGGCAACCGATCAGGATGGTGACCACAGCACCAGCTACCACTCACGGGGCCTTTCGCAGATGAGCCACCCCAGTGTGACCTTTATGGTGAGCATCTGTTTCCTTTACCTCCTCTGGTGACCAGCCACAATTCCAGTGGGTGACGGTATGCCTGCAGTTTCAGACCACATGGTTCTCTCACAGCCGAATGCCACCTCAGCTCCTGGGGGTGAGTCAAGGGACCCAGGTATGTGCCAACTGGAGCATCACATGTGATCCAGCAACGGATCAGAGACATACGTGAGGACCCATCAAAGCCAATGATACAACATTTTTCCCAGAACAAAAAAAAATAGGGGTCTGAAGTACTGCTTCTACTTTAAAAAAAAAAGTCCCAGAATATCGTTTGAGCCCCAAATCTAACCCCACTCCTGAATTTTTACATTCTGGTGAGCAATCAATACCTTTTCACTTATGATGGTTTGGGTCCAGTTTTGGGTCACTTTCAACTGAGGACATTCTAATCAATATAAGTACTTCAACTCACCTCAGTAAATGGTCACAAAAATACTATGGAAATAGGTGATTATTCACAGGTATTGTCACCACCTCCCTTTTTAGATGAGGAACGAAGGCACAGGGAGGTGATGTCACCTGCCCAGCTGGTAGCAGGTAGCTGTTAAGCCCAAACTCCGCACCAGCTGGCTGGAGTCTAGTTCCGCTCAAGAAACGAACGGGACTCTCCACAAGCCCAAAATAAGTCTTTTCACTCAAAATAGTTCTGAAGGCTTAAAATACTGTAAAGGGTGTAAATTTTCTCAAGCTTCCTTTAGGTTTGCAATGATCCCTTTTTGGCTTCAGTTCTCTCCCTGAAAAAAATCATTTAAGCAATAAAAATGTCTTTCCCCAAGTCATCTTTCAACTGCTGATACTTCACTTTCCCCAAAATTACAGATTAAAAATAACCACACACAGAAGGAAAGACCATGAGGCTGGTAAAATGGAGAGGAGGGAGGGCAGGGCGAGATCTGGGCCAAACATCTCCAGTGTTGGCAGACAAGAAGTTCTGATTTGACACTTTCCAGTCATTTCCGAAGTCATTTTCTTAATTCTAGCATGCTTTTGTCCACCACACAAAATCTTGGGCTGGTGGCATGGTGAGTCCCAGCTGCTCCATTTTAAATGCTTTGGAAATTAAAAAATGAGGACTGGCTAGGAGAACAGTTTGACATGGATACCTCATGTGGGCAATTTTCTCTCTTTGTTCAGTTTCCTAGCAATTTGCCAGAGGCTCAGGAACTCCTTGATGAAGGAATAAGAAGTAGCAATCTTGAAATGAAGTGAAAGCAAGGAGACAGTGCCAGGCTCAGAGAGCTAAAAGACCTCTTGGTACTCCCAAGGAGCATGGGAGGCACACTCCAGCCGTGAGCATTACTTGGCTCAATCAGTTTAATGGAGGGAAAGAGCTGAGATCCAGAAGTTCTAATGCAGACTGCCACTCACCGAGTCTCCAGTTGCTCATGATAAAATGACATGATGGGACTTTATGCTTTTCACTGGATGTAATTAGATAGGAGAGAAGGCACATAGTATAAGGAATTAAATAGGCTCGAAATCAGCAAGAGTTGGACCTTCACGCCACCCTTTGGATTTGCCATTGATGCAACCTGAAACAAATTATTTAAACCCACAGGCTCATTTCTTCATCTGTAAAGTGAAGCATAGACTGCCTACATCTTAGGGTTATTTGAAGTTTTAAATGGGATAAAATACACTTAATCCAGTTCCTTGCCCACAAAAAAAAAAAAGAAAAAAAAGTATTAACCAGCACCATTTTTATCAACAGTTTTAATAAAATTAAAACTTCTATAGAACTGAAAGAATAATACCCTTCCCACCAAAAAAAAAAAAATACTGAAAAGCTTCGTGGCAAATGTCAGAGAAAATTTTGGCTCCAAGCAGTAGTGGGGGCAGGGAGAATTATCACTATGTAGGGATGTGAGGGTATCTGAAATATTTCCTCACATATGTTGACAGTATGAAGATTTGACCTCAATTTGAGTAATGTGAAATTTGGGGTGGCAACAGATGGGCAGGTTAGAATGAATTCCAGCCATGCCACAAAGCCTCACCACCTTCTGACACAGCCCTTCCTCACTGCCTTTTAAATTGACCTTGTAAAAAAAACCTGTACCTCAGCTACTTACCTGGTCATGGCCAGTCTTTCTCAGGAACCATCTACTCTCAAATGGACTCTGGCCAAATAATGAGGAAGAAGCACATTCTGACATCCACAACTCTGCAGCCCCACAGACCTTCTAGCAAACCCTCACAACTGAACAGCATCTGCTTGACCAGAATCTTTTTGACCAAAGAGGATGAAAATCCCAAGACAGGCAGCGTGGCACAGATGTGGCTCTCTCAGAGAAGTTGGGAAAATTAAGTACTCGTAGCTACAGGTAAGGTGACTCCTTTTGGTCTTGGTCCTGTTGGTCCCTAGGTGGCAAAACTTCCAAAGGAGATTGTCTCTGGTTAAGTAATTGATCCAGCTCTCTCTATCTATGCTATGAAACTTAATGCTTCATCATATCCCATCTGGCAGTAGTCTGACTGTCTCAGGAATATCAAGGTAGGCTGGAAAGAATGCTAGGCCACAACTGAGAAACTTGGGTTCTAGCTGCAGGCCTGAGTGCCTCCCCTTCATGATGCTTCCATGGTCGTGGGCACATAGGTAGGCCACATGGATCCTCCTTCCAGAAAGGGCTTGACATGCAGCTGCAAGAAAAGCAGTTGACCGACTACCTGGGGTTCCAACACCTCCACATGCATTTGAACTTTGAGCTGGCAGCCCTGGGGCAATGACTAAATGTGGCTCGGGTACTAGATCCCAGTCATTTCTGCTCAACATTGGAGTCTCCATTGTTGAGGAGACAATCATTTCTCAGGATAGTACTTTGAGGTAGAAACAGAAAGCACTGCCCCCTGTTCTTCACACACCACCTCTACCAACATTCACTCCTTGGTATTCTTTGCACTAAGGGATGGCTGATAGGGCAGAAGAGCAGAGAAGCCATTTCCAAGTTTCTGTGGCACATCTTCTAGGTCATAAAAGCCAGGGTTTTCGATGTTCAGACATTTAAAACCTGAAGCACTAGGAACAAATAGGGTCCCCTGAAAACAGACTTGAAAGAGAATTTGCTATAGCTAGTGATCCTCTAAACAGAATGGAGTGAGTGGAAAAGAGATAAAGGAGGGGAACTGGGGAAGGGGAGATCAAGAAGCCTACTGTTTTGAAGGGACTGGACCTGGCTGAGCCACCTGACAGCTATAGGAGTCACTGTCATAGAGATGGATCACCAAGCTTCCACTGAGAAGTCAGGACACTCCTGGCCCCTGGGGCCCTGCGCCATATTGGTACCCATGGACTTCCCCATCTCCATCTGAGTGAGCCCTTACTTAACCAAGGCCAGGGGACTTCCCTAAATTATCCTTGTGGGGAATCTCCTGCTGAACCCAGCAAAAACATCCTGGGCCCCAAAACTTTGCTAAAGGTCCCTTCCAAATAACTCCACACGAACAAATCTTTTACAAAAAGTGTAGGGCATACTCATTGTAAGTCTATAGCTTCCCAAGAGAAAGAGAACCCTGAATACCTGAAGAAATGATGCTGGATACTGTGTGAAAAGAAAAGCCAGCCCACCCCAACTAAAGGACCGTGGCAAAACAGAAGTAACGGCAATCGACTATGGCGCATAATCTATATGTAAGTGAATATGTGCCAAGCCCGGGAGCTGTTCTTCCCAGACATAGCCTGATGGTTGCAGGAGGTGGGTCATTAAGGGCACATCTTAGGGGTTTATATCTTGTCCATAGTGAGGAGAGCCCTCTCTCGGCTTCCTAGTGCCATGTCCTGAGCCGCTTTCCTCTCCCATGCTCTTCCACAGGAGGCAGCCACTAATGTCGTCCCCATTGTACACACAAAATAACTGAGGCTCAGAGAAACTTAGCCACTTGCCCAAACTCACTTCACTCTAGATGGGCTGGCAAGGCTGCACTCAATTCAGGGCTCTTCAGGGTCTTGACATGAAACTCCAAGAGGGCAAGAAACATCTTCGACACTGCCCTGCCTCCACATGACTTAGCCTTAGTAAATATTTTGTACTTTGACCAACTGATTTAGAAATCTTTCTCCCACAGAAAGGGGGAAAAGTTGGTTGAAATGTGTCCCCATTTTCTGAGCACCCAGAAAACTGCTGTAGCTGCCTGGAAGGAGGTGGGAGGCAGTGCGTGTACCTCCACAGGAGGGATCATATTTCAGTCTTTTCATGTCACTTGACAGGCGGAATACTGATTAAAATCAGCCGAACATGTCACAAAAGGGTAACTGGGTTCTTTTTTTTTTTTTTTTTTTTTT
>NW_025999869.1:17971359-17976069 GCF_001458135.2 Marmota marmota marmota
GGGGGAGAGAGGGGGAGGGAGGAGGCAAGGGGGTAGGAATGATGGTGGAATGAGTTAGACATCATTACCCTAAGTACATGTATGAAGTCACAAATGGGGTGAAAATACTTTGTGTACAATCAATGACTTGAAAAATTGTGCTCTATATGTGTAATATGAAATGAATTGCATTCTGCCATCATGTATAACAAATTAGAATAAATAAATAATTAAAAAAGAAAAGGAAAAAAAAAAGCAAAAATCACTGCAGAGGTAATACTTTTAAAGAAGGTCCACAATACCTCCTCTAGCTTTCCCCAGGACTGTGACTCATGGCTCAGGAAAAAAAGTGAGCCATCCCTGTAGTTAGTGGAAAGAGAACCAGGAAGAAGCTAGATTGAGTTCCACTCCCAGTTCTAGTTTTGGGGGTTTTGTTTTGTTTTGAATGTGACCTAAAGAGCAGAGACTTTGAAGTCAGATAGTTCTGGATTCAAATCCAACATTCCTCATTAACCCTTAGCAGTTTTTTCAGAGGCAATCTCTGAGAGTTTCTTCTTCTATCAAATGAGAATGGTAAGACCTTACTGAGAAATCGGCTGTAAGATCCTTTCTAAATAGGAAAAACAACTCACAACACAAACACAATGAGAGGCAGTTATAAAACTGTTAAATCATGGAAGAGTAGGCGACTAGTATGTAGCAGATGACCACTATGAATCAGGAAAATCATTTTTAAGTTTTTAGAAATGGATGGTTGAAGAAAAATAAGTTTTACCTGTTGATTAGTGAGTGAGAGAGTTGACATTTCCATCTCAGCTTCAAGCCCCAGCTTTAAGCCCCGGTCTCATCACTAACCAGCTATGTGACTTCTGACGAGTTGCTTAACCCCTAATCTGTAAATGTGATAAATAATGACCACTTCATTGGACTTGAAATTTAGATGAGAAAATGCCTAGAAATGACTTGGCCCAGTGCCCATCAGAGTTAGGGTACACCTTTCACCAATGGAGGTACCATTGCTCAGATGAGTGAATATGAAACAGAGCAAATGGTCCTACCTGCATCTAACCCCTGTCACAGCCAGAAAGGTTGAGAAAACACTTTGTAACCACAAAGTGCATAAATACATAGGGACCACTATTATGAATATAATGAACAAAAGGAGCAATTTTCACTGGAACCAGCACAAATCCCAAAGGCCTTTCTCCCATTGGCATGCACACAGGTCTACAAAGGCTGGAGAAAAGGGTGGGGTTGACTTGTTTAATCAAAGGATGATTTCTGTCCTTGCTCTGAGTGTAGAGAGTCATAAAGAATGGATATTTAAAATGAGGCTGAAGTAGTATGCAGAGGATACAATTAATATTCTGAAGTTTGGAATCCAAACACGCTCAGGAGCTAGACCAGTTCACTCTCTTATCACAGGAAGGCTTTTTAATGACAATTTCACGTAATTGTAAAATTGGAAGAATCATGAGGTGGAAGTTTTCTGTCTCCACAGGGAGCATCACCTGCTTTCCGACCTTGATTAGGGGCCCTGGGAACCACTGTCGTGATCCTCCATGGTTTGAGTAAAGGGTTTTCTATGAAGGATCAAAAGATGGCAGCCAAACAAAACGTTCAGGAGGAAACACAGCCCACTAGTTGTTTTCCCAGACCTGAGGACATCCACTACCCATAAGCCTGTGTTTCTTGGTTTTCTTTCAACTACTTTCACCTCCATCCCATGGAGCTGAGAGAGGCATGTTTTTCCATATTCGAAAACCATCTCCCACCTGCACTCAAAGGAGACAGAGGCATGGGGTGCAGCGGACCCTTAATTCTCCTCTATCCATGGCTCAGTCTGGCATCTTCTCACTAACAGAGCAGGAAAGATGAGCACCTTCAGAGCACATGCCAGAGAAGAGATGGAAGCATTCTTTTGAGGTCCACGTGGGCTTGTTATTTCTGCTTGGTTCCAAAAGTATAGGGAGATTGTAACTGTAGTCATGGCGAGATTCTCACAGCCACACAAGTCTGATTAAATGTCAGCTGTGGTGCTGATGGATTTGCATAACAACTCCTTCCTTCAAAGGGCACTGTTCTCAACATATTACCTCCTAACTCATTCAGCCTAACAAGCCAAGGGCTGTATCTTCCCATGTAATAGCTGAAAAAAAACTGAGGCTCCAAAGTCAACAGACAGGGAAATGCTAAAATGTATGTCTTCTGACCGGTATGGTCAATTCTAAAATGCCCGTCTTCTCGTGATCCAGTTGCCATTTTGCTATCTTGCTTTGCTTCCCTATAAACTACTACTAGATATTTTTCCTCTAAAACTACTCTCTACTTTGCTGTGTCTCAGAGGATCACTTTCAATTGAATTAACATATCCCTTGTCCTCCAGATTCTAGCAAGTAGATCAATCAAAAGCACCAGAAAGAAACCTGAGTGAGGTCAGAGTGTTTTCAGGACTCTGCCTTGCTGTATCTCCCTATTAAAGGCCATAGCTCCTATTAGATAGACCCTACTTCCTCCCCCTGCACTTTCAGGGCTATGTGCATCATCTATTACAACTGCTGATCACCCTGAAGTGCTACCCAACCCTATGTATGTTACCCCTATTCCTTCCCTCTATTGAAGCTCGTCTGCATTACCCTGTTGGCATGCCCCATCTTTTCCCTGCCAGAATGAAGATTTGATCACCAAACTAACACTGTGCCTAGATTATTGTATGACTAGGGATTATATAGTTATTTTTTAATAATGAGAAGCATGGAATTTATAATCTCCCACTTGTAAGTCACCATGCACAAGAACACTTGGTTTTAGTCAGAGGGTACAAGTGTTTCTCCATGTGGTGTTCCAGCTTCTCTCTGTTGGTCTCAGTATTGAATGGGCAGTCATTCAACTATTGCTTGGTTCATGTTCACATTGGGAATCATCTCTGCTTCTCCACACAGGAAGCTCAAAAGAGGAGGAACTACTTTCCTCCACGGTCATGTAGCGGGGAAAGACTAGGACTGAGAGACAGAGAAGGGCAATGAATAAATATAGAGAAGACAGCTTGATAAATTGTTTATAGAACTACAAAGCTGTACAGATGTGACAGCCTAGTCCATATTGCCTGTGTATTGATAAAAGTTGTGCCTGCGTTTTAGCCAGCTCTTCATTTTCTCATATTCTGCATAAACAATAGAGAGAGCAATGTGTATTTCAAAGTTGAGTCTTAGAAAACTTTTAAGTGGGTCACCATATTCTTCTGTCTTCACCAGGTATACTTACATAATAAGCGAACATTCCCCATGCAAATTACCCTGTGTTGCTATTTTAGTGTTTACTGATCCCCGTCAACCTAATGTGCTCAAAACACTAGCAATGATCATGCCCCAGATGACAAATTTACTCAATCAGAACAGCTTTCCTATGTTGCCTGAATGCCCCAGGATCTCTCACAGTGTCTGGTAGGTGGCAGACATTTGGGAAATGTTTTTGGATAAAAAAAGAAATGCCTTCAGGACTTCGGAAAGTGCTAGATCAGGGGAATCATGTCAGAGAGATGAGGCGAAGGTAGAAGGGGTTCTCAGAGAACAAAGCAACACAAGATGGCGCCATCTGTGTCTAGCCATGGCTTCCCTCTCCAGTGTTCCCACCACTTTGTCCTGGAACCCAACAAACATGGCCTCTTTCCTAACTCCAGCTGTAAATGAGCATCAGGACAGGCATTTCAACCCAAGTTGGGTCTGCCCCTTCCAAGAAATGCTTAACAATAGAAGGAAACAAGTTCCGTTCTGCAAGGAACAAGCTGAGAGGGTGGCTCCCACTTCACACCAACAATTCACAGACTTGAAGGGCTATAATAAAAGACACCTCCAGCCCTTCTTGCCAGTCAGCACCGTAGTGCTAACTAAAAGACTCAAAAATAGTTTTTCAGTCTCCACCAGGAATTCAGAATGTCACTGCAGGTAAGATGTTTAGCTCTCCAGAAAGCAGGGCCAAAAAGGGAATTGTTTTCTGCCATAGCAAAATGTCTTATTTTATTCTCTATGGTACAGGGGTTATCCCCAACCACCCCTGCCTGCACTGTAGAAATTTTGGACAAGTCACACCACAGAATATTTCTTTATGCCTGGTTTTGTTTTGTTTGTTTTTGGTACTAGAGAATGAACTCAGGGGAACCTGGCCACTGAGCCACATCCCCAGCCCTATTTTGTATTTTATTTAGAGACAGGGTCTCACTGAATTGCTTAGCACCTCATCGTTGCTGAGGCTGGCTTTGAACTCACGATCCTCCTAACTCAGCCTCCTGAGCTGCTGGGATTACAGGCATACACCACCACATCTGGCTGCTCGTTAACTTTTAATCTTCAAAATCTAAGGATTTTACTTCCAGAAAATAAAATGAATAAAGTTGGTCCTTTCCTTTAAGGAACTTTCATTCTAGCCCTTAATTTTACTTTGATGCATTTATTTATTTCCCTGCCTAAAATGGATGAAGGTGGGTTATATTTCACCTCGATTTTTTTTTTTAATTTTTTATTGTGGGTTGTTCAAAACATTACAAATTTCTTGACATATCATATTCCACACTTTGATTCAAGTGGGTTATGAACTCCCACCTTCACCCCATACACAGATTGCAGAATCACATCAGTTACACATCCATTGATTTACAAATTGCCATCCTAGTGTCTGTTGTGCTCCGCTGCCTTTCCCATCCTCCCCCCTCCCCCCTCCCCACCTCTCCCCTCC
>NW_025999869.1:17978384-18046285 GCF_001458135.2 Marmota marmota marmota
GCCTACCTGGCAGGCGCTGGGGGTGGTGGGCGGCTCTGCCCCTCAGCAGGCCGCTGGGCCTGCTCTGTGGATGGTCATAGCTCCCTCTACCTTGCCAGCGCAGGGGGAGGGGGCGGCTCTGCCTCTCAGCAGGCTGCTGCTCCTCTTCTGCTGGTGGGTCGCAGGCCCGCCTACCTTGCAGGAGTGATTGGAAGCTCTGTTCAGCCGTGGGCCACTGGGCCTTTTCTGCCGGTGGTCACCGTTCCGCCTACCTGGCAGGCGCTGGGGGTGGGGGGCGGCTCTGCCCCTCAGCAGGCCGCTGGGCCTGCTCTGTGGATGGTCACAGTTCCCTCTACCTTCGAAGGTGGGTTATAAACATGCAAATGCTATAAATGAATGGGTTAAAGTGAAACCTTGAATAACTTGATGAAAAAAAAAAATCAAACAAGAAATTAAATGAGAACAAGAAGCATAAGGTGAAAGCAGGAAAGAAGTTAGCACCCGGGCTTCGAGCTGTAAGAACCTGTGTGCTTGCAGGTGTGACCCTCAGTCTGACTCCAGGCTTTCTCAAAGATAGGACACTGTCTCGGAGGACAGAAGTCAGGTCTCCAAATCACAAGGAGTGATAGGTCTGCAGCCAGATAGCCTGGGTTCCAAATCCCAGCTTCTGGCTGTATTACCTAAGAGAAATCACCTAGTTGTTCTAATATTGCTCCTTCTTTCTGTATAAAATAGGAATAATCTACTCCACAGGGTTATTTGAAGAATAAATTTATGCCTATAGGAATATAAAGCCTCCAGGACCCAAGAAGTGCTGCTTACACATTACAAGACAGGATATTACAAATGTTACAACAAATGTTCAAATTCATTACTGAACACTGGAGGATGAGATTGATTGGGGCTGAGCACAGCAGAGCCATATAGATTCCGGAACACTTTTCCGAGGAGGTGGTAACTAAATATAAACTGAATTAGAAATGAGATTTGGGTTACTAGGTAGAAAGGAGGAAGAGGAGGAAGACAGGAGGAGAGGGGCAGAAGGAACAGTGCATGTGCTAAATCAGAAAAGCAGAGCAGGTGCTCAATGAATAACTATTTGAGAATTCAGAAGTGAAGTATTACTTGTCATCCCTCTATTAATAAAGAAGCTTGTAGCTAACTAATGATAGAAAACCAATGCAAACTGGCCTAAACAACAACAAAAAAATAGATTGTATCATCTCCTGTAATGCAGAAGTTCATGGCTACCTTCAGGCACAGCTGGACCTAGAACGTCAAATAGTATCTTCTTAGAATTCAATTTCTATCCTTCACTCAGCTTTTCTTCCATGTTGGATTCTTTATCTGACAGGCTCTGTTCTTGGAATACTAACCACAAGTCCCAGGTTTCCACTTCCACAATCTCAGGTCAGTGGAAATGCCCATATAACAATCATTCAAAAATTTGGAGTACTTCAGAGAATATGTCTTTTGTTCTGCTGAGAATGAGGATACTGGGCCATGGGACTGGCCCCAAAGGAATGCGAGTGGAGGTGATTTCGCTTTTCCTAATATTTTTAGTTATAGATGGACATGATACTTTATTTATTTTTATGTTGTGCTAGGGATCGAGCCCAGTGCCTCACGTCGTGTGCTAGGCACGCGCCCTCCCACTGAGCTACAGCCCCAGCCCTGGAAGGGATTTTTCTGAATTCAGGTGAGGTTCTCAGAGGCTGATAGCCACATTCCCTTCCCCTGTCAAGATGATCATTGTGTTAACCAGCTTTCTGTAAATGTGATGAGATACCTGAGGAAAATCAACTCACAAGGAGGAAAGATTTACTTTGACTCAAAGTTTCAGAGTTTTCAGCCCATGGTCACTTGGCCATGTCACTTTGGGCTTGAGGTAAGGTCTGACATCATGGTGAGAAGCCCGTAGTGGTATAAAGCTTCTCACCTCACGGAGGCTGGAAAACAAGGGGCAGGTGGTGGGAACAGGGGACAAAATATACCTTCCCAGGGCATGGCCCCAGTGTCACCTCCTCCAAACAGGCCCTACCCACCACGGTTTCCAACCAGCTCCTGTTGCCCACTAAGTCATGAATCCATAAATGAAATAATCCACTCATGAGGTCAGTTCCTAAAAAGTTCCCCTCCCAACACTACTACATTGAGGACCAAGCCCTCAACACATGAGCTCTGGGGGGTAGTTAAGGTCCAAACCACACAGTCACAGTCCTGGCACATCTAGATAGGATCCCACCAACCTGGGTCACTGAGGGGCAGAGCTCCTAAGCTTCCTCTCAGGTTAGTCTCGTGGTTTTCTACAGTCTACAGAAAGAATTTGTCCTCTGTCAGCGTTAGACCACTTGCCAAACAAGGCATCAGCCACCCCATTCTGGCCTTTCCACACAACCCTTATGAACTTGCAAGTCACATCTTCTAGAAAATTCCCAAGTCTCCTTTGATACCTTTTCTCCCGCAGACCAGAAGTTTCCATTCCCCACTGCTCAGAAACCATCACCACCCAGGTTATGATGAAATGTGAGGCACGCAATGGGGTCTTAACCCCATGGTCAGGTTTGTGCAAATCTCCAGGAGCAGGTCCCCTCGACCCTCATTTAACCAAGTCTCCATTGGCAGGCTTGGTTTTCGTGGCTCCTTGTGAGTAGATGGATCGCCTTGGCTATGCCTTTTCATTATCTAAAGGCAGCTAACGTTGATGACTGCTGTGAATTTACCCAGGAAACAATTTCCAGGTACTTATAAAATGGATCGGCATTAGGCTGGGTCCCAGACGCACCTGCACACCATCTAGGAAGTTTGGCAGCATAGAAATTGTCAACGCTTCCCGTCATGCAGAGCGGACCTTCTCCAAGTTAAAAAGTGGGTAACATTCCTTGGCTTGCTCAACACCTGTCTTCCCCCAGCCCCTCCCTCCTCTGCCAGCACACTCCCCCTCACCTCTGCAGCTCTTTCCTGACAATTCAAACTCCCAGACACGTAACCTTCTCTACCCAGGTCCTCATCGGCTCAGGGTCACTGTTCCAGATACCTAGCAGACAGGACTCTAGCTTGATGAACTCATTCACACCTCAGCTTTAATTACTGATAAGAGCTTGATTGTAAACATTCTCAAAGGCATTTGAAAGCTAAAGAGGGTTCTTGGAGGTAGCAGTCCCCATCAACTTAAGCTCATGGAATTTCAATGTGTTTTCCACTCCCTCTGAGCTATTCCTCTGTCTCTGCCAACAAAGCCGTGGACACTCCGTGCTTCACTAGGCCAGAGCTCATCTAGCCACATGGGTACAGTCATGTGGACAGAGCTTCATGGTTTTAGACAACACTTGAAAAAAACCTGATCCACACCCCCACCCTTCCATTTAGTCCTCCTGCTACAGAAGTAACAGGTCATCATCCAGTTGCCATCTCCTGTGCTGGGCTCTCTAGAAGTCTAATGGGGAAAACAAGGCTATAAATGGAGACAGTGTATTACCGTGTGGTGAGGTGACAGAGTGCTGGGGTCAGGGGTGAACACTAAAACCACTCCAATACCAGTGTCTCTCGGAACACTTGCATTGAGGTACCAGGCAAATGACAAACCAAAGAGGTACCAGGCAAATGACTTCAAGAAACAGTGCAACAGGAATTCAGACTGCCACGGTGTCCAAGTTGGAATGTCACCCGTCCACGTGAGTGGGGCTCCTGGAGCTATGGGACTGGGACACTGTCAAGAGGTAGAGCACAGTTCACAGCAGGCTCAAGTTAGCCACTCCCACATCCTCTGTTGGCTGGTTAACCTGTTCTGGAAAGTTGATGAGGATCCTTTGGAACCTCGGACTTTTCTAGCAGTTTCAGAAGGGGAAAAAAAAAAACAAGTGGACATGAATTTTTCACATATGACCTGATCCAGGAAGGGGAGGCAGGGACATCCCCCAAGCTATCCTGCCTTCTGCTACCCTTGCTACCTAACACGAGTCACACAGCAAACCTACCATTTTGACATCTGACCCTCAAGGTTAACAAATGCCGAGATAAATTTGGATTGGAAAAACTATCATCTTACATTGTTGAAGTATTTTGGCTACTATAGAATAAAACTAATTATTCCACACAGAATTAGCACATATGTAACTTCATTTAAAAGTTACCAACTGGCAAGACCGAAACAGTTTCAGGAAATCAACGATGAAGATGTCCCAACCTGAGTCCTATGGAGATTTATAATCCAAACAAAATCTTTTACCACATTTTCTGGACTCTGAACACCCTCCTCCACACACTCCCTTCCCCTCTCCCCATCAGATTTCCACTTTCCCAGTGATGGAGCCAGAATCCTGGAGCTGGTCTTTTGGTAGTATCCTCCCCTGGTCCCATCCAGGGCTCAAAGGAAATTCATTCCCATGTCTCCATTTATCAAAAAGACTAGAAATGACCCATCTCCAAGGCCTACTTCCTCCAAGAGGACCCTGTCCTCAAAGACACTGCCACCTCCTCCTAGTCACTCCAGCTCCTGGTATCTCTAGATCATCCTCAACACAGTCACCAGCGCTGGGCGGTAGGAAACCATGGCTCAAGTCCACATCTGCTACCTTCTAGGCCAGGAATCTGGGCAAGTGACCTCCCTTCTGTACATAGTGGCTCATCCTCTATCACAAGCAGAACTGTTAGTGTCCTACTCCCCAGGACATTGCAGGAATCAAAGAAGAAGAACAGAAAGCCCTTGGCGTGGTGTCTAGCCCACAGCACAGGCTCAGCGAGTAGCGATCGCCTTAGTCTTTGTTGAACCAGCAGAGCCCAAGTGCAGGCAAAGCATTGAACATTCACCAACCTTCAGTAGCCAACTTGGTCAGTGTGGGTGGGTGCCACTTCCAAAGGCACTGTCTCGAGCAAGACAAACAGGGGAAGGTCCCTGCGCCTGCCGAAACTTTGCCTGGTAAATTATTGATGGCCTGCCGTGTGTTCTTTTATTCAGAAATACCTTTGAAGTTTCACCTGGTCCTTGCCACAGGGATTTGGGGGATGTGAGGGAAGGAGCCGCAGAAGAGGAATGGGCAGTGTGTGATCAAGGTGGAGGCAGCAAAGTCCTTTATGGGACCCATTCAGATCTGAAGTTAATCATTGGAACTTTTAATCAAGCAAGGATTCCTCGCAACCAAGCACCAGAAAAGGGAAGATCAGGAAAAATTCAAAAAGCAATTCTTAGCAACAGCTGTGGGTGCTAGACCGACAGGTCCCTCCTGGGGAGGTGACAGTTGGTGAAAACTGTCTACAGCAGGCAGGAGCTTACCTGGGCACAAGCAACCAGCAGAGCCTCGCAGGGACTAATTATGAAAATCTGATTACCATGGATTAGTGATCTTGTCAATCAAAGCCACATGCCAGGTAGCACCTGTAAGTGGGTGAAAATGCCACAGGACAGAAGAATGTGAAGTGGGTTTGGGTACAAAACATTGCTCCTCAGGAGAGAAGGCCTGACTGGGTGTGGAGACAAGCACATACAGTGCAGGCACTAACAACCCCTCTGGGGGAACAGGCTGGATGCTCAGCGGGGCAGCCTTGGCATGTCTGAACTTGAAATTCTGGTTAGCATCTTCTTACATCACCCCCAAGAATTGATCCAAAGCTGGCTCCCCATTTTACAGAAGCCTCGAATAACATCAGTATTGCCATTAACCATGAAGGAAAGGTAGAATTTAAGAAATGAAGACAGTGAGGAAAACAACCACAACTACCTTCCCTCAGTGCACAGAATGTGCCCAGTCTCTGCCCAGCACCTTACAGTATTTCTCCTCTTTGTGATACTAGGGATTGAACCCAGGACTCTACCACTGAGAAACGTCAGAGTCCTTTTTATTTTTGAGATAAGATCCAAGTTGCTGAGGCTGACCTTGAGCTTGGGATCCTCCTGCCTCAGCCTCCCACACTGTTGGGATTACAGGCATGCACCACTACACCTAGTACCTTACAATCTTAATCTTGTTCCATTCTTATAAAATGCACTAAGAAAAGCATCTCTACTGAATAAACAGAAGCTCATAGGTTTTGAGTTGACCAACATCACGCCACAAGAACAGTAGTTCAGCCAGACTTCAGAGTTGAGTCCCATCAGGGTTTTCTCCCGCATAATAATACCCTGAACCCTAAGCCCCTCCCACTCCCTTGACTACAGTCATGCAAGCAGTCTCCATGTCTCAGTGGCAACTGTGACAGAAGTCACAGCAGCATCCAGAATGCTGAGCCAGGCTTCCCAAGGCCTATGTAGCTGGCTGCTTTTAATTGAGCATTTACTGGGCCCTGCCAGTGTCTTAGCTGCTTTGCTTACATGTTGACATTAAATCCTTCAAATAAATGTTCAAAGTAGGTATTGTTCTATAAAATTTTATAAAAAATTGGAGAAACTGCCCAAATACCACAGAGCTGGTAAAAGTCAGAAGAGAAATTTCTAACCAGCTGGTTTTTATCTCTGAGCCTGTCTTCCTTCTTGTCTCCTGTGAGACTCACTTGCATAAGAGTTTTACCAAATCCTCATCAACCCCAGGCCTGACTGGCTGTACTTGGCTAGAAGCGGTTCTCCCTTCTCCTCTGGTAAAAATGTTTTTGTGACTGTGTTACAGAAAAAAAAAAAAAAAAAGACAATTAATATATCAATGACCTATGGGTTGGGCTGCCACCTCTGCCATACTCCCTTCTGATAAAGCACTTGCTGTCCTCTCCTGGGATCATTCATTTGGATAGCTTACAAATCCCCACCACTCCCCTCTGACTGGAGCTCCATTGGTAAATCATGGCTTGTGCACCTGTGTCCCCAGCCCTGAGCACAGAGGCTGGTGCCAAGATGGGCTCTTTCATAGATTCCCTCTTGGATCCTGTGTGGAAGCTGAGAGATAAACTAAGGGATCCCTTTACTTCTTTTTAAGGCTTAACATTCCACAGTCCCTGGGAGGAATGCATATAAGTGACATATAGGAGATATTCACTCCTCAGATTTATATTCCCCCCTTGCTGACCTAAAAGAAACTGTTGAGAGCCACAGCCAAAGGGGCCCTAGCAAACTTCCAGCTGCCAGCAAACTTCCAGCTGCCGGCTGATGATTGGCTCACAGCGGCCCCAGCAACATCTAGCTGATTGGCTCCTCTGCGGTGATGCTCATTGGGCTGTTTCCCTGCCCTTTCAGACCATGGAGCTGCTCATTGGGGGACTTTTTTGGCTCTGCCCACGTGACCCAGCCAATCGGCCTCAAGAGCAGGAGGATTGTGGGAGGTGGAGAGAGGCTTGTGTTGGGGAGAGAGGCTTGTGGGAAGCCGGTGGTGGCAGTTGGGGCTCTGAGGGTTTTTTCCTGAGAGGCTGTTTTGTTTGGCGTGTGTGGTTCTAAAAATAAAGTTAGTTTCTTTTGACAAGTGGCTCCTGATTGTGCTCAGATTTATATTCCCCCCTTGCTGACCTAAAAGAAACAAACCAACCTTTAAAAAAGGAAAAAAAAGGAAAAATAAAAAGGCCATGCACACACTGCCCTTTTGCAGTGACAGATGACACAGTCAGAAACTTGATGGGTAGCCTGAGCCACCGTGAGAAAGGATCCATACATAAAGTACACAAAGGCGGATGGGAAGTGCGTTCTGGCAGCATTGATAGATTGCCCCATTCAAAGATACCAACCCCCAGCGCACTGTGAGCAGCTAAGGCTGAAAGAAAACATCCATACAGGAGGCTGATGGACACATATCAGTGCTTTGGGTGATATGTATATGAATCCTGGTCCCAGAGGTCGAGCCTGTTGACACACTGAGCAGAAGCAGGAATGTGCCCAGAGCTCAAAAAAAAAACCAGGAGCAAGGTGCATAGTGTCTGGGTGACCCCCACTGTGAGATTTTTTTCTGCACCACCTATTCAGCCTGGCCAGGGGAACCATGGTGTTTCAGGGAGGGATACAAGAAAAGGAAAAATCCCTAAGCTTGCTGAATTAATCTTTTAAATTTGCTGGTCACACCATATCCAGATGGGCAACTTCAAAAACAAGCGTGTTTTACAAAGAGAACCTCCAAGTTCTGAAAGGATGAACTTCATGCTGTACTACTGGTCGAAGGAAATGACCTTTGAGTTCTACTAGAGCTCAGAGCAGCTCAGGACCAGGTGGTTGGCCCCACCCAGCCAACATCCTCCAAATTTCCATCACAGAGTCCCAAGGCTGCTCTCCAGCATGTTCCGCTCAGTGCCTGGTAGGCAAGCACCCTCTCCTGCGTCTCACCAGCACGGTCAGGGGTAGCCCTGGCGTCATGCCTTCACTCTTGCCCTTAGTTTTACCTGGATACCTCTGCACTCTGGGAAAATCAGAGCTGCCCCTAAAAACCACATTGGGAGCTTATTCCCACAAGAAGTCTTTTCCAAATTATCTCCATCCTCTCTTCCCTAAGTTATCCTTCAGGCCCTGGATTTTATAGTGGACTCTCCTGGGATTTAATGGATCCCTACTTCTATGTAGTTGATCAATCTAATGAAATAAGAATCAATGGCTGATGTTTACTGAAACTTAAAATTTGAGACATTGAGCTAAACTCTTTATAAGCACTATCATATTAATCCTCACAACCTACCTATGTGATAGCACCAGCAATATCCCCCAAGTTACATATAAGGGTAACTGAGGCACAGAGAGCTTAAGTATTGTGGTCAAGGTCACTCACCAAGCACGAACACAGGTCTAACACCAGATCCCATATCTTCATTATAAGGACCACCACTTATAATTCCGGGTCTCCCATAGGACCTTTGGCTGCTATATACTTGATTGATGCTCAGTGAGAAATCCTAAGATGATTGACATTTCACTTGGTACATCTCAATGCTTTTCACCTACTCAATGTTTGTGAGAATTTTCCACTTGCCAGCTGGGAATCAGGATATGGCCCCTACCTTCCAAGACCTCACTCTTCCAAAGTGGACTCTTGTCAGTGATTCTCCAAGGAGTTTCCATAACTCTCAGTCTGGAACTAGGGTAGCACCAATGATCCCTCTTGTTCTAGGGCTTCTGCCTCTTGGACTGCACAGCTGCTTGTTCTCCCAGCTCTCCAGCCTGCAGATGACCAGGAATCATTGTTCTTGGGGGGAAAAAATGGATAAATTATTGCTAGTGATAATGTTTCTATCAACTGAAAATTGCATAACCATGATTTACATGCTCTTGTTTAAAGATGTCTTAGTTAATGTATACTCTGGTATACTTGTGGACTATCCAATAGAGACTCAGTTCTGGACGTGGATTACCATTAGCATAAGCCAGTTACTGATAGTCTCAATGAGTGCAGTGCACTTTCACTCAGAGACACTGGACTGATATGCAAGAAGGCAGAGGTTTCCCTGCACTATCAGGAACATTCCATCAAACTCAATATAAAATTAAAACATTGGACCTTATCACTTGAATTCACAACTTGGCCCATGTCACGGTAAATTTGAGTTGTCAACTTGATTGGATTAAGAGATGCCAATGATTAAGAGGCCTCTGGGTGTGTCAATGAGGGTGTGTCTAGGAATGATTGGCATGTAGGAGAGCCAACTCAAATGGAGACCCTCCCTAAGCATAGGTAGCACTATCCAATAGGATGATGGCTTGGATGGAATAAAAGTTGGAACAAGGAAGCAGCAACAGATGCAAGCTCCATTCTTCTTAAGCAGGTTCTTGATTGCTGCTGCCATCATCTGAGGATCAGACTCTTGCTTCTTCACTCTTCCAAGTGGACTCTGTCAGTGATTCTCCAAGGAGTTTCCATAACCCTCAGTCTGGAACTAGGGTAGCACCAATGATCCCTCTTGTTCTGGGGCTTCTGACTCTTGGACTGCACAGCTGCTTGTTCTCCCAGCTCTCCAGCCTGCAGATGACCATTGTGGACTATCCAGCTTCTGGTCACATAAGCCAACCTAATAAATCTCCTTTTTATAATTACACTTCCCATTGATTCTAATACAGCCTACCATTGGCATTACCTGTTCCACAAATTTTTTTTTCATTATCACCCAAGTGCATGGGGAAATAGATTAGGCAATGAATCACTAACTTGGTTGATTGGTGAGATTTGGAACAATCAAGGCAGAAGGGGCTCCCCTCAGCTGTTACCTTTTAATGACATGCAACTGAAGCTCATTATTCTGGATTCAAGGTATGTGAATTTTTCTACTTACTAAAATTTATTTTTAAACCCCAAAAATATCAATCAATACCCATGGTGTTTTTTAGTCATTCACAGAATTGCTCAGAGTAGTAAAAAAAATTGAATTGCTCCAAATCCATGATCCCAGCTGAGTTCACATAAGGAAATGTTTGCTTTCTTTGTTTAAGTCCCACAATGGAGGTGTGTATACTTTCTTGCAGTCTTCTTAGGAGAACTTTGTTTATTTTGCATTTTTTTGGTGCCTTCTGATAGTGATTTTGCTGTTTGAAATGGTCCCAGCATCATGCTGAAATGCTCCTTGTGTTCCAAAGACCATGGCTGCCTTACAGAGAAGTTACGTGCACTACATAAGCTTTGTTCAGATCCAGGTTGTAGTTTCTTGGACATGAGGTTTAGCAGTAAGGAACCAGAGTAACTAAGGCATCTTTAAACAAGAGCATTTAAATCATGGTTATGCAATTTTCAGTTGATAGAAACATTATCACTCGCAATAATTTATCCATTTTTCCCCCCAAGAACAATGATTCAGTATTCGATAATTCAGTGCATATGGCAATGGTAGAGATCATAAACTGCTTTGATAATGTTCATGGTCTTTCTTGTGACCACACAATAAAAGAGGTCTTTTAGAAGTCTCCAAGCCAGTTCTCAGTAAGTCAACTGTGACCCTACAAGTGTCCTAGCCAAAATGATGTGAAATAAAATGTACTTACAAAGCTCTGCATATCTCTGAAATGACAGTGGAACAGTATTGCTTTTCTGACCTGCCTGTTCCAAGAAACACCCATGTAAATCATTTTCTTCGTGATAAACAGACATTCTTCATTTTACCTCAGTTTCCTGATCTGTAAAATGGTAAGGATAATAGTGCTTCTGTCTTATGGTTCTCATAAAGACTAAATGAGATAGCATAAAGAAAGGCCTCAGCACAGTACCACTAGAATGCGACAGTAGCACAGCGTACATTAGCACAGCGTGAGGGTGGAGGAGCATTCTTTCTGGGCACAATCTCTCAGGTCACAGAAGCATACACCTGGCTGACTCCATATCTCTCCTCCCAATCACAGTCCTCTGATCACACCTGGTTTTATGACTGATCACACCTGGTTTTCTGCAGCTTATTTCTGGACATGTTACACAAAGGTTGTGTTTAACAAGACAGATATGGGGGAGGCACTCTGACTCAATATTTATTAGGTGTGTGATTTGCACCAAATCACTCAACAGTCTCGTTTCCTCATCTGTATAGAAATATCTACCTTGAAAAACTGTTAAGACTTTAAATAGGATTACATTAATCAGGGTACTCTGAAAAGCATATGCCAAGCCAGAAAGTCCTAAGATGTGTATTTGGATAGGGGCCAATTGATAAGTGGGTAAAAAGTTTATATTTGGGGTGATGAAAAATAGTGTAATGGTTACATGATACTGTGCACATAATTAGTGCCATGATTTGTGCACTTAAAATGCTTTATCTGGAAAATTTTGCCATATTGTGCCATAATTTGTAAGAATTTATCAGAGGAAATACCTGTGAGAAAAAATGGTTAAGAGAACTAGGATACCTCGGGACATGATGCAGGTCTGATCCCAAGTGAAGAAGAGGAATGGAGGAAAGGTAGGATGGGAAAGTCTTGGACTGCAGCCCAGTCCTAAGGAAAGCTCAGCAGGGCCAGCAGGAGAGCCTCCCAGGAACAGGCTCCCCCTGGTATTCCTACCACACTTGGTCACTGGCTGGGAGCAGCCTTTTGGAAAGCATGTTGTTCACAAAATGGCATTAATGGATTTCAGAACACAGACGCGGGGACCATTGGTTAATTATGTTCTCTGCAGCTGGAGATCAGAACAGCACATTATCAGGGCCCCTGCAGAATCATGCATGTTAAGGTAATTCTCATCCTGAAAAGATGATAGAGGGTAAAAGTACTGTTGATTTCTATAGCAGCTATCCAAATCACCATGACTGTCAATCACCAGTACCAAATCTTTATCTCAGAAAAAGTGTGTTCAAAGTAACATTTGGCCAACTCTAATTAAACCATTTCATTTTGTGTTATTTGCAATAAGTCATATCGATTGTGGTACTCATCTAGACAGCTTAAACCAAATTGTCAACATTAAAACTATTAACTCTCTGGATCTCTTTCAGGTTCAGAGGACAGTATGACTCAAAAATAACACATGAGTCAAGAGTGATGAATGGAACCTACATAGCACATTCAAATCTCTCAGCCCCCCATCCTTTTATATGTATGACGTGGCTTCCACCGACTTGGGGACTCATCTATTGTCTGCTTAGACCACTTCATCACCTCCAACCCAAGTGACCAGAAGAGAGAGAGGGATCTACATTGGACTTCCCTTCAACAAAAGTGAACCAGGAAGCAGTTTCAAAGTGAGTAACTCCATCCTGCTATTCATGGCAGCAAAATTATAGCCCTGCAGAATCCCATTTACCTGGGGTGTTTTCTTTGCCCTGAGGACAAAACATGTTTCATTTCTGTATTTCCTTAAGAAGAGTATGACACTCAAATATAATGGCGGGGGAATCATATGTCTTCCTATAAGGAGAAGTTAGTCAATTTTGTTTAAAAGGCAAAGTGAATGGCAAGGAGAGAAAGACAGATGAAGGCAGCTTAGGTAGCATTTCTAATTTGCCGCTATTGTCTTTCCCCAGTCATTTAATTAAGTGAATGTTTGTCTTTCATCTGTTCCTTCAGAGAAATGTGAAACTGCAGGAAAACAGTAAAAGCTTAAACATGGATGCTCATTTCTATGCTTTTATTTCCACCAAGTAAAAGCTATTATTTGTCTTCCCATTGTAGTTCCTACCTCTTCTCCCCCTTGTGAAATCCTGATCTTCCTGGTGTTGGGCCCCTCGTCGCTGACTGGCCCAACACACAGTCCTCTCTCTCCAGCAGCCAATAGGAGTCCTTCCCTGGGGTGTTTATATACTGAAAGCCAGAGGAGAGAAGCAGAAAGATTTCTTTTTTTTCCCTCTAAGGTAACTAACTTTGGTTTATTTAAGTCTGAGCTTCCCTTTACCACCTCAAGAAAAACCATGCATCGGAGAGAACAAAATGGCGCAGAGAAAGAGATGGGTTAAAAAGAAAAATAGAAAAAATGAAAAGGATGAATTAGTCCTGATGACACTCTGAACTCTATCCCACCTTATAATTCTCTAATAAATGAGTTGTGACCACATGAGACACATCAAGAACCCATAGGAAAGAGGTGCTACCAGATAAGACCCCCAAGGACAAATGTTCCAGATTAGGGGACTGTAGATGTGTCCCTATGTCTCCTGATAACTTCCCCTCTGTTCACAGTACAATAGCCATTAATGTGGTGAAGGGAGGGGACTAAGGTGCTGCCGGTCTGTGAAAGACTCTGCAATGTGGAGAAGAACACAAGCCACCCAAAACTTGGTGAGTGATATTTAGACATAAGCTAAAAATTGAAAAAAAAAAAAAAATCACCCAACAGTCCCTTGGTACCTACCAGTGGCCAAATTGAGGACAGTTGTTTCTTAAAGATTCTGCAAACCATACCAACACCAAGCAATGTCAGAATTAAGCATACAAATCAAGCAAAATTATCAGTCATGATCCTGAGAAGCTATTAGTTCTAGAAATAACAAGGAACCAAGACTCAAAATAACAAAATAGGAGGCTGAAGGACAGATTCGATGACAGAAGTGTGGCTCCACCCTTCTTTTATTTGAAGCAGCACCTGAAAACCACTTCTCTTCTGAACAATTTGATCTAGGAGGCAAGTGCAGACAGATTAAGAAAGTTTTCAGCTCTTCAGGTTGCAAGGGAAGCAGAGCTTTGGCAGTCAGCTGTCTCCCCTCACATCCCCAAGCAAAATGTGGTGGGTGTCTAGAAACATGGGTGGGAAGGAGGACATGATTGTGCCGCAGTGAGCAATAGCCCTGGCTATGGTGCTGGTGAGAGATACTCCACAGGTTTCACAAGGAAAATGGTTTCACCCCTTTTTATTCCCACTCTCTCCACAAAATCTGCCCTAGAGTTGGCAGGGTCTTTGGGATGGGGAAAAGGTCCTCCTTTGCTGGTTGGTTACACTGAATGATGCCTTCTACCATAGAACCCAGACCCTGCTTTGGAAATGTGGGTTAGATAGGATAGTGTCAAAGAACATGATAATAGGTACCAAGCAACTTGCTCTAATTCTTGAAACACAAACTCCATCCTGCCCTCAATTCCAGTACTAGTTCTGCTGTTTATCATCACAAAGCTGTTATTCTGATTACACCCAGGGGTCTTGTTCATCACAAGAAGAAATGATCATTTTCATAGTTATCCAAGTGCAAAAGCATCTTCCTTGAGCAAGTCTGAAAGGGATCATTCCTTACAAATCGTACAAGTTTACAAAGCCCGTGAAGAAAGCCCCTCCTCCCTTTTCTTGGACCCTCTACTGCTTTCCTTTCTCTGGCTCCTAGAACCGTTCAGGGGAGAAACATGCTTGCAGAATCTACTACAGTGCATCCTGGGTCAGCTGACCCAAGTCCTCACTGTCCTTGACAATGAATGGATTTCCTTATTCATGGTGAGACTTCATGAACTCCAAGATGACTCCAAATTGCAGTTCCAATTAGAACTCTTCTAAACCTGTTTTAGTCAGCTTTTTCACTGCTGTGACTAAAAGACTTGATAAGAATAATTTTAGAGGAGGAAAAGTTGATTTGGGGGCTCCTGGTTTCTAGGGTCTCAGTCCATAGAAGGCCGACTCCTTTCCTTGGGGCTCAAGGTGAGGCAGAACATCATGGCAGAAGAAAGTGGCTCCTCTAGCCACACCCTACCTGCTTACAGTTACCACCCAGTTAATCCCTGTCAGGAGATTAATTCACTGATTGGGTTAAGACTTTCGTCACCCAATCCTTTCACTCTAAACCTTTTTGCATTGTCTAACATGAGCTTTGGGGGGATACCTCATATCTACACCATAATAAAACCATCCATTTTTTCCCCTAACCCTTTAGCCCACCTGTATCTCTTTACTCTGAGCACAATACCCTCTTCCTAGACTCTTAAAACCTAGAGCATCCAGTAAGAGCCTTTCTAATCTCACATCTGTCCCTATTTCTCTTCCCCTTGCCACCATCCTACTTACTTACCTCCCACCTTCACTGTCAACACCCTTGCCTCTTAACCCACTCCCTCCCCTCTAAGCCATCCTGAATCCTGTCCAGCCAGGTTAACATCACAGCGCCCATTCCATCATTTCATACACATTCTAGTTCTCATTATCTAAAGGACTTCTTAGTCCAGCTCTCAAGGTCTCAGCCACAACCTGCCTTTCCTGCACTGCACCCCACTCTTCCCCTAGAGACAGGCTTGCCCCAGGCAGGCCCCACACTTCCTTGCCTCTGCACCATTGCCCAAGCCAGATCTGCCACCTAGAATGCCCTCTCCCTCAGCCAGCGATTTCCATACCACCCGCCACCTCAGGCCCAGAGGACATGCCTGTGGTGACAGGAAGTCCTTCCTCCTGGAGCTCCCTCTCCTCTGTTTCTGAAGCTCTTTGTAACACAGTTGTCTCACACATAAGTAGATAACTACGGAGAGACTGCTACATGCCAGGCACCACTTTATGCACAAGTAACAAAGATGGTGTTAGGGTGAGCAGGAAATAGGCACTTTCATCATATTGAAGTAAGGACTATGGCCAAGTAAACACAGGACGTTGTGGGACCCACATGGGTAACCCTACCCACTCTTCTTGGGTTTAGGTAGGGATGGAGGCCAAGAGTTCCTGGAGGAAATGGCATCCATACATCCAAGTTGAACCCTTTATGAGAAATGAGTCATTCACTGAAGAAGTGGAGAAACAAAAGCTCCGCTCTGGCACAGAGAGAATGGTATATTCAAAGGGCTGCGTGTGGTTGAGAGCAACTGAAGCAGAGAATTCAAAGAAATTCTGGAGTGGTGAGAGGAAGAGCTGGAAAGAGAACTGGGACCTGGCATCAAGAGGGTTGTGAACCTTGTGAAAGAGCCCGGCCTTACTCCTGAGGCCACTGGGAAGCTCCTGAATAAGTGTAGGGAAATACAAGGGCTTTTTTATGCCTGTGGTAAGATCTTCCTGCAAGGAAGTGAACTGATCCAGCTGTTGTGGAAATGCAGATTTTAAAATGAGGGCAGGGCTGGGGGTGTGGCTCAGTGGTAGAGCACTTGGGTAGCACATGCAAGGCCCTGGGCTCCATCCCTAGCACAAGAAAAGGACTGCACTAACAGAGCTGGTGAGGACAGAAAGGAGGCGACCAATATGGAAGCCACTGAGAGGCAGAACCTACCGGATTTACTACTGATCAGGTAAAGGTGGGGAAGAACCAGGGAGGCTGCTCAGGTCTCTGGCCTGGATGGGAATACCATGTACTGAGATGAGGAAAGCGGGGCAGGAACAATGTGGAATGAGCTGAATCAATGTCTGCAGGCTCCTCCAAGCCTGATGTCCTATTGCCAACATGAGGTAAACATGGCTGCAGTTGAAGAGAAGCACCTGGGCTTATGCTTTCCATTTGGGTACCATCAGCTCTGGGTAAAGGATCACGGAGGCCCTGAACACAGAGTAAACCAACCCAGAAAATGGGTGCAGGGTGAGGAAAAGGGAGGGCCACAATGAGGACAAATATTCCAGGACACACAGGGGTCAACTTTCAGGAAGAGGAATCCAGGCAGAACAAACCCAGGCCGGCCAAGGAAAGAGGATTTCAAGGAGACTGTTAACAGTAAAGCCAGGGAAGGCAACCAGCCTTCAGATTTAGGCACCAAGGAGGCAGAGGTCGCTGTGCAGAAAGCTTTTTCCTAGAGTTGTGGGAGAAGATGCCAATTGTGCTGCTCCAATGCTTGCTGTATTAAACTCAACAGAAGCAGTTTGCATCTCCTAGGTCCCCTCTAAGACCCCCTGCTCTGTCTGAGAGGCCATAGGACCTGTGCACCTTACACAGCTACACACACACACACACACACACACACACACACACGGCACTCAGTGAACACCTGTAGAAAATAAATGCAACTGACATTCCTGCCCTAACAGCTTCATTTGGAAGCGCAGGGAAACTACTGGAAAGAGATGAGGGAGGGAAGGATGTTCGCAGCTGCTCGCTGACCTTGGATTTGTCTCTCTCACCCCTTCCCAGGCATTAAATTAATCATGCCCTTTCTTCTCACCTCTACTCCTGGGTCAACAGGCAAGGTCTTTCTGGTCTAATTAGACTCTTAAATGAGCTCCAGAGGTGTAAGCCGAAGCCTATGCCAAAGAATCTAAGCCACTCTTCTTCATTATTTCTAGTCCTATTTAGTCAATGCTGGGGGGAGGGGGCGGGGAATAGGCTGAATTTGCTTCTGATTACTTCTTCCTGGGCCCTCTGGTGACCTCACTCCAAGAAGGTGAACACCCATCACTCAGGCAACACAGAAGAGATCCACATCAGCAATAATCCCCATTAGGCAGCATTTATTAAGCACTTACTTCATGCCAGGCATCCCACTGACCCTGCCTGAAGGAGTCACATCACAGTGCTATTCAAAATGCTCACTGGCTTCACTGTCCAAAGAAAAATTTTAATGTGCCTCTATTTCTTGTTTAATGCTTTTAATACCTTCAGAATAAGGCAAAACAAATATATGAAGAGGTTATATTAGGTTAAGAAGCTACTATCAGTCTGCAAAAGCACACTTGGGTCCAAAGTACCCTGTTGTAGCAAAAAAAGAATGGCTCCATTTATTAATTGTGGCACCAACCACATTTTATCACCGTCAGGACTCATTCTCATGAAGGATCACATGAGTACTCTCTGATGCAAATAACCTTGCAAAATGAAGGCATAACTGAAAATGGTGAGCTCAAACACCAAGGGACACTGAGTAGGGCATGCTGAGTACTAGTTACTCATGCCAGGGAGACAGAACGGAGCAGAGGAACAGATACCCGGAATTCAGGATTTGTGTCTGCACCATTTATACCAGTTTTCAATGTATTCCTTTCAGCTCCAAAAATGACCCTTCATTGCCTACTCTGTGAAAATTGAGTCCTTTTAATAATTTTCACCTGCCGGCTGATGCACTGTTCTGCTTTGTTAGTACGGGGCAAGGAGGCAGGGAGCAGGAAGGGGCAATTCTCCCTGGTCCCAGTGTGCTCAAGGCAGGCTTCTGCAGCATGGGGGGCTGCCCATGTGTGGTTCCTGCTGGGAACATGGCTTCTTCTGGGTCTGGCTTCTAGGTATGCACAGCTTTTGCACCATCAGGCTCCTGCAGTGCAGACAGCTCCTGCTGAAGTGCGTAGTAGTCTGTAGTACCTATGAACTCCGGAGAGCAGATCTGTAGTAAGATCCACTAGCACAGCCCTGCAATGACTTCTGTCATTCATGGCCACATCCTTTAACAAGGGCTGGGCCTGGAGGTAAAGAGGGTTTCTTCCTGGGACATTTAATCTCAGTCCTAAGGGTAGTCGCTGCTGCTCCTTATAAGTGCTATTCTATAATTTTTTTTTTAGTTCTGTGTACTTATTAGCCAATTCTCTGCTACTCCTTCTCCCTATAATGATTAAACTCTATTAAACTCTCATTCAAATTATTGCATGACTGCTGTCTCCTGATTGGCCTCTAATCCATATACTAGTGCATATGCACGGGGGTCTATGAATTGTAAAATGTACATTAATTAAGTCCCACCAATACTCACCACTCTCACAAAAAGTAAACTTGTGCTACACTATAGATTATTTTCATCCTCATAACAGTCCTTTAAAAAAAATCAGTATTTTTATCCCCGTTTTACAGATTGGAAGTTGACATGTTCAATACTTAAGTCATTTACCCAAAGTCCCAAAGTCATACAGGATATTGTATACATACCAAGTCTTTCCAAAAGTTATTTACCTAGATTAAGGATTATTATGGATTCTTTTAACTTCACTCTTTAAAAAAAAAAAAAATCAGGATTCAACCCCTGGGTAACTCCAACTCAAATTTTACTACTATATTATACACTCAAACCTCACTCCCCAAATCCATTTGATGGATCATCTGAGGGTAAAAATAAAACTCCCAATGTCGACTTCAGGGTTGTGTTGGACTTCCAGGAAATAAGTCCTTCATTAATTTCTGCCTGAGTCAAACTTTGCAGGCTACCACCATGAAAGAGGCATAGTCAGAGACCAGTGACGGAAAGGGGAGCTCCTGTCAGTCAAGCAAATTTTCCATGTTGGTGTTGATGTTGGTACATTATGTCCAAAAGCAGAGTCAGCATTTTCAGTACAGGGACAGTAGCATCAACTGACAGCTGTGTCTCTCCAAAGCTAGAGAAGATATTTACCTAAGATTAAGTATCATTCTGACTATTTTTTCCCTAGCCTCCCTCTTAAAAAGAAAAAAGAGCCACCTGCAAAGCATTTGTTGAAGAATTTTTAATGACTTATTAAATCCCAAATCATTATCAGAAAAAGACTCGCATCTGCAAAGGCTTAAATATTGCGATCCACTCTCCTCTAAAACTCACATTAACCTCCAAAAGACGGGTGCCAACACATAAACGAAGGGAACGCCAAGCAAACAAGAATGTTTTAAAGCAAAATCCCTCCTTAGAAAAATAGCTACATCTTTTTTTTTTTTTTTTTTTTTTGTTTTTTTTTTTTTTGAAGTCCTTTTGGCTTAGAGCTCTTGTTTTGCTTGAATCAAAGACCCAGGTGGACTGCCAACAATGATTCCCCGGTGCCCACTGGAGGAAGTCCAACCCCACGGGCCAGAACTCATGGCCTTCAGAAAATGGCTTTGCCTTATCACTATAGCTGCATCTTCTCCGTGCCTGGGGCTGATTCAGCCAGGACTCGCTGGCATAGTTCCACCACTTATTGATGCACTGCCATCTTTTTGTACTAGGTAAATAGCACCTTCCCCCAAGACCTCCCCCTCACCCTCTCACTACCCAGCAACTAATGAGTTAAAGGCTCAGCACAATTAGAAAATCCTTAGCGCCTTTTTCAGGCTTTGACAGTATAAATTCTTGGTCAATATTTCTGCAATTTGTCCCCCCAAACTCCTGCCTTTTGTGCACCCTTTGCAAAGTGGTTGAGGACACCAACAGAGAACTTGGCATCCCTGACACTGATACCTGGTACTGACAGGCTGGTGGATAAGTGTTATGCCCACATAGACTCCCAAGGCTGTGACCATCTACCAAAGCCTGCTCTCCCCTGGAGTCAGGCTCATGCAGCTACTGGTGGTAAGTTCAGCCTCTGGGAAGCTTCAGCTATAAGATATTTTCAATGCAGCAGGGGAATATGGAAGAATGGGTAATGACAAGATCCACCACAGATACAGGCCAAGAACTGTGGGCTGTATCAAAAGAGTAGGTTCCGTTAGGCTCTCAATCAAGAGGAGAGAAGCTATTTACAACAGGACCTAGTGGACTTGTTTAGGTCAAGTGGCATCCTAGGTGTGGGTCCCCTCCTCTGTCCCCATTGAATTTCACCTTCATTTCCTGGGATGAGTCATTAAAACCTGTATTCTTGTCCATCATGGGCATTAACATTCTGTTCCGATTTTTATGAATGAGATGATCATATACCTAGCACAAACAAAGCTAAAGGTGTATTAACCTATTTGATTACTGTAAACAATATAGTTATGCCCATTTCACAGAGAGAAACTTAAATTGAAGCTCAATGAGATTCTATAAGACACAGGGCCAAAATCTGCACCGGGCACTCCAGAAACAGGGCCGTTTCTCTTCTCAAAGATGACATTCCAATAAACTATTTTGGAGACATTTAATAACAGATATTGAATACTTAAAAACTTCAGACAGCACTGTGGGAGCAGGGACATCTGGAGTGTCATGATGTGAGATTAGCAGAGGCCATGATGGTCTCACACCATGAACATCAACAGCCAAGTCACTGGCAGGGTTTGATGGGGTTGCTTAAGTCATAACTCGGGGCATTAGTTAGCTAGTGAGAGATCAAACTTAAAAAGCCCCCAAATGCGTAAGATTAAAAGACAGTTATTAGAATACTGATTGATTTTGACCACAAACTGGGTCAGTTGGAAGGCAGTTTTGTAACATGTAGGTTAGCCATGAGAAAATGAAGGGAACACAGGTTGCTAACTTTTATTTAGACGTGAGTATGTTATGACATCAGTGTTTTCATTTCCACGCTGTCCACACCCCAACATCAGGCTCCCCTCCAGTCCAACTCCATGCTCCCTCACTAGCCTTCTCTCCTACCCATCCTGTTAGATCCGCTTTTTTCTCCACTCAGATCAATCTCACTCCTCAAAGACACTCCAACCAGAGTTCTGTCTTAATTTCCTATATCCGATTGAAGAGCACCCCCCAAAATTCATCTCTACCTGAAATCCCAGAATGTAATTTTTTTTTTGCAAATAAGGTCTTTCCACATTTCCTGAGTGGAGATTAGGCCATGCTGGATTAGGGTGGGCCCCAAGTCCAATGCCCGTTGAAATAAGAAAAAGTCGGACAGAGAAAAGGTAAGTGAAGACGGAGACAGACTGTGCTGACGCAGCTGCAAGTCAGGGATGCAAAGGATTGCTAGGTGCCACAGAAGCTCGGAAAGAAATACTGAACCCGTTTATTCCATTTATGGACTTCTGACATATAAGAGAATTAAGTCTCTGCCGCTTCAAACAAACCAGCTTGTGGCAAGTTGTTTTAGCAGCTCAGAAAAGGAATACACTGCCTTAGCACCCAGGCCTACCACTGGTTCCCACATTTTAGTATGTATTAGAATCTTCTGGAAGCCTTGTTAAAACAGTAGTGGGCCTCACCCCCAGAGTCTCTGATTCAGTAGGCCTGAGGTAGGAACTGGGGAGGTACATGTCTGTTGAACAAGTTTCCAAGCAATGCTAGTGTTACTGGTCTGAGGACTGGATTTTGAGAACTCTGCTCTATACCACTCATTCAAGTATTTATGGGCACAGTGATGCACACCTGTGATCCCAGTGACTCGGGAGGCTGAGGCAGGAGGATCAAAAGTTTAAAGCCAGTCTCGGCAATGTCCAGGTACTAAGCAACTCAGTGAGACCCTGTCTCTAAACAAAATACAAAATAGGGCTGGGGATGTGACTCAGTGGTCCAGTACCCTCAAGTTTAATCCCCGATACCCCCCTCTCAAAAAAAAAAAGAATTTGTTCAACATAGCCTGACTTTCCTGAGCCAGAGACCAAGATGCTGAAAATTCTCCCCGGCACCCAAGCCTCAGTGCTGATATAAATAACATCCCATGTTGATACAGGGTATATGTCTCCAAGAATTTAATTGACCAATGATTTCCACTGGCTCAGATCCTTTGTTTTCCAGTTGAGCAATTTTATAGACTCTTATGATCTTTTACAACTTGCAATGTAAGGTGACGAGCTTTCCTCTAAATTGAGCCCTGGGGCCTTTCCATGATGTAGATATTGTTTTAGGCATTTTGCCTCAGGCATGGAACTTCCAACCAAAGCCATACAGGGAGAGAACTGAAAAGAGATGAAGTCCTCGATCCAGCTAAGACATTTTTTATCTAAAGGAGAACATGCTTTACCAAAAAAAAATGTTATAAAATGAAAAAAGTATATATAAATAAAATGATCTACAATTCAGATTTTAATGATATTGTGTGACCTTTGGTTTTCTGTCTTATTTTTCCAGGCAATAACTTTAGTTTATTAACTTTATCCATATTTGGATTGAGAATCATCAACAACATCATAGAAACAATCATCTTCTGTAGACATTTTTCTTTTTATCTTTGAAAAAGATTCCATCTAAACCCTGTGAAATACCCAAAGCCACTTTGCAGATAGGATCAAGGGCACGTTCTTGTGACTGGCATTCACGTAAGGACCTAGACGATGGCCAATCCAAAGCAGAGATGCCAATTCCTGCCCTCAAGGTATGTAGCCTGGCACAGCCTGGCTGCATTCCTCTCTCCTCCAGTCAATGAATCCATGAGATCTACTGGGCACCTACCCAAAGGCATATCGTGAGAAAGTTAAAGACGAATCGAGATGTGGTTCCTTCATTCATCCACAGTCTCTGGCTTCTCAGATATAATTTAATGACCCTTAAGCTGGAGAAATTAAAACAGTGCAAATGATTTAAATAGACTCAGATAGGATGCTCAGCTAGCCCCATAAAGGCACTCAAAAGAGACTTAGTGAATGAGAAACATGAATCATTCCAACAAGCTTTAGTTAGCTGAAGCCCTGTAGCTTGACATACTTTTTTTTTCTTTTATGGAACAAAGTGGAAAAAAACTACTGCAAAACAGAATGAGGGTGAAACCTGTAACAACTGCCTCTGGCAGTCTATGGGCAGTAAAACCAGGCAAGGGCTGCTCAAGGTGCCAGTTTCCAGAGTGTTTCAAGGAAACAAGAATGATGATTGAGGCACTGTGCACTTCAAGGAGGAAGTTTTCTAACTTTCTCCCCCCCCAAAACGTCATCTGGCCCAAGCATCTGACCTAATGCTACAGCTGATTTCTATGCTGGCACAAGCTCCTTAAGTTAAGGATGGGTAGAGACTCAGCCTGTCCCTAGACCATATTTTGAGTGATGCTTCCTTAAGGAATAAGAGCTCAAAATCTGGAACCCAGGGGTCTGAGTTTGAATCACAATTTCACTACTTCCACCTGCATAACTTGAGACAAATAACTCTCCCCATCTGGGTGGATTTGTAAAATGATAATACCACCACCTACTTCATCGGGTCATTAAGTGAGAAAATGTCTAACACATTTAACAAATCCTGGCGTAGGATCAGTAATAGAGGTGCATTATTCAACTTTATGATTTTGACGCTCGCAATATAATGGCATGTTACATGGAAAAGGAAACTCAGGGATAACAGTATCCCACCCAATGCAAGATGAATTCTTTCTCTTATGATTTTTTTCCATCATGCTGCAGAGAGCATCAGAAAACAAATATATAATGAGTTAGAGAGAAAGGACAACTAGAATAAAGGTCAGAAGTCCCCAGTCCTGCCGAGTCCCCTAGGGAATTCATTTCATTCTCTGAGCCACAATCTCTTCCTCTTCCCAATCAAAAATAAAGAAAGGAAGAATGAATGCTTTAATAAGATTACCTTTGTTGCCTATGTCAGTCACATCAAATAAAACAGAACATGAATCCACACTCAGCTGCTGAAGGAAGATGCCCCAAATTAGTACTTTGGCCACACAAAGGAGAACCCATACCCTTCCAGGTCCTCAGTCACCTATCATCAAATTTGTTCAGCCATTTGCCAGGCAGTATCCTCCTGGGTGACTTCCACAGCAACTTCCCTCTACATTCTTAGCCAAACAGGGAAAGAGCTGTGAAAGCAATTCCCGGGCTCTGTCACTGTCGATCAGCTCTCCCAGCCGCCTCCGGGAACCCACTCCATGAGTTAATTACCCATCATGAAAAAGCCATTTATCCTCAAATCCCCAAGCACGGAGTCTTTCAGGTTGGTGCCCTTTCGTTTCTGAAACTTGTTGCTTCTAATTGGTTGTGACGTCCACCCTCGCTGTATGCCACAGGATGTCCTCCCTTGCTTCTCTCTTCCTGGATTTCCGAACCTGTTCCCATTGGTATTAATTAGGGGGTTTTCTGGAATCTTTATAGACGACATACATGATAAATGTGATCTTAAAATGTCAGGGAAAGAAAAAGAGGCAGACGCAGACTGACAGACTCTTCTGCAAAGATACAGTCTTTAAATTGGAAACACTCTCTGGATGAAATGGGCATTACTAGAACATTCTGATAAGGAGGAGGGCCAGGTACGAGAGCTGAGTCCTATACTCCAGGTAGAATTTGATATCAGGACTCATTAGAGGTGGCCCAGGTCAGACTTAAATGTGTATAAAAATTAAATGAACAATTTTTCATCTTATTCTTTTACTCCTTACTATATAGGACAGCAGAAAACAAATACATTATCAATTACAAAGGAAAAATAACTAGACCAATGTCTTAAGATGCATAGCCTAGTTCAGCAGGTATAGGTGAAACCTGAGATTCTAAATTTTTTTGAAGAGAGAGAGAGAGAGAGAATTTTAATATTTATTTTTTTTGTTTTTGGCGGACACAACATCTTTGTTTGTATGTGGTGCTGAGGATGGAACCTGGGCCGCACCATGCCAGGCCAGCGCGCTACCTCTTGAGCCACATCCCCAGCCCTGAGATTCTGAATTTTAAACCAATTCCCAAACAGTGCTGGTGATGCTCCATTTTAAGAAAGTGATAGAAACAAGTGGCTGATAAAATGCTAACTTGAACAAGCAAATGAAAAGAGGCAGAGAATTAGTAGTTTCATGGTACTATAATGAAATACCTGAGACAAGCTACTTACAAAAAAACAAAGGCTATTTTGGCTCATGGTCCTAGAGTTACAAGTCTGAGATCAGGAAGCCCCACTAGTTTGGGTCTCTGGTGAGGTGAGCAAATCATGGAGGGAAGTTAAGTCAGAGTAGAGAGAGGTCCACCTCAAGCCAGGAATCAGAGGGAAGGAGACCAAGTCCCACAATTGCTTTCAAAGGCACACACCCCCCCCATGACCTAAGGACTTCCCTCTCAACCTCTCCTTTTAAAAACACAGCACCTGCCAGGTGGTGGCACATGCCTATAATCCCAGCAGCTCAGGAGGCTGAAGCAGGAGGATCACAAGTTCAAAGCCAGCCTCAGCAACGGTAAGGCGCTAAGCAACTCAATGAGACTCTGTTTCTAAACCAAATACAAAATAGGGCTGGGTAATGTGGCTCAGTGGTCACATGCCCTTGAGTTCAATCCCCAGTACCCCCCACCCAAAAAAAAAAAAAAGCACAGCATCTCCCAAGACCACCATGCTGGGGATGAAGTCTTTATAGGAGGACCTTTGGTGGGAACTCAACCAAATCATAGCATGTAGATAAGCTGAAAGATGGTCTAATTCCAAGAAGAGGGTCACAAGAAAGCATCTAGTATCACAATAGACTCTTACAGATTCCTCTTTGTACAGTATATGTTTTCTCTTCTGAACACAAAGCCACAAACAATCATTTCTGTCCCCACAAAGTTGGTAATCTGATAACAGACTCCAAAGTCAACTCATTGGTAGGCAACAGGTGAGACGGGCAGGCTGACAAAGAGAGCTCCCCATGTAGAGTTCCCTCCTCAGCAGTGCCTCCAAAAATCAAAATCAAAGGCCCCACTTCTGGTCATCTCTGTTGCCCTTGCCACCACCCCCGAGTTAAGCAACTCTTTCACCTGAACTATGAGAACGCGCCCCAGCCTGACTCCAAGCATTCTCTCTTCCTCCTACTTCCAACTTCTTCCTCAACAGCAGGCAATGATCTTTCTTAAATGCAAATTGGAACACAGCTGCTGCCCAACTCTGAGCAAGAAAATGGATTTACCCTCCTGCTTAAAACATGGAAAAAAAAAAAAGGTAAAATTTATCAAACGGTGGTTATGAAGACCCTGAACATCAGGCAGTAGGCACGGTGATTCCTGAGAGACGTGAAGCCGGTGAAGATTTCCACGGCTGCCTAGTTTTAGACAGTTCCCAGCGTCAACAGCTCAGGGAAGGGGACCCAGGCAGAGCTGGATGGACTCCCCTGTTGAAACCAAGTTGAGATTCAGGGAGGATGTTCCAAGCCACCAGCAAACACTCTCTCCTAGGTATTGGTTTTCCTGGTTATAAATTCATAGCATTTATAAATCCATAGTATTTATTCTGGGGTGCAGAATGCCAGAGAGGAGACAGCAGCACAGACAGAAGCCCTGGGTTTCAGCACCAAGTATTCGACAGAGTACTGAGCAGCCAGGGGAACAAGACAGCCAGAGGATTGAATCAGTTCCCTGTTCTCATCATAGGCGTTCAGAATCATCCGGGAGATGTGAAAAATTCTGTCACCCAGGATCCAGCCCTCCTAGACACCAGTGAAACCAATCTCCCACTCAGTGGGCCTGTGGGTGGCCTGGCAATGTCCCTTTCCAAGAGTTTCTGGGTGGTACTATAGCTGCTGGTCTGGAAACCCACAGTTTGAGAATTATTGGTGGGAGTCAAGTAGCCGTGACTGTGGGGACAAGAAAGGTGCCAGTCAGGAAACTGGACAGAAGCTGAGAGACTTCCTTGAGCCAAGTCATTATGTTACAAAATACCCCACTGGGGACAAGTCCATTGAGAATTTCATACATAGATGAAGCTAGGTTTTTGCCTCTCTGATTTTTTTAGCGATTCGTCTTAAGTATAGATAAGGAACGGGTGAGGGGGAGAGAGAACAAAAACATTAATTTGGGAAGGTAGAATTAAGAACTTTAGAGATTTGGGCCCAGGACACTTCATACACAAAGCATTCAATGTGTTTAATGCTATGAATTTATAACCAGGAAAACCAACGCCTAGGAGAGTGTGTTTTCTGGTAGCTGAGAATACCCTTAAGCAGGATAAGGAGGGCCCGTGTCAGACCCATGTGATACCAGGCAGAGCACTCTGTGGTCGTTTTCTGCACATATTCATCCTGAGTTTCCCAATTCCTCTACTTTGGAGCAAGGTAGGAAGGAGTGACAGGAGGTCTGGTGCACATAGTACCCATGGAGTGGGCACGTGGGTGCACCCCAGGTCTTGGGAGAGTGGCAGTGGCATCAGTCCACAGCCTTTGGACACTTGAGGCCTCGCTGCAGAAACAAGGAAAAAGCCAGGGCTTGCAGATCCTCTAAGGCTTTATCTGCATTTTCTCTAATACCATCTTCTCATCCTTCCCAAAATGCAGGCCCCGCCTATTAGCCTGACCATCATTTTGACACCAGGAAGAGCAGCCTGGGTACCCAGAGTCAGGTACTGGAGTCCTGACAGCTCACCTGACGCAAAGGAGCACTGTGTACAGAGATAGCTGTCAGAAGAGTGTCACACAGCTCCTGTGCCAAGAAGAGGAGGCCATGCTGAGCAGAGCTTTCCCGGCTTCCACCCACAGGGGTTCAAGTTCCTGTAAACACTGGTTAATGACTCAGTGGTTGGAGGCCAGACTTGGATAAAGTTGGCCAGAATTCTAGTTATCACTACCCTGGAGGAGTCAAGTCTTACTAGCTACCATCAAGACTTCCAAGAATTCCTCTTCCTGGAAAGCCCAAAGAGGTATGGGCCAGGAACATTTTACACATAAGGTACTCAGAATGTGTGAATGCATTCTTTTTTTTTTTTTTTTTAATCTTCCCAAGTACAAAAGGTTAGTATATCTCATATTGAAAGAAAAAGTTAATTAAAGGCAAAGATTTCTGGAAACTCAAAGAAGATTTCAAACAGTTCCTGAACATTGTAGCTAGAAAGAGTCGTGAGGTTGTGGGAAGTTTAAGATTTTCCTTTGCAAAGTAATAGAGCCTCAACTTAGCTTAGTTATGGGGAGCTACTCCCCACTTAATGTCAAAGAATCAATTTGAGTCAGCATAATGCAACGATGACATCATACAGCAAGGTCCACTTGTATGAATGTCATCTTTTGGCAAAGTCACTACTTCCTAATCAACACTTTTCCAATAGCTACAAGAAGGATGATAATCCATCCTATAAATAAAGCTCCTTAAAAAACATGAGAAAGCAAATTATTTGAGCATAAGAAATGACCATCACTTACATTTTGGCATAATGTTTTTTTAAATGAATCTCTAAAACTTTCCTTCCTAGTAATGGCATTCCCCTTGGCCACATCCCCATCCAAGAAACCTCCTACCGGTATGACCCCCATCACTAGTTGGACTAGGATGATATCTATGCTCCAATGCAACAGAGTGCCTTTAGAATTAAGATCCCCAATACCCTGAGAATGCAGCATTTCCCCATCATGCCAAAAATGAAATCTGAAAAGCTCCCCACCCTCCTTGACCTGAAAGCCGGCCAGTGAAACCAGAATGGCACTGTATCTCTGGCCCACACAGCCAGACTGAATATACACTTGTATATTTCCTGGGTTTTGTCTCTGTAAATTGTAACTGCATCAGTAGGCCCAGGGAGGGAGGTTAGCCGCTTTCCCCATTTTGTCCAAACCATGATTTCCATTCATTTTTCTTTTTATATTGTTCTCTCTCGTCTGTGACGTGGGCACGCACCCAAGTCCAGTGTGTTGGAATCGCAGCGGGGCCTCTGGCCTGGGGCACCCTCACAGCAATGCTGCAAACTCACGAGCTCATTGGCATCTTGAATTCTCATGAGAATAGAACCTTCTAGCCAGTCTCAGGAATGAGACACAGGGAACCAACAGAGGGTGATCAGACTGCTAGGAGAAGGAAGAAAAAGTGGCAGAAATCTCTGCTTTTGAGCAGAGAACTGAGGTAAAGGAGTTGTGGCAAGTTGAGGTAATAATGAAGGAGATACTCAGCTGAGATGGAGAGATCTAATTTGAGTTAAGGGTGAAGCGCCATTGTGCAGAGCCACGAACTCCTACTGACATCCTACAGGTATCTTTAATCTGGTTACTGGCTCAAAAAAGGGGGAAAAAAAAGATACACCATGGATTTTTTTTTTAATTTTTACTGCATTTCTATAAAATCTGTTTCCTTTATTGCCACATGTCTCTTCTCAGCAAAGTTTCTGTGGGTTTCTCTCTTTCAACCAAAACAATTAACTTATGTGACATTAAATAACTGCATGTGAGATTCTGGGAAAATAATGTGACAGCTATTAAGAGAGGTCTATCTCCACTAATAACTACAAGGGTCTCTTCATCCCCTAACCATTTTTGGTATGAGTCTCCACCGCTAAAGATTTAATCTTAAAGATCTCACCCCTCACCTTCCTCCCAGGCTGCAGGTAGGACTTGTGTGAGGAGCTGGTACTGATTTACATAATGGTTCTACCAGATTTCAAGCTTATTCCCTTTCCCCAAAATGCATCATGCCCTTTAGAAAATAATCAAGAGAAGGGGCCTTTAACGATCCTTATTTTCCTCCGGGTTTAATGCAGGCAGCAAGGGAGATGAGAATTTGTGGACTAAGCAATTTGCGGAATGGGGTTAAAGTGAGGTATAGAAGGGACAGCCACAAAACCTGCTTGATGCTCAAATACCTGCTGGGAAATACTTTTTCGTCATGAGTGGCAAAGAGCATTAAAACAATGTTCTTGCCCTTAACGAAAGGGGAGGGGCATGAGGGGGCAGCAATGTTTCTATGGTCAAGCAGAACCTGAGATCGTTAAAAGAAGCTGAGCAAGATGGCGGGGTCTCTGGCTCATGCTGGGTAGACAGCTCTGCAGAGGTGACCCTTGTTCTTCCACTCTGAAGGGAATTGCTGGCTCAGGCCATGAATTCCCTCTCGGCTGCCCTCAATTCAGAGTCTCGGGGGATTTCAGTGAGCTCTCTCAGCTCCAATTCCTCTCCATAACTCAGTGTGACAAAGACATTTTATTGAGAACAGAGGGTGAAGCCAAGGCATATCTGACTCCTCTCCCCTCTGGGGAGGTCAAAAGCCAACATTCCTTTCTGTCCACTCCCTCAGGCCCAGTTCAGGTTGTAAGCATTTTTTCAGAAAAAAATTATTTCCGGCCATCTAACTGGTCTCTACCTCCAAACTCCCCTCCTCCTTCCATCAATCCTCCCTGCGGGTGCTCTAAACATCTAAAATGAAACTTTTCCCATCTATGGTTTCCTTTTGGTCATAGAATGAAGTCCTAATCTCTCAGCTCTGCCCCCCAGACCCTCCACAATCTCACTCCCACCCACCAGTCCATCTTTAAATCTATTATGCTTGAACATGAACCCATACTCCACAGCTCATGATCCCCGGGACCATCCATGGGGTTCCCTTCCTCTAAGCTCTTCCTCTTGCCATTTGTCCTCCAGAGGTGCCTTCTCCTACCTAGCAAACTCAATTTCAGACCCTAAGAATAATGACATCATGGTATTACCAGGCTGCCTGGAAAGTAACAAGTTCAGACTTGCATAATGTTGAGTTTGAAGGGTATTAGAGCTTCCAAAATCCTGTTTTAGTGGCTGGGGAAATAATTAATAGATATGGGAAGGAGTGTCAAAGCCAGTGATATAGATTTAGGAGTCTTTGTCACAAAGATGACAAACAGTGGAAACATGAATTATTTTATGTCTGCTAAGGGAGGAGGTGCATCTGAAATGATTTATGTCACCCAAATCAGATTCATTTTTGGAAGTAAAGCTCTCATTTCATATATTGTTCTTCTCAAAATCCTTTGGGCTCCTTTGGACCTACCAAAAAAAAACTGAATTACTAATCATGACTTGATGAACAAAAAGGTGAGCAGCCTCACGAGTTATATCAACACTCATATTCCAAGATGTGCTCCTCTTTTGGGGACACTTATTAGGGTATCACACCCAGTCACCTTTACAGCTGTCAATTTTATGTTACTGTGTATCTATTCCTCAGAACAGAGTGTTGAACTTCTCCTTCACCTCAAATTTCCATTATCTCAGTGGAAATAAGGAAAGAGCTAGATGGTTTCTTGAACATTCATCCAGGCCACGTTCCCCAAGCTCAATATTTAAAAGGCATGAAGTGGTTGTATTAGTCATAAGAGGCAAGGTTATGCTAGGGTAAAAATCACCCCCAAAATCACAGGGGCTCACAGCAAATGTCACTCATTTGTGCTACAAGTCTGTCAGTGGTTGCCAACAACTCTGTTCTGGGTTCTTTCATTTGCTAGCAGAGCAGTTTCTACCTGGTCTCATGGCAGGGGAAGAAAATATGAATCAGCCAATGGCTTCTGTGCAGAAAGAACATGGGTCACTTGTGCTTGGAAATGACACATTTCACTTCTTGCTCACGTCATTGACCAAAATCAAATCACTTATAAATGTGATGGGGATGTTAAAAAAATATATATCAGTTCTTCCACAGGAGGGCCAGCAAATCAGCAAATATCATGATCAAAAACACAATTCTCTTGCAAGTATGGACATCAGACAATGTCAGAGTCCGCTCTTATCTCTCCACGGGTTAAGTACAAGCCACACACCTTCATGCCTTAGTGGTCAGGCAAATCACATAAATATGTGAATCAGCCAGGAGGAGAAAGACAATAGGGAGAAGGGAGGCCTGAGACAAACAAGAAAGAGCATAGCCTAACCAAGAACAGGAAAAGAATTTTTAAAATAGCCCAAACAAAATGGTCACACATACTACTTTATGCCTCTTCACTGAAATCAAGAATGATTCTGAGAGTGTATATAATTTAATGAAGAAAAATAATTATATGCCTGAAATCACATATTACATTCTTAGGCACTGGGCTAGCCAACTATCAGTACTAACTTAAACCCACAGTTGTCTGCCCTTTGATATTTAGGTAAGACTGCCCCCAAACCTCTGCCTCATGTTCTATAAGAGAAACACCACTTCCTCCAGAGTTCTGTGAAAACAGAGGCTTTAGATCTCGTCTCCTGTCTGCCCAAGTCACTTGCACTGAACTCTCGATGTCATTGGCATCTTGTGTCCAGAATTCTTTCCTCCACAGGCTGTCACACCCGGAACCTGGCCTCCTGTCCACATAGCATGGAAAGAAGATGGGCAAGGGGGAGGGTAGGACTTGGCAGCACTGACGCCACCTATGCCCAGAGTCACTCATCCGGTTTACTCACCGTCCCCCTCTCCTCTCTTCCTCTCACCCCTGAATCTGGGTGGTTCTTGCCCAGGATGCTCAACTCTTCCCTTTTTATGCTGTCTCATTCCAAACTAGGAAAACAGCATTGTCCTCCCCCCCACTCCCAGAGTCATCCTCTAGCAAAGGAGGTCCCTCCCCAAGAGGAGGAGCTCCAGGACCCGTTGTTACAGCAAAATCCTGGCGCATTAGACTCACGAGAACTTCAGAGGTGGACCTCATCCTTCTAAGTTCACAACCAAAGTGGAAGTCGAATTGATTATCACAGGGCAGTTCCTCTTCCCTGAGGTTGGTGATGCACCCCGCCCCACCCTGCCGTATCGTGGAGCATCCTACAGGGAAACACTGGTCCTTCCTTATCCTAAGCACAACAGTGAGTGAGTGAGTGACGGGGAAGCAGCCCTGCAGGCACATGTAAGTACTAGGGGTTCCATGGAAGTCTTTGCATCTCTAAAATCCCCCTTGAGGAAGACACTGTCTTTTCTAAGACTAATTTGTCTTTGAGTTATGTGAGAAATACTTCCTAAAGAAAGTATGCTGCTTCTGAGTCAAAATTGTCCCTCTAACATCTCCATGAATAAGCCAGTGTCACTGCAGAAGAGCACATGCCCAAGAGCCCAGGAAACAAAATACAGGAGTACGACGTAGTTGATGGTAGGATAATGACAGGGACTCAGCACCTCTCAACTCGGAGCCACATAAAGACACTGAACTGCATAGCGAAGTCCCCAGTCCAGCCCTCTGGAATGAGACCCTGGCAGGAGTCAAGCCTGACCACCACCATTTTATCCAAATTCACTGCTCCCTTTCTCTATCATCAGGGATCGCCAAGTTGTCACCTGAACTTATTCTTGTACTATCAGGTTAAGCAACATTTATTGTGCACCTACAATGCATGTGTTCCACCCCAAACACTTGAGAAACAGTGAAAATAGAAGTCTCCACCCCAAGAACTTCACCTTCTGATCAATAGATTCATCACACAACATTAATACATTAATTGTTAGGATATTATAGGGTGATGATGCTAGAGAGGAAAAATAGTCCAGAGAAAGATTGCCCTCCTTTAATGTTCTCTGTAGAAAAATGTCAATCATGTGGATTAGCTCTGCTATTGAGTTTCTGCTTCAATTCAGTCTGGCTTCTTCTTAGCTGTAGGGGGCTGTCTGGTGCATTATAGGATGTTAGCATCTCTCCCCACTAGCTATCCTTACTACACCTCCTCCCCCAGCTGTGTCAACTAAAACCATCACCAGACATTGTCCAATGCCCCTTGGGGGACACAATCACCCCAGCTTGAGAACCACTGGGATACATGGAGCATCTGGGACTCCAAGGAAAGAGCTGGCCCTCACCTTTACTCACCTTTATTCACTGAAATTTAAAACCTGCCTTTACCACTTAGCAGCTTTGTAAAATGTGTAACTTCAGTCCAGTTTAACTGCTCCAAATATCTATCTACAAAACAGGGACAATAGTGCTTACCTCTGATGCTGGTTTTAAGCATTAAATAAACATGATGTAGGTAAGTCACCTGGTACACATCACCAGTGAATTGGTAAGTTTTCCAGCTCAAAACTACCCACAAGCCAGGGGCAGTGGCACACACCTGCAATTCCAGAAACTCAGGAGGCTGAGGCAGGAGGATCACAAGGTTCAAAGCCAGCCTCAGCAATTTAGCAAGGCCCTATGCAACTTGGCGAGGCCCTATCTCTAAATAAAATATTTTTTCAAAGGACTGGGGATATGGCTCAATGGTGAAGCAACCCTGGGTTCAACCCCCACCCCCCAAAACACACACACACACACACACACACACACACAATCAGTGAGTAGCTCACTTTTTCCAGCTGGTAATCTTCTGATAAAGATAAGCAGACACAATTACTTTTCTCATAAAAGGGTAGACCTGGGCCCTAACAGATTAAGTATCCAAAAATCACAACTAGAAAGTGGCAGAGTTAAGACAGACCAGCCAATTGTGAAGCATCCAAGTCCCAGGTCTGTGCACCTCCTCTCTGACGGCACCACCTAATTTTCACTTGCTTTCAAACATTTAGGAACACACCTTTGAGGCAGAGCACGACACGCTAGTAGAGGAAAACATTTGGGTCATAGTAGTCATTCCTAGAAATTGACCAAACTTGCATGTGACCTTGATCGCTACAGTTCGAAGTACCTTCCCAAAAACCTCTGGAAGGAAGACCCTCCCAGAGCTCCCACCATACCAGGCTCCAGCCTGGCCACCCAGCACCGTGGGAGCACGCAAGCCCAGAGCAGACAGCACCATGCCTTCGGCCTTTCTTTTGGCCACATTGAAAGTCACTAGGACAGAGTTTCTACATCTAGAAACTCCAGCAGTTTAGAAGCTCAGCGGCAAACCAAGATTCAAATAACCAAATGACTTAAAGGGGAGGGAGAAAGGAGAAAAACTACAGCAGTCCCGGGCCAATGGCTTTGGGCAGGTGCCCACACCCGCCTGTTGCCATTTTAACAAGACCAGAGTCCTCCTAACACTAATTCCGCCCCGGATCACTGCTTCCCAGAGCAATAACATAAATCCACCTAACATTTAAGTAAAAGGATATTGAGCTTGGCAGATCCGTGCCGTGTATGTTTGCCTCCTGGAGCGATAAGGTCACCCATTCAAGATCCACCAGGAAAGGTGGGTGGAAATGCGGAAAGTCCCAACATGAGGTGACAGGCCTGATACAGAGATCGGAGGCAACCTCTGAAGAAATAAAGAGTCATTGAAGGGGAAGGGGGCGGGGGGCATTCAAGCCAGAGGCTTCTAGGAAACACAAACATGAAGTGTTCAGCTATCATTTTAAAAAGTTACAAAAGTAAAAAGAATAAAACAGGTCAAAATGCATCCAGGATATAAAAAGGCATTCTGAGGTCTGGAAGACCCTGAGAAGTGGGGCTTTCATCCTAGAACACTGGCATTCAGCTTCTCAGAGCTGATCAGGTGGGTTTAGCAGGTCAGTTCACATCCTCCCAAATCTAACTTGCACCCAATTTTCCAGACCAAACAGCCATTTCCATCATTGCCATGTGCCCCAGAAGCTGGCTAAAACAAATCACAGAACATACAAAGAAACAAGACAATCCTTCCATCTTGCTGATTGGCATGGGAGTTGGTACCACATCTTTGGAGGGCAAGTGAGCAATTGGGGCAAAACTTATGATGAACATTTCATTTGAAAATTCCACTTTTAGGAAAGTATCCAAAGAAGAGAGTCACTCATGGGCAAACTTAGATGTATAAGTATATTCTTCAGTCTCTTAGGAAAGAGCTATAAAAAGACCAAGAGCATTTCAAATGGACATCAAATGGCATCTGGTTAAAATATGTCCACATGAAATAGTCTCATTGAAAAAGATAAAGCAGGTCTACAGGTACCATAGCAGAACAGGAAACCTCCAACATGTATTGTTAAGTGAAGAAAAAAGAGCAAGATTCAAGATATATTATTATAGCTGTTGCTTATATAAAAGAACAATGTATGTTCTTTTACATATGAATGGACACACAATCCTATCCACAAACATGTTAACTCTGGAAGAATACATAAAGGTGTACAAGGGTAACAATAGATGCCTTCCTAGAACAGAAGGAACTTCTTTTATGTTATTTGAATATTACAGTCTTTGCAGAATTTAGGATAGATGAGAGTTTTTAATGTAGGTAATTTTGTAGATTTCATAACCAGGCTATCCCATGGAGACCCATCAAACCTATATATCCAAGCAAACTCCAACCCATCTGGTGACTATAACAGGGATTAACAGAGAGCCCTGCAAGTGAATATCCTTAACTTCCAGTCATCTGTATACACAGGATAAAATTTTGCATGCTATCTGCCACAATTTATTTCCATTCCAAGGCATATTAAGCCTGACATATCAACATCCTTTTAAGGCAGTTCACCAGACCATTGGTTTGCAGTTAAAACTAATTTTCAAATTACTTTAAACAAATATTCAAGCAATGTGATTTATAAAGGTAGACCTACTTGCCCAAGAAAAAACATTTGCAAGTCAAATAATGGTAGTTTACTGGAGCCAGTGCTACACCTTGAAGACAGAGGGAGGGCACATCCTTTCCAGGTGGCCAGTAAATGAGACTAATAGTTTAAGGTGCAGTCTTCGTTGGATCTCTTCCCTGCTCCCCCAAGCCCACCTGATCAGGGGTCCATTTCCATACCCCCACTGTACCCCCCAGCACATCAATTACCCTGCTGTGTCATAATTACCCATTTACCCACCTGCCCTCAGGGTGGACCCCGAGCTGCTCAAGTTCCGGGGGCCACATCATCATTTCTCTGCCATTCACACAGCATGGGGCCAATAAACATCGACTACATTGACTACGGCAGTTTCCATTAACCCACACAGGGATCATCAAGCTCACCCTGAGCATCTTTGACCTTTGTACGGCATTGAGTATATATCTTAGTGTGTCTAGTACTGGGGGCTACAAAGGAGAGAACTCACAGGCAGAAGTTGGAATCATTATAACTGTGACCTGAGGCCAGTTACTTTAGCCCCAGGAACTGTTTTGTCACCCATAGAGCTGAGACAGCATCAGCCACCTTGCCAGATGGAAGTGAGGAGGAGATGGGACGTGGGTGTGACATATCCACCTTGCACATGGCAGCCACCAAATTGACATAAATGACCATCTTTTTCTTGACTTTTCACCTGCAAGAGATGAGCCCCTCTGGAGTAGCCATCCTCTCTCACCTTGCACATATTCACAGTTGTACCTTTTGCATACCCAGAGCTCAACAGATAGAGAAAATACAACTTCAGGGTGCTGTCAGAGGTCAGCAGGAAACCAGGCTCCACTGATTGTTTAACTGATGATCCTGGACAAGTTTCCTCACCACCAGGTGAAAATTTCTGACCTGTAAAATGGTTATGCTAATAATGCTTATCTCAGAGTCAGGATAAGGATTTTAAAAGATGATAAATTTAAAGCAAAAAGCTTAGCCTAAAGTGTCACCAAACAGTAGTCCCTTTTGTTTACAATAAAACAGAAAATGCTTTACACCCTGCTGCTTTGAGACATGAACACAGCTCATGCTGTTATTACTTTTTCTCTTGGCAGGGGAGAGAGGAGGGGTGCAGGATGAGGAAACAGGTTCTACTGAGAAAAGCTGTATGGGGGGTAACCTGCCAGCAGCCCAGCTTTGAGGGTTGCAGGTATAAGAAGCAACTTAGCAAAACATTCTTCATCAGTATTTGCTATTCCAGGGGGGCAGTCACTGACGGACTACATCAGAAGGTTACACAGCTGCTCATTGACCTAGGTATTATTTTCTTGCCATTTCATAGATGCAGGAACATTTCATAGATGCCAGAGGTTGAAGAACTTGACAGAGAAAAACTAAAAAGTGGTAGAGCTGGCCCTTAGATCTAGATCTTCTAGACAATGAGCTCCAGTGATCTCTGTACCACATCAGTCTTTGAAAATAAAAATGAGATCAATAGTGATTACATCAAGCCATGTGATAGTAGGTGACATTTCTCAAAGTATAATTTCACCATGTTAAAAACATAACTCCATACAAATATAGAATGAACACGTGCCAATGATTTAATAAATAAGGAATCCAGCAGGACAGTGACACAGGTTCACAGAGTGTTTGAGGAGAAGAGATTTATATATAAAAGAAGATGTGCCAAAAGAAGTTTGTTAAACTTGTTAGAGTCCAAAGGGGCAATAAAACTGGAACCTTGGAAGTAATCCGTAGTGGACAGCAATCATTTATATCCCCAGCAAAGACCCATGAGTGAACATGTAGCTTCAGAGTCTGGATCCTTAATAATAAATAGCAAGACCAGCAGTGGTACATGCCCTAGATTTAAATAATCCTTGGGTGGGCTAGTCAGACTGCTTCAAAATAACATTTAAAAGACCTGCAATCACTCTTTCCCAAGTCTAAAGAATTGTTTAAACATTTTTTACTTGGCATTTGGTGGGCATTTTAGCACCTTATGTATATTAATTCGTAGGATTACAGCCCTATAAGATGCTTGCTGTGATCTCATTTTTACAGTTAGAAAAAGTGAGGCAGAGATGGTTTCTGTGACTCAACCCAAATCAAACAGCAAGTGGCATAGCAGGGATTTGAGCCCCGGCTGATGACAAAGCCCTCATTCTTAATATGCCATTCTGCCTTCTCAAGTAATGGAAAAATCTACTGTAACAGGAGGGATTGTAGTCCATCATGATTAAACCTCCAACAGCCAGCTCCATGTCAGACAGATGGACATTCAGTAAATGTTTGCAAGTTTTGCTTTTTAAATTTAGAGCTGAAACTAAAGAATGCTATTCCTGAGACAATGAATTATTAATTGCCATTATGTGCCAGAGAGCAAGCTGGTTCATGAACTTACATTTTGAGAATCAAGTTGAGCTACCCCAAAGTATATAATCAGTAAGCCAGCAGAGGGGACATGACCCTGCCCCCTTAGAACAGCATTACAACACTGAGAACAAAATTAAACAAGGACCACAAACAAAACAAGATCTTGTTTTATGATTGGGAAAGAACAGAGTGGTATTAAGACTAATACAGGAACTTATATGGTCCAACAATCAGTTGTTGGAGAATGACACTTGGCCATCTGACTGTTTGGTCCTTAGGTATCATTTCAGGATGCCTCTTGACAAGTCTCTCTTCCTAGAAAACCAGAGGACAATGACATCTCTTTCCATTTCAGGCCAAGAACAAAGATTACCCTGGTTCTAATCTTATAAATATATTGCAAGATCCAGGCATGGTGGTTCACACCTGTAATCCAAGTGGCTCAGGAGGCTGAGACAGGAAGATCACAAGTTCAAAATCAGCCTCAGCAACTTAGCAAGGCCCTCAGCAACTTAGGGAGATGCTATCTCAAAATAAAAATATTTTTAAAGAGCTAGGGATGGGGCTCAGTAGTTAAGTGCCTCTGGGTTCAACCCTGGTACCCTAGACAGACAGACAGACAGATGATAGAAGATAGATAGCAGGGATTTAAGTGACTGTGGAAGGGGACAACTAATTCAACCAGGTGGGCTTCTACCTTCTCATCAAGATACCCAATAGCACTGTGCCATGGCAGATGTTCAAATAATGTTTAATGAATTCATCCATTTGAATGGACAGATTAATGACTTTCAAAAATTACAAATCCATCTGTTGCAAAGTTTAAAGGCAACCGTAATATTTTATTATATGTACTAGGTGCCCAAGACATCTTTGAGAACTTCATCTTCAAGTGGAGGGAAGCCTCAGCTCTCAAGTGAAGTGCCCTCCGCTGCTCCTGACTTATCGAGGACCATGGAAAGAGTCTCACTTAGCAAGGAAAGTAAGGTGCTCCTCCAGGAAGAAGGATGGGGCAGTCAGTCATACTTCTCACCGTTCTGACTCGTATCCCCTACTGAGAAAGGAGGCTTGTGCCAGCTAGGAAGCAAAGAATGGGACCCATGGAAGTCACTGAGTAACAGCAAGCCTGGCAGACAAGAAGCCAGTGATGTATTTAGCTAAGACTCTTCTGTGTAGACATGCCTTTAAGAGCTTTAGCTAATGCAGCCTGGGCCACAGGACATGAGTGCTAATGCTCAGGAGTCTGCCTAACATGCTGACAGGCAGCACAGCCTCCTTCTGGGCTCCTCCCCAGAACTTACACCCTATGATCCCTTGCATATCTCAAGGCTGGAGGGTGCCCAGTGCAACTTACCCCTACCCCCCCCCCCCCCCGAGCCTCCAGTCACCCAGCAGGGCCCAGAGCACAGACAGGACTCCATCAACACTCATCCTCTCTTGCCACAGGCCCCAACTTGGGCTCCTTCCACCTAGAAGTTCCTGTTACAGCAAGTGGGTGAAAAGGAGCAAATTGCCGTGCCTCTCAGCTTAAAGAAGAGCTTCGGTTACCTCACCCTGACAGAAAGTCAACGGGAAGCCCTGTGATTTGTGGTGCCCGGCTTTATCAAGCAGAGATGGATGGCCAAGGTCAGGCTGGCCTCAGGATAAGGTGGCCTTAGTCTAAGAAGCCCTTGTGGAGGCGAGGAGAATGGAACACAGGGATATTCAATGCAGCTTGGGGCCCTTTATGTCTGAGGGTGTGGCCCACCGTAGTCAGACTTCAAGTTGGCTCCTAAGAGATGGAACTTTAAGTCTCCCTCGTTTCAATTTTTTGAGGTTTCAATTAGATATATCTAGTTCTCAAGTTATGCTCACACAAAACTAATTTAGATACAGTGGGCAGAAATGTGAGAAGCCAATTCAAAGAGGGGTTTTCAATATGGCTTATCTACCTACTGTGTGGGTTGGGGTGGGGTGTGGAAAGAGAGGGTATATCCAGGTTTCAGAATTATATGCAAATTAAACACCAAGACACCAAGTAGGCCAGAGACAGACAAACCCTACCAGGCTCTGCAATGCGTCTTCCTGGACTTCAGCCACACTCATTCACACATTTTATCTATAGCTGGTGTCACCCATGGCTGCTTTTGCACTAAAGTGACCTGGCTGAGTAGTGTGACAAAGTGAGCCACAAAGCCCAAAATATTCAACATAAGGGACTTTACAGAAAAATGTGGCTGACCCCCAATCGAGGCTCACAATGTGCTTTTCATTCAAGTGAGCAAGACATTTCCTTGCACAGTGCTGCAGAAACCAGAACAGAACTCCTTCACATACAGTAATGTTAAGGCAGTAGCACCAGAAATAGAACAATGCCATCATTTTTTTTTAAACCAATCCAGTTAGAGTTTCCCCTCACTTGTGGTTCTGTTGGAGCCACTGAGCTATTGGTCCCAATGCAAGAGAAATACTTGTCTTCAGCAAGACAACAGGGTCCAAAGCCAGGCTATGACAGAGGTTTCCAAAAAATTCTTTATCTCCAACTAAACATATCCAGCCTCAGGACAGCTGCTTCCATAAAGTATCACATCTCCTCCCCGACACCCAATGGCAGGTTATAACCTAAATAAAGGAACCAAATCCAAACAAACCTCATTTTTCAGCATATAGGAGGGACTTTGAAAACCTTGCTTAAAAAACTAGAGCCATCCCTTGGTGTGCCTAGAGAATTAGTTCTGGGACTTCCAGCAAAAAAACAAATCCAAGGATATTCAATTCTCTTATATAAAATGATGCAATACTTATATACAATACCCTTTATCCCTAGGTTATAATATTCAATACCATGAAAGTGCTGTTTAAATAATTGTCATACCGTATTGTTTAGCAAATGAGAAAAAAATGAAGTTGGCACATGTTCAATACAGGTGCAGTTTGTTTTTAAATGTTTTGTACCGCTGGATGGTTGCATCCTCAGATGGAGGGCCCACAGGTACAGAGAGCCGACTGTATGCGGAGGCCCGTGGGCGGTCCTTTTTCAGACCATAACTTCTAGTTAATACTGGCTCCTTCTGTTGTCACTGCTTCATTACCTCAATCCCAGACTAAAAGTCAATCTTCTGGCCTCTGCTCATTTATTGCCCATGGCCGGAAGTCAGGCATGGATGCAAGATCTCAGGGGAAAGGGGAGAAAGGTGTTAATAAAACATACACGCCAGAAGAAGGAACACCCCACTTCTCGCCTGATAAACTTGTAGCTCATTCTTTTGTTCTCTCTTTAATTAATTTGTTCATTTGCTCATTTAATAGATATTTAATAAGCACCTAAAACATGCCAAGCATTGACCTAAATTCTGGGCACCCAGGAGGTAAGAAAACAGACGGTCTACCTCCTGGGGCTTCTGTTCCAACATGTGGAAGGATAATAATAAAAAGTAAATAAGTAAAAATTGCAAATCCTCATCATTGCTATGAAAAAAAAAAAACACTGGGGAAAAGTTATAAAGGGTCACAGGGAACCTACTTAGAATTCTCCTTGCCTAGCACATTACAGCGGCCCATAGATTAAGCACCCTTTTAGTGGTGCTTGCACATGAAACAAAAACATGAAAAATGCTGCGTATGTCATCTCTTCTATGCACCATATAGGAGCAACCTTAATTTGGAGAGCAGGACTAAAAGGAAGAAAGGAAAGACCTGGGAGCCACCCCTTGCCTCCAAGGAGATGAGCGACAGAACAACAAATGCTCCTTCAAGAGCATTTGCAGAGACAAGGCATGCACTTTACAAATTTCTGTTTTGGAAAGCTCATCTGGGAATGAGAACCCAGTGGTTAAGAGAACAGGATCTCAAATGCGACATCCTGGGTACAAGATGAGATTCTGGCACTCGTTTGTTATAAATCGTCCAGAGAGTTCTTAAGTTGTCCAAACCTCAATGCCTCGTCTTTAAACTGCATATAAAATACAGTGCTTACTTCTCAGAGTTATTGCAAGGATTCAGTGAATTAGCATAATGAGAACCACTTAGCATTGAGCCATGAACATTGCACATACTCAATAAATGATAGGGTCACTTATGAACTCGATGCAAAAGAAACCAGTAGAGGAAAGGGACCAGGGACGAAAAGAAGGGAGGGAGGAGAGAGAAAGGGGGAATGGAAAAGTACCAGGGAATGAAACTGGCCAAATTATATCATGTACCCACACAAATATATCACAATGAATCCCATTATTATGTATGATTATAATGCACCAATAAAAAAATTTTAGAGACCCTTTGTGCCTTTGTTTTCTTGTCTATGTTATAAAGATAACAATTCCCAGCTCACTGGGGCTGGAGAGAAGATTAAAATGACTTAATCCACATAAAGTACCTACAACATTACTGAGTATACAATAAGGTCTTGATGAGTGTTAACCCCGACTTAGCTACCATTATTAACCTGATCAGCTGCTGTTGACAAGGAGGTGAAACTATCTCACCTTAAAAGCAGAAAGAGTGTGTTTGAGTCCTGGATATCTGAATGAAATCTGCAAAGGAGTCCAGTTAGCTGAGATAGAGCCCCCAGTCCACTGGTTCCTTTGCTATAATGTTTCAGTAGCATTGCATTCATTTCTGTAAATGATACAAATTTTTTTTCCTGCATCATCTCTTCAAACACAACTCCATGAGATAGATATTAATATCTCCTTTTTACACAGGGGAAAAACAGGTACAGATATATCAACTAACTTACCTACATGGGTAGCTAGAGACCTAGCTGAGATTCAAAGCATATACATGTAACAACCAGGTAGACCAAACACATACATCAATGACAGTCTGCCTCAGAGTATGTTTCCTGGGCTACCTGCCTTAGGATTACTTGGGGTGCTTGTTTAAAATGCAGATGACCAGACTCCACCTTTACTGACTGAATCAGAGACTGTGTGGAGATTAAACAGTGGTTTAATACATTGGTGGAAGGCATCTTGATTTCTCAGGGAACCAGAACTCAGCAGATGCCTGGGCGTAGGTATTCACCATTAGGTTCACTATCCACCAAAATAGGTTCATCAGATCAATGGAATATTATTTGCCGGTTCACAATCCTCCAAAGTGGAATGAGAAAGAGGAATAAAGGAAGGACAGTAAAGCAAGAAAAAAAAAGTTATCAAAAAACCATTAACCAGTCTTACCTGCCCCCCCATCCCCATCCCCATCCCCCGCAGTCTCCCGATTGGAACCACCAATTCTATAACCTTCTAATAGCAAATCCAGAGCAAGAAGGGTTAGACCACCTGGCTTAGGAACATTCCAAGCAATTCTCCTTTGGCCTGCCTGCACAGTGTGGCTCAGAAAGCCACCGGCAAATGGTGTTTATGTAAGTTCTTTATTTTAACAAACGATTTAAGGCAGATCCTCTGAAAGCACCTTGAGTTCCAAGAAGAATCAAGTTAGATAATGAGAGGTTATTAAGTGTAGGTTCAATTTCACCTTTCCCACTTTTTCTCTGAATTGCTTTCCTTTCCCTCATTCTAAAATGACATTTTCATTTTATTCTCACACTGGAGTTTGTTTGGGCTCCCCCATGCCCGGGTGTAATGCTTTCTTACGGCTCCTTCCTTGACTTGTGTTTTATTTATGACACTTCAGCCGCCATTAAGCTTCTCCCCAGGAAGGTTTAATCTGGACATTGCAGCCTCGACTCTCTGCTGACCCACCACCAGGAGATGACGGGCAGATGTCCTCATTATTTCACAGTCACTGTCCACCTGTGAGAACAGCATATCCGCAGAAAGCGAGGGAGCAGCGGCGGCGAGCACTAGATCAGGACCCAGCTAGGAGGAGTAATAACAAGACCTCAAGCTGGGTTCACATTCTACCCTAAGTCCTCTCCTCCTTTTATGAATAGATCCAGAATACATTTTCCACAGTGGTTGTGGCCCCCTGAGCTACTAGGGGAGTGGATTCAAACAATCCTAAGAATTTTGACAACACCCAGCATAACTCAAGATTATTAGAGAAACTGTTTCACAAATATTTTTAGTCCCTGTATTGTCAGGACTCTCCCCATTTCCTCCAGATTTCATTGCTACCATCACCGCTCCCAATCTCCATGGCAACCTGCCCAAGAAGATGAAATTTTCTCATGGGTTACATGTTTGGGGTCTTCCTCTCCATTTGTTATTTCATGATTTATATCACCAAATAAGCCTCAGTCAGACTCCGTGATTTATATCCCTACCTAATAGGTGCTTAAAATACAAATATTTTCAAACCTAAATAACCAAGTTTCATAGATATTGTAAGTTATGACACTGCCCCCCCAAAGCATCCAGAAACATCTGGAAGCAAACACCATAAGATGACAAGTTGAAAATAGGAAAGTCATTTGGCAATACCTGGCCCTTCAGGGATCTTCTGCCTTAAGGAACCAATGTCAGATACAAAGCAGTGGTGGGGGAGGGCAAGGGGGGGAGGGCAAGGGAACTACCAATTTCTCTCCTTTTTGTTTCACTCTACTTTTGTTTGGAAGTTAAACCTCCAAAATGTGGACCTGTAGAATACTCACTCAGCTCATCTTCCTAACTTGGACACCTGGAACAATTAACATTCAGTTGTTAACTAGCAGTAGTGAGCAACCAGCACTCCCCCTCAACCAAAACCATCAGGCCATTCTGCTCAAATGAATGGTTAAGTTATAACACAACTCATAAGAGAGGGATTTCATGACAATATTATGTGACACTACAGCTGTACCTACCCTTGGAACAGGAACTCCCAGTGCTAAGGGACCAAGTCTACTGGCCTGTCCTAGAATGAACCAAGGTCTACTCTCTGTCAGTGACACAGAATTAAGTAACAACCTTAAGTAACAGAGGTTCCCATTTGATTCAATAGGAGATTGACAGATACTTGGACAAAATTTCTATTTCAGACTAGATCTGTCTTGCTTTCGTTTGGGAAAATGAATGCAGCTTTCCTAAGGAAGTTTGGGGTGGGTTGGCGGGATCTCTCTTTGTCTTGGACTATATAAATGGTCACTGGACCTGTTCTGTGATAGGTCTCACCTACTTCTTTGATGCTATTGCACTGTTCAATCGAAAAATATAATTTCTCACAAGCGGGGACATCCAACCATCCATCCATCTGTATAGTTGCTCTTTTATCCATCCAATGTATACTGCCATGTTTCCCAACCTTTTAGCAACACCGCACACATAAGAATTTTACTCCATATTACTCTAATTGTTGCTAAAGGTGGAACAGCCTGACCCTGACCCCCTCCCCTGCCCCACCCTCAGCTGAGTGATCAGTATCTCACCACACCTGTAACCAATTTAGGACACACTTGTGCCCAGACCATCTGGTTGAGACATCTCAGAGTTACTGTGTTACTAGGAAAAACCCTAAATAAACTGTCTAGTGTTGCCTCCACTTAGTCGACTTAAAAAAAAAAAATCCACTAATTTTGGAGGCCCCACAGCTGGGAAATACCTTACTAGTCTCCCCCTGGCTTTGCAATAGACAAGAACTCTGTTAGAATGCCGGCTTCCTGGGTTACCCTTCAGAGCCCTGAAGGTGGCCTTTGCTGAAAACCCCGACTTCCCTCAGGCCTGCAGAGATCCAGAGAGTGACAGGACTGGACAAAAAGGCCTGGCTTCTGTACCTTCATATTGTGTCTGTCCCCGTGGTTGCCTTAACCCATGGGTCGGATTCTGTTCAGCTCTGCATGTAAATAGATCAACTAAAAAATGTTTTGTCCAAAACTATGAGGTTACCTTGACCTAGACGTGCCTCTTCTTCAAGGGTAAAGACACCTCCAGCCACCACGGCTGGAAACATCATCACACAAGGCACAAAGAGATGTGAACCTGAGCTCCTGGAAGATCTCTGCCTGTTCCCAGAGAAGAGGGGGATAGACGTGCTTATTCCTTCCCTTTGCTCTCCTCTCCCTGTCCGTCACTGTTCCTGTGCTCTGGCTCTGACTGTAGCCCCTCAGTCCCCTGGTGTGGGCAAGTTGACTTATCAGTCTGGGCTTCAGCCACTGGATAAAGCCTTTCTTTCTCCTCAACACTCATCTCTCAGACACTGGTTTTTCTGTGGAACGAGCCTCCAAAACCAGGGGTGGTGAAATGCCCACCGAGAACGGGGCTCACCCAGGAAGACACAGGGTAACAGGCGTGCGTCTGGCCTACCTGGAGTCTAGGGCCCAGCAAAGACAGAAGGAACAAATCCTTGCCAAAGTAATGAGTGCCACAAACCGGGAACTGAGTGGGTGGAGCAAGCCCAAAATAGGCAAGCCACCCACACCGAGAGGCCTGTGAGTTAGAACTCAGCAAGCCTCAGGGGTGAGCCAAAGAGGTGGGTTGGAATTCAGCCCTGGGAAGAAGTAGATGATACACAGACAGAACCTACCGAAGGGCCACTGCTCTCTTGCGGTTCAGTCACCACATCCAACTCTTGGAGATCGTTAATCTTGCAGCCCACGTATTTCCCCAGTATTATTTCCAATATTTCATTTTCCTTCACACTCGTATATCATGCAGACATTGCCACACTCACCCAAAAGCAGCAGAAAACTTTGAAGCCAAGAGGCATCACAGCAACTGTGTTTTTGTGAATGTTCATAACGACTGCGAAGGAGGTAGAATGTTCCCCCACTTCCAGGTGGGGAAATGAGGTTCCAGGAAATCATCATCATCCCCAACAGGTCGATGATCTCCACTGGCAGAAGGTGTTAAACTGACACAGAGCTGCCAGGAGCCTGGCACAAAAGTGGGCAGACACTTGCCATCAGAAAGGGACCTCTGAGACCAGAGAGATCCCAAGGTTTGGGCCATTCTGCAGCCTGTGCTGGGGCCGCTGGGCCTTCACCTTTTAGAGTGGAGGTTATTCACAGCTGTTCTCAAACTTGCCTGAACATCACAATCACCTGGAGGGCTTGTTAGCAGCCAGTGTGCTGGGCCTGCCCAGGAGTTCCTGAGTCGCAGGTCCGGGCCAGTTCTGAAAGTTCACGCGTCTAACAAGTTCCCAGGTGTTGATAATCATGCTGCTCCAAGACCAAAATCCTTTTTTGAGAAATGGAGAGATTGAGGCATCATAAGGTGAAGCGACTTGCCCAGGATATCCCTCTGAAAGTTTTGACATAGCCCAAAGTCTTCTTTCTTAAAGCAAAAGGCAATTGGTTCTCCTCTCTTTTCCCCCAATTTTTAATTCATGTTTTTCCTTCATGACAACAGAAAGCCTGTCCATCACTAAAATAAATGGGTTGAGTTAGGAAGTAATTATATTGAAAAAGAGAGCCCGATCATGCTTCTACAATAAACTTGAAGTTCTACGCAAGGTTTAAGCTCTACTTAAATCCTGCTTAAGTATAATAAGCACTCTCATGCCTTCTACTTTGCTCAAGGTCAACACTGAGGAAGTTAATGAAAATCCTGTCTGGGGTCAGGCCTCCAACCAAGCAAGACATACAAAACTTAAGACTCACAGGATTTTTCCGTGTGATTCTCACAGTCTATATATGAGAGGAGAAAAGAGCTCGTGTCCAGTTCAAGTTTTGCCTTGGGCTGCCTTCTTCCTGCTCCAGGTTTTTTGACTTGTAAAGTGAGAGTCACCTCTGAGGTCCTTCAACCAGCTACAAAGCCGAGTTAGAGCAGAAGCAAGACGTCTGTGCCACAGGAAGCCTGGATGACAATGAGTTCTGTTTAAACAGCTCCCCCAATAACTATGGGGAAAGGAACCCGCAGTCCCAAGAGATCAATGTCAGGGGGATGGCCACAAACAGAAGGCAGGCAGAGAGGCGGGGAGCCCGTGGCCTTAGGTCTAAGAAGATGAGGACAAATGAATCAGCACATCTGCAGGGACTTGGTCTGGGTATCCGACTTCCCCCTCCTGAAGAAATGCATCTATGACTCATGGTGGGGTCTTTTCAGGACCATTTTCACTGATAATAATTTTTCATTTATGCTTGGCAAAAAAAAAAAGGAGTCAAAGGATCCTCAAGTATTTGTACAACAAGAAAAGACTGTGAGGGGCCTCCGCGAATTGCTCATTAAGAGAACACTCACTCCCTCCATAGCAACCAAGCATATGCCAGCCTGAAACATTATCAAGTTCACCCCCGATTAGGTAAAAGGATGAAACTGTCAAAGGACCACGGTGCTATCGTTGCAGGATTAACACCTGTCGAGGAGAAAAGGAGCCGATCGGAGGTGCAGAATCTGATTGAGAGTCAAGGTCAGAAGCAAGCAGGTCCTTCTTTTATTCATTTTTTTTTCTACAGGTACCAAAAGATTACATCTAGCAGATGGAAGCTTTTAGCATAAAATAAGCTCCTGTGGCTGCATTTATGTGCAACAACAAGAAATATGTGGCTACAGATGGCCATCTGTTTCTTAATTCTAAGAGGGTGAAGAAAGTTTTTCAACTTTGGTTTTTGGATTTGCTCAATAATCATTATTATTTTGAAGACCAGGCATCCTTAACAACTCCCGTGCTGCACTCATGGTGTCTAAGGTCTATGCATATTGCCTGAGGGTTCTTGCAAAAATGATAATGCCAGGTGTCAACACACACATCTCAATAGCACTTTTAAAAAAAAAAAAGTTGGCTATGTTTGCAAATTAGCACCTGAGCACGCGTTCCCGTTAAGAGATTTATTTGTGCTCGTGTGTGCCTCTTTGCTGAGTGACACATTCCCACAGAAACAGCGCTGTTCCTGGAATTGTGGGAGATGAAAAGCAATAGGGTTTACTGTCTTTATCCCGAGGCTTCCAAAGGAGACGGAGGTGATTTAAAAAGTTAGACCCTGACACCGAAAAAATGGGCACTTTGCGATGACTTGGGATGGCTGTGTTGGCAAGGGCTGCAAAGGTCTTTCCAAGCCCTGCAGAAATGCAGCCCACTGGATCTTCCCACATGGCTACTGAGCAAGAGGCCACTGCTGCGGAGATGATGCCTGTAATCTGCTTGGGTGGAAGGAACAGCACAAGGAAGGACACAGAGCTTGCTGCAGTGGTGTTAAAACACCAAGTCGAGCTCCTAATGGGAGAACACGAGCCAACCCACTGCCCAGGGGAGAAGAGCCTCATCCTGTAGGTCCCACTCCTGCCGTCTCCGGTGACTTTGTCACAGTGCACCAAGTTCCTCCACTTTTTCTGGCAGGAAAAACCCAATACAGTGAAATAGAACAGACCAAAATACTGTGAAAATATCTGTGCCACAAAATTCAAGGGGCATCTATCAAAACCCAAGAGAATACAACTTAGCTAGTTAGATGCCATTTGGAGTTTGCCAAATACCAGCTTTAAGTCAAGTCTACAAAGCAGTCTTTGATGGCTGGAAGCGGGGGCTCCCAAGACAGACCCTCAGGGACAGACCCCCGCCCCCAGGCTTCTCTCCCCTGCATCAGAGAATGGCCAGAAGGGTATAATATCCCGACACCCTTGACCATCATTAATTTCTTTTTTAGTGTTGTCTCTGCAAGGAAAGGATCTGGGTGACAGGCAATTCTGATAAACTAAAGCAGGTTTATCTTTCAGATGGCAGTCTCAAGTCTTTAATCTAACAGTATGAAACTAAATTATCTAGAACAATGCAAAACACAGAACCGTCTTCTTTTCAGAGGGACAGCCCATCTCCACCTGCTGTAAAACAAACACGTGCTAAAATCACCTGTCTCTTTAGACACAGCGTCAGGGCAAAGCCTTTGACTGGGGCTGTTTTATGAGCTGGTCAGCCAGGGGCTGCAGCTCAGAGACACAAGAATCCGGAAGCAGACTCTGTGGCAGTCACAGGTTCCAGAGACAGGTGGCATGAAGTGCCACAGAAAGGTCTATTTGGGGAATTTCGTGGAGTCTTATCATTTGGGATTATTCTGGGAATTAAGATCTTGATTTTCTTGAACTGTTCTCTTTGACACAGCCGCCACTAGCTCCATGGGACTATTTTCATTGAATTGAAATAAAATCGAAGTCCAGCGTCTCAGACACAATTACCATTTTCCAGTTCCTCTGCAGCCACATGCGGCCACTATGTTAGACAGTGTCACATCGTCTCAACAGTTCTCCTGGGCAGACCTGCTCCAGAAGGCTATGCTGAAAGGGATCTCTCAGGTCTGCCTAGTTCCACGTGCTGCGAAGTCAGGACTTCCTGGGTGAAATGCCTGATGGAGAATCTAAAAACAAAATCTGAAGCCAGGAGGGTTCAGATGTGTGAGCTGGTCCTGAGAGCCGTGTATCAGGGCCCCTAAGCCCCAGCTTTGGGAGTCGGAGATTTGTTCAAACCCTGCCTCTTCCATGTGGCTCGGAGGCAGTGACATATCGACTTGTCTCCAAGACTTTCTTTTCTCCCTGTCCAAGGCCTATCCACAGCCTCTGCCCATGACTTTCTTCCCTGGTAACAGAGGCTTTTGATTTCAAAAGTTAACAAAGATCCCTTGATATGTGGGGAACGGATCCCACCACACACATAGGAGATACAGTTCTGTTTGATAAAATATTAAGGGGACTTGGCTGGAGAAAAAAAAAAAATCCTTCCCAAATAAGACAAAGCCTTGTGAGGAGCAGAGCTTTGACTGTTCTATAGCCTTCTTGTTTGATATGTGGACACAATGTCTGGAGCTGCAGCAGCCTTCTTGCAGTCTTAAGGTGTGGAGCATGAAGATAACAGCCAATGCTAAGGATGGAAAAACAGGCCGCAGAGAACTTGGGCTCTCAATGACATCACTGAGCTGCCATGTACTTCTGTACTTTTTATGTGAGAAAAACAAGTTCCTATGTTTAAGCTGCCATAAGTTTTGTTTACTATTACCTCTAATCAAAAGCATTTCAAATCCATATTCTAATTTCTATCAGTTAGTATCAAGGTTGATTGTTTTAATTAAAGACCTCAAATAATGGAAGTTTGAAAGATAGAAGTTTATTTCTACCTCAGATAAAAGAGATCTCAGTTACACAGGCAGGGCAAGAGGGCCTCTTGCTGCCTTTCTCCTGCTCAATCATCCTGGCATTTGACTTCCATTTCAAAATTACCTAATGTTTCAAAATGGCTGCTGGAATCTAACCATCATGCAGATATTCCAGGCACCAGGAAGGATAAAAAGGGAAGAATATGTGCTTTTCCCAGATGAGTTACCGCATATAAGCAGCCAGTCTCAGAAGTTCCACACAACAGTCCCTCTTAGCAGCTCATCCATCTCAGCACAGACACAAGGCATGTCTGGTTGCACAACAACCTGGGAATGCAGTCTTGCAACTGTGAGTCATGACACCCAACAAAGTTAGAGTCCCACCACTCAGAAATAAGGAGGTCAGGGTTCTTCAAGTGACAACTAGCAGATGATTGATTACAAAGTGAAATGAACTGATGTAAGCAGAATGCTTGGCACAGCATGTGACATACCATAAACCCCAAATAAAAGTCAGGAGTGGGGACAGGAGGTCAGTCAAATACCCTGCTGTGTTCACTTTTGAGTCACGATGTACCTGACTGGTCTTTGGTTCATTCCTATACACCCTCCAACTTTTGCCTGCTCTTTGTGATTTTTCCAAATCCATCCACCACGTGCACTATGAATATTTCCTTTATTTCAACTTGAGTTTTAAACTGAAAGTATAAACCCCAAATAGAAACCCAATATTCCCCTAAAACTGCAGAAATTACAACAAGTCACATAGTGCTCGGTTCGGGATGTCACGCATGAGCATCTCACACACCAGTTTGGGGAAGCATTTTTCCTCTGAATCCTCGGGAATAGGTGACATCTGTGATTGATGGCCTGGGGTTTGCTTTGGTCATTAATCAATCTCCACTGCTGTTTATTTGCTTCATCTAACATGTAAGATAGAGACTACTTCTTAAATATATTTAGTAATTAGCAAACCTGGTATTTTCTTTAGTTTCCAACCAACCTTTAATGAGAACTGATGATAAGATGCTATTGTTATAGAATTTACAGCAAATTTCTTTTTTAGGACCCAGACAGAACCCTATTGGGGAATAATTATTAAACCTGCCATTCACTTCAAGGATGTCTTCATATCTTTCATTTCAGTTTGGAATCTGTCTGTGTTTAACTCTCCTGGCCAGACTCCTCGAGTTGACGTTGGTGTCTCCATACCTCGCCACACACTTGACGCTCCATCCCCCTCGTCCCTGGCATCTTCAATCCCCCAGGGTCTTCCTCAGCTGCTGTTGACATCACTGTCCCTCATACATAAACCCACCTGCTGCTCAACATAACTGCCGATCCTCTCCTGAGGATAAAATAAGACCATACTGCACAAGGTCTTGTAGAGGTGGAAAGGGCTGGATGGAAGGTGGTATCCACTAAGCCAATTGCCTGCATGTTGCCGTGGTTCTGAGCATGCGTCCTGCACCCTGGGACACCACTAGTGACATGCTGGGTGACTCTGGAGAAGTTACCAGACCTCTCTGTGTCTCAGTTTCTTCCTCTGTAAAATGAGAATAGCACCTACCAGTGGGTATCGTGGGTACTCAGTGGGTTCACACACATAAATTAGGTGCCTGGCACATAATAAGTCCTTGGAACAGGTTAGCCATTATCCTTATGATCATTGTGCCCAAAGGACAGTGGTTCAGAGAACGGGCTCCAAAGTCAAGGAAATCTGATCTCAAATCCCAACCCCAGGACTCACTAATGATATGTAAATAGGTCCTGAATCCATTCACGTTCCTCTCCCAATGCTAAGGAAATGATGTTTCTTTCTTTATCTCCCTAACAAACCTGCTCTTTCACACAAGCCCTCAGCCCCTGGGCAACAGAGAGTGAGAAACACAAACAGAAACACCTAGAGACAGGCCACCCAGCAGCCCAGACTGACACGGGAGTCAGCATTCCTCGGGTACTACGGCGAGGCTCGCTCACTGTAAATACAAATGCTGCCCCGAGTTTCCACCCAGCCTGCTCCTCCCAAAGCCCAGGAACCAGAGCCTGGGAGCTGGACTGCGGTCACCTGGGGGTGCTGTGGGAAGGCAGCCCAGGACTGGGGTGCCCGGGCCAGGCTGCAGGCTCAAAATGTTACACTACCTGGAGGAAGTCAGACTCCAAAGACCCCATGCTGTGTGGTTCCATTTGTTTGCAATGTCCGGAAAAGACAGATACACAGCAACAGAGAATAAATCCAGGGCTGGGAGAGGGAGTGGGCCGACAGCCAACAGGCTGGAGAGGACATTTGGGGGTGATGGGAGTGATTTTAAGATGCATTATAACGGCCGGGCATGGTGACGCACACCTGTAATCCCAGCAGCTCGGGAGGCTGAGGCAGGAGGATCTTGAGTTCAAAGCCAGCCTCAGCAACAGCAAGATGCTAAGCAACTTAGTGAGTCTCCAAATAAAATACAAAATTCTGCTGGGTATGTGGCTCCGTGGTCAAGTGCCACTGAGTTCAATCTCTGGCACCCAAAAAATTAAAAAGGTGCATTGTGACGATGGCTATAGAACTCTCTAAGTTTACCAGAGTCTTTGAATTGTACCTGTCTGGTGAGTAAATATGAAATGCAATCCAACGTCAGTAATGCTGTTTTTTAAAAGCATGTTATCTCCTAGGCCCTCTGGCCCACACCTGTGATCTCAGAAGCTTAGGAGGCTCAGGCAGGAGGATCTCAAGTTCAAAGTCAGCCTTAGCAACTTTGCAAGGCCTTAAGCAACTCGGGGAAACCCTGCCTCTCAATAAAATATAAAAAAAGGGCTGGGGATATGGCTCAGTGGTTAAGCACTCCTGGGTTTGATCCCTGGTACCAAAATAAATAAGTTTGGGAGTGTGTGTATGTTTGGGGTGTATCTGTTCACTCACAGAACCTATTTCCAAGTTCTTAGTACGTTCAGAAATTCTAGGAATCATGCAGAAGGTTATCAGAGGTCCTCCTTATTTTATTGCACTTTAACCAAAGGCAGATTTATATTGTTAGAAAATTATAGGAATTCTCCACCAATCTTTCACTGGTTGCCAAAGTCAATTTTCCAAATCATAATATTCGAGACTAAAAATAAATAAATAAAAATGAAAGCATTCAGCACACCTGCTTCACTCAGGTGCTTGTGCCTTTTTATAGAATGTTAATAGCTGTACTCTCCCCTGGGTTTGTATAAAAGATGCTGCTTCTTGATGTTTAAAAGCACAAGCGCATCACCTACTCAGAGTTTACGGCTCTCCGTTCTTGTTCGTCAGGCAAAGTCTGATTTACCAGGGAGACGTCTGAGGCACACGTGTACCTCTAATCCCGTGTTCTTTTAAAAGAAATTATTTCAGCCCACATTAGATATGATTGCCCATTCAGAATATACAGTCCAGGGTCTCTATGAGGCCAATTTCCAAAATTGATCTCTTTCTTCCCCCCATACCGGTCCTCTAGCCAGCCAGGTCCCAACTTGCCTGGTCTCCTGATTTTGCTCACCTTGTGCCATGGCTCCTATGACCAAGTCCCACCAAGTGCTTGGCAGCCTGAACCAAGCCTCCTCCCCTCCCTTCCACCCTTCCATCCATCAAATTCTGTTACTCAACATTCAGGGCGATTTATTCTCTGATATGCATTAATTTCAGAATGAGTGGCATTTTTTTTTCTTCAGCATTAGATTACAAGCATCTCAAAGTCACCAGCCATGGCTTCCACATCTTTGAGAGTCCTGGCTCTAGTCTGAGGAACTCATCACCCACGGCACCCTCACTCAGAAGATGGCACGCTGAATTGCCCGCGGAAGGTAAGTTCTCTCTCACACCCCCACCCCTCTCTCCAGCTCAGTGGTTCTGAAAGCTTGGTCCTTAGCAACTGAATCACCTGAAAACCTGTGTCAAATATGTAAATTCTTGTATCCTCCCCCAGCTTGCCTGAGTCTGAAATTCTGAGGGTAGAGCCCAGCAATCCTCTGTCACAAGCCCTCCGGATGACTATGAGGGCACACTTGGGTTGGAGAACCAAGGCCCTGAGTTTAATGCACAGTAGGATGCGTCTCTGCTGTGATTGAGATCAGGGTGGCTACTACCCTCGGCTCCTCCCACAGATGGCCGTGCTTCTAAATTGTCCGCTGCCCCTCAAAACGACCACTGTCACCCTGCAGACATTTTGCCTTTATGGTACCCAGACAGCCCAAAATAAGGAAGGGAGTGAATCAATTGGTCAGCTTCCCAAACTCTTTCCAGAGCTGAGCTGACATTGTGAATGATCACCAGCCGAGATGCTGACGGGACTGGAAAGGTCCCTTTGGTGGATCACATCTGGGCCAGTGCTCCATCAGAACAGGGGTGGGAAGGGTCAGCCTTGGCAGATGGAGAGGTACCCTCGAAGCAGGAAAGAGAATTTGCTGCAGAGCTTTGAGCAGATCTTGGAGAGTGGAATGCAGTGATTTTTTAAACTTTTTATTTTTTTTTTAAATATATAAGAGGACCCAGATGGTCTTTTTCAAACGGAAGACACAATAACAGCACTAATAGAATATAAAAGATTTTGAATTTTTCATGTTTAAAAAGTCACTTAAAGGTGACTTTAAATGCTTGAGTTGATGTTTGGGACCTTTGAGAAGGTAGCGCACTTTTTTGGAATCTAGAAAACAATACACCTAAAAATTCTTGTAAAAAGAAAATGACAGGGGAAAGTTAATGGGTTGCCTCAGACATGGATTTTTAAGATGTCAGAAGGAAGAAGAGTGAGTGGCATTGAGGGGAATGAAAAAAAGTCACCAACATTTATTGAGCACCACTTTTTGCACGGGAAGCTGTATGCTAAGAGGTGACCAAGACCTCCACCTGCAAGCCGCCATCATCTTACACCAGAACTACCACAGGAGCCTCCTAATGGCTTACCCAGGAACAGCACCCCACTTCTTATCCTGCGTGCAGAAGCCCAGGACACCTCTAGAACTTAAAACAGCTGCTGTCACTCCCATACCCAAGATTTCCCTCATATTCAGAATAAAGTCCAAAGTCCCACTCAGCCCTTGGTGAATAGTCCTTCTTATGGTTTGGATCCAAAATGCCCCCCAAAAGCTCATGTGTCGAGGGCTTGGTTCCCAAGGGAGCAGTGTTCAGAGGTGGGTCCTTTGGAAGGGTATGGGATCATGAGTCTCTGACCTCATCAGTGGATTAATCCATGGATGGATTTGTAATTTAATGGGCTATTGGAGACCTAGTTGGAGGAATGCCCTAGAAGGATATATCTTGTTCTGGGCCCTCTCCTTGCTCACCCTCCCTGCTTCCAAGCTGCCATGAGGTGAACAGCTTTGCTCAATAATGAGTTTCCGCTCATAAAGTTTTGCCTTTCCATAGGCCCATAAATAATGCAGCCAACCAATCCTAGACTGACATCATGAACCAAAATAATTTTTTCAAATCTCTTCAATCTTTTCAATTGTTTCTCTCAGGTATTTTGTCACAGTAACAGAAAGCTGACTAACATAATTCTATTCCCTCACTACATCTGAACTCCTGTCCAACTACTCTTCCCCTTCCCCACTTCTTGCCAGTCCTTGTTGCTTCTAACTGCAAGAGAGTCAGCAAGATTTATGGGTTACCTAATGGGTATAATATCTCACTTTATAAGTGATCCCCTGAAGAATTGGAAAATACTCAATAACCTTTCTTCCATGAACAAGCAAAATAATCATTACTATTAGAAATGCAGTTTGCTCATTAAGTCAGCCTCGTGTCATGTGTTATGATATCATTGTCAGCAAGAGCTTTGCTTGCTCATGACTTGATCTAATGAGGTAATATTATGAAGACATTCTTTCTCATTTTAACACCTTTTATAGTATACCATTTTTTCTGAGACACCCTCTTTTGTATGATGTGTTCACTTGGCATCTTTTTACACAGTGGACTTTTTAGATAGCTTAGCTTTTAGTACAGACCAAGACCACTGGTGAAATATTAACTACCCCTTGTAGAGCAATGCCCCTTGCAGAACCTAACTTAGGATATGGTTTTCAAAGGTGTCACATAAAAGTATATCAAGGCCTGGGGTGAAGCTCAGTGGCAGAGAGCTTGGTTAGCTTGCCCAAGGACCCAGGTTAAATCCCCAGCACTGCAAACATACTTATGTATATCTGTGTGTGTGCATGTGTGTGTGTGTACATGTGTGTGTATATATGTGTGTGTGTGTGTGTGTATCATAAAGGTAAAAATCTGAATCTTTATGAAATGAAGGTTGGTGTCCCTTCTCTGCATGTTTGAGTTCCCCTCTCCTTGGGACAGGGGCATCCACAAAAAGAAATCTCCATGCCACACCAGGGGAGTGGGACTTTCCCAGTGGGGGTCAGACCTCTCATTCTGCAGAGGACTCCTGGTATTTGTACTGACACAGTTTTAAAGTTTCCTCTGGGTCAATAACAAGAAGCACCCTGCTCACAGTCTGACATCAAAGATCGTTCCAGCTGGGTAAGGTGGCACATGTCTGTAAACCCAACAGCTTGGGAGGGACCAGAAGAAGGATCCAGAGTTCAAAGCCAACCTCAGCAACTTAGCAAGGCCCTAAGCAGTGAGACTCTGTCTCTAAATAACATATTTTAAAAAGTGCTAGGCATGTGGCTCAGTGGTAAAGCACCACTGGGTCTAATCCCTGGTACAGAAAAAAAAAAGATTGTTCCAGTAGGAGTTTCATCCCATCACACCCAGCATCCATGACTCAGGATGAGAAGCTAAAGGAAGGCTTGGGAAGATGGTTCCTTCTGTGAAAAGGCACACAGAAAGGGACTTGTGTCCCTGATGGCTGTAACTGTACTGAGGGTGTTTACTTTTTAAAGCCTGAGCATTAAATCTCCACCCCAGCTAGATGGTCAGTCAGAAAGCCCAGTGAGTGCCCAGGGGCCTGCCTTATCTTCTCCTTCCAGCCCTGTCCTGCATGGGCCCCGGGCGTGGTCTCTCGCCTAGCCTGCCTCTGCTCTGAGGGATTCTCTGGGCTAAAGAGCAGGTAGCACATGGCAGGAGTACTCAGGCACCTCCACCCCGGGAAGTGTAGGTAGCCAAGACTTAACAACATATTGACTGTTGACATCAAAACAGGTAAGGAGAGGGAGGAGGGAGGAACCCGTGGGTCAGGGAGAATGGAAGGTTTTTGCTGACATGTCAATGAAAAACGCAAGCACCTTAGGAACCTAAGGATTGTCAGAGTCTTGAAGACATCAGTGAAAGAAAATAGGTACTAAATATGATGTTGGAAGTTCTGTGGAGACTAGGTTAGGTCTATAACCCAATGAACATTATAGAGAATACTTATTAAATATTAGTTGTTGTACTACAGAGATATACACATCTTACATATGTATCTCATATAGTATCATATAATATGTGTGTGTGTGTGTGTATAGTGACCAACAAACTGGTGAACAATAGCAAATAAATAACATCAGGAAAAATATTTTGCAAACATTTAGAGAACACATTAGGGGAAGACTGTTCAATACCCAATTTTTATGGATGCAAATGCCCACCAGGGAGTTGGTGGCCCTGATACATTGACTACCCCTAATAATACTTCCAAGATGGACTGTTTGAGCAGCATGAAATCAATCCAAGTAACATAGGTTCCTCAGACTTATCCCATTGTGAGATGTTTAATAAAGTAACCCAGAGGCCACGTCAGCCTTCAGCACCTTGGTGCTGAAGGTAAGGGGCATGCTCAGCAGCAGAGAAGAGACCCAGACCCAAAAAAAAACTCAGTTAGGACTTCAGCTATACTTCCTCCCTTGCTGAGGGACCCCAGGCAATCTCCTTTCTCTCCAAGCCTTGGTTTCTTTGCAACAACTGATGATAACCATCTTGCAGATACAGAATTGTTTAGAAGTGTGGCTAACTGTTAAATGAGGTGCTGGAAGCAAATCATCCAGCACAGTGCCTGTAGTAGACTCAACCTAAGAAGGAACTGAAAGAAAAGGGGCTAAAGGACATGCCTGACTGAGCTGAGCACTAGAAAGAAGTCCACCCCCAAGAAATACCACCCCCAAGCAGAAAGAGCAATTTGCCATCATTGGCAGACAGAATGAAAATTTTCTTGGGACCAACCCTGATAGGTGGACCTACAGGTCTTCCTCATCCTTTGCCTGTGGATTATCAAAAGTTGGCCAAGGGAAAGGCTCAATGTATCTGTCTTCGGGTTGAATTAAATTTGTGCACCAGCCTAGACTTCAGACGTGTATCTAGCAATATTTTATCCCACTCAAATACCTACATCTGTTGTTTTTCATTTTCAACACTAAATGGGATATTTAAAGGCTGATTTATTCCCTTATTTATTTCACATGACTAAGAATGGTGTGCGAAAATGGCTAAATATTTTTTAAAAACTTACTGTTGAATAGTTCCCATGTTTCTACAGAACATCTGCATCCCACACTGCGGGGAGGCAAGAAAAAGAAGCAGCAGAACCCCATTTTTTTAAAAAAAGAAAGTCTGAATGGGCACATGAAGCAGCCAAAAAATCTGGAAGGAGCCAGTGTGGCCTTTTTACAAAGAAAAGCAACAATGTTTCCTCTGTTTTTAAACAGAGGAAATATCTCTTCAAAATCTAGCTTTTAAAAAAGGTCAGAGAAGTTTAAGGTTTACTCAAGTGTAAATGTCAATTGGACTAAGTGATACCTGAGAGAAAATGGGGAGCCCACTGACCTTTAATCCAAAAGAAGGCTAGAAATGATACCTAAGAAGGGCAAAGAGAAAAAAAATATATATTATAGAAAGATTTAAACAAAAGAAACAAAACTGCAAAAAAAAAAAAAAAAAAACCACTTAAGTTACTGAAATTGCCAGTTCCACACGTAGACTAGCTTTAGTGGCAAAGTTGCACCCAATCAGGTAAAATTAGAAAGGTACAGTATCAATTAGGCAATTAGCTTTAGGAGATGTTTTACCCAGGTCTCAATGTGATCCCAGACTCTCTCAGCACCAATCGGACATTTCTCAACTTTTTTAACCTCACAACTGGGCTTCACTGTCTGTCACGTTTTCTGGTAGTAGCCAGAAACTTTAATGATCACACAGAAAGAATGTGCTCACTGAGTCATTTAGACAAACCCCAGAACTCAGCCTTCTCTTGATTGGTACAACCTGGACCAGGCGTCCACACCAGAGCCTGTATCCGTGGTTACTGGTGTAGGACATGCCAATTGGCGTTGGTTCTTCAGAGCCTGTCCCTGGAGCCGAGAGGCAGGTGCATCCCACCCGAACCAGGGGCCTTAGCACATCGTGATATCTAGGAAGAAGATGGACTAGGAGGTTTGGATACAAAGGAAGCAACAAATAAATACCCCCCTTCACACAGTGGCTAGGTTGACTGTTTCTATTTGAAAACAAGCTTCTTGCCAGTGATAACATCACCCTTCCTTTAAAAGTGTGAAATAATTCATCTTCTTATGAGAATGGCACTCCTGTCCTTGTGAACCTCACCAGCATATCACGAGCCATGTTTAAAGAAATGGAATCCATGATGGAGCACGATGAAAGCAACTTAATTGGAAATCCTGATTAAAGTTGGTGAGGGGGAAAGACTTCATTTTATTAAATATTCAAAACTTATCACTCTATAGTTTATGACATTGACCATGATGGAGCCCCTGCATGCTTTCCAGCTTTCTCTCCTAGCACTCCAGCTCAGCCATGCTTGCTACACCTTTACCAGACTTCTCACCACTTCCCCAAAGCATCATGACTTTTATAGGCCCATGGGTTGAGAATTGAGATATTTTTCTGATTCCATTTAACCTCTACTATTGGCTAATTACTTACACTTTTTTTATAATATTTGGGCGGAAGAGTACCTGATTGAATTTAGGGGCACTCAAACTGAGCCACATCCCCAGCCCTATTTTATATTTTATTTGAGACAGGGTCTCACTGAGTTGCTTAATGTCTCGCTCTTGCTTAAAATCGCAATCCTCCTGACTCAGACTCCTGAGCTGCTGGGATTACAGTACTGCACCAAGTTTTTTATAATATTTTAGTTGTTGTCCTAGGTTAAATTTATTAGTCTACCTTGAAATAATATTATTTCATAAAGTGCATAAGAACTTCACCACAGTTTACTTCCAGTTCCTCCCTTGCATCCTTGATATGTTGTTGATGTACCTTTACCTTTACATATGTTACACCCCAAAAAATATTATTCCACTTCTGCTTCAGATAGTCAACTCTCTTTGAGAATGATTAAAAATTTTTAAAAAGCCTACTTCAAAATATCAGTTAGGCTTCATGTTGGATGGTGAAACATTTCATTTTTGAACTATTTAAATAATACTTATAAATGATCCTAACTCTATTAAAACCTATAAACCTAACTAAAACAATGAGTTCATACTTCCAATAATTAAAAAATTCTCATAGCTCTTTCAATGCTCACTATAATTTTACATTGCTCTATAATATATTTTTCAATACATTTTTCACAATATGAAGTCAATAATTATGTCAAGGACAAAAATCTTATAATATGTGTGACTTTAATGTGATTCATTTTAGCCACTTGAGTCTAGTAAATATTATCTCCTTCCTTTCTACAGGTAAAATAGTGAATTTTTCTTGTAAAAAATATTATATAAATTTTAAAAGCTTTTGGGCATTAATAATTAATTAATTAATTAATTAATTAATTAATTAATTTTAAAAGTCCACTTCAATTTACCTTTATTTTTTACCATTTTCAGAGCTCTTCATTATTTTACCATCTGAATCTCTGCCTGGTGTCCTATCATGACTCATGCCTGAGGAATCTTTTCTTTAACTTTTCTCATAGTGCAAGTCTGCTGTCAATATATTCTCTCAATTTGGGGGAAAAATCTGAAAAATTATCTTCAGTTTTGAAAGATTTTCACTGGGTATAAAATTTTTAGAGTTCAGGGTTGGTGTTTCTGTTTATTTGTCCTTACTTATTTAAAGTCCCTTCATTACCTACTGTTTATACATCTTCTAAAACCAGTCAGCTGTAATTCTTGCTCTTATTTCTGTGTATTGAATGTGTCTCTGTTTTGTGGATGTTTTCAATATTTCCTTGTTATTACTTTTGAGCAATTTAAGTGTTGCTTGGTTTGGTTGTTGCTGGGTTCTTCTGGGCTTTGTTATGTTTTTATTTTCTTTGTTTTGTTTTTAATCATCCTTGCTGGATATGTACTTTGGTGTCTTTCATTATTTAGGGCATATTATCAGTCATTATCTCTTCAAATATTTCTTCTACTCTATATTTTTCCCCTTGGATTCCAGTTAAATAAATGCCAGAGCATGTGCCCTACTCTTTGATATTACAGATTTTTTTCTTATTGTGCTGCAGGATATTCCTATTGACCTATCTTCCAGTTCCCTGAATCTTTCCTTGGCCTTGTCAAATGTACTGATGATCCATCAAAGGAATTCTTGATTTCTGATTTATTTGTTGTTGCTGGTATTGCTGTTGCTATTTCTCACATTGCTCTTTGACTTTTTCTTAGACTCTTTATTTCCATCCAAAATTCCCTCAATATTTTCATTTCTACCTTTTCCACTACATTCTTTAACATATTGACTATAATTACTTAAAAGTGAAAGTTCGAACATCTTGGTCATCTAAGTCTGATACCGTTGATTTCTTTGTCTCCTGGCAATGAGTTTTTTAACTGATTTTTTTGTATGTTTCATTATTTTTAATTGAATGCTAGGTATTGGGTGTACAGCAATAAAACTAATCGTATTTATGCTTGGAAGGGGCATGCTCTTCTTTAGTCAGGTTATTGGTGTTAGGGTTGAGTCAACCTAGCAAAAGTAACGCAGCTGAAACAGGCCCGTGCAGCTAGACCTGGTCTCTTCAGCCTTTGCTTTTTCCTCTACTAACAATGAGTCTTTCCTTATTCCCTGAGAGTTATGGGCATGCCCCTTTCCAGTAATTTATGCACTTGACTCTGCAGATCTGATTCCAAGAAGGAGGTTGGGATTTTGAGCCTGTCTCATAGTGTCCAATCCCCCTTTCCATACTTGCATTCATGAAGATGGCTTTCACTAGTCTCTTGCTCTGCGCCAGAGTCTTCTTGTAAGCACCAGACAAAGGTCCATATAAAAGAGCCTGAGAGTAGGTATAAACTCCTTTCACTTCAAGGGGCCTGTGGGGTCCTCTTCTGTCATGCTAGCCCTAAAGCAGCTTATTAAATGTTAGTTGATTTCTTCTTATCCATTTATAGAGCAGCCCTCCCTCTTCCTGTGCTCCACCAGAGAGGAGACAGTCCATGTGTCCAGTGTCTTCTTAAAGGGATTTGTCCCTCCTCAGAATTCAGGCTGCTTGCTCGCTCTGAGACCTCACCTTTCAAACATGTCCAAAGGCAATTACAATTCTGTAGTTATCTATTCTCTTCTTAGAAATGGGAAGGATGCTCTTTCCAGCTTTCTGCATCCTAAAGTGGAAGTAGAACTCCTCATCTTAGTCTGTTCAGGCTGCTATAACAAAGTGTCATAAATAACAAAAATTTAGTTCTCAAAGTTCTGAAGACTGGTGACTCCCATATCAAAACTTGGCAGATTCAGTGTCTGGTGAGGGCCTGCCTTCTGGGTCATAGCCAGCACTTTTTAACCATGTCCTCAAGTGACAGATGGGGCAAAGGTGTCTATTAAGCCTCTCTTATAAGGACCCTAATCCCATTCTTCTCCCTCATGACCTAGACACCTCCCAAAACCCTACCTGCTAATACCATCACCTTGGGGATTTGGATTTCAACACATGAATTTGGAGAGACAAAAATATTCAGACCATAGTATTCCTCTATGCTTTTTTCAAACCAATAATGACAAGTGCTGATATTATTGTGTAATCATGTGCCTGGCCTGGTGCTCACTAGGAGATCTCCACGGATTCGCTCCTTGACTCCTCATCATTTTTACATCCATTTCGCAGGTTGTAAAACCAAGACACAGAGTAGCTAAGTCACTTTCCCAAGGTCTTGCAGCTGTGAAGTGGGAGGAACTGAATACAAACCCAGCATTCTGATAGAGAGCAGTGATGTGATACCGTACTGTGGACTGTACCCTTGAGGGCAGGGACACATCATCTATCAATCATTCTGGATTCTGTTACATAGCCTCATTCAAAGGAGGCTTCTGTAGATGTTTGTTAAAAGGAAGGAATTAATTTGCCTTTCTCTTGCCCCAAAAGTCAAAGTGGGGTTTGGATGCAGGGATCTGGGGCCGGCCTCACCCAGTCTTGTTTCTTCCCATCTTCTAGTCACACACAGGATCTGTAGGGCATAACACCATGAGAAAAGCCCTCAGAACCTTGAACAATCGCCTCCCTATGCTAAGCAAGTCAACCTATGACAAGAAAGTCATGATAAATGACTTCTTTGCCAAGTGTTGCTTGTTTGATTAGGAGGAAATATGGCTCATATTTCATATGATTTTCTCTAAACTTCAACCACAAGGACTGAAAGTTCAGACTCTATCAAGCTACGGTTTCACACTGTGTCTCTTTGAAGTCCTCTCACTGTGATTAAGCAATAAAACCTTAAAGGGCAAAAATCTATAAATTGTACTTCTCAGTATCCCACACCCTACCTAGCACAAAGCTCTACAAATACCTGTTGAACGAAGAAATGAAAAAGATTAGCTTCAACCGCTCCCGTGTTAGAGTCAAAACAAACCACCTCAGAGTGACATTCTCCCACTGAAGGCTGGAAATCTTTAGGATACAGATAATTCAAAGGCTCGGCACCAGATTCTTCCAGGGATAAGTCATTTTTATCCAAGATGGATGAATGTCAGTTCTAAATCTTTGTATTTGATAGTCTCCTCCTGATTCTGCACTCTGAAAGGCTGCTGAACTTGGGAAATATAAAATCTAGGGTTTGTCTCAGTTTTGCCATTTGCTATCACAGGATATTAATAAATAGGGATAATGGTATCTCAGATATTGGCTGGCTTATTGTGAAGATTGAATGAGTTATCGAATAAATGCGAAGTCACCTTAGTTATTATAAAGTACTGTAAAAATGCCTTATTACAGTTATTCCCTCTTGAGACAGGACATTTAAATCCTGTGTTTAATAAATGGAATAATAATAACATCAACTAATTTTTATTTAAGGCTTACAGGGTTCTAGGCTATAATATAACTTAACCCTCAAAATTCCTATGGTAGGCACTATCATTAGCTGCATTGAATAAGGAAACTCAGACTTGGCAAGGCTATAGGGTGGGGTTAAGTTCACGGAGGTGATAAATCCCAGGGTTTGGATTCCAACCCAGGCAATCTGACTCCAGAGCCCCTGCTCCTGAGCACAGCACTCTTATGTCTCCTAAATAAAGGCAGAGATTTTGTTTGAATCTCATTATAAGAAAGCCACCTGGAAAATGGAACCATTGAGAGGTTCTGCACTGGACTCATCTTCACACTGACCCCAGGTGATCTCGTCAATCTTTATTGGTAGCAGTACCCAAACCTCTGTCCTCATGGCCTCTAGATCCATCTAGCCTCCCAACTATACTGGCATTCATTCATTAAGTACCCACTGAGCACCTACAAGTCAGGTCTGAACTAGAAGTTGGAAAAAGCATAAGGTAGATGATCTCATGGAGTCTACACAGGAGGAGATGGTTGATTAAAAAATAAATTAATCAATTAAAACAATCACTTCACAGAGTATTCCATGGTATGAATGTATTATTATTCATTTAACCAGTCACCTACTGGATGGGCATTTTGGTCCTTTCTGGTCTTTTATAATTATATCCAGTGTTGCAATGAATCATTGTCTACAAAAATCAATATGCAAATATAAGAGAGAACCTGTAGAATAAAACCTAGAAATGGAATCTCCTGCCTCAAAAGCTTCATGAATTTCAAATTTTGATAGAAATGACCAAATAATGCAACTTACAAATTGTACCGAAATGTGATGCCACCAAAAATATGTGAAAATTCCTACTTCTCCATAAATGTGGAATGAACACAAATGCACAAACTGTATAACCCTAGACAAAACGAATTAACCTCTCTAATCTTTTGTGTGCTTTGCAATTGCAACAGAGAGGAAGGGAAGGATTCAGGAAGCATTTCAGAGGTTGCATCAATCAGACTTAGTGCTCATTTGGCTAGAATGGGAAGAGGTGAAGGGAAACTTAACCTCAAATTGCTCTGCAACTGGATAGATGATAGTGTAACTAACTAAGCTCCAAAAGGCAGGATGTAATGCAATTTTTTGGAGGACAGGTAACATTTCTAGCTCATTGAATTAGAGGGGCCTGTGGATCTAGACAGACAGTAATATAGTAAGAAAACAGAGTCTGCCAGGAGAATTAAAAAGGGTCTTTGGCTTGTTTGTTTGATTGTTTGATTGATTGATTGATTGATTGATTGACTTTTAGCAGACAGCGTACTTAACACCATTCCAGGAGCATTATAACTGCACCATAGTCAGGATCTGTGGGATCAGCCAATAAGAGAGCAAAGAACTAGGATCTGATTATTTATGCTGCAAACCCAAAAGCAAGACAATTCTGCAAACAACTGTGACTGTGTCTCCTCCCTTGTTTACAACTATAAAATCCCAAATGTTTCATTCATTTCCTTTTCTTATTACTATTCAAGGTCTCTTAGATGGCTGGGGATCCACCTTCCTTCAAAACCAGAAAAGAACAATTGTACATCAAGTTGCCTCCTATGTCAGGAACAAGCTACCCACTCTCTTAGGAAATTGTCCAAGGTCAGCAGGTTTTTCACTGTGTAACAAACCACCCAAAGCTTAGTTGCTTAAAAAGCACATTTTTTTCCCCACCAGTCAGAAGTCTGAACAGGGTTCATAGGGACAACTGGTCTCTGCTCTGCTCAGTGTCAGCTGGTGTGGGCATGAAGACGGGGGGGGG
>NW_025999869.1:18046306-18055974 GCF_001458135.2 Marmota marmota marmota
GGGGGGGGGGGCTGCCGTCACCTGAAACCTTGTCCATTCACAGGTCTCACAGATGATCCCGTGCTGCTCTCAGCTGATACCCCAGCTGGGGCCACACAGAATCAGACTTATGGGTGACTTACAAGCAAGTCAGTAAGGCCAAGCAACCCACGTTGGGATGGGCAATTAGCACCTATTCTTGTGAAAGAATTTGATGACATGTTTTTAAAGCCACCACAACAGCCACTTTTCTCAATCTGCATGGGAAGATGAGCATCTCAGCTCTCTTAGTCCAACCTGGCAGCTTCAGAGAGGACAAGGTGGCCCTGACATCCTGTACAGACTCAACTGCACTCTTTGAGGAGCTCCTCGGGAACTCCACGAGGCCGACTCTGCCCACCAGTGTGACCCTCTCCTTTTCCCAGTCCCCCCATCCCATGATGAGGCCACCTTGACAGTTTCCAGTTTCCACTAATATCAATGTAGAACTTTGTTTCCATCTCTGGTCCCCTCAAGAGGGTATTAAATGTGTATCCTATGCACTTCTGAGTGTCTTTCACAGTGTCTTAAACAGTGCTACACCCATAAACTGCAGAATGGAAAAAAGGAGGAAAGAATGTCTCTTTTCTGACTTTTTGCGAATACCTGTCCCTGTGAACTATAAAATATATATATATATATATATATACACACACACACACACACACACACACACACACACTGTGAAGGTCATTCTGAAAATTATGAGAAATATCAGATTCTTAGACACCTGGAATGGCCTTAAAGATCTAGGGCTGGGGGTGCAGCTCAGTGGCACAGAAGAGGCACCGGGTTCGATCTTCAGCACCACATAAAAATAAATAAGTAAAATAAAGGTATTGTAACCATCTACAACAAAAAATATTTTTAAATTTTTTTATTTTATTTTCTATTTTTCCTGAAATCTTAAAAACATTGCTTCATTTAATTTACAGAAGAAATCTATGAGGATGGCTCCATTTTTATCCCTGTTTCTCCCCGAAGAAAAAAATGAAGCTCAGAATGTGATGTTCCCAAGTTCAGACCAGCCAATAATTTTGGATTTACCTAAGTCCAAATCCAAGGATCCCATCAATGAGGAATCTTCTATCCAGAGAGAAGAGGAGATTTGCCCGAGATCAGGACTTAAGCATCCTGACTCCCAATCCAATGTTCTACTCAGACATTTTAGAGAAAACTCTTTCCTAAGTTCAAGGTTCAGATGCATTCACCACCAACTGGAATTTCAAGTCATAGCTTTTATCTTCATTTCTGTTCCTCTCCGGCCTGAATTCAAATAAGTGGGAAAGGGTGAAGACCCAAAGAAAAAAAAAATCATAGAAAGAGGGAATGCCGATAATACAACATCTTGCCACATGAAAAGGTCAAATAGTGCTCTGTTTGAGTCTGTAATAGGCTGCAATTTGAACAACTCCAGCCATAAAATACTGGGCGATTCTCTGACCTTTAAAGCTGTGACTGTATGTGCCTGGATTCTTGGGACAATGTATATCTATATTTGAAACTAACTAAAAACAAAAGATAACCTGTTTTGAGGTACTCTGTCCTCCTAGGAAGAAATATAACTTACCGGCATATGTGGTGGACATTGGTGGTTGCTGGATGTTTTTGCTCGTTTGTTTTGCTTTGTTGTAGCTGTCAACTATCTGAACAACCTTTCTGAAACTGTGGATGTCTCATCTGAGGGATGGGAGACAGATCCCAGCTCCCATATAAAATTAAGAGACCAAGACACTTGCTTACTTGTTACTAAGGTACAAAACCTGGGCTTGATCAATCAGAGGGTTCTACTCTAGACTTTGAGGAAGGACCTACAGATACAAATAAGCAGGAAAAAAACAGAATCTATTTTGGAAGTGAGTAGCAATGGCAGCAGGATCTTCTAGTTTTCAAACAAAGCATTTGGGGCTGGCATCCTCCAACCAGTACCCATGGCAGTACCAGCCACAGCACCCAGCACTCCACCATGGAGACAGCTATGTCTTCCCAGACTGCTCCTCAGCATGACCTGAGCTGCACCAGTGGCTCTACCTGTTTTCCCTTCTTTCTGTCCATAACCTGGGCCTGGATCTCCAGCCTTCACATCAATATCACTTTAATAAAATCCCTTCCTGTCTAAGTCAGCCCCAGGCAGTTTCTTTTGCTTGCAACTAAGGACCCCAATACATCCAAGAATTAAATACAAATCTAATAAAAAAATAGAATTTCTTAATGAAAATTTTAACTAGAAAGTTATGTATGTATCAAGGAGTCAAAATATCTGCATATTATCCTGTTTTTACAGTTTTTAAAGTAGGATCAGGATGTTCAATGAATCTCCCCGTCTCCCTCTAGATATCTCTATTTTAGTCAGAGATGCCATCAATTTCCTCATCACTCAAGCTTGAAACCCTTCCTGTCTTCCTATATAGTGGCCTCTCGGGTCTCTCCCTGTCTCCACACTCCCAGTGGCCACACTTAACACAAGGACTTATCACTTCCTGCCTGTGCCACTGCTGTGGACTGCACTACTCATTTCCAATGTATCCCGTACCAAATTAGCTTTCCATAGACTCCATTTGTGTCTCATCACTATCCAGATCAGCATCCTCAGTGTTCAACGACTGCCTGCAGGGTAAAATCCAAACTACTCAGCATGACAGATGAGAGCCCTCATAATTTGATGTCTTTTCATTTAACAGCTCCATGCTTCTATATAACAGTCTTGGATCCAGGAACACATTTTAACATAATATACTGATTAAGAGGAAACAGAAAATCAAGAGATATCATGCATGCTTTAATAAAGAACATAGCAGTTTGTAAAATCGCCAAAAAAAAAGTTGCAAGATTTTTATACCTACAATATTATGATGAAAAACATTAAAAATATTAAAAATTTAAAATACTATGTACAAAATGCTCATTATATGCCACACTGTATTCAAAATGTCATATTAGTGTTATCTATGTAAACATTACAGCAACTTTACAAGGTGGGTTTTATAGTCCCATTTATATGTGGGAAAACTGGAATGTTGAGGAGCCAAGAAATGCTTTCTTAATCATTCATCCAATAAATGCAGAACCAAAACTCAAATACAAAAAGTCATTTCTTAAAAAAAAAAAAAAAAAAGCATATCATCCAGGTGCAGTGGCACACACCTGTAATCCCAGCAGCTCAGGAGGCTGAGGCAGGAGGATCACAAGTTCAAAGCCAGCCTCAGCAACTGAGCCAGGACCTAAGCAGTTTAGCAAGATCCTGTCTCAAAATAAAAATTAAAAAGGGCTGGGGATATGGCTCAATGATAAAGCACCCCTGGGTTCAATCCATAGTACCAAAAAAAAGGCATATTTTCTCAGAAGCAGATTATCATAAGAGTATAAGTTATTTTGCAATATATGCTTTAAATAAATTGTAGAAGGAGCAATATTACATCAACTTCCGATGTGAATCTTATTAACATCATATAGACTATCAGTGTTCTATGCAAGCCTTTTCCTAACCACAATAACTCAGAAAGTCTGTTAAAATATGGATTCTCAGAACTACTTTCCAGGGATTCTGTCTCACCAGGTCTGACAAAGAGTTTAGTATCACACATGTTTATGCAGCAACTATGTTCTGTAGATACAGATGACACAACTGGTCCATGAATCCGGCCCTGAAAAACCCTGACAAAGGCTCATGGGGTTCTGGTGAAGAGACCTGGGTTCTGAATCTGTGACTCTGCCACTCACTGGTTGCATGACTTGGAGTAATTGTTTCACTTCAGTCATATCATCTGTGAGTGCTGCAGGATGAGGAGGATGGCTCACCTGCCTTCACACATCCACCCACCCCATGCTGCTCCAGGAAGATCAAAACAGTATCTCTCACATGCTCACACTGTTCAAAGGTAGCACCTGTCTGCGGCTCTCTGCTGGAAAGGGTTCTGAGGCACTATTTCATAGTAGGGAAAGTATGATGATATCCAGAGACATGTGCATCATGCACGTATGAAGAGGACTGAAAAAACGCAAACTCATGGTTTTTGATAGACTCAGCAAAATCACACAGACCTGTTATGCCTCACTCACTCCAGCAAACCATTCCTTCATTCATCCTGCCCCTTTAGCCTTACTGAAATTATGCCTCTAGTTCCACCCTGAAGTCTCACATCCACTGGATCATCACCCCTTTCCACACCTCAGTTTTTATATTTCTAATAAACGATGACTTTGTTCTGTTTTGCAACAAGAGTAGTAGCCTATCTGCCCCTCTCTCTCTTCCTCAAAAGAAAGGTCACTGGATTGTTGTGAACAAAGATGCTTGATTTGAGGAAGGAACTCAGCACCTAGGACAGCTCCGCAGACGCCACATCATTGCCACTGTTTTCTGCAGAGCCCACAATGCTCACCCACGTTCCAGACTAGGACCTATGTAAGGGTAAATTAAGGACTCTCTCCTTATAATTATAGGCTCCCCCAATCTCCAGGAAGAGGGACATCTTTGTCTGTTCAGGATTTTTTATGCACCTACTTTCCCACTAGCAGATCTCACTATAATATAGCAACAAAATGGAGTCCAGACTGTGGGTCACACTACTTGATTTTGATCCCGGCTTCACCACTTACTCACTGGGTGACATTCAATTGTGTGGTAAAATGTGTGGTGTCTTCATGTTTTGGTTATCTTCTCTGTTATATGAGGATAATTACAGTACCTACTTTGTGGAATTTGAGTAAAGACCAAAAGATACTGTTGACACACAGTGCTTAGAACATAGTACTGGCTGTGTACTAGTGCTCAGGAAATGTTAGCTGTCAGCTGTTAGTGGTTCCACGGGGACACAAGATTGGTTCTATCCTGGCCCTGCTATAGATGCATGTAACCTCAGAAAATCCTTTTATTTCCTCAACTGTGAAACGAGAACAGAACAGATATTCCTAAAGTAGAATCTGCAAAACCTAAAACAGCCTTATATCCCAATCCATTTTTCCCTCTTTAACTTCTGCTTCTTCGTCCAGTCACCCTTTCGTGTTGTCAACAGACTTCACAGAATCCAAGAATCCTGTACACTGTAACTCCAGCCCTTCAGCTCAGGCTCCCTGCCTTTGGTGTCCTTAATTTTAGATGAGTTGGAAGAAAGCAGAAGCATTTCGGTAAGCCTCTAGCTGAGGTTTCTGAGCCTTGCTCAGGCTTAAGTGGAACCACACCACTCAACCATGAACGGGAGGTGCTCAGAAAGGGGCAGGAGGCAGAGGCACTAACATTTTTAGGTCATGTCTCTACTTGCTGGAATCCATAAAGATCTTTCTCGGCATATGAAGCCATTCAGGTCAATAACCCCTAGATGAATGCTTGAAATATTTGAATGGCTAGCATATATCAGTTTTCTATTTGACCTTTCTTTCTTACTGAGGGTTCCTAAAACAAATCTATGCAGCTTTGAGTTCCTGCTCAGGAGTGTTCACTTTAAGAACCAGCATCTTTGCCCAAGTAGTTTTAGAAGTGTCTCGAACCCAAACAGCTTCTGACCAACTGCAGTTTTTCACATGAGATTGTGGCTTTAAATCTCAGAATCACAGTATACCCTAATAGCAGGGGATTTCAGCTCAACACAATGCACTGGTAGACTGCTAGAAATACAAGTTTAACATCCTCAGGGTGTGAAATTAAAAAGGAAAAAAAAAGTCCTAAAAGCCTGAACATCTATGTTTAATTTGAACTGGAGTTTTAGCTCTTTTTCTATATCTTCCATCAGCTGTAAGATCACTGCCCTAAGGTTTGAGATCAATGTATTGAGGGTTTCTAGGGAAAATGACTGTCTTGTACATCTTTTTATACTAGCAACTAGTATATAATAAGTGCTTGTAGTAAAATGGATTACTTGTTCAATAATATTCATTTCTCCCTCTTCCACAGGAAGGATATCTGTAGAGATAGACATCCACTGGTGTTGGGATGAGACATGAGTCTCTGCTCTGGCCAATGAGATATTAGCAAATGTAATGCAGCAAATAGAGCAAATGTGCGTGTGCCATTGGACCTGCTCTCCTGGATCTGTGCCATAAGCCTGAGAATGAAATTTCCAGGCTGGCTGACTAGTTCCAGAAGGAATATGAGAAATGTGGTGAGCAGAGCTCAACTGCTCCTACCGGGCCTGACTTAGATCAGTCAACCCCCACTTGACCCAACTCACGAGCTAAATAAAAGCCACTGTTGTATGCACTGAGATTTCAAAGTCACGCTACAGCCCAGTACAGCAGGAGCAAACCAATCAAGGTCTCAATCGATGAGTGAATAAATGAACAAGGATAAGGACTGCAGATTGCAATTCTCTATGTCCTAGAGAGTGACAAGAAAGAAACCAGGTCACTGGCTACTAGGTAAGTATTCTAATACCTATTTCTCGTCCTACTGGGGATGATGGCATAAGAGCATATGGCCACATTTGACAAGTTAGTAGATGTGAGTGCTCAACAACGGATTATGTAAAGAACAAAGTAATCCAATTTTGTTTTACAGTCTTTCCTTCCCTGACCTTGTCTCTATCCCACTGATAAGAAAACTTCCCCTTCTGAGAAAGACAGAACTGTCCTGAAGTCACACTGTGCTGGGGGGAAAAATCTAATCTCTTCTGTAATAAAGTGCTTTAGAATTTATAAGAATCAAGAATTCCCAACAAGCATATAATTGAACTTGTGTTTTATTGCTGTGGTAGAACTGGACTGGAAATTAAAAATTCATTACCTATTGCAGTTTACAGAAGCTATGTTCCCATGCCTTGGAAAAGGTTTCCAATTCACTCAATTTAGCAAACATAAGAGCACAAAAATTACCAAACCGGATCAGATCCCTAGAACCCTTCAGCACAGAATTATCTGACAGTTGAAAAGGCAAAATTGTCCTTGATGAAAAGTTAGGTTGCAAGCAAAAGACCCCTGGTCTCTCCTAATAAATCATCCTGGACCTGTCATTCAAGTGAGCTTCTGAGACAAGCAACTGCTACCCGGCTTGCCCTGTGCCACAATATATATAGACAAAGTCACTGTTTTCAGGCATTAAAGAAGTCTATCTGGGGACAATTTCCTAATTAAGATGTAACAAGCTGAAATTCAAGCATAGCACAGTAGTTTTGCTGAGCTGAAGTGACAAAGATCAAAGTTCAGGGCAGGTTGTGCAGCAGAAACTCCGGGGCAGGGCACTGGAGAGGACAGAACCCTAACAGAAGGCACCACGGAAGTTGTACAGAGGTTCCTCAAAAGTGTTAGTCTGAAGGCTGAGCCCATGTACACAGGAAGAGCCAGCAGGAAGATTACCAAAGATCAGCAGCTGCGAGCTTGGGAGTGAACAGAGATACAAGCAGTCAAGTGATGCTAGAGAACTGTGAACGTTAGCCCACTCTGAAAGGGAAAACTTAATGAGTAGCTCATTAATTGCTCAGGCAGTCAGCTGATATACCAGAAAGACTTCCTCCCAGTACTTAGGACCATTAGCTAAAATAAGATCTACTCTAGACCAACCCCAACAAAGTCTTAGAGCAAGCTCTAGCGGGATCCATAGAGGATATGGCTCAGAAGTAGAGTCACAGCAATGTAGGGTTTGGGAGCCCTTGGGCTTTCCACACATATGGCACAATGAAATATAAAACCAAGCCTACACATCCAATAATTGAACTGTGTACTAAACATAAATGGATCAGAATCTGGTATCTCCACAACAGATTATCAATGAGCAGTACATAATACTGCAAGAAGTGTTGGGGGGGGAGGGATAAAACAGAAAAATGTAACACAATGAAGGGGGAAAAAAAACATGAGAACCAGACAGTCAGGTACCTAATCAATAGAAATGAAAACTAATATTCACCCAAAAATCTTTGTACAAATGCTTAATGCAGTTCTCTGCAGAAGCACCAAAAACAGACTGCAACCCAAATACCCTTCGACAGATGAAAGGATATACAAATTATCACACATCCACACAATGGGATGTCCCTCAACAACAAATAGGAACAGCAAGGCTGACTCTCAGAGACACTATGCCAACCGACAGCAACCAGTCCCAAAAGTTGCTTACTACATGGAACCCATTTATACCACATTTGGGAAAAGGCAAAATTATAGCTCCAGAGAACAGAATAGTAGCTGCCAAAGCTCAGGAGTTGAGAGGGCTTAATACAAAGGGACATCACAAGATTCTGTGATGATAGAATTGTTCTATATCTGGATTGTGGGGCAGTCACAGAAATGTAGGAATGCATTAAAACTCATGCAACACCAAAAAACCAAACTTTACCATATGTTAATATTTTAAATAATGTTTAAAGTCTGAAAGGTAACAAGGATACAAAGGGAATATTATAAACATATTCATTCTAATAAATCTGACCACAGAAAATCACTGTACTTCTAAGACAATCAAAACATTGGGCAAAGGATATTGACAGACAACTCACAGAAAAGAAAACAAAAAATGCTTTCTAGTGTGCAAAGAGATGTTTGACGCTCTTTTTCACTTGTTGGATTAGCAAAGTTCAAAGACTTTGAGAATGTACCACATTGGTACATTGGTACATTGGTGAGTGCTTGGGTTGTTTATCTTCTGTTTGCTAGCAGAAGATAAATACATAACTTTAATGAAGAGAAAATTGGCAAGATCTCTTAAAATGCTCTAAATGTGTCCATGCCATATCTCCCAGAAAATCCACTTTCAGAAATTTATCCTACAGATATACTTGCCCATGTATCAATGACCTAAGAACCAAATAATTTACTGAAGCCTCGTTTTTATTAGCAAATTGCAGGAGATGACCTAGATATCCATCAACATACATTGGTGAGATGAAGGATGGTGTACACATACAATGAAATACAGTACAATAAAAGAGAAAGCTTTCTAGTTCTGAAACAAGATAATTTTAAGAAAATATTGATAAGTGAAAAATGTGAGGTGAAAAACATTCTGAGGTAAGCAGCTATGTAAAATAGAAATCGAAAAAGGGACTCATAAAGTACCATAGATGGCATAATACGTCTTGAGAAAAAGACACAGAAACTGTCTAAACAGGATGCTCATAGAGAGAGGACCTGGGTGGCTTGGGGACTGGGAGAAAGAAGAGAAGGTTTCACTGTACACCCTTTTGTTCTTTTGAAATTTTGATCCGTGTGATGAAATGACCATTTTTAAATAAAAATTTCAATCCACCAGAACCTTTGGGGAAGGTATGTGTTTGGGTCTAGATTATTTGAAACCAATCCTTTACTAACTGAAAGTACTAATCGTGCCACAGCAATTGGTCCCTCAGGACAGGCACGGAGATACGCCTAATCCTGCAGAGGACAACTCATAGGCTGGCCGTGGTGCTGCAGCTCAGAGCCAGGTAAGAACACAACGACCAACTGCAAAAGGACCCCTCACACCAAAGACACAAACACACGGCCTATTTTATTACAAAGCCTGGCATTCCACAAAGGCTTATTTTCCCATTTTTTAATTAATCTATGAGAAGTTAATCATTTTTCATTTAGGGAGGAAAATTAGGGCCTGGCACATGCTAGGCAAGGGCTGTACCATAGTCCTTAGTCATTTTTAAAATAGGTGTAACAGTCACTTTAAGAGTCTAATAGGAACATCGATGTAGCAGTGTCCCTGTAGCATGCTCTTTTTAGGTCTTTAGGGAATA
>NW_025999869.1:18058124-18063574 GCF_001458135.2 Marmota marmota marmota
GAGGGGAGGGGAGGGGAGGGGGGATAGTAGAGGATAGGAAAGGCAGCAGAACACAATAGACACTAGTATGGCAATATGTAAATCAATGGATGTGTAACTGATGTGATTCTGCAATCTGTATATGGGGTAAAAATGGGAGCTCATAACCCACTTGAATCAAAGTGTGAAATGTGATATATCAAGAACTATGTAATGTTTTGAACAACCAACAATAAAAAATTTTAAAAAAAAAGTGTCTAATAGGAATGCCAGGCACAGTAGTGCACACCTGTAATCCCAACAACATGGGAGGCTGAGGTGGGTGGATGGCAAGTTCAAGATCAGCCTCAACAAATTGCCCTAAGTAACCTAATGAAATCCTGTCTCGAAATAATACAATAAAATAAAAAGGGCTGGGGGTGTACCTCAGTGGTAGACTCTATAGGAAGCATTTAGTATGAGCTCCAAAATAGATTAGATTTAGATTTTGCCCCAAAATATCTACTTTTGACATGTGCTGATACCTAAAGTTCTTAACGTCATAATAATAGCAATAATAATAATAATAATAATAATAATAGTAATAATAAATAGCTAAAACTTGTTGTAGGCTCAGTCTATGGGCGAGGTGCTTTGTTATGCCCTTTACATGAATCTTCTCAGTTACAACTGTTTGAGGTTGTGCGGCATTGCAGGTGGGTCACAGATTGGAAGGAAGATTAACACACATGCATATGTGTGTACATGAGCATACACACACACACACACACACACCATTTTTTTTAATATGAGAAAACTTACACCTAAAGACACCAACTTGCATGAAGTGACTTGTTACTGGTGATAGACCCAAGAGCCCCAGATGGCACCCTGACTCCAAAGCCCAAGCTCAGTCTATTACCCAAGACCACCACAGACTGCAGACTCTCTGCACAAGAGCAAGTCTTGAGGTCTTCTAGTTCAATCTTTCAGTCATTCCGTGGGCCTACTCTACAACATACTTTACAGGACATTACGCAGCTCCGCTCAGTGACCAGGACTCCCTGCTCCATATAAGACTAATACTAAAAAAAAAAAAAAAAGAAAGTTCTCCTTTCCATGGAGCTCAAGCCACCTGCTTCCCCAACACTCCCCTTCTCCCCTCTGGAGTGACACAATGGGTTCTGATTCCTCACAGGAAGCCCTTGCCATCATCTCCTAGGCCTGTCCTCCTCTGCACAACATTTGGACTCTTCCTCTGATAAGGCTCCCAGATTCCTCAAGATCCAAAAGGCCCCCGTTTCACTGTCTTTTTAGCCTTCTATTTTATAAATGAACATCAATGAATTATACATAACAAGAGCAGGAACTTTAAGTGCTACGATTTATGAGTCTTGAGAACACGTGCACACTTGTAAAACCCACATCCCTATAAAGATATGGAGCATCCCGTCACCTCACTTCCCTTGCCAGTGAACACACCTAGGGAACCACCGATCTGATTTCTAGATCAGTTTTTTCCTGAAATTACATGGTAATTTTTCCTCTGGCTTCTTTAACTCCACATTTTTGAGAGTCACCCATGTTATACAGTGCAGAGGTCCTTTCCATTTCTATCACTTGCTTTAAGCTAACTTACTTTATCTACTTATATTATCAAACGGGAATGCACCATAATTCATCTAATCTCATATTAATCGATGTTTGTCTATTTCCACAGAGGAGCTATGTTGAATAAACCTGCCATGAACCTTCTTTCCCAAACTCTTGCTTGAATGTATGCTTCATTTCTCTTGGGTAAATACCCAGGAGTGGAATAACTGGGTTCATGGAGTAGGTGTATATTTAATTTTCAGAGAAATGCAATTAAACCACAGAGAGATACCACTTCTCACTCACTACAACAGGTATAATTAAAAAGACTGATGACCCTCAGTATTGACAAGCTTGTGAATCAACACACCCTTTAAAGTGAGACTCTACACATTGCATATTTAACACAGTGTTGGCTGACTGGCTTGAGGTGCTGTTATCGCCCCAGCTCTGGGCACTCCATGTCCAGTAACTAATCCTGCTCCTTCGCCCTGCCTCCTCCTGAGCCTGCAGTCAGCTCACCCTCCAAACACTTCTTCACATTCACTACTTATTCCCTCCAACTTCTTCTGTGCAAATGATTTTTGTAATTTAGATGCCAAGCATAATTTTCCAATTTTAATAAACCTTATAATAAGTTATGCTTGTTCTAATTACAAAAGTGAGATCAGTGTTTTCCAAAAGAAATCAAAGAAAGCATGTAAGAAAAACACATTCAATGGATAAAAAAAAGTGGCATATATACACAATGGAATATTACTCTGCAATAAAAGAGAATAAAATCATGGTATTTGCAGATAAGTGGATGGAGTTAGAGAAGATAATGTAAAGTGAAATTAGCCAATCCCAAAAAAAAATAAATAAATGCCGAATGTTTTCTCTGATATAAGGAGGCTGATTCATAGTGGGGTAGAGAGGAGGAGCATGGGAGGAATAGACGAACTCTAGATAGGGCAGAGGGGTGGGAAAGGAAGAGAGGGGGCATGGGGTTAGAAATGATGGTGGAATGTGTTGATCATTATTATCCAAAGTACATGTATGAAGTTACTGGACATGGAGTGCCCAGAGCTGGGGCAATAACAGTACCTCTGCTCCATCATAAGACATTCCTAATTCTAAAAAAAAAAAAAAATGGTGTGAATGTATTTTGTATACAACCAGAGATATGAAAAAATGTACTCTATATGTGTAATAAGAATTGTAATGCATTCTGCTGTCATCTATAAATTCAAATTTTTAAATGCACCCAAATGTTTATAAATTATCTATAAAATGAAACAAATCTAAAACTGCACAGAAGAGAGGAACATATCAGGGAACAAAATCATACTTAACTATATTTTAGTCCAGAAAAAGTTTCTTGATGAGATCTCATTGAGTATCCCAATCACTGTGTCAATTGGGTGTTTGGAGAAGATGCCTATCCATTCTCTAAGGTGGGAGGGCAAGTAACTCTTTAAGGATTTTACAACTAATACATTATCAATTCAGTTCTAGTTCAAAACCTGGTTCATAACTGTGAATCATGAGATTTTTCTGCTCCATGGGCACACCTCACTCTGATTACTCTAAATTATCCATGACTAACCCTAATCCAGTGGACCAATTTGCAGTAGATTTACTGAGGGTAGTTATTGACCCCAATTTTCTGAACCCTGATGGCCAGAGTTAAAATATCTTTCAAAACACCCTGATTTGCATTTATTTTATTCTTTTGCCTGAGGTTCAATAGCAGCCTACCACAGGGAGCCAACAACACTGACATCAAAGTCGAGAGCCTTGTTTTCTGACCTGCCCTGGCACTGACAAGATCTGGGTTCAAGCCAGCTACTAGGAGTGTGGTCTTGATGCAACTTACTTCACCTCCCTGGGCCTCAGTTTCCCAGTGTGCTCAATGGGTATAATAATACCGGTCTTGCAGAGTTACTGTGAGAATTAACTGAGGTGATACACGTGAAGAGTCTACAGTAGTAGAGTCTCAAGGAATGGCATTTACATAATCATTATCATCACAAGTTATTACAGTCTCAAGGTGTTACAGATGTGCTTTTGCCTGATCTTCCATGAGCCCATCTATGACTCTTATCTTCAGATACCTAAGAGAAAACTAGTTGTTTGGAAATTCCTTTGATCTAGGTTTCCAGTACTTGACTGGTTACTCTCTCACTCTCGAGAGCATTCATATAGAAGTCTTTTCTTGACTTGGTCAAGCATTCACTCATTATTGCCAACCTATTCCTTGCCGGGTATTGTGTTTGGCAGGGAATGAGACTCTGATGAATTGACAATCATCCAGTTCATAGAAATATGCATATTTATCCCTGCAGGGGGCACTAAGAAACCAGTCCAGGCTCTTTATAAAAAAAAAAAAATGTTACTCTTTCAGAGTCTGAATGTGTATCCACTCCTGACAATCATTCCATTCGGGATTCTCCAGAGAGGCTCCTTATTGACCACAAATCGCATGAATTGTAAAAAGGGGTTTTTACAAACAGGCATGAATTTGACAAAGCTGCGTATTTGTTCCAATTAGAAGCCCATAATGCAGGATTAATGAGCTGAATTTGGGCGCTGAGACCAATACCAGCCCAAAACACAGAACAACACAGAATTCAGAAGCACATCCAGGGCCTTCCAGGGGGACCCAAGAGCACCTTGCTTTGCACAAAGAAGGCATCCTGAACAACTGTGTGCAAATTGATTCTTTCTTAAATGAAAGACTCTTCAAATATACCTAAAGAAGCTGTGCTTGAAAAGAACCCTATAGCAAATGCCTTTACAAAGCTAAGAATCATTTTGTTGGAACCGGAGGACATTTTACTAAGTGAAATAAGCCAGGCACAGAAAGACAAATACAGTATGCTCTCCCTCATACATGGAAGCTGGAAAATTGATCGCAAAGACGAAGAGCATCGAATAGTGATTATTAGAAGCTGGGAAAGGTAGAGAGAGGAGGGTAAAGGAAGGCTGGATAACAGATATCAAAATGCAATTAGATAGCAGGAATAAACCCTAGTACTCTACGGCACAGGAGGGGGATGATTTACAACAACTTGTCTTGTATTTTATGAAAAAGTAAAAGGGGATTTTGATGTTCTCAAACAGATTTGATGAGTGATACATCATCATACCTATGCGTTGAATTATCACATATAATTATATACATTTAATGTACATATTTTATATATTCACATAATTGTACATATTTATACATATTGTACAATTATTTGTCAGTTCTAAATAAAAAATCAAATTTAAAATTTAAAAAATCATTTCAAAAAAATCAATAATAATTCCCGAAATATATTTTAAAAATCTAAACTTTCATGTATCAAAGTTCCTCGACAAAGCAACACACATAGGCATTTCCTGAGAAAATCATGCTTAAGCCTTCCGTATGTGTGATAATTTATCATTGTGGTCTGCAGCTACCAATAAAGTCCAACAATAACTCACTTCTATCTCATTGCACAGAACAGGCACATTATGAATATGAAGCAACAAATGGCTACTTTCATAACATTTAGCTCCTGCACACAATGAATTAGCAGGGACTGAGAGTATCCAAAGGTTTAAGTTGACTGTTTTCCTAATTATGAAGGATTTGCAAGAAGGAACAGGGTGAGCTAGGAGCAGGGCAGGACTGGGAAGAAAGGCCAGGCTTCCAGAGCAGGGATGCATTTGACTATCAATCTGCAAACTGTATTTTATTAAAAATGTAATCACCCACAGAGCTCTTATTTGCAGAGCCCACTGAAGGTATTGACATTTGGAGCTGCATTAAGGTCTCTGATGTCATCACAGAGCACTGGCACCTTCCTCATCTGCTTGAGTGTTTGTGCAAAATCAGTTTTCTTCTCCTCAAAAGGCTTAAAACCCCGGGGGGGGGGGGGGGGGGG
>NW_025999869.1:18063845-18080515 GCF_001458135.2 Marmota marmota marmota
ACTTTATGACAACAGCACCCGAGGTCACTTACCAGAAAAAAAGAAAAAAGAGGAGCAGGGACCTGGGTGTCCCCTTGTCTCTTTCCCAGCCCTGCTGCATGCTACTCCTGGTCCCAAGACCAGCCCTGTAGTGTTCTGCTGTCACCATCTTTAATTTCTTAATAATTTTTTGAACAAGGGTCCCCGCATTCTCACTTTTCACTGGGTCCCACAAATAACATCGCCAGTCCTGCCACCCTTCCCCACCACACACACACATGCACACTCGTCCTCAGAGGCTCCCTGGGGCCACATCTGCTCTCTGCCAGGTCCTGAGGGGGGAACACTGGTCAGAGCCAGCATGCAGGACCGGCTGCCTGGGTTCAGCTGCTTCTAACCAGCTTTGGGACCTTGATTTACTCAACTGCCTAATGGGGCAGCATTTGTCCCGTGAGTGAGTTCTCAGGAAAATTAATGGAATAAACTGTGAAGCGCTGAGAGGTGGGTGCACCCTACACAGCTGAGTGCCCCTCCCATGGGAACTTCAATATTCCTGATGGGGAGAAGGGAGGGAGGAGAAGGACTGAGGCCTCCTCTGTGAGACGGGAGGTTCACTATTCCCTCTGCTACTGAATGAACTAGATTCAGTACAGCAGTATATCCGTCTACCCAGAGCTCAGCCTTTCCTAAACGTTGGTTACTTGTGACCTCCCTTCAGGACTTCCCCTATGACTGCCACATCGGCAACTTATTTCATAGATTTGTTTAGATCAATTCACTATTTTAAGTGAAATGGTTTCTTACACCTTATATACTTTAGATAGATATAGATATAGATGTATATATGTGTGTGTGTGTATATATAAAGCCATATATATGGCTATATACTTTATAATATATTGTATTAATACTATAGAAACAAACATCTCATACCTAAAGGAGAAGGCCATACATAATAGTTAATATGATAAATGTTCATCCACAAACCGTCTAAAGCCCTGTGGGATGCCCCGCAATGGAACCCATACTAACCTTCTACTTTCCCCTCCATTGGACTGTGAGCCTTCCAAGTATAGTACTTGGGCTCTTGCTTCTATATTACTAGCTCCAGCACAGTGCACTGCAAAAAGCAGATTTTCCAGAACTGTGTGTTGAATTAATACTCATTAACAAACAGGCAAGAGTGATAACTCTTTGTGAAGATGCTTAGACTTTGGCTGGGGGGGCTATCCTAAGGCCCTAAAATCTTCAAGTCCTAAAAGTGATGGCTTTCCCGGGTGCAGGGTTCCTCAACCTGTGGTCTGAAAACCACCTGCATCAGATTCACTCAGGAGTTTCTTTGAAAGACAGATTCTGCAGTTCTAGTCAGACCCTGAATCAGGACCCCTGCACACCTAAAGTAAGGCCCAGAGGTAGAATTAGGAATTAAGGTAAGTAGTAGTAGTAAGAGCAGTGCTGAGAAGCGCTAACGCTAATTGTGTTGTTAATATGAATGAGGAATTGGGCTCAGCATTTGTATACATTATCTCACTTAATCCCCTTAACAAATCTCTATGAGAGGAACATACAAAGCCAAATCCACACTACTACTAAGGGGCGGGAAAAGGATTGAACCCAAGCAGAACCAGATTCTTAACCATCAGAATGAACTCTTGAGTCAAGGCAAAGCTTCTGGAGAGAGGTCTTACTCATGTATCCATTCATGGACTTTTGGGGCCACACCATATATTTTTCCATTTACAAACTCAGACCAGTTTGCAATGCAATCATTATCCAAGTGGAAAGCATTTTTTTTTTAAATTTCCAGGTTACCTCCTCATGTTCATTCAAACTGCATACTTATCAAAGTTGTCTGAATACAGACGGATTAAGAAGGCATCCTTTAAGCCGGGCGCAGTGGCACATGTTTTATAATCCCAGCAGCTCAAGAGGCTAAGGCAGGAGAATGGTAAGTTCAAAGCCAGCCTCAGTAGCAGTGAGGCACTAAGCAATTCAGTGAGACCCTGTCTCTAAATAAAATACAGAATAGGGCTGGAGATGTGGCTCAGTGGTTGAGTGTCCCTGAGTTCAATCCCAGGTACCACCCCCCCCCAAAAAAAAAGAAAGAAAGCATTCTTCATTATCAAAAACATGGGGACCTTCATTACTCAGGAGGACAAAGCTGCCCCTATGGACTCAGGACCTTGCCAATCGAGCCAGGGTCACCTAATTCCAAGAACTGGCAGAAGGTGCCCCTACGAGAGGCATTGCAATGTGAGGGAGTGAATTCCCCAGCACTGAAAATAAAGAAAGAAGGGCTGAATGGCCACTGTTCAGATATTCTAGAGGGCAATTTTTTTTTTTTTTGGTCCCAGCTGGAGATTAGACTTGGTGAACTCCTGAAATTGTTCCAACTCTAACTGCAACCAGCAAAAAAGAAACTTACTTTAAGGCATTGTTTGAAAATGGATGTATTTGAGAGAGTCAGAAACAAAGAGAGAAAAATAAAAAAGGAAAACTTGTTGGCTGATGTTCGGAATCATTAAAGTCCCATAAACACAAGGGAAACAGAGACCAGGTGCGGGCTTTGCTGAGCAGGCACACGATTAATCAAGAGTCTAAAGGAAAACAAAAAAGCCACTGAGTCGGGCGACATCCATCCTGGAAATATATCGTATAGCTCGGTTCCTGCTCAAGTCTTGGTGATAGAGTCCACAGTCCAATGCCCAATGGAGGCACTTACCTTGGCAAAAGCTGAGCACCAGGCAAGTCTCTTGCTTCATACAATTTTCGCTTTTTGTAGTGGGAAGAAAGATTTTCAAATTTAAAAAAAAAAAAAAACATATTTTAAACTGCAGGTTCTTGAGTCTGATTTACTTTGGCCCAAGGGATTGAAGCCCTCTTCCTTCTAAATGAGATTCATGGAGTCCGTGACGGACAGTTCTTGCAGGCACAACTGTGCTAAGCAGAAATGAAAACTGTCAATTCTGAATTAGTCTCTGTGCGAGTCCTGGAGTGAGTCGCTTTCATGCTTTCTGTTACTGTGAACTCCGTGTGGATGCTTTGTTTGGGATCTTGAATGAAAACACATAGAAGCCACGTTCCCAGGGCTGCTCCTAGGCTGGACATTTCCACCGTGTCAAGAGTCACTTTGTGAACAAATGGCCATGCATACACAAATCTAACCTCTGTGTTATGAGGCATTTATGTGGTGGAAACAGTTTCCTGTCTATGGCGATAATGAGCTTGCTCATTTTTCTTCCTCAGTTGGATATTTTCATTTCTTTACTTGTTCTCCAGCTGCCCTTTAATTCCTTCTGTCCTTTTCTCAACTGCTAGTTTGTTTCTGATCTGACTACTTGTGATATGAAACGTTTAGATTTGTTTTGCACAAATGTAGATATTTAGAAGGCATGTTTTATGAGAGTTTTACAATCCCTTCAGATGCTGTGGTCAAGAACTGCCCTTTCTGACTGGACACAGTGGGTGGCAAACACTTGTAATCCCAGTGACTTGGGAGGCTGAAGCAAGAGGATCACGAGTTCAAGGCCAGCCTTGCAACTTAGCAAGGCCCCAAACAACTCAATGATATCCTATCTCTACATAAAAAAAGAAAAACATAAAAAGAGCTGGGGATGTGGCTCAGCAGTTAAGCACCCTGGGTTCAATCCCTAGTACCTGGTTATAGAATTCTTGGGTCACAAATGAATCCTATCAGAACTCTGCTGTTTTGTCCACATTCTATGGGTTATTCTATGGGTTATCTAAATTAAGAAAATGGAAACTAACTTGACATAAAGACTTTTGTTTTCTCTAATTTTCTGTTTGGAAGCTGGTAGAACTATCTCTCTCTCTCTCTCTCTCTCTCTCTCTCTCTCTCTCTCTCTTCCTGAAATTTGAAATCCTTACCAGGATTTGACTTGGCATAGATCCTATTTTAGGTTTGCCTGAAAAACTTGGGAAAACACTCGCTTCCCATCTGTGTTAGTCTGTGTTTGTGCTGTGATAACAGAATATCACAGTCTGGGTAACTTATAAACACTAGAAGTTAATTTGGCTCCAGGTTCCAGAGACTGGGAAGCCCAAGATCCAGAGGCCTTATCCAGCAAGGACTGCTTGCTGCACCATCCCATGGTGGAAAGCAGAAGGGCAAGCGAGCATGCACATGCTCGCAGGAGTGCACACCAGCAAGACAGAAAGACAAGGAAACCAGATTCATCCTTTCATCAGTAGCCTGGTCATGCAAAGCCTCATGACCTAGTCACCTGTCAAGGGTCCCACCTCTGGACACCATTGCCTTGGGGGTTACATTTACAGCACATGGACTTTGGGGAACACATCATTTGAGTGGATTTTTTGTTTTTATGTTTTGATTTTTTTAGTTTTGGAAAGTTTTCTTCCATTCCCCCCTTATAATCTGTTTATTATCTTCCTTCAAAAGTTATCAGGGGGAGAAAGAAAGGGAGAAAAAGAGAAGATACTAGAGAAAAAGACTGAGAAAAGTATGTTATGTGCATGTATAATATGACCTCATGAATCCCACCATGATGTATAATCATAATGCACCGATAAAAAATAATTACACGTAACTCACACTTGTGTCCTATGGCTTCTAGGTCTCTGCCCTTTTTTCATTATTTCTCAACATTCTGGAGATGTTTCTGAAACGTATCCCTATCTCTGATTGATTTTCTACAGTGCAGACTCCACATTCCTCACTTCCAATCAACATGAAAATCTTAGAGCGATGAAGCAGTGAAGCAAAAGAGTTCAAAACCAAGTATCTACAAGGTCAGGTAGGGAGTTCAGGGCCAGGCAAGCAGAGGGCCCTTCATGACCAAAGGTTACAGCCACTATTCACCCGTAGTCAGAAACCTGGATGTTTCAGTGATAAAGTCAGATGCTTAAATATTAACAACAAATTTGAAATTTTTTTTTAAAAAAAAAACACTGTGCAGGCCATTCAACCCATATTTGAGATCCCTATTCAGGCTGGGAATGGGGGGTGGGGTGGGTCTCTCTTAAACTCTCATTTCATACCTCACAGATCAACAATCTCTCTTTGTGGGAATTCTGACAAGGGGCTTCAGGCATCAAATATAGGAGGCGGGGGTCAAATTGCAAAACAGCCATGGTCTCTTCCCACCTTAGACTGAGGTCTCCGTGACACTCTAACTCTACCTGAGAATAGACCCAACCTCGTTCCGACCACTTACTAAAGGCCTCTTCATCTCTCCCCAACCCCAAAGCTAGCCTCAGGGGCCACCTTCTCCACAAAGTCACCTGGGATTAATTATTCCTGTTTCATGCTGTTCCCTCCACAAAGCGCTTCTCTGCCGTTTTCCTTTTAACTCTTTTATCGTGCCCCACTCTGGGTTTTACTATTTCCACATGCAATCAATACACAATTTGTTAATGAAATATTTTATGTTCTTTTTTTATGCCAGGCTTTCAAAATTATCTCCTGAGGATTTTCTCCATTTTTTTTTTCCTGGCCAAGTCTGGGAATTGGCTTCTGATAAATATTAAAATGAAAAGCAGTTTTACTGGTATTTTAGATAGAAGAATTAGCTCTCCCATTTGTCATATTTAAAGGATGGAGTGGATTCCCACGTCCAGTTCCCCATGGTACCAGCATCTTATCCCTAAGTTCTGGTGTTCAGCCTGCGGTCCCAGTGGTCCAAGCCTAGACAGCGAGCCCTCTCCCTGGTTACCAGCTGTCTCTGGCTCCACCTGCTGGCCGCTGGCTGAATCCATCAGGCACCATGAGCGTACAAAGATGAAAGTTCTAAAGGTGAACTAGAATCTATCTGCCCTGAGGAAGAGAAAAATCTTTAGGGCTCAGGCAGATCCCAAGGCTCAGAGTAGAAATGACAGGAAGCCCTACCCAGGAAAATCTCTCTGCTCATCTTTCCTCTGTTTTTCCTGGGCGGGAGAGTAAATTTTTAATTTATCATAGTCACTGTGTTACTCATAGAACAACCACAATCAAGCATCCTCTCCCCACCTAGTGAGAATTTTCTGTGCCCATGTGCCCTTCATGACCTCACAACAGTTCTGAGACTGAAGGAGCAGAGACCTGTGTCAGTTCCTTAATCCTCTTTAGTCACATGGCCAAGGTATATGGAAATCAGAACATTTATCCATTACCTGCGGGAGTTGAAGTTCACACAACCTTCTTAGGGGGCCACTTAGCAATGGGAGGAAATGGCCTTACACCTGCAAATCCACAGAGCCAACCATTGTATCTCTAGGGACTTTGTCAAAGGCAAACTTCATCACTGTGCACAATAATGTATCTTTAGGGACATTTATTACCTTGAGAATGATAACAAAAATAACACCAAACCAAGGACTTTTTTAAACTAGAGAAAACAGGAGGGCATGTTGCCAGTAAAAATTATGTTACATGGTATTGACTAATAAACCCTTCCTCCCCTACCTGTTGGACCTACTCCTCGGTTCAACCTACACGATCATTTTTAAATGAAGCAGATCATGTCACTCCTTGTTTCAAACACTTGAGCTGTGTTAGCCAGTTTTTTATCGCTATGACAAATACCTGTTAGTCAGTTTTGGGTCACTGTGACCAAAATACCTGACAAGAACAACTCAGAGAAGTAAAGATTTATGGTTTCAAAGGATTCCTTCCATGGTGAGCCGGATCCATGGCAGAAGGGCACAGCTGAGAAAAGCTGCTCAGTTCCTGGCAGCCAGGAAGCAATCAGAGAGGGAGGGACAAGAAACAAGACATACCCTCAGTGACCTGCTTCCTCCAACCGTGCCTTAGGACCTACGAATTCACCACCACCCAGTTCTCCCAGCTAACACTGAGAACACAGCCCTTAGGGTCCAATCTCTTCGCCCAAAGCCCCACCTCTGAACATGGCTGCACTAGGGACAGAGCCTTCAACAGATCAGTCTTTGGGAGACACGTCACACTTAAATCATAACACCAGTGCCATTGCTTGGTATCAGGACCAATCCCCTAGGGCTTTTATGGCCCCAGGGACCTGGGATGTACCTCCCCTTCCAGCTTCACCTCTGGGTAGCTTCCTTCCTCTTGCTTACCTCCCTCCAGCCTCAGGGACCCTCTTTTAGTCCAACAGTCCCAGAAAGCTCTCCAGGCTCTAGGATTTCACCACGGCCCTCTGATTGGATGCTGCCGGCACTACACCCCCACTCTCCTCCTGGCAAAACCCTCCTCATTCTCAAGAGGGCTCAGTTATAAGTGCCACTTCTCCCAGGAAACCCTTCCCTAACAACCCCTTAGTCTCAATCAGATCTCCTTGCTTCCCACCTCGAATCTCGTCTTCTCTTTTCCTCCACATGACTTAACCCAGACCCTGACTCTGCATATATTATGGGGCTTATCTGCTGAATGCCAGTCTCCCTGCCTGATGATACAATTCACAACTAGCAGGTAGGAGCTGCTCCATAATGCATGGGGGATAAATGTGTGGTGTTTTACTCAGCAAAAGGCAGATTACAAAATAGTAAGATGAAATTCTAATATCAATCGAAGTGCATCTATGCATAATTATTTATGGACACAGAAATTTTAAAAGACCCAAAGAAAAATTCAAGCTGTGAACACCAATGATCTCTGTGTCATGATTTCACTTTTCCGCTTTTATCCAGCTTTCCTACAGTGATCGTATTTAGACTTCAAAGGGGGTTAATTTTTAAAATAATTATGAAAACTAAAGCCCTGGGTTTGCGTCTCAACTTTTAAAACAGTTTAATCTGGGAAAATCAAAGCTTGTCACCTATCTTCATGACAATGGAAAAAAGGACATCTCTCTTTTCTCACAGAAGAATGGAGTGATGTGCATGTAAAGTTTTGCACACATTTCAGTATTTACTCTGGAAAAAGTGAGACAGCCCTAAAGTGTATAGGGTGATGGGCATTTTTCCAGGGGTCAAATAATCTGCAAATACCAGCAAGATCTGACAATTAGATGAGGAGCTAGAGCCTGTGGCATGTGAGTGGCACTTGACAGTTGGGACCACCCAGTGAGGTTCCAGCCAGAAGCCGCTGAGGATGCAAGAGGGCCACTGTGGTGAGAAAAGCAGGAGGAATTTCACAGGAACAGAGTTATGGTCTCTGCTTTCTCCAGGACCAGCTTCTGGGAAACAAGTGGCCTCTAGGCCCCCATCGTGAGTCCTGACAGAAGTCAAAAATAAATTAACCCAGGTGCAAACTGAGCTATGAAAAACTCAACTTAATGAGCCCTCTCTGCTCTCTCTCAGCAAACATCCAGCAATTGGGGACATCCTCTTTGACTTTTTTTCTTCAACCTTTCACCTAGTTGGGTACAACTCCAGAGAAGGGCTGCTCCAGCTCTGACGGAAGATGCCAGCCACTCAACTTATTCCATTGATGACGGCTGCAACGGAGGAACAAGGCACCAGCCCTGCTTATGAGCAGCACGTAATCTAGCCATTACCACTGCTGCTGCTAAGTTCCCTCTCCCACCCCCAGCACTGCCAACGTCACCATTCCTTGCTTAGTGCCCCTCCTGTGTTCCATTTTGCCTTTATTCCGCTGAGCTGCAACCTGCTCACCTAGGAGCTCTCCTCTATGAAGCCTGCAATCTCCTTGAGGACACAGACTACTGAATCTGATCTGTAGCACAAGTCTGTTCTAGATGCTGCTATATAAACAAGCAAATGAGCAAATGATTTAAATGCCTGAATCATTTCACAAGCAAATGCCAATAAAACAGTGATGTTATCTAGAAAGGAAGTGCTCAGCATGGCTTCAGGCTTTAACAAGTGAACAGAGGCATAAGCAGCCTTTGTACATGTACGTCATTTTTATAGCAAATAGATTGGAGTGAAAGAAGACAGATATAGGAAGACGGGAGACATTTCTTCAAAGCCCTCTCTGATACAGATATCTCAGGTCTGGCCCTTACAGTCAGTGTCCCAGAGAAGATTGCAGCTCACAGATTTCCAATAATGACTAAGAGTTCCTCCTAAGAGAAGTAATTGCACTTATTGAAGGCTGCCATCAAAGACATAAGTCATCCATACCACCCAATTATCTTGCCATGCAGTACAAGACTGGTCAAAACTTATACACAATAGCTTCATCAACAAGAAGGTACCCAGACAGGTGAAGGTGATATTGTAAGAAACAGGACAAGGAAGAGGAGATGATTAACTCAAAAGAGACAAAATTCAGAGGAGGTGGAAGAGCTGACCTCAACTATAGGAAAAGGAGTGACTCTTTTTTTCTTTATGGTTCTCAAGGTCAAAGCTAGATCCCACAGGTAGGTGTTAGAGAGAAGACAATTCTTGCCTCAATAAAAGAGGCAGGTGTCAGGAAATTACTGTAAGCAATGCAAGTTTGTGACTCAAGGTCAAAGACAGCAACACAGAACAAAACTGCCTTTGAAATGCTGCTTTCAAGGTTTACAAAAAGAGAGCTGGATGAGCATGCTGAAGAAACATGTCTGAGTTTTTAGCTCCCTGACTACCAGGAAAGAATGCTAAATCTACCATCCTGTAAGACTGCTCTCCTCCCATCGATGGGCTTGCGACCCTCCAAATGCACCTTGGCTTTTCAGCAACTTGCCTTGCACATAACAGCTCTGCTCATCTTGAATGCACTTTGACCTATTCAAGTCCATAAAGCCCAGCTAACAGCTCTGTAATGAATGTACATAGATCCGTGTAGGCCCCACAGATCCCCCTGGTCTTCAGCGTACATATCGCCAGGACCCCTCCATCTGACCTCTTCTGACTTATTATTTCAACCATCCTAGTATTTATGTTTTGTCCTCCAATTAGATGCTAGTCTCCGTACGTGCCCAGAATTCCTCTACTTTGACCTCTTTGGGCTTGTCATTTCAACTATTCAAATATTTATATTTAGATGGATTTAGAATTAGATACGAGTCTCCTTAAAGGAAGATGCCAGATGGGTTAACTTAGTATCTTGCTCTTAACAGGCCCTCAGTAAATACCCACAGATTTGGTGCTGCTGGATCCCAGCCAAAGAATGGAGGAAGCCCATTCTGTCAAGGTCTTGGACAACATCTGTGTTTTTTCAGCACAGCACTTGCCATCCATCATGGAAGAGATTGGAACAGAAAGAAGTCAAGTAAAGTACAAGGTCATTTACAGGAGCCCCAGCAACTCCATTCTCCAAGGTTGGAATGTTCTCTCCCTGTCTGCAAACAGCAGACCAGATGGTCTCCCGAATCTTGGCGTTCATGGCTTAACTCTAATTACAATGTTAGTTAGCAATGAGTTTGGTGATTCAAAAATCACGGGTAGCTTTTCTCCAAGAACTCAGGCTTTTTCTTCAGCTCTAAGAACAGGGTGACTTTGCCATCGCCTTGTGCTTGCTTCCTGTATTATAATTGCCTAGCTGTTTAGAAAATGAAATGAGCCCAAGACCACCAAACCTAGCTGAAAGCAACGAGTGCTTCAGGAGACAGGAGGGAACAGCAGCCAGATGGCTAAGTAGCCTCTGATGGTACCGCAGTCAAATTGGGAGGCACAAATCAGGAAATGCTCCTCGACTGTGCAAATGCCACGCACCAGGTGTCAAACTCAGAGGTGCACATGTGTTCGCCTAGATGTTTCGTGACTGTGGTTGAGAGGAAACTCTTGAGACTAAGTCCTCAGAATTGTGTATGTTGGAAAGAACTTTTCAAGGTCATCTGGCCCAAACCTTTCCAAAGGCACAAAGACTCCACTAAATGAGCTCCCCTAAGTTCTGTTCAAACCTTTCCCATGAAAGAAACTCAACCTCCAGAGGCAGTACTGATTGGGACAGATATTATGTTAGGGTTCCTTTTTCCTAATATACTCAGTACCTCACTTTAATGCTTCCTCATTGGTTCTTGTTACACTCCCTGGAGCTAAGGAGAAAAAATGGACCGCTTCACTCATGAGCAAACTCTTTCCAAACAACTAAGTAAGCTTTTGGTCTCCCCTTAATTTTTATTCCTTTAAATATCCCCAAGTGCTTAACTGTTGAGAGCCACAGCCAAAGGGGCCCCAGCAAATCTCCAGCTCATTGGTTCACCGTGGCCCCAGCAAACTTCCAGCTGCCAGCTGATTGGCTCCTCTGCAGTGATGCTCATTGGGCTGTTTCCCTGCCCTTTCAGACCACAGAGCTGCTCATTGGGGGACTCTTTTGGCTCCACCCACGCAACCCAGCCAATCAGCCTCAAGAGCAGGAGGAGTGGGGGTTGAGAGGCTTGTGGGAAGCCGGTGGTGGCAGTTGGGCTCTGAGGGAATTCCTGAAGAGCTCGTGTGGTGCGGTGTGTGTGTGTTCTAAAAATTAAGTTCGTTTCTGCTTGACAAGTGGCTTGTGAATTGTGCCCAGCCAGACTGCGGCACTTAACTGCTCATTACTCAATTTAATCTCACATTTCTGCACCTCGCTTTCCTATAACTTCCCCTCAAGGAAACTGTTCCCCTGCTGGATGGGGCTATCTGGCTTCTAACCATCTGACCCCACCCTCTGGCCACAATGTCCAGTGGTGGACATCTGACAACCACAGCCACCCATGAGTCCCCTGTACCATCAGTCTGGTGATTAAAAATAATAATAATAAGTGGATTCATCAAGTTACTCTTTGAGAACTGGGGAGCATGGAGACTGGGCAGCTGGCAGGTCCTGCAGAGCCAGGACAAGAGTAGCCATGTGGGACCAGGAGCAAGATGAGTGAGCAAAGGGAAGGAGCACAGTAAGAAAGACAGGAGAACAGAGCAGACACTGAGAGAGGAACAGGCCACTGAGGAAGAGAGTTTGAGATGAGAGAGGGACCCTTCCTCCCTTTCCCAAGACTTGAACTGAAGGTTTTCTGAAATCCTAGGGATCTCCTCCTTTGCCTTTCAACCAAGGAAGAGAAAAATTGGGAGAATCACTATTTCTTGCAACTTTTAGATACAAGAAGGTCTCCACATTCCAGTGCCTCGCCCCTTAGAGAGCAAGCGTCCATTTCCATGTAAACCAGAAGAAGGATTTTACATTGCATTTGCCTCTATGCACACAGTAGACACCATAAAACCTATCTATATGAAAAGAGTTACCCGCAAATGCAGCTGTGCAAACACTTATTGTGTGCTCACTGTATACAATGTGCTGCACTGAATACTAAGAGGCATGTACCTTAGTATTCAGTACCCTCCAGGAGTTTAGAGTCCGGTAAGGGATATAAACACAGTCACATGAAGCACACACAGTCACATGAAGCACGCAGACTGCAGCAGGCTCATGTCAACAGTGGGGAGGCTTTTACCTGCATTCCTTTCTTAGTCAAGAAATATCATCTGAAAAAAAAAAAAGAAATATCATCTGGGCAAAGAAATTATATATACCATCTTTGATAATTCTCTTCCTTATAATTTTAACTATAAAAAAGAAGCTTTGGATTTTTTATAAAGAAGAACATAATGAGAAATTAAAGATTAAATGGAGACATAAAAAAAACTAGGAATTCAGGGGAGAGATGCTGAGAGACACGGCCGAGTCTGTATGGCCCCTGGCATTTTGCCAACAGTATTGATTGACAGGCGAGGCATTACTATCCGCCTCTGCCGCAACTTTTGAGTTCTCGCACTATTTTGGAGTTCTCGTGGGGGTTTCCGGGGATTCCCTGAGAGTTCCCATTGGTTGGGGAAGTGCAGGAGGAGGGATTTCCGGGAGAAATATTTCCGGCTGGGGGTTCCTGGACAAGCTGCGTGGTGTTCGGGAGGATTCCCCGGGAGCTGTGTGAAGTGTTTTCCTGCAGTTCAAAAATAAAGTTTGTTCCTGCTTCAGTGGCTCGTGATTTGTGCCCAGCCAGACTGCGGCAGAGAGATTAGCGAGATCTAGAGATGGATTATGAAAGATGTAGAGATTAAATAGGTCACTATGCAAGAAGAAAAGCCTCCAAGGAGCTTCAAAGGGAACAGTTAGAGCAAAAAGGTAGAAATCTAGGTGGCACTTTCAGGGTGAGCAGGACAGCATGGTTGGGCCAGAACTGCAGGACAGAAGAGAAGAGAGCAGAATTGTCACACAGCCCAACATGTGCCAGGTTTTGAGCACACAGGTTCTAAGGCAAAGGAAAGACATGGGCAGAATTTCACTTAAGGTGCCAGGAAGGAGAATGGAATTAAAGAGAAAATGTCTACAGACAAGATCAGTGATCGAAGGGTCAGTGTCAAGGTGTCTCAAAAAGTCCCTTCCCACAAAGTAACAATTCAGTTCATGCTAAGTTGGCATCATGAAAGCTGAATTGCAATTAAGCATTTTGCTATCACCTTGAAATGTTTTTCAAGGCACCTCTGGTTAAATGTCTCTTCTACATCTTTTGTTTATTTTAAACTAACTGTGGCATCCAAAATGCTAGATGGCAAAGCTGAATTTAAGTCCTGAATTAAGCTGCTTCTGGGAATAATTAAAAAGGTTTCTGTGGGAAGCCAGAACCAAATAAATCTGCAAACTTGAAGAGGGAAGTGAGGTCATATTACAAACAGCATAAAAAAAAATTAGCTATAGTTTCACCAGCCCTAAAATGATGGTGAGCCTGTGTTGAAATGTCAAGGTTCTACATCTGAAACTTGTTTGATATGGATAGGCTGTGAATACTGCCCTCTTTCCTGTACCAGGAAATTTGAAATACCACTATTTAGCTTTGACCACCTGAAAATATGTACTCCTGGAAGATAACACAGCCCATGTGAACCTAAAAAGGAATCCAAGCTCAGAGACATCCAGCCAGAGTCAGACCTTGCACCAGAAAAAAAAAATCACAATTTACCCCAATCCATGGCCAACTTTCTTTCTACCTGGATGGTAATCTGAGACACTCAATGAAGCTAAAGCAACCTGGCAAAATTCTTCATTTCCAGATCCAAAGATTGCTTACACTAAGTTGAGCCATAGCCATGGAAAACAATCAAGGCTTATTTCAAAACTAAACTTGCTTTATCACCCAATAAACTGTTCATTGGTGAGAATAAATGTTTGAGAACATTATTATCCATACAAGAGATCATGAGACCAAGATAAGACAGAAGCAAGGAAATTGGTGCTTAGGGAATTCAGAGGTAGGAACTACAATACTGGATAAGTAATAGAGACTGCGAAGGAGAGAAGGGACAAAAGTGGTGGATTCGCTCCATCAACAATTATGCACCATGTGTTCACTATATGCTCAACATCATGCTGGGTGTGAAAGTTACAACTGTGGAAAGTACATCATATCACTCATTGTTTGGTAGACATTAAAGACAATAAGGAGATTACAACACACTGGAAAAAAAAAAACAGATGATTCTGTGGAAACAGCTAGAAGGAGAAATCTAACATAGCCCAAAGGTATCAGAAAAGATTTTCAAGAGGCACACATCAATGTTAAAATTGAGGCCTAATAGAGGTACTGTATAAAAGTCACCCATGTGCATAGGAATCACAAGGCATGCAGGGGATTCTAGGCTTGTGCTCCAAGTCAGACTTTGCAGATTCAAATCTTGGCCCTGCCACTTGCCAGTGTTATGACCTTGAACAAGTTACTAATTCTTCCTGTGTCTCGTTGTGCTTTATATATTAAGTGGAGATAATAATTCCTTCCTCATAGAGCTATGATAAGGACCAAATTAAATAAACAAAGACCTCTTGGCACAAGTACTGGCATAAGGAAAGTGTCCAATGAACGGTACTACTTTCTTTATTAATGAAGCAGAATAGCTAAAGGGTAAGAAAGAATACGGCAAGTTCAAGAAAGAAGTTCGGTATTGCCAGAGCATTGGGGACCTGGTAAATGATGAGCCCAGTGAGAGAAGCAAAGGCAAAGCCCAGGAGCTTCTTCTAAGCCCAGGGCTTAGAAGGGTAACCATATGCACAGTGATGTCACTAGACAAGACAGAATTGGCAAGTGCTATGGTTTGTATCTTGAATGTCCCCCCAAAGTCCCATGTGTTAGAGGCTTGGTCCCTAGTCCATGGGAGGTGGGGGGACCTTTAAGAGGCGGTGCCTAGTGGGAGGAAGTTAGGTCATTGGGGGAGTGCCCTCCAAGGGCATTGTGGGACATGGGACTCTTCCTTTCTCTCTCTTCTTTGCTCCCTAGCCATGAACTGAGCAGTTTTGCTCTGCCACCTACTCCTGCCAGAATAGGCTGCCATGCCACACACACAAAGGAACAGGGTCAACCAAACATGAACTACAACCTCCAAACCTGTGAGCCAAAAATCAACCTTTTATCTTTATAAGTTGATTGTCTCAGGTATTTGTTATAGTAACAGAAAGTTGACTAGTTGACTAGAAAACCCCAGAGCATTCTTCTGGGGATAAAGTTACAGCAGACGACTTTCCTGAGATACTCACATTTGCAACAGGAAAAGAAACAATGGAGATCAGATTCAGTTAAAATCCCTCAAAGGTTGCAACACTGAATGGGAAGCAGCCACGGGGTCAGGAATAGCAAGGAACAACAAGGAGATCAAGCCCTTGGTCAAAAGCTCTTACAACAGGAATGGGGTCCATTTGAATAGCAGGACGGAGGGAGGGGCATATCTGCCCTTTATTGGAACTTCAGTTCTGACCCTGCCACTTACATGCAACAAAACCACTCCCTCTCTCTATGTTAATAAACAGGGGCTTGGCCTAGATTGGTCATTCTCACCCCAGGAACCACAGACACCTGTGAGTTCATGAAGATGCTCCCAGAGAATCCCAGTCTCTTCTCCATATATTCTCTTAAAACCCAAGACAATACTAGTTCTTTTGAGCTGATCCAAAGCTTCAGTGGGCATTGCATATCAGTAATTAATTTATAATAACTTGAGGATAAATTAATTATCACCTGTTAAGTGGAGTTTTTTTTCCTTTTAACAAATTGAAAAATAAATAATGTGAGCATGCTAGGATTGGAACACACAACAATACTGAATGGATGGTTTGATGAGGCCATGCCGGCTCTCTCGTCCTGATATCTGACCTTCAACTACTGTCAGATATCTGGTCTACATAGGTATATGTCCTTGAGGTAAAAATATGGAGCTTTATAGTCACAGTCCTGAGTTCAAATCCCAACTCTTGCACTTCCTCGGTGAATGACCCTGAAAAAATGACTTAACCTCCAAAAGTCTTAATTTCTTAATATGTAAAATTGAGATGAAAATATAGCATCTTCTTGATGATGTTGCAGAGAATGAGATAATGCAAATGCTAGTCATTGGCACACTCTTTCCTGCGCTGTGCCAAACCTGCATAGACCGTGAAATACGAATTAGGTAATACTTTTCTTTAAATCAATCTATGTTTTCACTTATATTCCTACCAAAAATGGAACGCCAGTGTCAACATTCATCAGTAGTAACCCTCAGAATAATAGCAATAAAGATCATCCTGTAACTTTTATCTTGGTCAACAACAATCAAAATTTTTTTTAAATTCTAGTGAAATACTATTTCTTTTTTTTTTAATTTTTTATTGTTGGTTGTTCAAAAGATTACATAGTTCTTGACATATCATATTTCACACTTTGATTCAAGTGGGTTATGAACTCCCATTTTTACCCCGTATACAAATTGCAGAATCATATCAGTTACACATCCATTGATTTACATGTTGCCATACTAATGTCTGTTGTATTCTGCTGCCTTTCCTATCCTCTACTATCCCCCCTCCCCTCCCCTCCCCTCCCCTCTTCTCTCTCTACCCCCTCTACTGTCATTCATTTCTCCCCCTTGTATTATTTTTC
>NW_025999869.1:18082953-18229543 GCF_001458135.2 Marmota marmota marmota
TTGATATTGGTCTGTTTAGGTGTTCTATATCCTCCTGACTCAATCTGGGCAGATCATATGACTTAAGAAATTTATCGATGCCTTCACTATCTTCTAATTTATTGGAGTATAAGGATTCAAAATAATTTTTGATTATCTTCTGTATTTCTGAAGTGTCTGTTGTGATATTGCCTTTTTCATCCTGTATGCTAGTAATTTGAGTTCTCTCTCTTCTTCTCTTCGTTAGCATGGCTAAGGGTCTGTCGATTTTATTTAGTGAAATACTATTTCGTGGTGAGGGCTCTGTGCCTGAGGCTGCCTCCTCTTTGCTCAAAAAAGGAGAGTAACTAAATAAGGAAGGAATGAAAAACACCAAACCTTCCAACTGAGACTTTCTCCTTGAAGTGATCAGGTAGCTCAACAGTAAAACAGAAAGGTCCCCAGGCAGCTCAGTGTAATCCAAAGCCTCAGCTGTGTGTCACCTCATACAATCTCTCATGACACCTAGGTCACATTTAGGGTGCAACTGAGATAATGCATTCAAAGCATCTGCTCAGAATCGGTCTGAAGTAACTGGAGGCATGTTTATTTCTACTTCTGTTGGTGACAAAGTTGACTAAGGTGGTCCTGGCACAGCCCTCTGCTCACCCGGACCACAGTAGGCACTGACAACCTGGAAATGTCACTGCAGAAGCCTCTGGAAACCACGTTGTCATTCGCTTATTCCTAACTTTCAAACCACTTTGTCATTTTCTCTCCCGTGGTACATCTTCAACTCATCCCTTTCTGTTTCCGTAACAGCCACCCATCCTCTGGCCCTGACTTCTACGCCAACCCATCCTGCCTCCTTATCTTCAGAGCTATGGAAACACGGCTCCGAGAAGCCTTTCTGGATCTTCTACTCCCATGCCAGACAAGCCCTCTTTACTGTGAGCATTGGGCCACCTGAACAAGGTTCTACTATAACCTTGCTCTGTGGCTGTGTTGTGTCTGTGCCCGTCTTCCCCACTTAGTTATAAATTTCTAGAATCCAGGAACTAAAGATTCTTAGCTCATAAGAGATGCTCAATTGTGTTTTAGCATATGTATAGAAGAAATGATGGATGGGTGGATGGATGGATGGGGGATTAGAGGTGGGAGGGAGGAGGGAGAAAGGGAGGGAAGGAAGGAAGAAAGGAAAGAAAGAAGGAAGGAAGTGTTCATGTGCTGGATTACATGGCTTCTGACTTTCTGGTTTCCTAAGAAGAAAAGAAAAGCCAGGTAGCTCAGGCTGCGTTTGCCGAATTCCCTCCTGCCCAATTTCTGTACATGCCCTTCACACACCGTTCGTGACATTTTCCCTCATCTTACAAACACCTAAAGGACTCGCGCCTTCCCAGAATCTACCTTGGCTGCTCGCCTGAAAACAAACAAGCCCAAGAATAAAGAAAAATAAATAAATAACAACAGCAATGTCTCGTTCTTTGAGGTCTGGGAAACGAATTCCAAATGGGAGCTGAACTCAAAACCAAATGTTTGGCTTTCGGTGACAGCCAGCTACTTGGCTGGACGCCTCGGCCCCCTCCCGAGACCACTTAGAAAACGTCCGCCCAGAGCTCTTCCTGAGAGCTGCTGTCTCTTCTACGCCTTCCTTGGGCACAGAAGAAATTACTGCCAAGGAAAAACAATCAAACTTTCTACCTCAGGGTTATTGCTTGTGGCTGATCGCTTTCTACCTCGGGAACTTTCCAGTTCCTTAGGAATTTGGTTGTGTTGGGGAAGGGTTTGTTCAAACCAGATGAGCACCTAATGTTTCTCTCTCACATACACACGCTCGTGTGCAGACATGAATGCACACACATGCAAAAAAACAAATCAGACTTGTAACCTGAACTTTCGGGTTCCTCAGGAGTTTATGTCTGATCACATGTAACTACTCATGTCTCTGGCCCAGGGAACACAGTGAGCTTCTCAAGTGGGTGAACTTGAGAAGAGGAAGGAGCTGAGCAAGCTCTGAGATGTGCTAAAGGGGACATGGGGAAAGTGCCGGGAGCAGAAGAGAACAATTTCCCTGTACTCGACTGCACGAGGCTGAGTTCCCATAAAGATGTTCACAGTGCTGCTCCTAGCCAAGGGTGTGGAACCACTCACCTGTCCCCTTCTCCTCTCTAACAACTTCTCAGACCATGCACTGAAACTCCAGGTTCAAGGTTTCCTTTCCAGAGTTACAACATGCGGCCTTTGCTCTGTTCCTTCCACCGATGCCCTCAGTAGTAAGGTATGCAGGACAAGATATGCAGGACCCCTTTGTGGTTATGATGTCATTGTGGCCCAAGAGAAGCATCAAGTTTCAACCCTGTGCAATCATGCAAATGTAGAGCTAGGAGAGTTTCAGAGCAAGACCAGAAGGGCCTTATGATCCAGTCTGTACAGGCCTGGAAGCCATACCAAGCCCCATGGACCATACTAAAGACTCCACCTCTCTGTGCTGGGATTGCTCATCTGGAAAACAGGGATATGGCTTGTCTAAAAGAGTGAATTATGGAGATTAAATTCAGTGATGTGACATATGTAACACACAGGTCCTGTTACCAAGTACATCCTCGGCAAACAATTTGCTGAATATTAAGAGAATGAATTCCCTTGTTCTGACCGTCCCCCTCCCCTGTCTTTAAAGAAATTCAAGCAGATCTTAGACTTGCTCCAAAATCAGCTTTTTCAGTTCGCGTCTCCCGCGAACACCTTCTGCTCACCCCCAGTCCCCAATCCCCAGGACTCAGATCCTGGGCGGGCAGTAGGAGCAGCCAGTTCTGTGTACAGGTAATAGAAGAGTGTTTTGCCTTAGGAGAGTTGAAAATCAACAAAAGTCAGTGTGATCTGATTATCACATCACCATGCACTGTCATTCTACACAACGTCAGAGTGACACCACCCCGAGGGACTGAAGGCTCATGCACCATGACCCAGCCAGACTCCTGCCTGGCCTCAGAGCCGAGGCCTGAGCTCCTCCAGCACCCAGAGGGATTCCTACAACTTTATCTACATCTGTACGTCTAGAGAATTCCTTAAACCTTTGGCCCAAACTGTCTTGAGAAGAACATAAGAGTAAGAACATCGTGTAAAGACAAGAGGTAACATTCCAGAAAAAGCCTAGACAGGCTATGGAAAATAATAATAATAATAATAATAATAATAATAATAATAATAATAATAATAGAATCTATAGGACCAAGCCAGAATAATGGGTCCTGTTATGATTTGGATGTGAGGTGTCTCCCAAAAGCTCACATTCAGAGGAGAAATGATTGAGTTGTGAGGGTCTTAACCCAATCAGTGAATTAATCCCCTGATGGGATTAACTGGGTGGTAGCTGGAGTGGTGGGTGTGGCTGGAGGAGGTGGGAATTAGGGCACGGCTTTGGGTATATATCTATATCTGGAGAGTGGAGTTTCTCTGTTTTCTGATCACCATGTGAGCTACATCCTCTTCCACATGCCCGCCATGATGTTCGGCCTCACCTGGAGCCCAGAGGAATGGAGCTGGCCTTCTATGGACTAAGACCTCTGAGACCTGAGCCCTCAAATAAACTTTTCCTCCTCTAAAGTTGTTCTGGTCAGATCCTTTAGTCACAGAAGCAAAAAAAGCTGACTAAAGCAGGTCCTGTTTATCCAACAGAACCTTCCCTCTTCCTCCCTCCTCCCCTTTGTTTGAAGATGCTTCTTCTTGGGGCTATTTTCCTGAAAATTGAAGTATGAGCCCTGGGAGGCTTACAGCCTCTGTTTAGTTTTTATATGTAGTAGGCAAAGGTCATACACACACAATACGTCTGGAGGAGCTATCTAATTAAACCCTTACAAATGAAGAAACGAATGCTCACAGAGGTAAAGATATCATCCCAAGGTCACACAGCAAGTGGGTGGCAAAGAGGAAATGAGCACAAGCACTTAATAGTAGCACTATGAGAGTGCTGAGACTCAGTAGGCAGTTGATAACACTTCTGTGTTATTGTCACTGTTAATTGTTACTGTCTCTATGTTATTGTCATTGTTGATTGTTACTATTTCATTGTTGTTGTTATTGAAATAAGACTAGGCCCACATCTCCAGGCTTTGGGGTAGCTATTTCCAGCACCTAGTTCCATGTTGAGGACAATGTAGGTGTTTCTCAAATGTCTATGGAATAAACAAATTCACTATACTCCTGCTCAGGCCACCTATCCTCCACATGAACATCTCCCATCTGAGATGCCTCAGCCATCTCTGGTTCCCTCTATTACACAGCTCTGCTTTATAATGAGTCCATTTAAAAAATCTATTTCCTGGTCCCTTGTGCCCATTGGTTAGTCCGAGATTTAATCTCCCTAGCATTGAGCCTTTACAAAGAGATTTCGATGTTAAATCAGAACATGTTGGTCCCTGGATAAAAACCATCCAATTAACCTGACTGGTGGTTTAAAAAAAGAAGAATTATGTCTCATCCGTCATTCACCTACAGAAAGACAAGGTCAGTCTTTATCTTAATAACAAAGAAGACACCTTAATCACGGCAAATCTGCTGCATAAATCAAAACAGTAAGTTTGCAGAAGGCAAATGTCTCCCATCAGGTAAATGGAGATGAGTTCCTCCATAGATGCCCATTACGCTGACAGGAGCAAAGAGGAAAGCTTGTCTCCACCAATCTTCCCCCCAAAAAGACAGCATTGATCACACGTTGACACATATTTGTGTCTGCAGAGCAGAAATGAGCCACAAATAAAAGGGCCTCCTCCGACATCATCTTTCCACTCCACAGCACACACAGCTAACGCCACCTCACTGTTCTGTGCAAGTCTGGGTACCCTTAAAGAAACAGTTCTGCAGCTTATTTGGCCCTCTTGGAATCCTATGATGAGACTTGAAAAGAAATCAACGTCTCAGATGGGGAAGCGAGGCAGGGAGCGACCAGCCATGGGCAGACACACATTTAGGCAAATGTCTGGTGGCAAGTTCTTATGGCTACCAGGTCCACACTAAGCACTGTGCTAGGATGTGATGGTGAGCCAGACAGTTTCCACTTCTCCAACCCTTAAATAGAGAGGAGAAAGGAGATTAGGGGACACGGGGTGAGAGGGACATCAGTCCTAGTCCAGGACCCAACCCAGTGGTGCTCATCTGTGATCCCAGTTACTCAGGAGGCCAAGGCAGGAGCATCACAAGTTCAAGGTCAGTCTCAGCAACTTAGTGAGACCCTGTCTCAAAATGAAAAAATAAAAAGTGCTAAGGATGGAGCTCAGTAGCTGAGCACTTGCCTAGTATGTGTGAAGCCCAGGGATTCAAATCCTGGTACCACTGTTAATAATAATAATAGTAATGCCTAGTCCAGGGAGCAGCCAAACAGGGACTTTGACTGTAGGAGGGTCAGCTTCAGAGAGAACCACAGCCGTGAGGCAGGCACGGTGCTGAGAACCACCACGCCAGCAAAGCCAGCACCAATCAGAGCAGGGCCAGGAGGCCTCTAAACAGGGAGGCCACAGGTTCCTGGGCTTCAGACCTTCTGGAGTCCCATAGGGTAAGCACTGAGATGTCACAGGTTTGACTGTGACACTGTAAGGAAACAGGATCTCGCTGGAGCCGGGTTCTCACACTGACCCTCTGGTTGCCTAGCCTCACAACAGTCGTCATAATGCACACACTGTCCCTAGACCTCCCGGTCAGCCTCTCTGCCCATCAAAGAGAAAAAGAGCATTTCTCTCCAGTCTTCCTCCTTCAGCTGAAGCCTCTGTCCTAAAGTGACCACCCTGGGCCAGGAAGAAGAGGACTGCAGGTGTTAGGGAGAGAGAAGGTACTGCCACCTCCCGAGCGCTGCTGCTGCTGCCGCCGCCGACACTGTGGATTGACCCTCCCGGGTGCACAGAATGCTCCTGATTGAAGGCATCTCCTCTTTGGTCAGCGTATTTATCAGAGTTCTCCAGAGCAACAGAACCAATAGGGGAGCTCCAGGAGGGCTCAACTTGTGATTTTTCAACTTTACGATGGTACAAAAGTGCATCTAGCAGAGACCTCACTCTGATTTTGCATTTTGATTCTTTTCCCAGGCTGGCCACATGCGGTGCAGCTCCGCTCTGGGCCCTGCCATCAGAAGAGGAATCCACCGAGGCTCTGCCAGGCCCTGTGTGGCTAAGCCAGGTGCTGGGTAGCCCAGGCGTATGAGATTCATTTCCCCCAATGCAGTACTTTCAACTTACGATAGGTGTATCAGGATGTGACCTCATTGTAGGTCGAGGAGTATCTGGATGTACGAGACAGATTCATTATGACACAGGGGCTCATAACGGTGACAGAGGCTAAGAAGTACAATGATTTGCCTTCTGCAGGCTAAAGACCCAGGTAAGCCTGGGATGTTATTCCAGCCCAAATATGAAGGACTAAGAACCGGGGAGGCAGTGATAGAAACCCCAGTTCCAGAGTAGGAAACGAACAATATCCCAGCTCAAGCAGGTAGGCAGGCAGGGCTGAACCCTTCCTTCTGTTTTATGCTTTATTAGGAGCTGAATGCATGGAATGGTTCCATTCAGTGGAGAAGAGCAATCTACTTCATTTAATCCACCAATTCGGATGCTAACCTCATCCAAAAACATCCTTATAGATGCAACCAGAAATGTCTAATCTGGTCATTCCCACTCCAATTGTCACATTATAATTACCCACCCTAGACGGATGGCTCTTTTGGTGAACTGCACATTTTTTGAATTAGATTTCATATAGGGTATTCCATTCCCATAAAAGGGAGTGGGATAAGTTCAAGTGCAAAAGAAATCCATTTTTGTCCTCTGACGACTCCTCAGTCCTCTCTCTGTCTGGTGGCCTCTCAATCCTCCTGCTCCCAATCTAGAGAGCACCTGGAGAACCACTTCCTCTCACTTCTGAGCCCCACTTTTTCTAGTTTTTTTTTCTAGATCCCTGAAAATGCTTTGCCTTTCCTCAATCAACAAAATTTATTAAAGTTATTCTAAGTTGGCTACTACTCCAGCGCCCCTTCTCCAACCGTCATAAATTCCTAACACAACCCTCTGCGCTCCGTGACCATGAGCAGAGAGTGGCTTTTATGACATTGCTCTAGGTGCAGAGACAATGCCAGGAATCTCGGACACAGAAAGAAACAAAGAGCTCTAGCCAGTGTTCTGAGCCAGACTCCCACTCAATCAGGCCAATGAAATTCCTCTCGTGTCCCAGGAGAACTCGACAATGACAAGAGATCTGGCTTGACCCTTTGTATTCTTTAAAACATCTACAGACAACCAGTGTGGTCTGGGCCACTAGCGGCCAAAAGTAAGTCTTCATGGATTCACTTAACAAGAGTGACACACTGTTGACAAATGTGCTGCTTCCAGTTCCTTTGTGTGAAAACTATTTTCATCCCAAGTACTCACACCCTGGAATTATTTTTTTTATGTTTATGCACCCTGTCCCTCCCAACAAAATGTATATTCCATTAAACAAAGACCTCATCAATTTTGACCAGCATTGTATCCTGTGTGCTAAATACAGTACCTGATACACAATAGATACAGATCCCAATATTTGTTGGATGAATGATAGGCAAATCCACTGTAAAGAAGACTCATTCCACTCAAGGATTTTATAAATAGCACATTCCACTCAAGGATTTTATAAATAGCACCGCTGGGTTTTTATGTCCTTGTATTTATAACTTAATTGTGACCGGTTTTCTCTCAGACACAGATTCCCCAATACCAAACATCCTATCCTTTGGATCTTAGCTAAACAATTTCCTTTCGTTTTAGCTTCCATGAAGGAAATTTGGTCACATGCATTAGAGACTAAGGTCCAAGACATCCAAGATTGGTGAGGTTGAGAACATTGAAATCCATCTTCTTGGAGATGCCTGGGACACCTAATTGAATGAAAATATATATACTATCATTTAATCTACACCAACATTCTGGAAAAGCTAGAAAACATAGCTCCAAACAGAAGAGCACCACTTGTCGGTTTATTGAATCAAGTGCCACAAAGGATTTTGTCTGAGGGGAAAATGGAGTATCTCAGATTCAAAATAGATTGGAAAGCCACTCTGCCAGATACCATGGAAGGCCCATCCATCTTGCTCCCCTCTCCCTAGACCTCCACCGCTTGTCAAATAAGTAGATACATTGACAGTACCGCTCTAAATCTTATGGACAAAAATCTATAAGCCTCCCAATTAGGCTTCAATTTGGAAAATGGGCATATAATAGTATTATATACACATTTCTATGCTTTCAAGTTTTTTGTGTTTATAACAGACTTATAGATTTTATTTCACAGACTGTTCCCTCCTCTCCAAATTAGCATTTAAGAAAACAGAAATTCTGAAGTTTGTCCAAAATCACATAGCTTGCTAAGGCTAAACCAAGGCCAGACCCACCCAAATCTGTGCTTTTTGCCCTCATTGAGGATGGCAAAAAGAATGGCATGGAGGCCACTACTCTTCCCTCTGCAACCAAGGTAGGCGTTACCTACCCATCACCCACCACCCTCCTTTGCCACTGTGTGTAGAGGCAACTTTATTAAGAAGCCCATTTGACACAGTTCCAGGCAGCCAGTACCAGTCAGCCTCAGGTTGAAACCTGGGTGTTGAAGTCTATCGGTTTCCCTGCACCTACCAAGTCTTTTCTAGAAATCCAGAAGCCTGTGATGCAAAGCAGTAAGCCTTCATGGATTCACTTAACAGAAGGGGGCTGGAGTAGTGGCTCAGTGGCAGAGTGCTTGCCTGGCATGTGTGAGGCCCTAAACTCATCGCCAGCACCCCATATAAATAAAATAAAAGATCCATTGACAACTAAAATATATTTTTAAAAAAGTACAGGCAGGAGAACTGCAGCATGTATTAGAAGGATAGAGGGAAGGTGAACTAGTAGGACTGGATGGAGTGAATTCTGAATTTTATCTCTTATACTTGCCGGAAATTCATAGAACTGGGTTTAATTTTGCTCTAGTTGCTATAGGAAATAGGGATGAATCATTGTCACCCCCAAGAAATATCCCAATGTTACATGCAAACCGTTGTTCATTACATTATCTGCCTCCATTAAAGAGGTAAATGACTACTTCAACCTCCCACTGGGTGACCAGTGTGTACATATTCCAGCCCTAACCCCTCCATGAAAACACTGAAATGTGCTTTTTTACAAACAACACAACTTTAAATGTGGAAGTTTTAGAGATGATGTGCTGACTCTGAGATAACATCTTACAGAAACTCGAATGATCCTCAGTTATGGGAAAACGAATGTAGGTGCATCTCTTAGGATCTTCCTTTCTTTCATGAGTGATTCATTCCCCTTCTCTATTTAGCAAAAGTGCTAAATAATAACAAAATTGATAGCATACCTGAAAAAGTGAGTCAGGAACATCAATGGATCCTTTCCTCTTAGGTGGGCTGAATGCATCTTCCATATTTTACCCCAAGCACAGCTTTGAAAAGAGATGCTTCTTAAATTAGCATTTAGCAGAAATGAAAACCTATATCTTCTGGATAGCTGGAACAAAAGCCAAAATGTCTAAGGACTGATGACTTTCCCAGGGTTGTAACCTAAACAAAGATTATTGAGAGATCTTGATTGACAACACCCTTTTTAAGATCTTCAAAGAAATTCCTGCTCTCCCCGCACAAAAAAAAAAAAAAAAATTCTTCTGTTAAATGGAGATGAACATTTTCCCCTGCACTCCCTAATTTGCTGTGCCTAAATTGAGCAGATGGGGCACCGGAGTGGGTCTACCCCATGAGATCACTGAGCATTTGCCTATTTAATTGTTCTTTGGAAGCAGATTGTTTTGTTCAGGCACCTGTGACCAGCAGCACTTGGGAAGTTGGCCATTGTGTTTGAGAGAGGTCATCCAACTTGGAGGTCACCCACTTCATCTTTTATTATGACCTCTTTCCTCTAGGTGATCCTTGGAGGTAGACATCTGGTCCATCCTGGACTTCAGCAGGCCTTGTATGTTGACTCTTCTGGCCAATCCCCAATCTTAAGTCCCTCTAACTTAGCCTTAGTAGCTACCAAGTACTAAGCACTAGAATACTCTAGGCTCCGACCTAAGGGCATTCTGGGAGATCATCTCACAGGAACCCTAAGTAAAACATGGGTGCCAAGTTCCTCCTTGCTTCACCAGTGAGAAAACAGAGGCTGAGAGAGATCCAACTATGCTCCCAAGTCACTCGGCTAGTAAATGGCAGAGCCCAGATTAAAGGCTGGAATCCAAAGCCTTTGCACTAAGTTCTGTGTGAACTTTGCCAGAGTCAAGGACATTTTATTCAGACACTCAAGGAAATGACAAGGACAGTATGTTATCGTCCTCCATCCACTCCTGTAACCATAAATCATCAAGGCAGTTTATTATCAAGATCTCAAACACCAAAAAGACAATTCTATTACTATTCCCAACAATGGCTTCCAATGAATATTGTAAATGAATATGTCATGAGTGTGTCTTGGGGTTTTTCTTTTGGCTATCCAGAGGATGAAATTCTTTTCCAAGATGGAGGAATCCCCCCGGCCCCCAACAACCTTCGATCACTTACTAGGAGCCAGAGTCTGAAAACATAATGCTCACCTCCTGATCTCCTCGGAAATAGACTATGGTAACATGGCGCAGGACACTGTGTCTCCAGACATGTTCAAATGGTCCCACCCAGGACTTTGAAACAGGAGCTAGAGATGCGGAGAATAGGAGACTGTAAAGAATCCATTCTGAGGTCAGGTGGTGACTAGAATCACCCCCCTCCCAGGGGAGGTTGGGGTCAGTGGTGTCCACTGTGGCCAGCAGCATCACAGCTGTGAGATCCCATCAGTCCAGCTTTGTGGCCAGAGTCTGTCCATAATTCTAGCATGGGTCTTAGTTGCTCAGCCTCCCCTTGATTCTACCCTGTTCCCCATGCTTTCTGACCCCTGTGGGGCTACTCCATGACCTTTCAATGCATTTCTTCTCTGTTTATAACGGCCTAGTCAGTTTTTATTGCTCCTTTGGACTAGATCAGAGCGGCAGAAATCTAGGATCAAAATGCCTCCTTTCTCCACAAGCCTCTACCAATCACTTCACTAAATAAAAGGGATTCAGGAGGATTTTGTTTTATGATAAAACCCAGGATCTGGAGTTTCTGCACCCTTAAATAAGACTCTCCACCTAGAAGTAAAGGTCAGCTCTGAAAGAATTCATTTGTTCGTGGCTATGACAACTAAATTTACCAGGCCCCAAAGAGTGAGCTTCTGCTGAGAACCACAAAGCTGAGCCTCAGCAAAGCCCGAGGGGTTTGCAGAAATTCAAAATACCCTGAGAAGCAGGACACTGTGACTCCAGACGAAAGAGGAAATGTTTACCTAATGCCAAAAAAGACAAGGAGAAGTGAAAAAGCTTTTGTGAAAGAAAACATTCCTTAAAAATCAAGTGAATAAAAACCAAAATGCACAGGAGGCCTAAGTCCCCGTGTCCCTGTGTTTAACTCTCTGACTCTACGTTTTTCAAACCTGCATGTCTGTGTAGAATGGTCTTTTAAACATACACAGGCCATAACATAAAACTTAAATGTTTCCTATTTAGAGAAATGGCCCATTGAAATGGCTAGCTGCTTAGAGCTATGTTTCTGGTAAGATAGAGGCCACATATACTTGTTCTCTTCAACAATAAGTCATCAAATGTCTTCTACGTGCTAAGCACATTTTCAGGCCCTAAAAATACACCTGTGAATCAAGACAGTCCTGGCCCCTAAGAACTCCCAGGCTTTGGGGGAGTTGGCCTCACAAATGAATACTCAAAATGCACTGTGGCCCAGTCAGAAAGGGAACAATCAAGAATACAAACAATAATAAATTCTGGAGAAGACTAGGAGAAAAAGGAACACTTCTACACTGTTGGTGGGATTGTAAATTAGTACAACCACTATGGAAATCAGTATGGAGGTTCCTCAAAAGGCTAGGCTCGGAACTCCCACAGGACCCAGCTATACCACTCCTCAGTATCTGTCCTAAAGAATTAAGGTCAGCATACCACAGTGATCCATGCATACCCATGTTTATAGCAGCACCATTCACAATAGCCAAACTATAGAACCAGCCCAGGTGTCCCACAGATGACTGGATGAAGGAAATGTGGTAGATATACACAATGGAGTTATATCGGTCATAAAGAAAAATGAAATTATGTCATTTGCAAGAAAATGGATGAAACTTAAGAACAGTATGTTAAGCAACATAAGCCAAACTCAGAAGGTCAAGGGTCATAGATTTTCTCTCATATGTGGAACCTAGAGAGGAAAAAGGAAAGAAAGGTTGGCGGGGAGGGAAGAGTCTCATGAAAATCAAAGGGAGATTAGTAGAGAAAAAGGCCCAGGGGATGGGGACAAGGAGGGAGGGGAAAGTGCTGGGGAGAGATATTGGCCAAATCATATTGTTGTATTGTGTGCATATGCTAATATATAGCAACAAACCTCACCATTATGTACAACTATAATGCACCAATTCAAAAAATGTGGAGAAAAAAGCCAGGCGAAGTGGCACACTCCTGTGATCCCAGCAGCTCAGGAGGCTGAGACAGGACGATCGTGAGTTCAAAGCCAGCCTCAGCAAGTTAGCGAGGCACTTAGCAACTCAGCGAGACCCTGTCTCTAAATAAAATGTGAAAAAGAGCTGGGGATGTGGCTCAGGGGTTAAGCACCCCTGGGTTCAATTCTCATTACCAAAAAAAAAAGAAAGAAAGAAATGCGGAGGGGAAAAAATGCAGTATGGCAAGAGCTGGGAGAAATAGAAAGTGCAAAGAGAACAATGAAGAGGTGTTTTCTGGGGGAAACACAGAATGTCAAGTATTATTTAAATAAACCTCAAAGAAAAAAATTATAAAGTTAATTCTGAGCTCATAAGTCATCAACCTTATCGTTTTGCAGGCTACAGATGCTTCCATGATCCACTTCCCCATCCTGATGACATGATTGATCTTGTTTTGAGGATTTACCACCAACCACATCATTGTGTCTGTCACAGCAGGAGGGCCACCTCCCAATGCAAAAGCTGACGTCATCAGCACCTCCCTCTCCAAATTCACAGGAAACACCCCGGGAGCAGACCTATGACCTGTGCTCAGCCAGTTGGACATCCTCTGGGACTATGGGTCTGGAACAAATGTCTCAACCAGTGTTGAATGGCAGTGTCTTACAGCACGAGGCCATTGCTGTGGCTTCTGCTGCCCAGTCCTTCTCAGTCCTGTTTGATTCCTACCCTTTACAGAGTCTGGCCCTCCCGCTGCCTCCTCCTCTGCAGTCTTCTCAGTTTCGCCCTGTGGAAGCCATCTTCCATTAAATTCCTATTGGCGGAAGTAGCCAGAGCCTTTCTAGTCAAGGGTGCTGACAGAGCCCTTGCAGCAGGAGCGCTGACGGCAGGTCCTAGGGCCACCAACGCTCTCTTCCCTCCAGGCCAGGTCCTCCTTGCCCAAGACCACCCCCATTTTTCCTCCCATTGCCACTTCACGCTCCTCTGGTCTTTCGTCTTTGCTCTCCAGGGTGCAACAGTGCTATTCCTCATTTGAAAACATAGAGCCTCAAAAGCAAAGTTATTTCACATGGGGAGTTTGAGCCGTACCTAGGCACTCGTTAAGGATGAGCCCCATGTATACCCTCCCAAGCCTTTGAAAGCCATTAAATGTAATGTTGCAGGGTTGGCTACATATAGATTACTGAGCTGGAAAATGATGTTAGACCTCGAGTATCCTTGCTTCAGCTTTATGGGTAATTAAGCTGAGAGTGCTGCTGGGGTTTGAGGAATCATTTAAATAGAATGTATGGAACAGAATGTCCATCTCGGTGGCTTGTTCAGTAAGGAGCTGCGGGGAGTTACTGTCCAGCCCAGCTTCCTCCTGTCTCCATGCACAATATGGATGAGACAACAGCAGGGAGTTATGGCAGAGAATAACCGAGCTACCGCTGCTATAGATCAAGGGTTCCAAGAGGGCAGGGACCAAATCCACTTCGTTCATTTTCAAATCCCCAAAGCCTCTAACGTGCTGGAGCAAGAATTCTGTCTATTTTTTTTTTTGCATCAATGAATGTCAAACATAGATAGAGCTAAAGCGCTTTATCTACATCACTTCGTTTAATCTTGTCAACAGCAGCAAATATTGCCTTCGTCTATAGCAGATGTGACAATGGAGGCTCTGAGAGGCTAAGCAACCAGGAAGTGTGGAGTAGGGACTGAGTCCAGGCTTTGGTGACTCCACGGCTTATGCTCTTCAGCACGGTGCCGGGTCTCCTCCCCCTACAGTGCCTAAGCACCTCCGCCCGGGAGCCCACTGTGGGTGCAGGACACAGACATGGACCAGAATTCTCACTGCAAGAAGTTGAGCAGCACAGGGCAAGGAGGAGCCACAGGCAGTGCCCACACGCCCACTGCTACCACCTGAGCTGACCAGTCTCACCCGACTGTCTCCAACCCCATGTCCACACTGGTATCCATTTTCCAGTCTTCCTCGTTGCACTGCTGGTGATGTAACTCCTACCACACAGCTTCCTCATGCCTTTCTCCTACCTGAAGCCCATCGTGGTTTTGCCTTTGCCCTTAGGGTCAAAAGCTTTGTTCTTCCACGTGTGGGTTACCAGGAGCGTCACGGTCACCTGGTCTGGCCCCATCCTAGACCTCCAGAATCCAAATCTGCCTTTTGAACAAGTCCTCCAGTTGATTCGGAAGTGCTTTAAAGAAGCAGGACTGTAAAGGTCTTAATGAATCCTCCAAGGTCATGTGAAGGGTAACCTCTACAGCCAAACCTCCCCCTCCTCCAGCCTCACACTCCAGCCACTCTCAACATCTGACCACTCCTCAAATGCCTCCCTCTTTTCCCAGTTCCAGGGCTTCGTGTGTGCCGTTTCTGGACCTCCACCGGTATCCAGGCACCTTGGCCACACTTCTTCATCCCCTTGACCTTGACGTAAACATCACTGCTCTCCTGGAGCCTTCCTTGCCCTTCACCTCTGCCCCAGCCTCAGTTCTGCCAGCTGGTCCTGCAACACGTGCTCATGGCCAATGCAGAGGGGTTTAACCACCTCCATCAAAACAAGGGAGGAAAGGGTGAGTTCTGCCTGGTTCCCACCCAGTCCCCACAGGACATTTCTATCATATTCCTCATGTCATACTTCATAAAGTCATCACTCTATTAAAAACCAATGCTCAACTTCCTCCCTCGTGCTGCTGTCCAGCCGACACACTACCTCTAATCCCCCAAGTTAGGAAAAAAGATGAATGAAACCTATTTAAAACAGCATTTCTCTCCCTATTGACTTTGGCAAGGGATCAATAGTCGAGGTGACTGATATCTGATGCCAACACACAAGCTCATACGGGCAATGTGCACCTACCCAAGTGACACCCATTTTTCACTCAGATAAAGAGAGAAGGAATGTACACACTCCAATTGAAAGGACCAGGGGAAGGGGCATTAGGAAAGGAAATTAAGGCACTGCCCACACGCTGAGTTATAAAGCTTCTGTGGAAAGACCTAGAAGGCTTCAGGTAAGGGTTGGGAACTAAGAAAATATTTAAGAGACAGAATTTAAAAGAGAAGTGTTATGACATTTAATATAATATGTCTTAAGTTTTTAAAGATCTCTGTTGGACTCTGGGGAATAAGTAAAAATTATAGATATAAAAAAAAACTTGTGACAAAACCCAGCGTAAAAGAGATTATGTTAATGTGGCAGAGGATAGAAGACTCTTCACATCTGTCATGACAACCTAAATTATCTCTTTTTCCCAATTCCAGTAAGCCCTTGTCTTTCCATCATTTTGCACAAGTATGAGTTAACATAAAATTACTGACACTTCCATGTAACAGAAAATAAAATTAAATTGGATTGTCAGCCCACCTGGGAAAGGTCACCAAGGTAGTATGGGAGAAGAGAAGGTAAATGACTTCAAAACTTACCAAGATTTGAGTTGCAGCAGCTTCCATGACTTCAAATTCCAAGTCTGATACTGCCTAGCCCTGGCCCAGGCCTGTAGTGTAAGTCCCCCTCTGAGCACCCATGGCAGGCTCTTGCCAGGACGTGGCCTCCATGTGCTTGTCTGCACCGTGTTCCCAGCAGCCACCATCCGCTGGTCAGAAGTGGCAGCCACGATGGGCCTTTGCCTTGGTGACAAAGCAAGATGTCCTTCTAAAGCATGAAGCTGATTCCCTTTCCCTTTCTGCCACACAGCGCATTTGGCTCAACCTGGTCCATCAACCAGAGATTTTTTGATTTGAATCAAAGTCCCCTTCCCATGCATATTTTGAACATAGAGGTCTTTCCTGAATCAAGTCCAATGTTAATCCATTTAATGCTTTTCTTTTTATAGTGCTTTTAACTTTCTCAAAAGCATTCTAAATTACATTACTGTTTCATTCTCAGAAAATCCCTGTGAGCTAGGCTAAGCAAGTAGTATATCTCCAAGAGAACGAAGGCCTACAGGGGTTGAAATCAATCCCAGAAAATCACCCAGTGATTTCGAGGGGAACCTGGACTGAACACCCAGGGGACCTACCTGCTACCCGACACCCTCTGCATGACACACCCTGTCTTATATCCATCCATACCTCCCGGCAAGGGTGGAGGCCCTCCTCTCAGGTTCTTCTCCATTTGATCTCTGCACACGCATACACACACATACACACACACACACAGACACACTCACACACAGGTATATACACACAGAGATGCAGAGAAATCTGCATGCAGATTGAGATACCCACACAGAAAGGGACATGTCAGCACACAAAGACATCCATATCATATCCATTCCCAGAGAGACAGACAGACAGAAAAACAAAAATGCACAGGCACACACTCAGAAAGACCCACATAGAAAACACAGAGAGACACACAAAGAGATACCACAAATATACACACACACACACACACACTTTCTACCAACTTTCTAGCAACTTTCAATTCATCAGCCCAGTGTAAAAAAAAGTCCTGCTTTTTCTCTGGGACTGTGTCGGTGTGAGTCACGGGGCACATCCTCTGCAGCCCCGGACCTGTTCCGTGAGGAACAGGCCTCCCTCTGTGCGTTCAGTGGTCAGAGCACGTTTGATGGGAGATGATGGCTCTCGGCAGACCTGGCCTGTGGCGGGCGGCACAGTGCTCATCCACTTACTGACCAATCACTCCTAACCCAGTTTGGGTTGAGATCTCCTTAGAGGCTGTTATGCTCATTATGAGGAATCAGGATGCATTGAGGCTGTCACATTGGGTTCTGATGACCCTACCTGGGGGCCAAAGCCCTATTGTAACTGTCACATTTGCTTTAAGAACACGCTATTTGTGCCATCATCTGATTTCCCAAGAAGAAAAGCGTTTGCTCTTGGTACTAAAACCTGTAATGGATCTCTGTAAAGAGGCAAGGGGAAAGAGGGAGGAAATATAAGAGTGAAAAATAATTCAAATTGTGGTCTTCTTGGGGTCTTAGGCAATGGATGTAATGAAAGCCTCTTTCTTCAACTCTTCCTGATGAGGCCAAACTTTCCCCGTAGAAAGCTCATGTAGGCGAGGTTGGTCACCTCGCTCAGCCCCTTCACTCTCAAGGCTCTTCCATGGTGGCAGGGCCCCAGTTCTGAAGAGTGCTTGCCCACCTTCTGAGACCTAGGCTCAAGGAAAACCATCCTGTCCTGAGCCCAAGGTAGGTAGGTCTGGGTTAGGCTAAGCTGAGAAAGGTTAATCATGTTCTTTTTGCCAAAGATTGACTTGGGGAAAAACACATGACCCAATTCTGGCCGGTGAGACTTGAGAAGAAACCTACTGATGGTCAGAGCACGTTTGATGGGAGATGATGGCTCTCGGCAGACCTGGCCTGTGGCAGGCGGCACAGCGCTCATCCACTTACTGACCAATCACTCCTAACCCAGTTTGGGTTGAGATCTCCTTAGAGGCTATTATGCTCATTATGAGGAATCAGGATGCATTGAGGCTGTCACATTGGGTTCTGATGACCCTATTTACTTTTGTCTCTCCCTCCAGACACAGATGTGTGAAGTCGTGCTGCATAGAGCTACGCAGCCCTCTTAACACCATGAGACATGTTAGTTCCCCTGGTAAGCATGGAGCCCCCAAAAATGACCATGCAATGTCCACCTGGTTGTTTTGCATGCTCACTCCTGGCCTGCTCGCTTGGAGGAAAGTCATCCATACCATTTAAGAAATGTAACTAATCTGGGACCATCATGCTTCAGAAACTAAGTATAGACATCCCGGCTACAAGCCCAGCACAAGGTTCCAGACTTGGTGAAGAAGTTGTCCTGGAAAGCGATCTTTTAGCCCCAGCTCTCCCAGTCCAGCCTTGAGCCACCTTCAAGTGACCTAAATCCACCCCACCGCCTAAGGGCCCGGAATCACTGTGTGTGCCCTGACGGGAGTCATGCTCCACGAAACACGTGAGCTTAACAAGTGAACTTACACACCACCATGTTTAGGCAGCAAACGTGAGCGGAACGAATGATAGGCAGCAGATAGGAAAGCCTGCTTCTTGATGGTAACATGCATGGCTAAATTAGCCAACCCCGGAGCCGCCTTCTTCTGGGGGGGGGGGGGGGACGGGGGTATCAAATAAACAAATTAGTCTCTCTAGTGTTCAAGCCCATTTGAGATGGGGTATTAGGCTGCGAGGGCTGGCATGACAAAATACCACAGACTGTGTGTCTTCAACACCTGAAATGGATTTTCTCACGGTTCCGGAGGGTAGATGTCCAAGGTCAAGGTGCTGGCAGGCAGGTTTGCCCCCTCCTGAGGTCGCTCTCCTCATCTCGCAGCCACCTTCCCAATGCATTCTCATGTGGTCTTTCCTCCATATGTCCCTATCCATCCCTGGGCTCTCTCCTGCATGTCCACACTTCCTCTTCTTATTAGGCTGCTAGTCCTACAGTCTTAGAGCCACCCCAATGGCCTCATTCTAGCCAATGGTCTCCCCTTAAAGGCCCAGGTCCAAATAGACACATTCTGAGACACTGAGGGTAGTGCCTCAATATGTGAATTTTGGGGGAAACAAAATTTAGCCCATGACAAGTGGGTTCCTTATACTGAAATTATCCAAAAAAAAAAAAACACGTAATCAGAGAAAACTAAGTCCAACAGGTTTAAGTGGAGAAAAAAAATGAGATAACTTATATATTAAAGAAAAAGCAACATTAAGAGAGAAACTCCAAGAATGTCAGGGACATTCAACTTGGGGCTCAAGAGCACTCAAACTCGCATTCCCTTCTCTCTCATTCCAATATCTCTGATTCTCTCTGGAACTTGCCTCCAGTCCCTCAAGAGTTGCCACACTGGGCATCATCTTGTTGCTCTCATGTGGACGCACATGGGTCTCCCAGGGAACTCTGCCAATACTGAGGAAATAGACCTAGAGCTCCCCACACCTGCTCAGGGAGACCAGTAGGCTCTTAGTGCTGTGTGAAAGGAATAACCCACGTCTCTGGGCTTCTTGGAGCATCCTGCCACAAACCCTCCCACCTCTTACCCAGCATAAAACACGATCCAACACATTATGACATAAAAAGGGTGAGCCATGAACCAATCTGGTGAGGATAAATACCTACGGAACTTATGAGAGGAAAGGGGGTGAAAACCATTGAAATGGAGACTTCTGCTATTAACAAGCCTAAAATCTCTCTTAACAAGTAGACGTCAAAATAATTCCCTAAAGCCATGACAAATAACAATGCAGGCACAGGAGAAATATTATTCAGTCATTAAAAAGAATGTACCATCTCTATGTGGAAACATACAAACACCCTGCAAAGGAAAGCACAGTGCACGCAGGATATACTGTATGCTGCTGCGGGAGGGCTGGGGGGGGGATGATGCATCTGTAGAGGGTCTTGCCTTTTGTATTTTTTTCTTTTTTTAAATTTTTTATTCTAATTTGTTGTATGTGACAGCAGAATGCATTACAATTCATATTACACATATAGAGCACAATATTTCATATCTCTGGTTAATATAAAAAGTTCAAATTATAAAAAGTATAGGGATGGTTTTTATTTAAAATTATGTGAAGTTCTATATAATAGCAATAGAGAAATAATTTAAGGATCAATAAAAAGTACATGGTAAAGAGCAATTAAATTCAGTAGCACTTTTTGTATTTTTAAATTTTAATCATAATGTCATCTACATATGTTTTTAAAAGCCTACATTTATGCATAAGACATATGACTTATTCTCAGTGACCATGAGGATTTGTGGACCTGTTACAGAAACCCATTGCCCGGGGCGTTCTGCAGACCGCAGATAGAAAATGACAGGACTAAGATTTTTTTTACTAAAGGAAGCAAGAATCTAATGGCAGTATAAGCATTGATACTTTTCCTTTCATTAACACCTTGTATTCATTTTGTGTATTTGGACTTTTTAAATGGACACATAAAAATTGTACATATTTGGGGCTGAAGTTGGAGCTCAGTGGTAAAGCATTTGCTTCATACATATGAGGCACTGGGTTCAATTCCCAGCACCACATATAAATAAGCAAATAAAATAAAGGTCCATCAACAACTAAAACATTTTTTTTTGAAAAATTGTACATATTTATGGGGTTCCATGTTATGTCTTCATAGTGTATACTAACGTTCAAATAAGGGCAAACATATCTAACTCCTCAAATATTTACCATTCCTTTGGGGTAAAACATTCAAAATCCTTTCTTCTAGCTCTTACAAAATACTCGGTACAGCATGGTTACCTAAAGTCACTCAACAGTGCAAGTGAACACCAGAACTACTCACTCCTGTGATTCAGCATCTATTATCCAACTTCCCCCATCTGGTTTCTCCCCACTCTTCCCAGCCCTGGTAACCACTGTTCTACTTTCAAATTCTATGAGACCAACTGTTCTCAGATTCCACATGGGAGTGAGATGATGTGATGTTTGCTTTTACGTGCTAAGCTTATTTCACTTAACATAGTATCCTCCCATTCCATCTATGTTGCTGCAAAGCACAGGACTTTGGCCATTTTTAGGGCTGGGAAGTTAGTATGGACATTGTAGCAAAATTTCTCTTCCAATCCAAGAACGTGGGATGTCTATCCATTTTTGTGTGTGTGTGTCCTCCTCAGTTTCTTTCATCATTATATTAAAGGTTTTTTTTTTGTTTTTTTTTATTGGTTATTCAAAACATTACAAAACTCTAGACATATTGGCATTATCTTAAAGTTTTTATCACAGAGATCTTTCATCTCTTTGGTGAAAAGTTTTTTTCTTGTTATTGATTTCTGGTTTTATCACACTGTGGTCAGAAAATACACTCAATATTATTTCAATTTTTTTTAAATTTTTTGAGACTTGTTTGTGGCCTATCATGTGATCATCCTGGAAAATGTTCCTCACACTATTGAGACAAATGTGTATCCGGCAGTTGTTGGATGGAACGTTCTATAGATGTCTGTTAGGTCCATTTGGTCTAGGGTGCAGGTCAACTCTTCTGTACCTATTGATTTTCTGTGTGAATGATCTGTACATGAACAAAAGCGGGGTGTTGAAGTCCCCAGCTGTTACTGGCCTAAAGTCCATTTCTCTCTTTCTAGGTCTAGAAATATTTGCTTTATAAATGTAGGTGCTCTGGAAATTGAGTGCATATGTATTTACAATTGCTATTTCCTCTTGCTGAATTGACCCTTTTATCATTATAAATGACTTTCTTGTCACTTTTTACTGCTTTTGATTCACAGTCTATTTTATATAATTATGGCTACTGCTGCTTTCTTTTGGATTCCCTTTCTATGGAATATCTTTACCATCCCTTCATGTTCAGTCTATACGTGGACTTAGAGGTGAATGAGTTTCTCAAAAGCAACATATAGTTGGGTCTGGTTTTTGTAATTCATTCATTCACTCTGTATCTTAATTGGAGAATTTAACTATTTACATTTTAATGTTTTTAATGTACTCTTCAGCTCATAGGACAGCAATTAAGTAAGGTCTTACTACTGCCATTTGGTTACTTGTTTTCCCTAGTTTTATTATAGTTCCTTTCTCTCATAGTCTTACCTTGTGGTTAACTGAATTTCTCTAAAGTGTTTTTTTTTTATTCCTTGCTTATTACTTTTGGTGTATCTGTGATAGATTTTTGCTTAGTAGTTTCCATGAGGTTAATGAAATTTTTGTATTTGTAACGACCTATTTTGAAATGGTAGTAAGTTAATATTGATCATAAAGATATTTAAAAAGAAAAATACTAATAGATAAGACTCTACACTTGGACTCCATTCCTATCTGCATTTTGAATTTTTATAACCCATTTTATATCTTTATATATTGCCTATTTCTTAATATATTAATGCCATTGTTATTTTTAATTGGTGTTTTGTTTTTAGCCTTCATGCTAAAGATTTGGGTATTTGTGCACCGTGTTTGCGATTTTAGGGCATTCTGAATTTGTCTGTATAGTTACTTTTACCAGTGAGTTTTGTGCCTCTGACATGTGCTCCTTACTCAGCCTCTCCTCCAGTTTGAAGAACTCCCCTCACTATTTCTTGTAAAGACAGGTCTGATGGTAACAAATTCTCTCAGCTTTTGTTTTACTGAGAATGTCTTTATCTCTTCTTGTTTCTAAGGGTTAGATTTGCTGGGTGTAGTATTCTTGGGTGGCAGTTTTTCCCCTTCATTACTGTGAGAATCTCATCCCCCTCTCTCCTAGCTTGTAAGGTTTCTCCTGAGAATTCTGTGTCCAGTGAACTGGAGCGCCCTTGTGTATTATTTGTTTATTTTCTGTTCCTGCTTTGAGAATACTCTCTTTGCCTTTGTCCTTTGAGAGTTTAACCGTAATGTATCTCAGAGTAGACAAGGTTGAGAATCTGATAACCTTTGACCTTCCTCCATCTGCATATTTGTATCCTTCTCTATTTTTCTGCTATTATCTCTTTGAATAATCTCTCTCCCCCTTTGACATTCTCCAGTGCCTCTTGAACCCAAATAAGCTGATTTTTTTGTTCTTTTAATGCTGCCCAAATTTCCCGTAAGACTTTTTCTTCTACTTCATTATTTTTTTTCTTCTCTATGTATTTTCAACAGCCTAGCTTTGAGCTGATTCTTTTTTCTCTTTGCTCTATCTATTCTATGACTTATGCCTTCTGCCACATTTTTATTTGTTTTTAATGTACTCTTCAGCTCATATATTTCTGTTCAATGTTTTTAATTACTTTGATCTCCCTGTTAACTTTCTCTGCTAGAGTACTTAATTCTCTTCTCTGTGTTTTCTTGAGGTTCATTGAGCTATCTTAAAACAGCTATTTTGACTTCCCTGTCCAAGAGTTCACATATATTGATTGCTCTGTGGTCAGTTTCTGACATCTTATTTTGTCTGTTAGGTGAGGTCGTGGTGCCCTGAAAGTTTTTGGTGTTGGTTTGCATACGACATCATTTGAGCATTGAAGGATTAGGTATGGATTCCAGTCTTCTAATCTGGCTTTCTTTGTGCCTATCCTTCTAAAAAAATCCAAACATGCTGCTTGTTTTCTCTGAGCCTCTGGTCCATTCTGCTATTTCAGGACCACATGGAACCCTGGTGGTTGGTTTGTTTCTACTATTTCAGAACTACAGGGCATCCCTTCCTCAAATTTGCCCCAAAATTGCAGTTGGTATGTTGTTCAGCATGAACTAGGGAAGTGGCTAGAAAGGGTAGTCTACTCACAACCCCTCCACCTGGGGCTGAACTCGGCCCAGACACCTCACCAGCCTATGACCACTCACCACCAGGCTCTGGCCTCACTGTGGAGGGACTGAGCACAGGTTCCTATGCAGCAATTTGGTCTTTATCTCCCTCTTCTTCCCCCAAGCATAAAATTACTGTCTCCATGCTTGGAGGTGGAGGAGGGATGGAGTGGGAAGTACGGTGGCCATCAGGGCTTCAATGCTGGGTCATGCTCAGAGCTCTCAGCCTGCTGAGACCAGCCCCACACAGGGACAGGAACAAGGGCTATGCTGCTATGGCTGCTTGATGCTGTGGTGTATAACCTGCAGCTACTGCAGCCAGCCACAAGTAACACTGGTCAGAATAGAAATCCATGAAAATGGGTCGGGGGTCTCTGCCTGGCACCAAAGCAGGTCCAGAATCTCTATGGGCACTGGCCTGGGGACAGGGACTGTTGGAATCCACCTACTGGTGGGTTTCACTGGCCTGGCACTGAATTCTCAGGCAAAGTTCTATGCTTATCCCTGTCCTACCCCCCACAGATGGAGTTTATATCCATGTGAGCTGCCTGAGGCGGGGGGAAAGACAGTGAAGGCAGTCCCTCGGCCATCAAAGCTGACAGTAAGCTGGGCCTCACCTAAGTCTCATGACCACTGGGATCTGCACAGACTCTGGGATGTGCTCCAGGTCACACTCTGGCTGATGGTGCTGTAAGGCGAAGCACAAGTCTGTCCTACCAGGACACAGTTCTTCATCTGCGGAGGGGGGAATGTCCACAGGCTCCATCTGTGAGCACTTGCCCAGGGTCAGAGACCACTGTGCTCTGTCTGGGTGCCCGGTCTCACTGCAATGGTCCAGGTACTGAGTCACAGGCAAAGTGCTACGCTGACTTCCCTTCCTACCCCTCAGTAGACAGTGTCTTGCTTTGGGCTATGTTGCATGAGGTGGGGGAGTGGAGGGGTGGGGGTGGGCATAGAAGAAGCAGAACCTTGTCCACCTAAGTTACTCAGGTCCAGAGCTTCAGTCTGCAGTCCCTGGCTGGAAAGCAGTGCCCACAGGGTTCTAGCTAGGTTCTACCATGGCATGCCTGGTACTGGGTTGCAAGTCTTAGGTCAGGGCTTAATTCTCTTTTTTTCCTGCAATTAGAGGATCTCTCTCCATGCTGTATTGCTTGGAGTTTTGGGGAAAGGGGTTATACAGCCCCTCTTTTCTTCCTGCTTTCTTCAAAGTGTCTTTTCTTTTTATTCTGTTAAAATCAGGTGCTGTGTTCTTTCACATGATTTCCTTAGCTCTTGTGAAGGTACTTTCATGCATGAGTAACAGTTCAAATTGATGTTTCAGTGGGATACAATAGCTAGAGGGTCTTACTCAGTGCCATCTTGTTCCACTTCCATAATTGTTCATATCTTTGGATTTCTAAATATGCCCTCATCATCGTATCTGATATATCATAAAGCAGAGTTCGCACATAGCAGGTTTTATGGTTTAGATGTTAGGTGTCCTCCAAAAGCTCATGTGTGAGACAGTGCAAGAGGGCTTAGAGGTGAAATGATTGAACTGTGAGATCCTTGACCCAATCACTGAATTAATCCCCTGATAGGGATTAACTGAAGGCAGGTAGCGTGTGGCTGGAAGAGGTGGGTCATTGGTGTGTGTCATTGGGGCATATATTTTGTATTTGGTGAGCTGAGCTTGGGTTTTCTCTCCGCTTCCTGATCATGTCCTGAGCCACTTTCCTCTACCACACTCTTCCACCATGATGTTCTGCCTTTGGACTGAGACTCTGAAACTGTGAACCCCCAAATAAACTTCCTCCTCTAATTGTTCTTGTCAGGTCTTTTGGTCACAGCAGAAAAAAAAAAAAGACTAAAACAACAAAAATAGTTATTCAACAAATCCATTGCATCTCCAATGTCACCAATACATGACAACTACTTTCTGGTGGCTACCAAAAAAAAACCCAGAAGTCCTGGATCACAAGTGTCATGAGCAGAATCTAAATTTGAGTTTCTTTCTCTTCAAAATTATCTCGGGCTTTCCTGTAGCATTTCCTCAAGGTTTTCATGCCACATCTCCAACTCCAGCAACATCCCCTTGAGGCCACACAGCATTGGCAGGAACCCCCAAAGTAAACTCATTTAGAGCCAGTCTTAGAAGGATGCATTTAAGTACGAAGAATGCAGGCTAGAGTCGTAATTATGATCCTTAATGCAGAACTCAGATGTGCTGTGAATAATTAGAAAGACGGTATGAGCACTTGGAAAAATGTCTCTTTCTGTATGATAATAAAATTGAGATATGAGCAGCCCATCGTGCTGAGGGGAAAATCTGACCTTTAAATAACTTTGCCATTTCTATACTATGTTAATACAGACTGAATTGCCTATTTTCTTTGGCCTTGACATATTGTTAGAACTACTATGTTCATAAACCTCTCAAAGGAACTAAAATTTTGGCTTGGACAGAAGTTACCTTGTCACACTCCCTTAAAACCCAAAGGAGCACAAAAACTCAAGAGAACTAGAATAACTACCACTGTCTTGAAAGAGAAGAACACAGTGGGAGGATTCACAGTTCTTAATTTCAAAACTGACTTTGAAGCTACAAAAATTAAGACAGTGTGGAACTGGCACAAGGATATACTGGTATTTGAGTGGAATAAAATTCAGAGTCCAGAAAGAAACCCATATATGTGTGACTATCTGATTAAAATCATTCAAATGGGGAAAGAATGAACTCTTTCATAAATGGTATTGTTGCAACTGAATATCCACATGCAGAGTGAAGATGAACTCATAACTCACACCACAAAAAAAAATGAACTCAAAATGGATCAAACCAGCCAACTCTTAGAAGAAAACCTAAATGTAAATCTTCATTGCCTTGGATCAGGTGACCATTTCTTAGAAATGACACCAAAAGCACAAGCAACCAAATAAAAGATAGATAAAAACTTCATCCAAGTTAATTTTTTGTGTGTGTGCTAAAAGACCCCATCAAGGAAGTAGAAAGGCAACACATAGAAGAAAATATCTGTATCTAGAATATTTGAAGAACTCTTACAAACTCATTATAAAAGAAAAGAACATGTCTCAAAAAGATACACACACACACACACACACACACACATGGTCAACAAGCACATGAAAAGATCTCAACATGATTAGTTATTTGGAAAGTGAAAACTCAACACCAGGAGGAAATCACTCTGTACCCAGTAGAATAGGTCTAATAGAAAAGAAAGATAATAACAAGTACAGAAGAGGTTTTAGAGCAATAGGGACCCTCATACAAGGCTGGTAGAAAAGCAAAATGCTGTTGCCACTTTGGAAAACAATTGGGCAGTTCTTCAAAGAGTTAAATACAGAGTTACCATGTCACCCAGCAATTTTACTCCTAGATATATGCCTAGGAGGACTGTAAACATTTTTATCAAAACCTGCACAGGAATGTTCCCAGCAGCATTATTCATACGCATACAAAAAAGTGGAAGAGAACCAAATGCCCATCAGCTGATGAATGAATACATAAAAGATGGTACACTAAAAAAAAAATTCAAAAAGATGAGACACTCACACAATGGAACGTTATTGGGCAATTAAAAAGAATGCAAAATTGATGTATACTAAGACATTGATGAACCCCCAAAGCATCACACTAAGGGGAAAGACGTCCATCCCAAATGACAACAGATTGTATGATCATATGATTCTATTTTATACGAAGTGTCTAGAACGGGAAGATAATAGACACAAACAGATCAGTGGGGGCCTGAGGTCGAGGTGGATGTTGGGAAGAGGGTTGACTGCTAATGGGTACAGGTTTTTTACAGGAGGTGACAAAAATGACCAAATGTCTTTAAATTGATGATGGTGATGGTTGCCCAACTCTGTGAGCATACTGAAAACCATCAATTGTAGACTTTCTATAGGTAAATTGTAGGGGGTATGAAATATATCTCAATAAAGCTGTTATTAAGAAACCCAAAGGAGGTAGAAAAAGATCTTACTTTCCAATGTCTCCAACAATTTAGTACATACCTGTAATAGCAATGGACGTCCACCAGGGCTCTATCCCAAGCATGCTGCTTTACCTCCTGTTCCTCACTCCTCCTTGGCAGAGCCTGCCCGCCACTCAACCCTAGCACTTGGCCAGTGCTGAAGAAATTCTCATACCATTTGTTTAGTCGGCTTCATGACAACTGAAATATTATCAATACTCTGCCTAAAACGTTGGTTCAGGCAGAATGGGAGAAAGTCAGCGAGCCTCATTTTCTTAACTTCATATTTGATTGAATATTATTAAAGGAACCGTTAAAGTTATGAAACTCCATGCTGATAGTAGGTTTAGGATGGGGTGGCTAAGGACACATAGAAAAAGAATTATTCTGCTTCTCCTTTTCTTAGTAATAACATTTAGCACTCAGATATTGCTTTTTATCTCCATCACTTCACCAACATTAACTGTAAAATATCACTATATTAACAGCAAAGAGAGAGGCTGAGATGGCCCATAATTCTGTAGTCACTTTAGCAACATTCAGTGTCTCTCAAAATGATATACTATACCCCAGAGTCTGTGTTTTAACCTGATTTAAGATAGGAACGTAAGAAAAAAGGAAGGGAGAGAAAGATCAGATGGCAAAATAACAGAGTCCTATCTTAGAAGCCCACGAAGGATTTCAGGGGTATATTCTGTGGATGAGAACATGGAATTGGAGTTAGTGAACCAAATGAGATAACTAAATTTGGAAGAGTAGTGCCATGTTTAGCATATTACAGTTTGTATTTTTACAAATCTAACAACAAAAAAATCAGAGAAAAGCTCCAAATCTTTCCTAGCAGAGAAACATTTCCCTCATATTTAAAAAAAAACAAGCATAGTAAGTATATGTACCTAACATAAGCACACAGGCATACTGTCATGGTCATTATTCATAATACTTTTATAGCTCCCATCTCCCTTGAATCGTTTGTTGGGAAAAGACTCTCCAAATGATCAAAATAACTACCATTTGTTGAATATTTACCACATGGTAGGCACCATGCTAAGGTTTGTCTTAGTCTGTTTTCTGGCGCTATACAAGAATACCTTGAGACTGGGTGGATTTGTTAAGGAAAGAGGTTTTTGTTTTGGTTCACAGCTCTGGAGGCTGGGAAAGTGCCAGCATCTGCTGAGCTTCTGTGAGGGCTTTGGACAGCTTGGACTCATGGCAGATAGCTAAAGAGCAAGCATGAATGTACAAAGAGAAATATGAAAAAAAGACAAGAGTGAGAGAGAAGTAGGGGTGAGGGAGAGAAGGTGCCAGATTCACTTTATAAAACTCATTCTCACAGTCATTTATTTAGTCCCTTGAGATTAGAAAACCCAATAAAGCATGAATCCCTTTAATGACCAAATCGCCTCATAAAGGCCATGAAACCTCTCAACACCACCACAGCGGGGACCAAGCCTCAACATGAGTTTTGGTGGGGACGATTCATATTGGAACCATGGCAGTACTTTAAATACATGTGGACTTGACTATTTCCCCTTCTGTAACTGAAGGCATTTCTCTAGAGTAGGTGTCACCAAACCACAGCCAATTAATGGGCTAAATCCAAATACCACGTTTGTAAATGAAGCAGCATTAGAAAGTATTTTCTATTTGTTTAAGAACTGCCCACAGTGCTTTCATGATACCTACACCACGTTGAATCAATGAGACAAAAACCATAGAGCCCACAAGACTTAACATGTACTGTTAGTTTACAGAAAAATGGTCTCAAAGGATCTTTGTGATATTATAAAATCTGTATTTGGTCTTTGTCCCCATTTCCTGACCTATAACTCATAAAACCTTTGGAATCTACGAATTGAGAAGTGTCTTTTCATATGCCAATGAGTTCATTGATGGTGGAAGACCCCAGGTAGCCTCAGGATTGGGGACGGCACTGGAAAGAGGACAGCTGAATTAACAGGGTGGAACTTTGAGCCCATCCTCCACCTTCCAGGGAGAGGAGAGGGCTGCAGGTTGGGTTGGTAGAAGATTTAAACATGCTTATGTAATAAAGCCTCCATAAAACCCAAAGGCCAGGCATCCAGGAGCTCTGGATAGCTGAACACAGGGAATTTTTTGGAGGGTGGCGTACCCAGAGTGGCCCCTTCTCTCATACCTCCACTTTGAAACTCTTCATCTGAAATCTTGGTGTAGCCTTTAAGATAAGCTGGTGAATGTGCCTCCCAGAGCTCTCTGGGCCACTCTAGTAGATCAATAAATTCCAGAAGGGAGTCATAGGAACCCCAATTTATAGCTGGTTGCTCAGAAGTTCCAGAGGCCTGGACTGGCCACTCATGTCTGAAGTAGGGGGACAGGCTCGTGGGACAGAGCCCTCAAGATGTAAGACACAATGACATCATGACCAAGTAGACAATGTCAGCATTGATGTGGGTCAGTGGGTGGACAGCTGGTGCCCACTCCTGCAGCCTTGCTTGCTTATGGGGAGGGAACATCTGATGTCAGAAACCTGTTGTGAGAGTGTAGGAGAAACTGAGGCTGAGTTTGGTTTTCTCCTCAACTTCCAAGTCCAGTATCCTGTGCTCTGACTCTGGTTTTAAGGACTCTTTCTCTGCTACGCCTTAGTAGCATCAAACAGCAAAATGGTAAATGGTATTTTGTTTTTTGTTTTTTGATTTTTTTTCTTTTCTAAGATAGGCATTTTATTTTTTTAATTAGCTGTTCAAAACATTACAAAGTTCTTGACATATCATATTTCATACATTTGATTCAAGCGGATTATGAACTCCCATTTTTACCCTATATACATGTTGCAGATTCACATCGGTTACACATCCACTTTTTTACCTACTGCCGTACTAGTGTATGTTGTATTCTGCTGCCTTTCCTATGGTAAATGGTATTTTGGCTAGGACTTGCCTGTGTTGTTGGGAGGCATTTATATCAGTGTCAGATATCTGGGAAAATATTCTTTATATTTTAAATTCTTCAATAGCTCATTTTCAGTCCATTGTTGAGTGTTAAAAAGGTCAGGTAATCTAATTCGAAAGTGCATACTATTGATAACACATCAGACAGAAAAAAATATATGGAACTCTAGTAAATTACACCCATTGGGGGCGAAAATCAAATCCTGCCACTGCTCCCCTCACTCTCTGTCCTGTGCCAGCACCATTGCTATCATACTTTGATTTAGCCCAATTCTAAACAAGTAGGGGTCTACATACCTGAAATCCAAGACCCACTTTTTGAAAGAATCACAACTGGGGATTGTAAGAATTTTACTTATAACTTTTCATTTGTTTCCTGAGCCAGAAATAGTGAAGGCTTTTCATAGCCTCTCATATCCATGGCTAATTGTCACCTGGGGTCTCAGCTGACAGCTTGAGAGAATGAAAGCTTTGAGCTTCCTTTATCACCATAGCTATCGTTTTAGAAAGTCCTGGGAATGCAGCAAGTTGACAAATAACTTGGTTTCTTCTCTTAGGTTCTGCAAAAGATCAAGTCTAAAATAGTCAACCCCAGAGCACAGAGAGGACGTGAACACACTGTCACACCATGCTGCCAAGTTGGTGTCAGAACGTACAGGGCACAGTTTCAAAGAAATATTTTTAGCCTCCGTACAAGAAAGTGCTGGGTTTTAATATTGCTCCTGAGAACTTTTTTTCCTATTCAATCTAAAATGTTAATCATTCCTTTAATTGATTGAATCAACTACATTCTCCATTCAGTTTGTTAATAGCCGTCGTCATTGGGTTCACTCTGAAATACTTTACTAGTGACCCAGTAATCATCTAGATTCAGTTATTAATTGCAGTTTAAGTATTACAAGAAAAAGAGAAAAAAAAAAGTTTCATCGTTATGTCTTTATCAAACTTTAGTATTAGCATCAAAATATCAGTTAAATACCACCCGGAGCCCCACTAAATAGAAGATTAGACAGTTGAGAAGATTGCAAAGAATTGCAGTTTAGCATACCTTGAGATCCTTACATGGAATTAAAGTTATTTTATTTTATTTTTTTATTTTTTTTAAGTTATTTTATTTTAGAAAGGGGAAATAGCCACCAAATTCTGCCGTTGCATTGTATGCATGTATGAATATGTAACAATGAGTCCCACTATTTTGTATAATTCTAATGTACCCATAAAATATGGGAAAAATTACCATAAAAATAAAGTTATTTTATTCTATGCTACTTTTTCCTATCAGTCTCCAGAAATGAACAACTGAACTGAAACAGCCTCTTTAATGAAGTAGCCACAGCCTCCGTCATAACACTCATGTTTACCTGTTTCAAAATATTACAGGGGATACTTAGACTGCCTCTCGACTCTCCGCTGGGACATACGGAGAATTCACACGACTTCTGTGCACATCTGATCCTCTAACAGGTAGACCCCGGGTAAAGGAGGCAGGCTCCAAAAACCCCTTTTGTATCAACAGCAATCCCAATGCCAATTGCACACAAAAAAATAAATAAATAAAAGGAGAGGAATACCTCTGTGTTGGAGGCCAGGGTCCCCGTGGCAGGCCGGCTGCTCCCAGTGAAGACCGCTGTTGTCCTGGTCCCTGGCAGAGGCTGAAGCCTGCAGGCCATGGAGAAACAGAGGGTGAACATTCTTCCTCTTTGTGTAAGTGTGTAGCATGCCATCCTATGAACCAGTCTGTTGGCCCGTCGTCACCCTCTTTCATGATCCCTTTCGTCCTCCAGGAGCCTCAGGAAGTGAGAACCATCACCTCCATATTGACACATGTGGGGACTTGGATGAAGCGCAGCTGTGAAGTGTAGAATCAGAACTTTAATAACCATCTGACCTCCACCTGGGCCTGAGATTCTTCGTTTTGGATTCTGTGACATATCTCAATTATCAAAAGGCCGATTAAGTTTAAGGTGCAGAAAGTGCCATTTGTGTATGGGCCTTCTGTGCCTGCTGACTTCATGTTCTCTGGCTATTTAGAATGGGGCTGTGGAGCAGGTGAAAGCACTTTTTTTTCCCCCAAAAAAAGTGAGTAACCTACTAGTATTTAGCTTTTGGAAGGTTCCAGAAGATGAGAGGTGAGCATACAACATGTTTCCCTTGGTCCCTTCTCCATGTTAGCCTTCCTGGGGCCCAGCCACACCAGTGACCTTTAAGAACACACCTTGTAGGCCAAGCTCGTGCAGGCTGAACCCACCCATCTCAACCCATCTCTTAACACAGGCCTTGAAGGGATCACAGGAAGAAAGGGCAGCATTCCAGGGGGGTGTGGTTTTAATGCTTGTGTCCCCTTCAAAACTCATCTTGAAACTGAACCCCAGCACAGCAGTGTCAAGAAGTGGGACCCTGAGAGGTGTCAGGCTGTGAGAGCTGTGTCCTCATAGCATGTCTGGAAGGAATGAGTTCAGCCCCTTTTTGCCCTTCTGTTTCTTCTGCCATATGAGGTCACCGTGGCCCTCTCTTCTGGGAGGAATAGCAAGCAGGGCACCATCTTGGAAGTAGAGAGCACCATCCACCAGATAACAAACATGCCAGTGCCTTTGTCTTAGACCTCCAGCCTCCAGAACTAAGAGGAATCGGTTTCTGTTGTCTCTAAAGTACCTGGTCTCGGGTATTTTCTTACAGCAAAAGAAGAGTGAGCCTTGGTTACATAAAGAAAATCCAGGGTCAAGTTAGAAAGTAGAAGCTAGAGAAGATCCAATTGTTCTGCATAATAAAGTGAAAGGAATTCTTTACATCATTGAAAGAGCAGCATAGAGAAAGAGAGAGTGAGGGCTGGAATCACTGTGGACACATGACCTAGAAAACTTTTTTTTAAGAATTTAACCTTTATTTTATTTGTTGTTGTTGTTTATGTGGTGCTGAGGATTGAACCCTAGGCCTCCCCAGTGCTAGGCAAGCACTCTGCCACGGAACCACAACCCCAGCCCCTAGAGAATATTTTTTTTAAATATTTACTTTTTTAGTTGTAGTTGGACACAATACCTTTATTTTATTTATTTATATGTGGTGGTGAGATTTGAACCCAGGGCCTCGTATGTGCTAGGCAAGCACTTTACCGCTGAGCCACAACCCCAGCCCCTAGAGAATATTTTTAAAGAACAAAAATATCCAATATTCACATGTGAATCACATATATTGCTAAAATATTAAACTTTCCAGCTCTCTAATCCTTCAGGAGAGTTAGGTCCACTTACTAAACTATCAAATCACTTTTCTTCTTTAGAGAAGAGTAAGGAAAGAATTGGAAGAAAAGACAGAAAAAAAATGATACTTTAAAAATGGCTGGGGATGTAGCTCAGTTGGTAGAGTGCTTGCCTCACATGCACAAGGCCCAGGGTTCAATCCCCAGCACCACCAAAAAATAATAATAATAATAATAAAAGATTTGGGAATCAAATTGATGAAAGAGGTGAAAGATCTCTACAATGAAAACTACAGAATACTAAAGAAAGGAATTAAAGAAGATGGAAAGATCTACCTTGTTCTTGGATAGGCAGATTAATATTGTCAAAATGACTATACTACCAAAAACACTATACATATTTAATGCAATTCCAATCAAAATCCCAATGACATTCGTCATAGAAACAGAAAAAGAAGTCATGAAATTCATCTGGAAAAATAAGAAGCAAGAAGAGTAAAGCAGGTGGCATCACTATACCAGACCTTAAACTATACTACAGAGCAATAGTAACAAAAATAGCATGGTATTGGCTCCAAAACAGACTGGTAGACCAATGGAACAGAATAGAGGACACAGAGACTAACCCACAAAATTACAATTATCTTATATTAGACAAAGGTGCCAAAAACATGCATTGGAGAAAAGATAGCCTCTTCAACAAATGATGCTGGGAAAACTGGAAATTCATATACAACAAAATGAAATTAAATCCCTATCTCTCACCATGCATAGAACTCAACTCAAAGTGGGTCAAGGACCTAGGAATTAAACCAGAGACACTATTAGAAGTAAAAGTAGGCCCAAATCTCCCTCATATCAGATTAGGCCCCACCTTCCTTAATAAGACTCCTATAGCGCAAGAATTAAAATCAAGAATCAATAAATGGGATGGATTCAAATTAAAAATTTTCTTCTCAGCAAAAGAAACAATCATTGAGGTGAACAGAGAGCCTACATTTTGGGAGCAAATTTTTACCACACACACATCAGATAGTGCACTAATCTCTAGGATATATAAAGAACGCAAATACCTTAACACCAATAAAACAAATAACCCAATTAATAAATGGGCCAAGGAACTGGCAGACACTTCTCGGAAGAGGATACAATCAATCAACAAATATATGAAAAAACGTTCAACATCTCTAGCAATTAGAGAAATGCAAATCAAAACTACTCTAAGATTTCATCTCACTCCAGTCAGAATGGCAGCTATTAAGAATACAAGTAACAGTAAGTGTTGGTAAGGATGTGGGGAAAAAGGCACACTCAAACGTTGCTGGTAGGACTGCAAATTGGTGCAGCCAATATGGAAAGCAGTATGGAGATTCCTTGGAAAACTGTAAATGGAAACACCATTTGACCCAGCTATCCCTCTCCTCAGACTATACCCAAAGGACTTAAAAACAGCATACTACAGGGACACAGCCACATCAATGTTTATAGCAGCTCAATTCACAATAGCTAAACTGTGGAACCAACCTAGATGCCCTTCATTTGATGAATGGATAAAGAAAATGTGGTATAAATACACAATGGAATAATATTCAGCCTTAAAAGAGAATAAAATCATGGCATTTACAGGTAAATGGATGGAGTTGGAGAATATAATGCTAAGTAAGCCAATCCCAAAAAAACTAAATGCCAAATTTTTCTCTGATATAAGGAGGCTGATTCACAATGGGATAAGGATGGGGAGCATGGGAGGATTAGATGAACTCTAGATAGAAAAAAGGGGAGGGAGGAGAAGGGAGGGGGCATGTGGGTAGGAAGGACGGTGGAATGAGATGGACATCATTACCCTAAGTACATGTATGAAGACATGAATGGTATGACTCTACTTTGCGTACAACTAGAGATATGAAAAATTGTGCTCTATAGTATAATATGTATTGTAATGCATTCTGCTGTCATATATAACAAATTAGAATAAAAAAATAGTAATAATAAAAGAGAACTATTTTATAGGCCAGTAAAGAATGCAGGAAGAGGGTAGGCGGACACACCCTTAAGGATGCCTCAGATTCAAGGAAAGAAAATCAGAGGGGCTGGGGTGTAGCCTAGTGGTAGAGCTCTTGCCTAACTTGCATGAGGCCCTGGGTTCCAATAAATCAATAGCATTGCAAATAAATTAGAATTTGAAAAAATTAAAAACAAAAGACTATGGCTACCACTTAATAAATCCTATAAATCTACACTTTTGCTTTTTCACTCCCATAAAGGAAGTCACTGCCTTTAGAAAAAGTGAGGAGAACTTTCTAGAACCTGACCAGCCAATCAGCAGCTCTCACCCTGTTCCACCATCTCTCTTCCTGTGAGGTCTCACTCTGTTCTACCATCCTCCCAAGGAGGAAGGAGCTCAGCAAGTAGACCCCAGAGTTAGAATCTAGTGAACTTTTCAGCTCGGAATTTTTCCACATGCCCAACCTCGTTATCTGATTCAGCATCAGGATGTGTGCAGAACTGGACTCTTCTGAACTTATTTACAAGTTTTATCATTGTACGTGCCCACATTATGCAAGCCGTTTGCAATCTCCCTAATTCTCTGACTTTAATTGTATAATTGAACAAGCCAAAAACTCATTTTTCCCAGGAAACATTAAACATTACCATCTTAATGAAATTCTTAATGAAATGGTCCCCTGTGCATGCAAATGACCAGTGGTAACTGGGCCACTGGCTTATCACTGGGCAAGGCAATAGGACAAATGCACTTTCTTTTGTCAATCACTAGGAATGGCAGGTCTATCCCCACTTTCGGCTGGAATGATAATTCCACAAGACCAGAAGATGAGTCTCTGTGAGATGTATGGATATAATTAAGATTGGATGAAAGGAGTTTAAATGAAGTAGGAACTGATCTCAGCTTACACAAATCAAAACTTATTTTCAGGGCTGAAAGAGCTCTCTTAAACTTTTCTTGCCAATTAGAAAAAAAAAAATTACCAACGGTCCTTTCTTTTCTCCGGAGACTAGAGGTCTGAGAGATTAATAGTATTTAACTCACTTCTCAGCTATTTTGGGGGAATGACAGAAGGAAATGGCTGAAATAAAAGAAATTTGAGGGACTTCTGAAGTTTTCAGCACAAATAACGGAGGACTCTTCAAGTGTGTGTTCTTTCTCAACTGCATTTTTGAAAGGCCCCTTACTAGATAGAATTCGAATCTTGTACATACCATACACGTTCCTCTCGACAAAGTCATCACCTGCCCAAAGCTAAAATGTAGGAAGGCAGACCTGTTCAGACTTTCGTTCAAATAGCATGGACAAAAATGTCCTGGGCCAAGTAGACATCAAATTAAAGTATTTAGTAACAGCTGCTATTTATGTAAAAAAAAATTCCCAGTTCCCAAACCTTGTCAAATCTTTACAGTGCCAGAGAAATGTTAAGATGCCTAAAACGCCCACCACAGAAGCCTACCCTAGACATTCCTGGTACTTCAGAAAGAGAATGCAATGGCTACACCCATCCCAGATCCTACCTGAGTACTGTTATTTCCTTCCCGCTGCAGTTCCTTCACTTCTCCACAAAGTAAAGGGGAAAGGAAAATCATACTTGCAAAATTTTTAACAGCTTTGCATGTACAATTTGGCAGCATTAATTATATGCAAAATGTGCAAAAATCACCAAGATCGGTTTCCAAAACTTTTTCCTCACTCCAAATAGAAACTCTGTAACCATTAAGCATTAATCCCTTACCCCCAAGCCCAAGGCAATCTAAGCCACTGGCAACCTCTGCCTACCTTCTCTCCCTATGAACTTGCCCTTTTCTAAATACAGTAGTTCCCTCTTACCTGCAGTGTAACTTTCCAGGATTTCAGTTACCTGCAGAAGATCATGATCAGAATATATTACTACAGGGCAATGAACAATTAGAATATTTTGACTAAAAGAGAAAGAGAGAAAACATTCATATAATTTTTACTATAGTATTTTGTTAGAAGGTTTTATTTTATTATTAGATATTATCATTAATCTCTTCCTGTGCCTCATGTATAAACTTTATCATGGGTGTGTATGTGTATATATATATATATATATATATATATATATATATATATATATATAAAATATAATATGGTTCAGAATTATCTGTGGCTCTAGAGATCTGTTGAGTGTCTTGAAATGCATCCCTTACAGATAAAGGGAACAGAGGTTTTTTTCTGTGTTTCTGTAATTATAATAATTGCTCTTTTGTGGCTTTCACTTAACATACTGTATTCGAGGTTTATGCATGTTATGGCATGTATCAGAATTTCATTCCTTTATTTTGTTTATTTATTTATTTGTTTGTTTGTTTATTTATTTTGGTGCCAGGGATTGAGCCCTGAGGCACTTACCCACTGAACCACATCCCTAGCCCTTTTTTATTTTTCATTTTGAGATAGGGTCTCACAAAGTTGCTTAAGGCCTCACTCAAGTTACTGAGGCTGGTCTCAAACTCTCCTGCCTCAGCCTCCCAAGCCAGAATTTCACTTCTTTATATGACTTAATAATACATATATAGATATATAGATATATACATACATACATAAAACACACATTCATCTATTGATTATAGGTTTAATTTTAAAGAAGAGTCAAGTGCAGAACATTGAAAATTTTCATACTTCGATTCATAGCAGACTTTTATTATCAGTCAAGACTGGTCCCTTTCTTGGGCTTTGTTAACTTTTTCATCCCTGAAGCTTCTCCCAGTCCCTCTCCTCCAATTAATTGGCAGCTCCTCTAAGGTGTTTGATGTAGATCTTCACAAAACATGTGGAAGGTTTGTAGAATGAATAACCAGGTGTGTTGTTTTAATTTATGTAAGTGAATTGAATTTATATAAATCTCACTCTATTTCTTTTTCATTGAACTCTGTTTTCAGATCTACACGTATTTATGACTAGATCTGGTGAATCAGTCCTTGTTTAATGTTAAGTCTCTGTCTAATATGGCACGAAGAGATCAAATGGTCTTACTCTATTATTATCTTTCCTGAGATGAAGATGACTCTCAGGGTCACCTCTTAATCTCGTCTAGTCTTGGTTTCTTCCTCTCTATAATGAGGGGGTTACACCAGATCAAAAGTCCTTGACGGGCAGGTATGACTCAAATGACACGGGAACCTTTTCCAAAATAAGGTGCCCAGCTCGATAGCAAAATCTAAGGTTATAAAACCCTGATATAAATCCCCAGGTGACTCCAGTGTGCACCCTGGTTAAAACCCCTGCACAAGGTGAAGGTCTGAAGTCTCTTCCCTTTAATACCCAGAATTCTGTGATTACATAGAAAAATCTCTTGGCAAAGGTCCTAGAACAGAGCCTGGCAATATAAATGTCCCAGCTTTCTGTTTTCCAACTATGAAATCTATTTCAAAAGCACGGATGCTATTTGATTGCTCCCTTCTACAGGTATATTCCAAGGATTAACCGTTCCTGGTTAACACACTCACCCGCAGCTCCTGGGGCTCAGTCCTTCCTTAGCTTGGATCAAGCCCTCTGGTTCTCGTATTTGATAAAAGCTGAATGAGACTGGGAGCATCTTTCATTTCTATTCCTATCAGAAATTTGTGTAGCTCAACAGGGTGACCTCTGGGGCTCTGCTTTTGCAAGGAACTCAGAACTGTTTTCTAGAGTCTTGGTTTTTGCAAAGACGCCTGCTCCATTCCCCCCGGCAGTACCTCTCCTTCCCCATCCTCCAGGTCTTCGGGTCAAGCATCTGAACTCACCTTCCAGCCTTCTTTCTCTCACCCCCAGTTAGTGTGAATGCTTGGGAATTCAGAAAGCGGGAAGAAGAAAACAGTACTTACTGTAATCCCACCGAGTGGAATAGATTTTCTTCACAAATAGGTTTCCACTCAGTCTTCCCCTATTCATATCAGCCCCATTGCTCAGGCCCCAAATCCAAATGCCGTGTTTGGCCCTGGCCTTTCCTTACCACGTCCAACCCATCAGCTCAACCTCTAAATACATCCTGAATCCACCCAGCCTTTCAGTTCCCTTTCCTACCACCTTAGGCCAGCTGCCATTCTCTCTCCCCAGGACACCCCCTGAGCCTCCTTAGCAAGTTACTGAAGGAGCTAAATATGTTGACTGGCAGAGCCAGAAAGCAAAAAGACACAGACTGACTGGAGGAATTAGGCCAAAAAAAAAAAAAAAAAGGGACTAAATTTAATAAAAATAACTAAAAGCCTCTGCATTCACTTTCCAAAATCCCAGGGCACCAGTACAAGCTGCATAAAGGGCTTACATGATTTATTTGACAGAAAGCTCAATTAAGAAAACAATGTCATGCACTCAACCAAAAATGAACCTTTTTGCTACTTTCACGGAAGGAATAAAAATGCAGCATCCAGGACAAGGGGATGATAGTCCTTTTGTCCCGGTCATACAGAATGTTCCATTCTGGGCACCAGATTAAAATACGTATTTAAAACAAAATACATGCACATACACAGAATTAATGGAGAAGCATTCTGAGAAGAGCAAAGTTGAGTCATGTGAGCAACAGCTGAAAGAATTGGAGATGCTTGTCTAGAGAAGAGAAGACTGAGGGTCTAAATGGCACATTCACTTGTGATACTTGAAGTCCTCACTCGTGCCAGGAAGAGGAGTCTCCTATGATGTATTACCAGAAGGTTCAAAAGAAATGAGCGTGTCTTTCATAGCTCAGCTGAAACCTGTCCTGATTGTCCTGCCTCGGCAATCCCAGTCTCTTTCCATCATATTAACCGTATTTGTTCTCTTCCTGGAGCTTAGAACGGTCCTGTTCATGCTCAAACACATCTGTCTCTAGTACGTACCATCCATGAGAGCAGAGATCCTATTTACTTTCTTCACTCTAACATTCTGGTATCCAGAGAAGTTTTAGGCACAGAGTAGGAGTTCTGTGAATATTTGCTGTGTCATGAAATCCCGGAGATGATCAGTTTATAAAGATAAAAGGTTTGTTCGGGTTCACAGCTTTGGAGGTTCCACTCCTAGATTGATTGGTGCTGCTGCCACTTTGGGCCTGTGGCAAGGGGAGCCCATGGTGAGAGGCAAGCTGCTCCCCTCAAGTGGGGAAGCAAAGAGAAAGGAAGAGGAGGAGGGCCCCGAAATCCCCTTGGCCTAAGGGCTCCCACAAGACCCCACTTTCCAAAGATTCCACCAGCTCCCAAGAGCGTGACAGTGGGGACCAGGCCTTGGACACAGGCTGCAGAGGACACTCAACATCCACGCCATAGCACGGACTAGAGGAAGGAACCGGTAAATGAATGCCTCCTTCCCCGTGGTGGCCTGGCATTAAAGGGCCTCAAGACTCACTCTTAGGAACTGACCTTCATGACGTTTGGGGTCTCCCTGGATAAACTTTCTTTCAGAGAGTTGAGTGCATTATCTCCTGCCTCCTCGGACTTTTCCTTCACTCGACATTTTTCGTTTCATGACCTAATCTGCAGATCCGTGACGACAGAGTCTTTGAATGTCCCCTGGTCTCAGATGGTCCTTGGACCAGAATCTTATTTGGGGCTGTCCCCAGAGTAAGCTTCCACCCTCCTTCTGGATTCCTCTGGGGCTTCCTGAAGTCTGGCTGTGCTGGTCTTCTTAACTCAACTGGAGATTCCTGAGGAAACTCAGAAGAAGAAGGTTCCAGAAGAGGAAGTCTGGTACGCTCCTTCCCAAAAGGTGAACTGAGTCCAGGAAGCAGATTTTTGTTTCAAGTCTTTGGAAGGCTATTTTAAATGTACAGCCATTTAAAAAATAACAAGTGACCTCTACCTATGGATAGGAAACCTACCAGGAGCATATTATCAATTTCATATATTTAATTTGATAATTAAAAAGAAGGTGACCAAACAATATGACCATAACCCTATTCTGTTTTAAAATGAAATATATACAAAAGTCTGATAGGAAATAAAAACTGTTAATTGTGTAATAACTGAGTAGGGAGAACATCATGTATGTCTTTCTTTTCTTTTCTATATTTACAATTTTTTTTTACAATTCTTTAAAGATAATCTATAATTTTCGTTTCTCATGAGATAGTAGTCTGAGGTGAACTATTGGTTTGTTTGCTAAAGAAGGTTATTTGGCTCCCAGTCACAAGGACACGGACAGGAAAGGTGCTCACAGGGTGGAACAGTGCTTATCGTCTCCTTTAATCCTCTCACCCTCCGAGAAGTGACAGTCCCATTACATAGCTAAAAAGACTGAGACTCGAGGAAGCCCATCAATCAGCCAAAGTCACACTGCTGGGTAGCAATGGTCTTTGAATCCAGCTCTGCCTAACCCAGCACTCCTGCTTCTAGAGTCTCAATGTTCTTTCTCCCTCAGAACTGGGCAGTCTAAAGTAGGGGCAAGAGAAGCGCCAGTCTCTGGGCTTTGGTGGGTTTACCATGAGATGAGTCTTCTCAAGCCTCAGACCCCTCTGCCCGCTCTCCAGTGATCCGCACCTCCTCCCTCATGACGTGGCGCAGAGTAGCACCGGCACCACTGGGAGCTTATTAGAAATGAAGAGTCTCTGGCCTCATCCCAGACCTACAGAATCAGATCCACCTGCAAGTTACAACTTGACAGGTGCTGCTTTAAAAACGCCTCCCAGTCCCCCTCCCTGCCCAGGTTGCTATGGAAACAACCATCCTTTGCTCCAGTGTCCAGTTTCTTCCCCCAAAGCAAAGTGCTCTCTCCATTAGATATTCCTGGGAGCACTGGGGCCCAAAAGGAAAAGAAAGTTATCTCTAAAGACATTTTATTTGTCAAAATCATGCCTGATGTAAATGGGGGAGCCTCAAAGACAGCTGGACGGTCAGAGCAGCAGTCAGCTGACAATGTTCAACAACCAGCTCACAGCATTGGCCAGTTTCCACAGAATGAACACTCCCACCAAGGTGATGTCACCAAATGTGGGGCTGAGGGTTGCAAGCAACACATGTTCAGGTACCCTGAGCTCCAGCACCCCATGGAACCAGGGCCTAATTTTTATGAGTCAAATTCATTTGTGACAAAGGGGAAAACACGGGGTGGGGTTGTTGTTCAGTGGCAGAGCATTTGCCTCGCATGCATGAGGCACTGGGTCCGATCCTCAGCACCACATAAAAATAAAGATATTGTGTCCATCTTTTTAAAAAAGGGGGGAAAACACGCATGATTCCAGCTAATACAGACATAAAGTTTTATGGTTAGCTCTCACAACCATTTAAATTTATCCATCTCTAATGAGTTTTGGCAAACAGAAAGTAGCTCACCAGATACTCTCTGCAACAGCTTGTCAGACTGGAAAATTATCTGTGGTGGCTGTTCTTTTGGAAAATAAAGGGAGTCTTGGGTTCATAATAAGAAGCATTCGGAAGCCCCCACCCATCCTGACCAATACAGCATTTCCAGTAGCTTCTAGGTGGGAGGAGAAAGAGTTCAGGCCGAGCTTGTACAATGTATGACCTCCTGACTCTCAAGTATCAGGTCTCATTCATTCTTCAGCAAGAGGAGGCATGGCAGCTGTGTGGTTGTGAGTTGGGAAGGCAGAAAGTTCAACAGGGAATCCAAGGAGGAGCTGGATTGATGGAGAAGGTAAGACTGTTAGCATGGGTGATGCAAAATTGGGAATAAGTATATGGAGGGGGGAACAAGAACTATTTAAAGAACATAGAGTAGGTCTGTTTGCTGGAGGAGACAGTGGTTAATTACTATCATTGTCGTTAGCCTCATCTAATTGAGCTCTTAGCATGTGCCAGGACCTATGCTAAGCACTTTAAGTCAGTTATCTCAAGGATGCTTTGCTGAAATTCTGTGTGGTTATTTCTGTCCTCATCATCTCCATCTTACAGAAGAAACTGTGGTTTAAAAAGCTTAAGATACAGCCAGGCTCAGTGGTTCACACCTGCATTGAAAACAATTCAGAGGGCTGAGGCAGAGGGACTGCAGATTCGAGGCCAGCCTCAGCAATGTAGTGAGACCCAGTCTCAAAATTAAAAATATAAATAAAATAAAAAGGACTGGAGATGTAGCTCAGTAGTAGAGAATCCCTGGGTTCTATCTCCAATACCAAAAATAATAAACATTTTTTTTTAAATTTTATAAGTACAAAGCTTGGGGTATTGGCTCAAGGCTATGCAGATGGTAAGAAAAAGATTCAGGATTCCAATGCAGGCTCATCAGATACTGAAACCCAAACTGTAAGGGTCATAATGCATCACCTCTGGACTCATGGGAGCAGTTGTGGGGCATGGCTAGAAAGAGAAATATCCCTCCTAAGAGAGGTGCCAAGAAATCTGCCCAAGCAGCCCAAAGGCAGAAGAATGGAGATGGACCACCCGTCCTCCCCTGGCCCTGAGGGCTGAGAGCACCTACATTCAAACAGCCTTGCCTGCTAGTTTCCGCCCTGCTCTATTCTGGAAACGACATTGTCAGAGGAATCCAGACAAGTCACTGCATCAGCAGAAGAGAATAAATAGAAGGTGGGAAGTTTCAAAAGCCACCCCTGATGGAGAGGAAGAAACCAGGACGCAGCTAAACTGACACACATCTCAGAGTGCCGCCCGATCACAAAACCTGTCTCCCCCGCTTCCTGCACTGCCATGAGACCCACCGCAAGTTCCAGTCATCCCTGCAATTGGTGTGACTGTGAACTGAGTTCTAACCAATGTGATTTGGCGGAGGTGATGTCAGACACCTCCAGGCCAGGTCCCTAGAAGCCTCCTCTATGTACTTCCCCATGTTCTCTCCACCTCCATAGAGTTCATTTTTGAAGATAACACAGCCACAAAAGGTAAGGAGCTTGCTCTCTGAATTGCCACTTGGAGATGCGTTTCCTACTGATTGAATTAAACTTTGGATTAAACTTTATGTGGGTAAGAAGTAAGCTGGAATCTATTAATTTTTTTTTTTAAAGGACATTGTTGTCAAAGAAACTGGAACCATTGGTCTGGAGACAACTCAGAGGTGGAGACTGGATATTATGTCCAGCTTCAACCATCATCAGTTAAAAAGGTTTCTTGGTATTACTCCAACATACAGAACTAAGAACAGGGGTAATATGTACAAGGATATTCCAGTTATGAATCTGCAAGAGTTCCAGTATAAGGGGGAAAAGTCCTAAGAATCAGAGATGTCAGAAGATGGGTCTCCACTGCACCTCCTCGTTCCCCCTGGGCTACCCATCTTCCTGTGCTTCATGAGTGTTCTGAGCTTTCTGACCTCTGGGCCAGTGTGCATGCAGATCCTTCTGCCTCAAACACTCTTCGCTCTTCACGGGTTGTATTCATACATTCATTCAACAGCTATGTATCACTTCAGGCCAGGAACTGTTCAGGATGCTTAGATACAGCAGTGAACAGAAGAGACAAGAAAGCCTGCCCTTGTGGAACATAAGCCTAGCCGGAAATAAACCCTATAAACAACAAAATGAGTAAATAAGATAATGTGTTTCATAATAAGTGTTATGGGGAAGATTGAGAGCGAGTTCTAGAGAAAGAGGCAGGGGTGGTCATAGACCAGTTGCCATTTTAAGTATAGTGGACATGGTCACAGAAGTCCTCATTGAGAAGTTGATATTTGAACCAGTATTTAAAGGGAGGTAAGGAAATTAGGGAGACAATATCTGGTGGAAGAGCACTCCAGGCAGAGGGAATAACTAAAAAATAGACCCTGGGGCAGAAGCATCTCTGGAATGTTCAAAGCAGAGCCAGGAGGCCAATGTGGTTGGAGGACAAGGAGTAAGAGACAGTATAGGAAGAGAGGGGGTGAGAGGCAACAGGGACACTTCAAGCATTAGGTTGTTCATCACCACTCTGAACCCCCAAATGTTAACTGTTTCCCTGCCTCAATCCCTTTATTCTGTCGTAGCACCCTTATCTTTTATAGCATAAGGGGCAATATTTGACTCATGTTTTGAATTGCTAACTATCTGTAACCCTCACTAGACTGTAGATGCCACCAGAGCAGAAACCAGCTTTATTTCAGAAACCATAGCCAGTACCTAGCCAGTGCCTGGCAGGTGCACACTGGTCCTTAATGTCTGTTGACCAAATGATTGGCTGTTGGAATAAGTTGCCAACAGAGCAGCAATTGCCTCAACCCTGGGCCATTGGGATGTAGTCACAGGTAGTCATGCAGCAGACATCCAGGTCTCCCAGTGTTAAAAAAGAAAATATCCTGAGAGTTTGTATTTCCCTGGATTTTCTCAAATAAAGTCCTAAGTTTATTTTGTTCTGCTGCAAACAGGCAGAACACTTCCTCCCGCCCTTCTGTTCTGCAGAGTTCTTCCACTTAAAATCCTCTCTCCTCAGGCTTTTCTTTCCTGTGCCCCTCGGGGCTGTGTTATGTTCTGTTGGCAAATCACAAACCCCACGGGCCTTTGGCCAATTGCAAGAACAACCAGGTAATCATTTGTGTAGCTTTGATAAACCTTGGTTTCCTCAATTCCCTTTCCCACACCCTTGCCATCTTCTTAACACAGTGTGTCATCAGAGGCCATGGTAGAGTGTGTAGATAAAAACCTGATGGGTGGAGACTGAATAAAGCATCCAAAGCTTCATTTGGGGAAACGCACAGCCAAATGGTGAAGAGAAAAGGGGTGTAGTGTTGTCGCTTGTCTCCATTCCTTAGCCAGACATGGAATCGTGGTGCAATTCCAAAGATGTCATTTCACCTCGCTGGGCCTTATTTATTTTTCTTTCTATAAACTAGAGATGATAATTAATAGGTTTGGTATCCAAACACTAAAAAAGCTCCCAAGCATTATTCTAATATGAAATGTTTTGTTATAATTGAATGATACATCTTGTCTTCTGAACCCCTGCAAAATCGGGCTCCTGAGTCTCCAAGCTCACCAGGCACCACTCTCCAGCTCGCTGCTTGTTAGTTTTTTTAATTCTACAAGCTCTTTCATGGCCCCAAACCTTATTCCTCTGCCAGGAGTCATTTCCCCTGCAGCATTTGCCAAACTAGGAGGCATCTTTCCCTCCCATTCTCATTTTAAACCCTGCCTTCTGCAATGGTCTGAAGGCTGTGTCCCTCCAAGTGTGCACGTTGGAAACTAATACCCAGGGTGACAGTATTAAGAGGCGGGAGCCTGGGGGCTGATTAAGTCATGAAAGGTCCACCTGCAAGGATGGGATCAGTGTCCTGATAAAAGGAGCCCAAGTGGCCATCCCCACCCCTCTGCCACACAAGTTTGCAGCAAGAAGTCACCATCTTGAAAGCAGAGGGAAAGCCCTCCCCAATCACTGGCACCTTGATCTTGGATTCTGCAGCCTCCAGACTATAATAAACTTCTCAGGTCCATAAATTGCTCAATGGAAGGCTTTTTGTCATAGCAGCCTGAACAGACTATGATGCCTTCTAAGAGAAGCTTTTTTTAACTTCCATATCCTGTCTAATATGGATGCCTCCCTGCCAACTATCCTGGCTCCCAGTTAGACATGATTTATTTATAGCCCTTCTTATGTATTCCCTTTCACTCTAGTCACCTGCCTCATCAGATCAAGGACCCCACACAGCACCCACTGCCCTGCACTATGCATATGGCCCATGACAGTGGGGTCAATAAATATTTGTCAAGAACATGGACAGATTAATTTGTGATGAACCAACAATAGAAGTCAAGACAAAGACCCAAAAACAAAAATGGGGGAGGGCAGCTAAGGAATTTAAGATACATACACTTCATAAAATATTCTAGAGCTATTTAAAATTAACATGGAGAATCCTATGGAGTAGCAAAGGAAACACTTAGGATGTATTATTAGGTCAGGAAATGCTATTCACACTTGCATTACAACTATGTAAAACATCATTCTCTATGGCCAGAAACCTCAAGTAAACAAATCTGGACACACTCGAGTGATCTGCGAGGGTGGTACGACTGTGGATGTTTGGGTTTTGGAATTTTTTTTTCCTCTTTTCTTTTTGCTTCTGTGGCCGCGATGCTGTTCGCAACAGTGATTTGTTTTTCACTGAAGGGGGCACTGAAGTGTTGGACTGCTCAAAACGGGTGTCAAACTGTATTAGTCAGGACTCTCCAGAGACACAGAACCAAAAGGATCTTATTAGAAAGAGAGAGGGAGAGATGAGAGGGGAATATTCCAGGAAAGCTGAGGAGTCCCACACAGGCCACCTGCAAGCCAGAGGCCCTCGGATACCAGCAGCAAGGCTCGTTCCAAGCCCACAGCCTGATAACCAAGGAAGTCGATGATGAAATCGCAGTCCAAGACCAAGGTTCTGAAAGCCTGGAAGGTCACCGGAGTGAGTCCTAGAGTCCAAAGACTGAAGAGCTTGGAGTACTGACAGGACGGAGAAGAAGTGTATCCCAGTTCCAAAGAGGTCAAGGAAATCCTGTTCTCTGTGGCTGTGGTTTAGGAAAGTGTTCCCAAGGCCCACGGGTTAAAGGCTGTGTGCCCCATCTGGGTGCTATTGGGGGGAGGTGGGGAGGAAACTTTAGAAGGTGGAGCCTAATGGAAGAAGTTAGGCCATTGTGGGTACGTCCTTGAGGGAGATACTGGAACCCTGATCCCTTACACTCTCTCTCTTTCTGTCTCCTCTCTGCTTCATAGCCGCAATGAGATAGAAAGGCCTTCTCCCCCATGCCTACCCACCATGATGATGAATCATACCACTATAGGCCCAAAGGAACAGCAATCATGGACTGAAAAACTGAGACCATGAACTAAAATAAACCTTTCCTTCATTAACTCGATGATCTCAGGCATTGTGTCACAGTATTGCAAAGCTAACACGCCCGTCTTTTGTTGTATCTGAGCCTCTAGCCAATTATATGATGCCCACCCACATAGAGGGTGGATCTTTCCAACTCAATCACTAACTCACAAGCTAAATTCCTCTGGAAGCATCCTCACAGACACATCTGGAAATCATGCTTTTCCGGTTCCCTAGGCATTTCTTAATTTACTCAAATTGACACCTAAATTTAACCCTCATGCAAATATTTGTTCACAGCTGTGTGTAGAACAAACTTCTTTTACATACCTTTTTAGAGCCAGCTGGGACATGGTATAGGGATATCAGAAGCAGCAGCAACCTCTGAGTCCCTGGGACGTGGCTTTGTGGTTGTACATGGGACCATACCTAAAATGCCCGGAGGGAAGTGGTTTCCATAGGAAATGTCCAGAGTGGGGACCTGTTAGGGTCTGTAAACAAGTCAAGATGGCGCCTGGCATTTTGCCAGAGGGAATGGTTTGTGAAGTAATGCCAGCGAGCCATTAAGTGTGGAGATTCCTTATTGGTTGACTGCGGTATCTAGTTTATGTTAATTAAGATAAGCTGTGTGGAATGTATATATACCCCTCCTGTCCTACAATAAACGGCTCCCACTCCTGCTGTATCAATGTACATAAGTTGTTCGTCACCCCCCTGGTTATTTTGCTGCAGCCGGACTGCAGCAGGGACCTATTCAAAAGGTGATTGCCTGCTGGCTGGCCAAATCCCCAATAATATGCGCCACACTGGTCGAGATTTCTCTATGACAATCACATGTGTCCAGCTTTTCTGCTTTTAAGGCCATTTCACATCCAATCCTCAAAACTCCCCTTTGTAAGATGGTTGGTCATCATGCACATATTACGGAACACAAACGGACACTTGGAGAGGTTGTCGTATTCTTTCTTCCTTTGCAGGCTGGAGATGGGTCCGTGAAGGCAGTGAACCCATGACAAAAATTGTATTTCCTGGGAAGAAAACTGCCCCATAAGTTTCATTAGCCAAGTTATTAGAGACAGATCCTGTGGCAGCAATGCATTGGCCAGACTCCAAAGGCCCCTGAGCTGCCTCTCTTGAGAGCAGTAGGAGGGTTTGACAGTTCTCACGCATCTCCCTGTTATGACAGAAGACAGATGACACTCTTGTGTGCAATACGCCTGTGCAGAAATCCTCAGGATTATACAAAGCTCCCAGCCGCTGGCCAGGAAAACATCCTACAGCACAATGATGTGAGTAGATCATTTGAATACCTTGATATTTTCACAAATATTAGCATGGGTAGCAGTTTTGTACAAAGGCTAAGAACATGACCTTCATTACCAGACAGGACGTGACTTCAAATTCTTTCTAACTATGTGAGCCTAAGCAGGTTTAGACCTTTTTTTTCTCCGTTTGTTACTAGGGATTGGATCCAGGGGCACTGTATCACTGAGCAACATCCCTAGCCCTTTTTAATTTTTTTTTCATTTTGAGACAGGGTCTTGCTAAGTTCTTGGAGCCTTGCTAAATTGCAGAGGCTGGCTTTGAACTTGTAATCCTCCTGCTTCATCCTCTTAACTTGCTGGGATTACAGGCATGCACCACCCACACCCGTCTAGTTCATGCTTCTTGAGCCTCAGTTTCCTTATCTGTAAGTTGTAGCTAATAACAAACATTTCACAAGGTCCCAGTAAGGATTAAAGATGATTATAGCTGCAAATCCCTTTGCTACATGCTTGGCACAGAGCATGTATTCAGTAAGTGTTCGCTAACAATAATAGTAGTCATGCTGCTAAAAAATAACTTGAAAACTCCTTCCAAATGATCACAACACTAGGCACACTGTGGCTCAGTGATCTTGTTCCAAGAGTTTTGCCCACAAAGAGTTAGGCGTTGAACAGTTGCTATAACAAAGTTCAGGATGAAGCTGGCCCATTCCTGGCAGGAATCCTGCCAGTGTCCACAGTGTCTTTCATTGAGAATTAGACTCATGGAGGGTGGAAAGAAGAGAAGGTCAGAGAATCCATAATGAGATATGTTGATGGATTAGGAAAGACTACTTGGCAAATATTTCCAAGAAGAACATACCTATGAAATTCTTTGGGAGGTTTCTGAAAAGAGCAGGGGTTGGCCTTGGAGTATAGGTAAGATCTGGAGAGGAGAAGAGGGACGGACAGAGCCAAGGAGTCACAAAAAGGAACGGGCTAGGAAGTTTGTGCCAGAGTGAGTCTAGGCCTCTTCCATCATCCTCTGTTCTTCCCGAAATAACTCAGCCCTTTGGCTAAGTTATTAGGGTGCTCCACATTGGTTCTGCTTGCAGTGTTTCCCCAGCTAGGTAATTAAACGTAGCCCATTTAATTGAATCACAGCGAAGCCTATAGCTGATGTCTCTGCACCCAGAGGGGGAAAGGTGGGGTGTTATGGAACCAAGCGTCTCTCTCTGGTGCCAGCAAGAATTCTGCAGATATTTTCAGACCTCAGCATAAAAAGCACGATATTCAAGGCAGTATCATGTAGAGATTAGAGTAATCTCCCCAACAAGAGAAGAGACGATCTCCCTTTTATACAACAACAGTTCAGTAAATTTTGTTTAGCTTGCGTAGGATACAGTTAATTACAGTAATTTATCAAAGTGGCATAAGGTGGTATTCACACACACAAAGAGCATTTTCCCACAGTTGAAAATCCTCAGTTTTATATAAGCTGAAGCTAGTACTAATTGAATTTTCACTTGGGTAGATAAAATCTTTAACAACTTCAGAATAACTAAATGCTCTCTGCTCGACGATGTGGATCGGGGTGATTTACAACACCTATCACACAATCATGCTAATTTTGCTTTCGTATGATTAATTAAAACAATATGTTCATTCTTCCTAAAGTGGAATTAGGGCACCCAAGGAGTTGGCTTTTATTACAAACGTCCCTGTCCAGCAGTAAAAGCAATTTCCACACATCATCTTCAGGAAAGTGGTAAGGACATGAGCCCTTGAGGGACAAACTTCGTCAACTCCAACTCTGCTCTTTGGAAGACAGTAGAGGTGAGTCTGAGAGGCAGATAAAGGTTTCTAGGACTTCAGAGCTGAGAAGACCTTAGAGGCAAGCTCATAGAAATCTCCCACTTCACAGATGACAAGACTAAGGCTTAAGGAAGCCACTAAGTTGCCCCTAACTTACATGGCCCCAATTTTGGCTAATTTTATATCATATCCAGCTACCCTGTCACTTAAACCAATCTTATCTGTAAATCAGTTTTCTCATCTTAAACTGGGGGCAGTAGCACCCATCTCAAACTGGATACTATCATTCTAAGTGAAATAAGCCAATCCCAAAAAACCAAAAGCCAATGTCCTCTCTGATCTGCGGATGCTAACTCACAATAGGCCATGGGGTGGGGCGGGGCGGGGTGGGGAAGAGGGGAAAGACAGTAGAAGAAACCGGACATAACTTTCATTTGTTCATGTATGAATACATGACCATTGTAACTCCACATCACATGCAACAACAAAAATGGGAAGTTACACTCCATGTATGTATGATATGTCAAAATACGTTCTACTGTCTCGTATAACTAAAAAGAACACATTTAAAATTTTTTTAAATTAAGATAAAAAAAATAGCATCCATTTCAAAGAGGCTCAGTAACTATTTAAAGAAAGAGCACGGGATTGGGAGTCAGGAAACCTGCAGGAACTTACAACATTGGATCTCTCTCTAGCTCACTCCCCCCACCCCACCAAAGAAATGGGGTGATAGCATTTGAACTGCCAAGCTTCCAAAATAAGAGGACTGTGAGAAAGTCTGGCCAGAAAGCTTCACAGAGTGTTAACTTCAAGAAGACTAATGTAAACAGCAGCTAAAGAGCCAGAGGCTTCCTCTTCTCAAATACAAAGAGCTCTTTGAGTTCCCGATGATGTTTTCTAAGAACTTACCAGAAGCTAGACCCTAAGCTACAGTACTGAAGCTCAGAGAGGTCAAACAACTTGCCCAAGACCAGTCAACTAGTAAGGGCAGAGCCTGGCTTTTGTACCCAGGTCTTTCTGATTACAAAGCTGTGAAATTGGACTCAAATAGATGTTGGAATCGCAAAAGCCTATGGGAACTAGACCAAAGAATTAAATAGCATGTGTGAACTGGGTGAGTGTAAGGACCATATAGTGCAGTGGATGGGGGCAGGGGCAGGTGCATGCCCCAGCTAAGTCCAAAGGAACATTTTAAGCCATGATCTGCTCTTCCACTCGACCACATTCAGCCCACAGACCACCGGTTGGTAGTCTCAGCATGGCACAAAAGAGCCTCTGTCTCAGAATCATTATGGAAAGAGAAGGACTTGATGGGAAATTCTGGAGACAACTGCCCAACTGAAATGGCAGAGCCCTGGCAGCTCCTATGGGCTGAGGGGGTAAGGCTGAGTCAGGTGTGAGGGGCCTAGACACCCCAGAATTTGGGTAGAGTGTGGGAAAATAAGGCAGTGTTCTTGCACAGTTGCAGCTGATTAACTTGAAGTAAATGGATCAGAAGTTCCAAGGACCCCAAGTCCTCCACAGCATCTCAATAATGAGAAAAGAGCCCCAGCCCAGGAGAGGAGATGGGACTCTTAACTCTGCCTCTAGTGATCATTGCCCTTTGATTGATGGCTCAGGATTGGTCTATGTTAAGAGCATCGTATGTCATCCTTGTCTTAGAAAAGTCACGTTTAAAGAGCTTCTCTCTGAGTATGATGTCTAAGATCACACTGCTGCTAAGAGTCAAGGAGTGATCGCCACGCACTGGGACCTGGGCAGGTCTCAGGGCTTCAGTTTTCCTCTCCAGTAAATGCAGGGCTGGGGCCTGAGAAGCTATGAATTCCTTTTTATCTTCAATCATAATGGCTTCCTGATGGGGTGACAGCCTCCAGCACCTTCCAGCCTCCTTCTGCGGAGCAGAGGAGGTTCAGTCTTAGGCACTGAGCAGCTGTCCTCATGCACCCAGGGTGTCCCTTTCCAGTGTTTGGAATCTTGTTCCCATTGACCAGCCTCACTGGCTGCTTGATGGTTGAAACTTCATAACCACCAACACGACATACAGCCAGGCGCTCAATCAGGTGCCTCCGAACCCATGGCCCCGGGAGATCCTGAGACAGCCTTCAATTCCTTCTCATTCATTCGGACAGTGACTATCAGATTCAAATTCTTAGGCAGTTAAAGAGATCTCAACTACCTCTACTCTGCAGATGGGAAGACTGAGATTCAGAAGGAAAGTTCCATCTACTAAGCACCTCTGATGTGCCAGACTTCAGGAGGGTGTATCCTCAGGTGATCACATTTCATTCAAGGGCAGAAAGAGCATGTGACTTGCCGAAGGTCGAAGGTCGCTACTGCTAAGTACCAATCTAGACTCACTGAGGACCTCTCTGTTCGCATGCAAACACCAGCCTTCCCAAAGTGTCTCTCCTAGCACTGATCAGACACAAGATCACTGTCCAACATGATCCAAGTGTTTCCTATGCACTAATTAATTTTCAATTTCTAACAACCCTCTTGGGGAGCAGGGAGGTATTATAATCACCCTCACTGGCCAGATGAGAAAATGGAAGGACAGAGGCAAAGTCAACTGCCTGGACCACAAACCAGGAGAGCCAGAGACTGAGGCTTGAATGCAGGCAGTCTGTGACCAGGATCCACGACTGTCCACTCTGCACTCGACTGTCACCTCCAATAAAATGTCTCTCCTTACATTTCTGCTGAGTCTGCAAGGACAACAGCCTTTAAAGAAGCAATGCTCTGCATGCAAATGAAATGTAAACTCAATCAGAAGGTGCCAAGAACCAGTGTCCTGACCCTTCAACCTAACGGTACAAAGGCTTCAACTGACCTTCAAGACTTCTTGCTTCCCCCAAGGGGTCACTGGCTCTGGATCCATAATGACCACTGTGCTTGCTGCCTGAGCCCTGGAGCTGCCAGCACTGGAGTGGCAGGCTCCTACACCCTCCCCTCTGCTTCATGGCTCACTGGAAGTGACCGGCAGCCACATTCATCCACTGCAGGAGTCTGAACACTTCCTCAGCACCTGGCCCGCCCTTGCCCTGTGGCCAGAGAGACACACCAGAGAGACCCACAGTTTCCTCCAAGCTGGCCTGATATTCAAAAGGAGAGAAAGCAACAAAATAAACGATCCATGGCAGCATGGGATAATACAGCAGACAGAATTGTGGGCATAAAGATAGTAATTCATCCATTAAACATTCTCATTATCACAATGCCTCCCGTTTCCAAACTCTGGTATCTAAGCAAAGATACCAGAATTACACCAAATAACCAAATGTTTCTTTCAAAATCTTTAAAAATTAAAAATATGTCATAAGGATTTGTATTTCCCTTCTGCAAAGCAGAGAAATTTTGTTCACGTCCACAAAACAGTCACGATTTATTTTGTCACTCCTTGAAGATAATTTGAGATAGAGAAACAAAGAGCAGAAAACATTTTCTATAAGCTTTGAAATGAGTCTAGTGCTCATGTGGACAGATGGGCTTGGGGTCAGACTAACTGAGTCTTATTCCTTCCTGCCTCCAACTAAGTGTGACTTAGGTAAGTACCCATCTTGGCCCAGCCTTACTTTCTTCCTCTGTAAAGTGAGGATGATGCTGATAAATACACCCATGAAGCAGAGTTATTATAAGGATTAAATAAGATTTGCATGTGAGGTTTTATTATTTATTTTTATCAACAAATAAAATAATCGCATTAATGAGAGCTCTTATGATTGGAAGAGATTGAAGCTAGTTGACACATAAATGAAGACAGGACATCATTAACTTATCCACCTGGAGGTGCATAGGATACTGGCCCCAACTCCATCTGGATGCAAAGACTCAAACAGCATTAGCGTTTGAGTTTAGTCCAGATTTCATCTCAGCCATGGTCTGTGGGTTGTCCTCACTACCTCAGGCTTCTTGGGGACATTGTTTCTGGTGTTACTTCCTCTATTCCTTGAGACACAGGAAGCAAGATCAAACTCCCAACTCTACCTTCAACTCAAAAACCTTCCACAGAAGTTATGTGCCTTTTCCAATAGCCAGGGAAGTAGGGACTGTATTTGGTGACCACACCAGGACTGCCTGGAGTAGGAGACAAGTCTCCTGAAAGAAGAGGGGGAAGGACAGGGCAGGTGATGCCCTCCCACAACAATAGATGTTCATTGAGCCTGTTACTAAGGTGAGCTAGTGCATCACGACAAGTGCCTCTAGAAAGTACATGATCCATGATATTTGTTATAAATGCACATTGTTCAAAGAGCAATAGAGATGAGTCAGGTAACAAGCTGTACATACTTTGCAAACAGAGATTTAGGCTTTCTTCTGTCCTCCCAGCACAAAACAGATACCATAAGGAATATTCATAAAGTGACCAATAACATCTAGAATAGATATAGAATAAAACTATGTCAGGTTAAATTAGATTATATTTCAATTTTTTATAAAGCCCAAAATCTTAGTAACCTAGCACAAGTTTATTTCTCGTTTGCATAGTCTACCATGGGTAGAGGTAACCCTCTAGGTCCACTGTCTTCTAGGAGATGCTCAGAGACCCAGGGTAACTGAGGTTCTGTCATCCCACAGTGCACAACCTATAATTTGCCCCCTGGAAAATCCCTAGGAGAGTCAAGGGGAATCTCATACAAGCAATTAAGTCTTTTGCTCCAAAAGTATCCACATCATCCTGTTCACAGGGTATTGGGTAGGACCTGTCATGAGTCCCACCTTAGTGAAAGAATTGGGGAATGTCATCTTTCCATATGCCTGGGGAGAAACAGATGTGTATGAATGTCAGCTGCCTCTACTGAAATTAATTAAAATAATGCTATATCCTATATGAATTATACTCTACCTCTTAAATGTTAAAAAGATCCAATCAAGAGAATAGCCTAAAACTTATTAATATGGCTCGGCTTGCTAGTGCTCTGTCCTTGAGCACCATCCCCAGCTAGAATCATAAACATTTCTGACTAAACCCTTATTATAGCCTAGGAGAGGTTAATTCCATTTGAAAGTTCAAAGTTTATTTATTTTGCACCATGCACTATTAAACAGAAATGACCTTCGAAATTCAATCAAGCACACCGTCTTACTAGAAGACAAGTGACAGTTCTTTGAAAAAGCCTTTTTTAAAAAATATGCCTATTCTTTGACCCTGTAATTCTAGTTCTGTGATTTAACCTGAGTAGAAGGGAGGGGTGTGCACACAGATGCAGCTGTAAGGATATTTCTGCAGCCCGTTTGTAAGAATTAACCTAGATGCCAGCAGGAGTGTATTGGCTAAATAAATTGAAGAGTGGCCTCACACTGGAATAATATGAAGACATTCATAATCACACCATGAAGGCACATTTATTAACGTGAAAAGAGATTTGTGGTACATTACATGGGGAAAGCAGGCTATCAAATGATGTGCATGCCACACAAGCTTGGGAAAGATGCTAGAAGGGAAAAGGAATTAATAATGTTCGCTCCTGTGTGGGGTGGGATTATTGTTGTTTTTATTTTTTCCCTTTTGCTCCACTATTATTTTTTGCCATTATGAGGACTGCTGTAAAAATAAGAGAAACAAGGTAGTTTAAATTACAAATAAATATTGTCCTCGGGCCTCTCACACACCCAGTGCTCATAATGGGGCTTTTATCTTGGAAGCTGACTGCAGGCGATTAGGTTCTATTTAGTCTGTACTGTTCGCAGTCACTACCGAGGGCAATAAAAGCAGGAGTGTTTGTAGGAGAGAGGGCTTCCTAATTTATAAGCCCTTTCATAGTCACAGGCCCTCTCTCTACCTCTGGTACTGTTCACCTGAGGCTCAGAAGCACTAAGAGAAAGGAATAGCCCAAGGACAGAGACTATGCGAGAATCCTCCAATTCTCTTCTCTGTCCCACTCCAGGGAGCCCTGCTGTGGTCCAGGCACTCCTCCTTTACATAGAAAATAAAGTGAAAAGTGCCCCCTGGAACTGTCAGTGTGCGGTCCTGCTTAAACCTTTACTGGAGAGCTGTGCTGGTGGAGTGCAGGTAAGAGAATTAGTGATCCATAGATATTTATTGAGCTCTTCTGAAAATTAACTCTGTTGGTATCTGGAGCTCCTGAGTATGGCCTTTATCCTTCAAGAAACAAGGAGATATATTTGGAAGTTTTAAGTGATAGATGGTATGATCAGAGCTGTGTTCAGAAAGAAAAATTCTGGAAAAAAGACTCTGTGGAGGTAACTGGATAAGTCAAGGAGATAAAGGAGTTAGGCCATTGTAATCATCCCGGCAGGAGAAAGTAAGACCTAATAAACAGAAGCGCCTGAGCTACAGAGAATATCATTATCATTTTGATAAGAGTCATGTATCCCTGAAAAATGCTTCATTAATTGATTTCATGGTTACGTGAACATCAGAGTATACTCACACAAACTAACATGGCTATGATGTCACGAGGTGATATAATCTTAGGACCCACTGTTGTCTATGTGGCCCATCATGAAATAAAACACCATGTGGCACTGTTATCCAAATGATAATAAGTGCTCAATAAATGCCAGTGAGACAATGCTAGTGATTTTCATAACGACCCCAATCGATGTTTAAACCAATCCTACGAGGTGGGCATTACCATGTTCACTTCAGAGGTTAGGAAAGTAGGTCACTAGCCCAAGTTCACACATCCAATATGTGGCAATGATTCCAACTGAGGCCTGTGTAACTTGAAAGCTCACCCTCTGGGCTACCATGCTAATAATCAGCGAAAGAAGATGGTAGCTGACTAGATGATGATGATGATGATGATGATGATGACAACGATGATGATGATGGAGATAAAGCATTCAGTTACAGAAATATGGAATACTGTGGGATATCCAAATGGACAAAGCCAGTAGACATGGAGAAAGGTGGGGTTAGGGTGAATCTTCAGAAGCCATGGGTGAGTAGTGAAAAACAATGCCCTGAGCATGAGCAAGGGAAAGCAGAAAAGGAGGAGAGCAGACACCCTTGGATGGAACTCTGGGGAACCTCAGACTTGAAAGACTAGGGAAGCATGTCCAGAAAAAAATCAAATACAATCAAGGCAGGAGGAAAATTATGAATGAATGGCACCCAGGAAACAAAGAATGAAAAGCTCCAAAAAGCAGAGGGTAGACTCAACAGTACCGAATGCTACCTCAGTAAGAGGAATACAAGTCAATATTTTCAAGCACTCCCCACCTGCCAGGCATGGCTCCAAGGCTCACTGCCTCTGCTTTGTATTACACTTTTTGATAATTCAATATATGCCAGACACCATTCTAAATACCAACTGACAGAAACCACATTAAGTAGGTACCTTTACTATTCCTATTATACAGATGGGAAAACTGAGTCACAGAGCAACTTCCCAGGATTGCACAGCTTCTAGAACCATGAAGGTGTAGTAGCCTCTGTCCCAGAGGAGACTAAGGAATTGTCAGTCAGCATTTGGTGGGTGAAGGAGGTCCAATCAAACCTAATCCACTCAGGAATCCAAGTCAAAAATGAAAGATAGGAATAAAAATTCAGAGTTCAGTGGAAACTAGAGAAATATGAAACACTGATGTTGGAAGAGGCTGGGAAGTTCATGAATGCTATTCACCAAAAGCCAGATAACGTGGCAGGACTGCATATTCTGGTCCTTGTGCAGGTGTGAGACCGTGGTATTTGTTCTATTCAATGAGATGTGAGAGGTCAAGACATATGTGACTTCTAGACCAGTTGACCACCAGTAGGAGACCCTTCAAAGCATTCTTTTCCTCTGCCACCGCAACCTGCAGCAATGGAAGTGGTGACTGCTCCATCAACCTGAGTCCCAGAGCAAGGAGACACAGAATGAGCCCTCCTTACCCCAGCCCAGTTAGACTTGCAGCATGAATGAGAAGTAAATCATGGGGGTAGAAGTCGCTATGATGGCTATGCTGGCTGGTACAGAACTTTACACATCATCTGCATGGAGGACACAGAGGACACAAAAGCAAAGAGAACTGCCCAATGTCACAGAGCTGGCCTCTTAGAGGCACCAAGGGGCAAGAATCCAAGTCTGTGGCATCCCATCCAGTCACCTCCCCTTGACAGCCCTGCTGAGTGTCCACACCTCTTGCAGCTCATTGACTCTTCTAACCTGCAGCTTGTTCTACTTCCGTGAACCCATGCAAAGGCTGAATTCAACCAATCATTACCTAATTTTTACAAATGCTTCCTAGTGCGATGCACCCCACACAGTTTTCTTGAGAGGCTCAGGGAGAGGCAGGGGCTTCTGGGAGGATGCTCTGTTATTTATAGAATCAGGGCTGATTTAATTAAGTTTTGACAGAAAGTGCTCAATTTCATAGACAGTTGTCACCCGCTTCTCCTGCAGCCTGGATCTCCTCATGGTAACTGACTCCACTCCATCTCCCTCTTGATATATGAAGCTATAAACAGGGAGTGAACAAGTCACCTTCGAAGAGGCCTTTTGTCATTGCAATAACTAGGAGTAATTTATGGGCCCCAAGAATTGTGGGTTCTCTGTCTCTTACTCTGAAAGAGAATGAAATCACAATCCAGATGCTGGCAGTCAATCAGAAGGTCAATGTGACTGTGAAAGGTATCAGTTTTCTGGACTCTAGGATAAGGAAATACCAGTATTCATGCTCAGTGATGAGGATATCAGTACAAATTTTAGACTGAGGCTATTATTTGCATATTTGGGGTTTAAATCCTCTTAGGAGTATCCTGGGACATCTCCTCTGTCCTGAGCTCCACCCAGTTTTCTCCAAACTTTCAAGGCCCCAATTTAACTCCTGCCTCTTCTACAAAGCCCTTCCTGACTACTCTGGACTATGATATGCACTATATGCTCTGACTTTATAATTCTTTTGGTATTTATCTCATTCTCTATTGGCACATAACCTTCATGTTTGCATGCCTATACTCTGTAGATAAAGTTTTTGTAGAAATAGGTTCATCTCACTTGCCAACTCTCAATTAGTTGTGGCTATCTACAGTGCTACAGTGAGAATTCTGTGGCCACATCTAGGTTCAATGGTGCAGTGACAGATTAGCAAGATCTGTAATGAACATGGCAGAGATGGATAGAGTCCATAATCTACCCTTACTTATATTCCCATGAACATTCCCAAGACAGAGTGCATGCTCAAAAATTATTTGATGAGTAAATATCTCTCCTTATAAAAAATCATTTATGTTCTAATTATAATTTTTTTTCAAATGGCTCTTAAAATATCTGTGTAGAACTGATGCCCATCAAATATTTTTCAAACCTGGATTTTATGAAAGGGATGGTTTTTGACAATCAACCCTCTAATATATCTGACTTTTAAAATATGAATATTGATCAAGTCCTTCCCAAGACTCCTCTGTAGGACTTCTCAAATCTTTTAGTCACTAATGCATGTGGTCAATTCTGCAGAGGCCCCTGGACATAAAATAATTAATGTCTACCTATTCATCCCCCAAATCCCTTTGTCAGGAAGTTTCTAAAAAACTTTTGGGCAATGTTTGTTTGGGCTCATCCAATGCCCAACTTCAGGTTACCACCAGAGTAGTAACCTCTGGAATCCAAGAGGTTGGGCTCTGGGATCTAAATGGGTTCAGGTTCTAGATTCAGCACTCACTAGCTGTGTGGCCAGGGAGAAGTCACTGAATCCCCAGCTGTGCCCTAACCTGCAAGGCAGACTCTAATGGGGCCACTCCCAGGAGTGTCACAAGGACCAAACCAGACCAGGCAGGAAGAGTACCTAGTTTGTTGGAAGAACCCAGTAAAAGTTAACTGATATTTTTGCCAATGAGGAAGAAGCCCAGAGTAATATACAAAAACAAAACAAATTCTACAGGCTGGACTTCCTGGGAGGCAGATTCTGAGATGGAGGCTAGCATGTAAGAGGTTGATTGAAGATTAATCTTGGGCTCAACACCTGTGGAGGAAGGGAACAGTAGAGATAGTGGACCTGTGATGCAGCCCAAGAACAGTCAACCCTCAAAATATCTAGAGCCAGACTGATCCTCTAGAATTGTCCCTGATTGAGTTGAGAAGTCCAGAGCTTTAGAATTCCACATGGATCAGGAGAGGCCAATCTTGGCAAAGCTGCTCTGCTCTTTGAAACTCAGGCAGCCGCTCAAGGGGCCACCAGCACTTCTAGCAGCCTGGACAATATGATCCACATGAGCAGGGTATACCATGTCCCATACACAACACCCACCATGCAAAAATAAGTGAATATATAAGCAAAAATAAGACAAAGCAAAATCTTCCTCTGATCCTCTGGTAAGGAAATAGGGTGGTCTATAGCCATCAGCCAAATCTAGTCATTTACCTACTCATCATTTATTAACACCTACCAAATGTCAGGCCCTGGGGTTTAGGGCATATGAATCAGGCACTGATTCTCTAGCAATCATCATAATAATGTTTCCTATTCGCTACTTTGTAAGGCATGAAAATATGGATAGGGAAACTGAAGGAAGTGACATTAAATCACTTGAAGCCAGGATATATGCTCAGGTGATCAGTCACTTGTCAGCCCAGTATGAAAAGGTGTTAATTTGAAAAAAGAAAGGGACATAGCTATTTCTCCCCAAAAAGCAATACATCAAGTTGTTCTCCTGGTGACTTAGCACACTTGGCAAACTGTGTGTGCTGCACAAAATTGAATTCCCAGGTTTGGTGAAGCCCCCGCTGGCCAACTAGAGGAACAGGAGGATTTATTGTTTTAAGTACTTAAAAATGCCTCCCACTAAATTTGTTGTGACCTTCTCCCCCTAGGCTGGTGCTGAGCAAAGGTTAACAACATACCAAATGAAACAAAGGAGACATGGCCTGCCTCATGGAGGTGACAGAGCCAAGCCCTTCATTTCCCTGGATGGCTGGATTGTGATCCCCTGTCCCCAGGAGGGGCTTCAGTCCTCACTGTCCACCCTGCCCTTCAAATTCTTCTCCATCTGGTCACTTATCATTTTTGGTCCAGTGGCCCTTCCAATGTTGTTCTCCTTTAGCCTAAGGCCAGCCTTGCTTTTCCCACTGACCTTCTCTCCTGCCTGTGTTGATGAGGTTCATAACATATCACATGACTGGAGGATGCCAGAATACACCATCCCACAATATGCCTCTTTGACATAAGGATGATTCTGAGCTGGTTATTTTAGGGGAAGGCAGACACAGGAGAAGCTCTGAAAACAAGAGTAGAAGTTGCCCTCTTATAAAGGAAATTGGCATCGTAAAGGAAATCTACTTTGGCAGAGTGTCTCTCTGCATGAGTAAGGGCTAAATCACTAGCCACTCTGTCAATGGAGAAGGCATCTACTTAAACCTGCATAACTACCTTACCCTTGCTGATGGTGCTTTTCTGGGTCACCTCTCTATAACCTGGGCTTTCCCCTATGCCCTTCTATTTTTGTTTGGGGAGATGATGGTATTTAAGCCTAAAGTCTAAGACAACTGTTGATATCTCCTCTTCAAACTGGACTCTGAGATTTCCTTGAAGACAGCAATGCTTGTTAATCTGATGTTTCACTTTCCAGAATTTCAGTTACCTTCAGCCAACCACAGTCCAAAAAATATTAGGTGGAAAATTCCAGAAATTATTCATAAGTTTTAAATTGTGAGCCTTTTTGAATAGTGTGATAAAATCTTGTGCCATGCTGCTCTGCCCCACACAGGAAATGAACCATCCTTTTTTTCAGTGTATCCACACTATATATGCTACCCACCCATTAGTCACCTAACAGCCAACTCAGTTATCAGTTGCAGATACTGTTTGAGATACTGTTGCAGTATCTCAGTGCTTGTGTTCAAGTAACTCTGATTTTACTTAACAATGTCCCCAAAGCATAAGGGTAGCGATGTTGGCAACTCAGATATGCCAAAAGAAGCCTTAAAGGGCTTCATTTAAGCAAAAAGATGAGAGTTCTGAAGTTACTAAGGAAAGAAAAAAAATCTTATGCTGGCTGGGTGTGGTGGCACACACCTGCAATCCCAGCAGCTCAGGAGGCTGAGGCAGGAGGATCATGAGTTCAAAGCCAGTCTTAGCAAAAGTGAGGCCCTAAGCAACTCAGTGAGACCCTGTCTCTAAATAAAATACAAAATAGGTCTGAGGGTGTTGCTCAGTGGTCAAGTGCCCCTGAGTTCAATACCAAAAAAAAAAAAAACTTATGCTGAAATTATTAAGGTCTGTAATAAGAATGAATCTTCTGACCATAAAGTTGTGAAGAAGAAAAAAGAAAATCATTCCAGTTTTGCTATCATAACTCAAACTGTCAAAGTTACAGCCTCCATTCATGATGTGTTTAGTTGAAATGGAAAATACCTTAAATCTGAATCTGTGGGTGAAAGACATGAACAGAAAATGTGTCTCAACTGATGGCAATGTGTTGCTCCAGAAAGCATTGAGCACATATGAAGCCTTCAGAAAGGAATTCCCTGGGTCTGGAATTGTAGCTCAGTGGCAGAATCCTTGCAGAGCAGGCATGAAGCCCTGAGTTCAATCTGCAGCACTGGAAAAGAAAAAAAAGAGAAGAAAGAAAGGGATCCTCCTAAAACAAGTCATGACAAGCCATTTATATAATCTTTATTATAGTATATTATTGTGTGTTGTACTTTGAAACACATAATAAATATTATGACACTATTGCATATTATTATGATTGTTCTGTGTGATTATTGTTGTTAATATTCTGTTCTTTTAACTTTTAACAAAAGTTAAACTTTTGTCACAGATGTTTATGTATGGGAAACATGGTGTTGTATGCAAAAGGTTGGTTACTATCCACAATTTCAGGCATGCACTGGGATCCTGGCAATGTATCCCCTGAGAATAAGGAAGAGACAACAGCATCTCTCATATAGGAGAGGGATCCGTGTTTTTTGTCTTGCTTTTCTCTTGTTAATCTGTCTTTTGTTAAGGGAGTCCAGCTAAGGATGAAGGAGGGTAGAGAGAGTATTCTTTTTCCCCCCTCTACAGTGTCTTGTCGAGGAGCCAGCAAGCTGCTCCCCAGCTGATATTTCCCATTAGCAGAGCACTCCACAATCACCATCAGTTTTGGGGATTCTCAACTGGTCAAGAGGTAGGCACTGTGGAAATGCTCACCCCACTCCAGCGATGAGGGCACTGAGGCCCAGAAAGGTGAGATGACCTGCCCAAGGCCACAGATCAAAAAGCATGACTTAAGCCAGGAACTCTGTGCCACATACCAGAACCAGGCACTATGTCTTGGCCACAAAAACCAGACCATGCATTGGCAACCTAGCTTACACTTAGAACAAATGAAGTCCACAAACCACAGGGAATTGCCTAGAAATCCATAGTAAGGATGCCCAGCCTCCCAGAGGAGGCCCATGACTATGTGTATGTACAAATAATTACCCAGCTTGAGCACACCTGGAGCGGTCAGGCGTCCCTCCTCCCCCACCTTGGAATAAAACAACATAGTTTTTGTTCTCGCTGCTGCTACTGTTTTTAAGTTCACTGTCCCAAGTGCACAAGTCTAAATGTTTTTCTTATCACTTAAAGTTCTTGTTCTAAAATTTTCCCAGGCAAACTCCTAAGAATGAGCCCTTGGCAGGTCTTCATTCTGCACTTCTTCTTTCACTCAGCAAATATTTATCAAGTCCCTGCAGTGGGTCAGGCAAGGTGCTGAAGGCCGGGAGCCTAGGTGAGGAGAGACACACAGATTCCCGCTCTCAGGGAGTCTTACAGTCTGACAGGACGATGGCCATTAGACAAGGAAGTACAACCGGAGCATTTAGAAACATTGCTCTTTGGAACTCTGTTGGTGGGAGTTAAAAATAGTACAACCTTTTCAAAGAAAGGCAATTTGGCAGCAGCTTCCAAAATGTAAATGTATATAACTTCAGATCCAGCAGACCTAAAAGTGGGGAGAAAAAAAAAAAAGACCAAGATGGTAGAAAATAAAATAAGGGCACAAAGGTATATTGATGAAAATAGTCATTGCAACATAGCAAAAAAAAGGGGGGGTGGGGAAGAAAGACATGGAGAGGGGCAGGGAAGAAAAGAGTGTTCAACTTGGGTACATAAAATTTTTGAAGAGTTTATCTGAGCACTGGACTATCCAGGAATCAGAGAGCACAAGATCACAAGCAGTTTGGCCTGAGGGGAAATTTTGATATCACATTGGAGGAAGCAAGACAAAGGAATAATATGTGATTGGATAGAGTAGAGAACCCCCCACCCCCCAATGGAAGTGATTTTATGGATTCTGATTGGTTACACTTACTTTGGGGGCTTCAGTTTGCTTTCATAGCCAGCCAAGGCCATCGTAGCCTAGTGGCCTCCCAGTTAAATTATTTTTTTTTTAACACTAGGAAGGAAGGGAGGAAAAATGAAAGCCCATCCAGAGCAGTCTGGTTTTAAAAATTTATGGAATCTTAGCATGGAAATTTTATGTAGTCAATTAATGAGACTGTAACTGGGACTTAGAGGGGCTGCCTTTTGTACAAAGCCGTGACTCTTTACATCTGAAGCCTGCAGACGTCCAATGGTTAATTAAAAGCAGGAGAAGCTTGGCATCTCTGCCCTCCTTTTGTATCTGTCTCCTTTATTACCTTAATCCTTGTGACCTGTTGAGTTCTACACAGAGGCATGTTGATCACTTAAGGAGTATTGACGTAAAACCTGGTCGTGCAAGATTTATGATGCCTAAATTTACCTAACCTATCTCATCCTATTTCAAGATTAAGGCAAGATTTTCAGGGGCATTCCACTGTCAGCATGTACAACATCCTATTCTAGACCCCTGGAGTGGCACCTAGAAGTCTTCAGGCATTATCCTGCACCTTCCCAGAAGAGGAGATCTTGCAGGCAGATCAACCCACCATGAGTCTGATCCTCTAAAGATAAACCATCCCACAATGAGCCCACCTCGCTGTCATCTCCCGGAAACCAGATGGCCCCTTCCAGGATCACAGGTCTGATTGTGATAGGGACTTTCTCAGAACAAAGGAAAGATAACATGGCACCATCAGTATCAATGAGCACACTCTACAACTCTGTTGTAACACTGTTGCAACACTATAGTATAGAAATAGAATGCCCAATCAGAATGTGTAATACCTTATATGGAGACAAAGAGCTGGGAAGAACAGAGGAAATAACAAGAGGTATGTAAGACAAGGCTGCCTGCATTCAGGGCTCAGCCTTTGGATATGAATCCGCTGAGCCAAAGCCTACACTACTAAATACTGCTTCCTGCTGAAGGCCCCAGTGTCCTGTCTGTCTACATGAGAATCCTGCAATGTGATAATTAAACATTCTGACCAATAAGTGGAGATGGCCCCCTCTAGTGATGAGGAATTCTGTGGAGCCCCCTTGCAGAGCCAGAACAACATAGTGAACAGACAGACCAGTGTGATCGAGACTGCTTAATTATGTACACAGCTAGCCCGTCTCTGCTCTTCCTCTACATAAACCTGAAGTCAGTGCCCAAAGGCAGGGCTGAGACAGTGAGCTTACCTAGCCTTCCCAATAGAACCAGAGTGAGTAAAGTCCCTGTCCTGCTTTTCACCATTACCTTTTCTCTTTGGTTTTTGGGGCAAGTGACCTGACACGGTTTGTTGGAACCCCTAGTTAGGCCTCTGGCCTAGGACTCTGGTAACAGCTTCATGTTTGCAAAATATGCTAAGTAAAAACAATCAAGTTGGAAAAAAATATATGTATTATTCATATCTACACATGAGTAAACATGGATTAAACCAAATAGGCACAGATGCACATGTAAAAATATCTCTATTTAGAGGCAGAAATAAAAATAAAAATCAGGAAGGACACAAACCAAGCTTACCAGTATATATCTGAGAAGTGAAATAGAAGAGTTTTAATTGATAAACTTCTGAACGATTTGATGAACTTCTGAACTACTTGCAATTAACACTAATCATGTCACTGGGTGCCGCAGTCCGGCTGCAGCAAAATAACCGGGGGGTGACGAACAACTTGTGTAGATTGATACAGCAGGAGTGGAAGCCGTTTATTGTAGGACAACAGAGGTATTTATACATTCCACACAGCTTATCTTAATTAACATAAACTCGATACAGCAGTCAACCAATAAGGAATCTCCACACTTAATGGCTTGCTGGGGTTACTTCACAAACCACTCCCTCTGGCATTTTGCCAGGCGCCATCCAGACTTGTTTACAGACCTTAACACTAACCACTCCCTCTGGCAAAATGCCAGGCGCCATCCAGACTTGTTTACAGACTCTAACAACTGGGAAAACCCAATTTGACAAAGTAGGGAGTATAAACGCTGTGACAGAGGATGAAGACAGTGCAGGTTCTGAGCCCAGAAGAGAAGCTCATCACCCTTCACCCCATCCTTTTGATCTGCTCATCCTGCAGTCAACCGACAAATATGTTTCAACTGGACCCTAAGCATCCTGCAATTCATAACCCCACCTAGTGGTGAGCACAGAGGAATTTAAGAACCAACTATTAGAAAAGAAATATTTACTTTTTTTTTTTTTTTTTTGGCAAAAAGAAGGGTGGGTGATCATGATGGATTTCATAGCTAAATGCTGTAAAGTGCCATGATTAGAGATAGAAAGGGATCCTAGGGAGCCTCCCTCACCTCACAGGTGTGTTGAGGAGAAAATGGGCCAACTACATGCAGAGGTTCTGATTCCCACTTCATACACTCAGTTGTGCAAGAAGCCTGATCTCCTTATTTTCTCTAGTTCAGCTAAATGCCTGATTTGAATGCTTCATCTAACAACATGGCAGAAACTTATTTTCAGGCAATATAGTTCCACCTGTTACCCCCACTCTACGCCTATACACATGTTCACATCTGTAGCACCAGAATGTGCTAGAGACAGCAGAGGAGGGTATTGAAGGAATTCCTTGTCCTCTGCGTTGATTCCTGGAGAATCAATATGCTGTGGTAAGATGCCCGTATGTCTTGTTAAAAATAAATTATTCAGACATATTAAAGATGTTGAGGCTTGGAGGCTGAGGCAAGAGGAAGATCATGAGTTCAAAGCCAGCCTCAGCAACTTAGCGAGGCCCTAAGCAACTCAACAAGACCTTGTCTCAAAATTTAAAAATTAAAAGGGCTGGGGATGTGGCTCAGTATTTAAGTGTCCCTGGAAGGCTTCACTCAGGGAGAGAGCTACAACGGGATTTTGCAGCGAGGGAGGGAGTCTAGGTTCAGCTCCACCTGCAACAAAGACAAGTGCAGATTGACAGCCAAGGAGCAAACAGGGAGACAGTGAATGGAAAATGGCTAAGAGGAGATAGGAAGGTAGGAGGACTCTGCTAGACAGACACCACAGGTCACTGCTGAAGGCAGGCTGGGGTGATAAGACAGCCAACGCAGAGGACAAGGAATTCCTTCAAGTTTCAAGAGTGGTCAGGTACCAAAGGTAGGGGACTTTTTGCTAAACTGACTCACCAGGACTTTTGCTAAAACTAAACTAAGCAGACCAAGGACAGAGCCCAAGGCCAGGATCTTGAAGACACAGAAGAAGCTGATTAGAGCTCAAGGAGTCTTGGTTGACCTTTGTATTTCACTCATTGGGACCCAGCAAAGGCACTAACTTCTGAGTTGGGAAGTCCCCACAGTGAGCCTTCCTCCAACAAGACTGGTCACATTTTGTTTTTCTCTTGCTATTCCCTGCCGGGGGCTGAGCCCAGGGGACAGAGCACAGACCAGTGCACTGTTCTTATGGCCTCCCCCTTCACTCTCCTCCCTAGGGGTCTTTTTCTAGCCTGTACAGGGCTGGGGGAATTGTAAGTCCTCTGTGCTCCAGACCTCTTGGTTTCATTTACTGGGGCTGGAAGTTCTGCCCCACCCTCCCTGAGGTGAGTGGTTCAGAGCAGAACAGGATGCACCCCTGGGACAGGGAGAGGAAAAATACAAAAGGAAGCGCGGTGGGGGGGTCCAAATTGTAACACAGTGGTTAACAGATATGGTGTGGACATGTGATTGTCTGGATTGAGTGCCCCTCTACCAGTGGAGCAGTGGTCTAACTACTTCACTTTTCTCCAAGGGCAATAGGGGGCCATAATGGGAATCAAATGGGGTAACACAAAGGGACAGCAGGCACCGAATCAGCCTACCAACCTTCCCCCTCCACTTACAGCTAAAGGCTAAGATTTGAAATGCGTTCAGTTCAGAATGCTTTACCCACCGGCCTCTTCCTGGAAGTGGAAATGTCCATTATCCCAGCAGGAAGCTCCTGCTGACATCACCGATTTATCTGAAGGATGAAAGACAGAGTGGTGTCACCTTCTACAGCTCAACCTCCATAAGGAGTTTCCAGGCCAACATCTCTTCAGGAATTATAACTTCTTCCAAAGCTCAGAGAAGCAAAAGTTTGGAGCTCATGGCAATGTCAACTCAAAGTCTCCTCAGGGCTCAATCTCAAAGACCTTGCTCAGAAAAGTCTTCACACAGATGTCACCTAGCAGTCCTTGAACTAAAGGACAAGTCTCTCCTAAAAACAAAGGAAGGCAATAGTAGTTCTCCTGGCTCTAACATGCAGAACCTTTGGGGCGTGCGCACGCGTATGTGTGTGTGTGTGTGAGTGTGAGTGTGTGTCTGTGTGTGTCTGTGTTTCTATGTGTATTAAAGGGTTTCTGGGCCCCAGCTCCACAGCATCTGATCTGGAGGTGGAGTGGAGGGAGACCCCATGGATTTGCATTTCTAACAAGTTCCCAGGCAACAAGAACTGGGGGTGGGAGACCACTCTGAGAACCAGTGGATTAGGGAAACTTCCTGCTCTCTAATTGGGAGGACCAGCAGGGAGCTCCAAACTAAGACAAGGGATTTGCATATGTAACTCATTCCCCTGGGGTGAGCTTACAGGAAAGAAGCAAGATCTCTGTCTTACCTTGCTCAAGAAGTAGGGCCTTACATTCATTAACACTCATTATTCCTATCTAAATGTTAGAAGGCAGATTGCCCAGGAAATTTCAGGCCTCAATGGGAAGAGTTTCCCCAAAGTCTCCCTAAATACCACCTTGAGGAACAGGAAATCCACTAGTTTTATCATTTCTACACACTCGTCCTCAGGATGCAGTCGATGCCCTTGGCTCACTCTCACCCCTTTTGCAGATTGGCCTCTTCTTGCACATGCAGCTGGACAAGGCAGCCACTGAACTTCCCGTCTGCCCGCTCTCCAGTCCCTTCTCTAGAAACTTCCACCAGATCCACCAGAGGAAGGGGTGCCACTATGTGACCCTGCTCCCTAATATTTCTGATTAAAGAAGGAATAAATACTCAGTCAATCATAGTCACACCTAGAAATGTGAACCTGAGATTCAGGACATCAGATCAGTATCTACAATTAGCTAGACTCATAATTATGAGGTGGCCTTGAAGCCAGATTTAAAGTTAGGTAGTCAGTGTAGTTAGGTAAATCGGGTCTAATTGTAAGGGTAAAAGAAATTGAAGTTAAAGTGTAAAAGTTAAAGTGTAAAAGACCGGGCATTGTAAAGTTTCTAAGCTGCAAGGCCTGAGTTAAAATGTAAAGGACTAGATATTGTTAAGTTCCTATGCTACATGCAAAACCTGAAATTCCTGTAGCTGTTAAGACAATGCTTGGAACCCCCGAGTAAATATTTCCCCTGACTGCCTGGTTGTTTAATAACTTAAGGGCTCTGTGTGGTCTTGCACGTAGGCATTGCAGGGCCTAAACCAATCAGTTCGAATGTGTACCCCGCTTTAGAACTGACCTATCACCCCCGCCCGACCTGTTCCTGCCAATGTATGTACTAATCGAGTCTAAGAATTGTTGTTTGACTTTCCCGCGGTGTATGATGATTTGTTAAAGGAGACTGTGATGTATGTAAAGTCCCGCCCTCCCCCAAAAAAAGTGTACTTAAGCATTGCACACCCCCTGCTCTGGGCTCTGGGCTGTTCTCCCTTCTTGAGTGGGCACGGAGCCCTAGCATGCTAGATCAATAAATCCCCTTCTGCCAATTGCATGAGTGGTCACTTGGTGGTCTCTTTCTCCGACGCTTCGCCGGACCCTTACATAATACCGAGTGAAATCTAAAATGGAGGCCATGCTGACAATGATTCCGGAAACGCAGGACAACTCATGGAATGTTAATGAAGTCCCGGAAAAGCCCTAGGCCAAAGTCCACCCCAAAGGAATGTTAATGGAACCCAGGAAACAGCCCCCAACAGATTTGGAGATAGCCCATCCCAAAGAAGTGATAATGAAGTCCTTCCTGCCCAGAGTACTTGTTTGGCCCACCTGTGTCCCAACGATTCCCCCAACATTCCATCACCAAAACTATAAAAAGGGGAGACAACCGCACTTCCACGGATTCCACCTCCTGGGTCCCCTTCTTCCTCCGGGAGAAGTCTTTTCTGCTGTCCTTTAATAAACTTCTAATTTCTACTCTGACCTTGCCTCGGCGTGCTCTCTGGTGTTATTCTTCAACATTGGGGAAGCAAGGACTCATCACCGGTCAACAGCGGTAACAGCCTGAATTCATCAGATGGTCTGAGGAGCAAGAAAACTTATCTATACAGAAAAAGAACAGAATAACTGGGCCTCGGTGGAGAGAGATGCTAAGTGTGTCCCCATAACTTTCCAGACCCTGCCTGTATTTCTTCCTGAAGCCTCTCTGGGGCCTTCCTCATCTCCGTCTTTAGGTTCCTTATAACACTTTGCGTCCTCATCATTACTTTATCTTTTCTACTTAAGTTAGTGGTTCCCCTCACTCATTCATTCAGTCATCTGCTATTTGTTGAGCTCTCATTCTCAACCAGGTGCTGCTCTTGGTGCTGGAGATAGGAGAGTGCCATAGAGCCCACCCACAATCATTTCTGTTCCCTGAAACCAAGACAGCTAGTGCCCTATAGAGAAATCCACACACAAGGAAGAAGACAGAGAAACACCTACTATGTGCTGGCCACCCTGCTAAGCACCTGACAGGCACCTCCTTCACAACTAGATAAAGCCGGTAGTATTATCATTTCCATTTGACCAAGGATACACAGGACTTACACCTAGGAGGTCTAACTTCTCAGAGCCACTAAGAGACAAGAGATCCAGAAGGAAGGGAAGGCACACTCACACACACACTCATCCACACAGAATTCAGGCCCAGCTCTATCTGCCTGGACTCAGGCATCCTCTGGTCTTCCTCAGGCACTGGCCTTCTGCTCTGTCTCTAGCCATAAAGTAGGAAGAAAAATCATCCCTCCCTCTTCAGAAATAACCTTGAGAAGCAGCTGGGCTCCATAACACTTTAATTGGACAAGAAGACTCCCCAAGTTAGCCTCCTGAGCCCAGCAGGAAAGCATTTCTCTCTGCCTTTTAGAAAATGCTTGTGGCCCTGGATTGCGTTTTGAATGCTCTTAGGTAACGCCAGAGAACCACTTAAATGCTTTCCACCAGCGGGTCAGCACTTACCCACTGGACGCCTCCCAGGGGACCTCATTCAGGCTCCCTTTCTGTTCTCTTCCAACCTACTCCCTGCCAGGCCCAGGAGAGCAGAGAACTTTGGTCCAGGTAGACAGAGGTGTGGATGGCCCTCTGGCCAACAGCCCTCAGCTCCTCCAGGAGAGGACTGGAAGACTGGCCAGGGGTTCAAGCCTATAGGGGATGGGGAGGATATGGGATCCTAAGAGACAAACAGCACCCAGCCAAAGAGACCTGGGGAAGCAGGGTACCCAGGCCCGGTCAAGCTGTTCACACTGGGCTTCCACATCTGTAAAGGTGGCACTCTCAAATCCACCCTACCCAGACATGGGCATGACTTCCTGAGCAGTTCCTGTGTGCAGACACTGTGTAAAACATAATTTGCACGTTGTTTTAAAGAGCTGTTATCAGGCAGGAATAACTGTAATCGACAAAACCAGGGTTCCAAAAGGTAAGGCTGTGCCTGTGGCTCACAAGTAACAGAACTGTCACTTTCCAAATTCCATCTGCTTAGTTACTGAGGGGCTTCCTCTGACTTCTATTGGGAATGTAGAAGCAGCAGTGAGGTAAGAGTAGGACAGAGCCTCAGAATGCAGTCCATCTGGGACTCTGCGTCCTTACCACCTCCACCCCATTGAATGATCTCTAACCCAGCGGCAGACTTTCTGGAACTCTTTTCAGGATCCTAAGACAAGAAACCCAACCCCAGAAGGCCTCAGCTGCCACCCAGCCCAGCAAGCACACCTGTTAGAGTCTGTAAACAAGTCAGGATGGCGCCTGGCATTTTGCCAGAGGGAGTGGTTTGTGAAGTAACTCCAGCGAGCCATTAAGTGTGGAGATTCCTTATTGGTTGACTGCTGTATCTAGTTTATGCTAATCAAGATAAGCTGTGTGGAATGTATATATACCCCTCCTGTCCTACAATAAACGGCTCCCACTCCTGCTGTATCAATCTACACAAGTTGCTCGTCACCCCCTGGTTATTTTGCTGCAGCCGGACTGCGGCACACACCGGGCTCTGAAACCAGCATGCTAACAAACTCACATCCTATCATCTCGCCCAGAGTTTATTAAAAACAAAAATCTAAGAAGTACTACAGGAATTGAGGAGTAGGAATTGGTAGAGTTTAGGCTCTGGATGTGTCGCTAAATGCAATAGGAAATGTTAATCTTAAAGACCCAGAGAGGAAGCTTTATGATAAATTTGGGCAAACCTCTTTGAAACCTTTTCTCCCATCCTCTCTGCTGGTGAGAATCACGCTCTACAGTTGGTGTTTATAGATTTGCCTTCACACAAGTTTCAGAGTGGACCCCACCTCTCCTCTGTCCTCCCTGAATTCTCAGGATTCTCAGTAGAAGAAAGCAAATAGCCCACACCCAATCCTCTATGAGAAAAGAAGTCCTCATAATGACACATCTTAGAAACAGATGTTTCCTACCCCACATCAGATCAAGCATGCTTCTAGTTACAGAGAGAACAACCAGTATCTTAGCACTAACTAAAACCCGGCGGTCAGCTGGGGTCTCTCTGTCCTTGTTATCCAGAGAAGATAAAATATATTTTGATAATTTTTTCCTGCCACGGCATCTGTAGTATAGTAGAAAAGAGCAACTGTATTACAGGTGTGCAATGCACACCCAGGAGCACACACACAACCTGCATGTTCTGTGTGGTAGACCCCCAAGCATTCCCACCTCCTCCCATTCACATCCTTGTATAGTTATACCTTCCCTTGAGTGTGGACTTATTTAGCAACTTGCGTTTGACCAAAGGAATATGGAAAAGATGATGGGACATCATTTCCATGATCAATTAGATTACAACAGACACTTTGGATCTGAAATATCCCTGAAAGCTCCTGTGATGAAGCCTTGGTCTCCGATGCATTAAAGCTTTTGGGCAATAACAGAGTCATGAGGGCTCTGACTTAGTCGATGGGTTAATCCATTGATGGGTTCATAATTCAACAGACTATACTGGAAACTACAGGTGATATGGCCTGATTAGAAGGAGTAGGTCACTGGGGGCATGCCCTGGAAGGGTATATCTTGTCCCCAGCCCTTTCTTTTCTCTGTCTCTTTGCTTCCTGGTCAACATGAAGTGAGTAGCTTTGCTCCACCATGCCCTTCCACCATGATGTACAGCTTCACCACAGGCCTGAAAATAATGGAGCTTGCTTACCATGAAACCATGAGCAAAAATAGATCTTTTCTCTGGGCTGGGGTGGTACCTCAGTGGCAGAGCATTTGCCTAGCAGGTGTGAGGCCCTGGGCTCAATCCTCAGCATCACATAAAAATAAATAAATAAAGGTATTGTGTCCATCTACAGCTAAAAAAAAAAAAAAAACATTTTTAAATGATTTTCCTGAATATTTTGTCACAGCAACACAAAGCTGACTAACACAGGTGGTGATTTTGTCTTGCTAACAAACTCTTTTGTTGACTCTGATAAAGGGACACAGGGTGGCCTTCAGCTGACAGTCAATGAGAAAACACAATGAGCTAGGCATTTTACCAAAAAAAAAAAAAACAATATATTTTCTCTGTTCAGCCTTCAGATAAGTCCCCAGACACAGATGACATTTTGGTTGTAGCCTCATGAGAGCCCCTAGAGCAGTTGACCCAGATAAACTATGCTTAAATTCCTAAAATACAAAAGTAGGAAACACTGGGTTTTGCTTTAAGTTTTGGAGTACTCTGTCACAGATCAACAGATAAATAGTGTGCCCTTGCAGTCTAGAAATCCAAAATGTTCCCCAAGATTTTGCAAATCCCAGCCTGTTTATGTTCTCAGGTTCTTCTAGATGAAACTCCCAGTTTAGCTGATTTTCAGACCATCTCACTGTTCCACCTCCTCAATCTCCAATCTATACCCTCTCAACCCACTCAGGAACTCATTCCTAAAAGCTGAGAAAGCAACTGTAGTTCAGCAAAACAAACAGCTTCAAAGATATTAGATGTCGATAGCTGAGCGCTGGGACCCTACCAGATCCCATCAGACCTTACGTGGCAGAGCAAGATGGCTCAACTTCCTGTGGTGGAATGGCTTCCTCTGATGGCAAAGCCAGCTCTGCCTACTCCCAGAGGAGTTCAGAAGTACTCATAACACTTCCTACAAGTAATCCCCAAACGATTTGGTATATAAATGCCCCAGATCCTCCCTTCTTAACTGGGATAATTCTGAGGCAAATGTTCTAAAAGCCTCAGAGTTAATCAGCAGAATTAAATTGGTTTCTCACAGTAGCAAAAGTGACTTAAAAAGCACTCCATATTGGTAGTCCTTCTTTGCCTTACTTCTCCACTCCCCTACTGATGTGCCCCAGAATCACCTCCTAGAGATGCAGCTCAGTTGTAGAGCACTTGCCTAGCATGCATAATCCCTAGTAATCACAAAAAGATAAATACATAAAATTAAATTAAAATTGTTACTAGATAAACTATTGGTTTCAATGTCTATTTATGGAAGAATCCAATTAAGATAGCATCTTTGTTCTTTTTGTTTGTTTTTTTGTTTTTGTTTTTTGGGGGGTACTGGGGATTGAACTCGGGGGTATTCAACCACTGAGCCACATCCCCAGCCCTATTTCTTATCTTATATAGAGACAGCATCTCACTGAGTTGCTTAGCACCTTGCTTTTGCTGAGGCTGGCTTTGAACTCGGGATCCTCTTGCCTCAGCTTCCTGAGCTGCTGGAATCACAGGCATGCACCACCGTGCCTGGCTGCATCTTTGTTCTTGAGAATCCAGGAGCACTACATTTTTAGAAAATTTTTACTGGTTACTTACCCCAGCTTTATGGTCTCTCTTCTCTCTGGAAGTGTGTTGTCCAGGCTGTTCTCAGTATTTGCTTTCCCTTCTTGCTCAGTAATAGGATCTTTGATTTTTTTTCCTGGGCATATGTTCTCAGGAAAGACAATTCTCAGTCTTCCATGAAATCAGGTGGAGCCATTTATATCATGGCCAATGGGATGAAAGAAGAAATCTGTTGTGTGCCTGATTCCTGGGAAATGTCCTTAATGAGAGAGGCATGCTCTCCTTTACTCTTCCTACCTCCTGCTGGTTGGAATGTGGATATAATGACCAGAACTCCAGAAGCCATTTGAAGTTGAACTAGTGACCCTGGAATAAAAGCAAAAGAGCCTGGATCCCTGGTGACACTACCTAACTACAACCATTTATCCATGAGACAAATACCTTTTTAGTTTATTTAAATCTGTTATTTCTTTTTCTTTTATTTGCTACTGTTTTCTTTTATTTGCTACTAATCCTAAACTGCTATGGTCCCTAATCTGTCCCCCATCCTACCCCCACTTCCTAATTCCTATTTACTTTAAATGTAAGATAGTTTATCCATTTGCTGTGATGACCTGTAGCCTTGAAATTTCACCTATTCTGACAAGTGGCCTTTCAGATTATTTCTCTAAGGTAAAACAATTCCTTCCCAAATAGCAACTAAGGTGCCAACTAATGAGACACTTCACCATCCTACACAATCATGATTTTACTAGTCTACTTAACACTTATGCCAGAGACTATGTCCAACACCTGCATGATTAAATCAACTTTATGGATGCATATTTTTGTTCTGTGAAAATACCAATTTATTAGGCTTACCTTTTTTTTCCCCCCCTTTTAGACAGGGTCTCACTGTGTTGTCCAGGCTGTCCTTGAACTCACAATCCTCCAGTCTCAGCCTTCCAAGTAGCTTATGCTTACCTTCACTGAACTAGCTGATGAAGGAAGTTTTTCATTATACAAGAATTCCAAGTATTAAATTATGAATAAATTAAATCATTGGAATATCACCATTTTGCAAGCCTAATGAACTGATAGATGTTTGCAATGATCTATTAGTGCTATTAAAATCTTTTGGGGAGCCTACTGGGGTCTGAACTCAGAGGCACTCCACCACTGAGCCACATCCCCAGCCCTATTTTGTTTGTATCTTATTTAGAGACAGGGTCTTACTGAGTTGCTTAGCACCTTGCCATTGCTGAGGCTGGCTTTGAACTTGCAATCCTCCTGAGCTGCTGGGATTATAGGCATGCGCCACCACACCTGGCTAACATCACTTTTTAAAGGATCAGATTTATGTGCCTCCTGTTGGAAGAACATAGCAATTCATGAAGTAGTCTTGAAAAAACAAATCAAATATGAATATGATCATAACTCTTAACTCACAAAACACAGTAAATTCAGGGAGAGAGGAGCATGTTAAGTGATACCACATGGATGCAATCAGCAAATCTAGATTTTATAAAGGAAATAATCTAATTTTATCAACCCCAAAATATTTCAAAGACAAATAATGGTGGAAGATACTACAAATTAAATGAAACTTAAGAGGGAGCAGGCACAGGTGAAAATAGTTAGTAAAAACCTCCAAAATTCTTCTCCATAAAAGCAATGAGAATAGTGGCAAAAATTGTCAGAATCATCTTTTTCAGAGCTCTAGAAATGCACCAAAGGCTTGCTGAAATCTGAGACTTTATCCAGGAGAAATGACTGGATCCCAGTAAGAACAGTGAGGTTTGTGACAGTGTCAGTTGTTCTAGTTTTTTCTCTTTCCCCAGCTCAGCAGGACTGGAAAACCAAGAGCCTGCCATCATGCAGAAGGTCAGCACCCTGGTTGTCACTAAAGGGGGCACAATGGGGCTGGAGCCCTTTCAAAACCCCATGCCCAGGAATTATCATTTAAAATGCTTGGTGATTCCCTGGAAGATCCCATTTGAAGTCCATTTGTCTTAATCCTGAGTTGGATCTCACTCAGTGAAACTTTTCCCCAGAGGCATTTATCCAAGCAATTGCTATTTAACATCCTGGGTGCCTGGGGTATCGGATAATAGTTGAGGTAAGTAATGGGCTAACCAAAAAAGCTCAAGAGGAATAAGTAAGAAATAAATGTCTATGGATAGTTTTGAAAAGCTCTAACATATTGCTGCACATTTAAAGTCTGCATGCAAACATTGGGTGGTATGCATGCTGAAGTCTCAAGTTCTCATCTCTGGCTAACGCTGAGGCACTATTCAAGCTAAAAGTTAAGGCTAAAGTAAGGTTGTCAACTGCCTGACTGAACATTGAAGTTGTACCCCCAGCAGAAACAGAGCTCTTTACCAAGAACTAGGACGCATTTTTTTTCCAGACACTTGTGAAAATTTTGGTCTAATTGTTAGCTGACCACTAAGCTAACTGACCAGAGGCTTTGGTAGACCACACATGACAAGAATACAAACTATGGAGAATCCATTTTTCAAATGGTTTCACTCAGTTGCTGAGGCTGACCTTGAACTTTCAATCCTCCTGCCTCATCCTTGTGAGTTGCTGGGATTACAGGTGTGTGCTACTGTGCCCAGCTACAAATTAAATCTTTAAGCATTGTATGCTTATCAACACATATTTATCATTACTTTATGCAGTTTTGATATCATATAGGAGAAAGAACTTCAAAGAAACAATATTTCTATGGTGTCTTTTATATTCACCTACATGGTTATCTTTACTGGTACTCTTTATTATTTATTATTTATCTTTCTATTTAATTATTTATATGCATTTTATTTATTGATTTTTGTGCTGAGAATTGAACCCAAGGCCTCCTACATGTACTCTACCTATGAGCGACACCCCTAGCCAATTCTTTTTATTTCTTCATATGAATGAACTATGGTCTAGTGTGCTTTGATTTCAATCCAAAGGATTTTCTCTAGGGTTTCTTGTAGGGCAGTTCTTCTAGTAACCAATTCTGTATATTTGTTTATCGATGAATGCTTAAGTTCTTCTTGGTTTCTAAAGGACAGATTTGGCACATAAAGAATTCTTAGTTGATAGAATTTCTATCAATGTCACCTCATTGCTTTCTAGTTTGTTGGCTCGGGTGAGAGGTAAGTTGTTCACTAATGGAGGATTCCTTGTAGTTGACAAAAGACCTCTTTCTTGAGGCTTTTGAGATTCTCTCTTTGTCTTTCAATGGTTTGGTTATGACGTGTCTAGATGAGGCATCTTTGAATTTATCCCACTAAGAGTTTGTTGAGATTTTTGGATGTATCAATGCTTTTCCGTCAGATTTGGCAAATTTTGGCCATTATTTCTCCAAATATTCTTTTTTGTTCCTTTCTTTATTTTTATTCTGAGACTCTCATTTTTGCATACATGGTGCAGTGGATAGTATCCCACAATTCTCTGAGTTCATTTTTCTTCATTTCGTCTATTACTCAGACTGAACAATCTTAACTGACTTATCTTCACATTTAATGATTATTATCTTTTGCTTGCTCAAATATTCGGTTGAGCCCTCTAGAGAATTTTTCATGTGATTTATTATACTTTTCATCTCTGGAATTTATATAAAAAGTAAAAAGAGTTGGGAATGTGGTTCAGTGTTTAAGTACTCCTAAGTTCAATCCACAATACAAAAAAAAAAAACTATAAAGAACAATGTTATGAAATTAAGTTGGTACTAACACATACTAGAATGTTTTAAATCAAGATGTTAATTGTAATCTCAAAGTTTTTTAGTTAAAAACTATAATAAAACTAATAACAATGGAATTTAAATTGTATTCTGGAAAATATCTGCATCTAACACAGAAGAAGGTGAAAACTGAGGACAGAGAAACAAAAAATAAATAGATTGCTAGAAAACAAATAGTAAAACTGCAGACACAAATCCACTTTATCAGTAAATGCATTAGATGCAAGTGTATCAAACATCTTTTTAGGCAAAGTGGATTTTTTAAAAATGAACCAGCCGTATGCTGTTAATAGGAGTCACATTTTAGATTCAAAGACCCAAATCAGTTGAAGGTAAAAGGATTGGAAAAGACATAACAAAAGGACATGAAAACAGCAAGCAAAAGAGAGCTGGAGTTTTTATACTATATCATATGAACTAGACCTTGGGACAAAAACTGTTAATAGAGCCAAAGAAGGACATTTCATAATTTTCAGTCATCCATCTATAAGGCATAACAATTATAAAAATATATGCACCTAACAACAGAGCCCCAAAATACACAAAGAAAACAACCGACAGAATTGAAGAGAGAAAAAGACAATTCAAGAGGCATGTCAACGAAATACAAAGCAATGCACGTACCTCATTTGATTCCTAATTCTTATAAACAAATTGTAAATATGTATACATGTAGAAAAAAATCAGGGAAAAATTAATACTGAATATTCAGTAATATTAGAACTATATAGTCATTTTCTGGGTGTGATAAGGGTGTTGTTACATATGGAAATACCCTCTTTCTTTTGGAAGTACATTCTGAATTTCTTCTGTAGAACTTTGTGTGATGTCTGCAATTTGCTTCAAAAATCTAAGGGGAGAGAACAGTGTGAAGACTAGTTGAAATTAGATTAGGTGTGATGGATAATTAATGTTGCTGAGCGATGGGGTCATGGCATCCATTTTACTATTCTTTCTTCTTATGTACATATTCAGAGTTATCTATAATAAAAAGTTAATAAAAAGCACTGCACACCAACATGACCACTCAACTCTGTGATGCACTGGGACCAGAAATACTAAATATTGTCCAACCACTCAACAAATATTTAGTGATTATTTAGTATGAGCAAGTCACGGGGTTAGACAGGCTCATGAGTGGGCACAGATGAAAATAATTATGACAAAGAGTGGGACATGCATCATAAGAGAAGTCCAGGGCTGGGGATGTGGCTCAAGCGGTAGCGCGCTCGCCTGGCATGCGTGCAGCCCGGGTTCGATCCTCAGCACCACATACAAACAAAGATGTTGTGTCCACTGAAAACTAAAATAAAATATTAAAAATTCTCTCTCTCTCTCTCTTTAAAAAAAAAGAGAGAGAAGTCCAAATGCAGGACTTTCAGGAATTGTAAGGAAGAGGTTATCACTGATGAAAGACTGGAATTGTAAGACTACAATTCCAGAAGAATCTTTAGGACAGCCGTCTTAGTTACAGCTGAAAATTCTGAGCTTCAGAGAAGAGAAGTGTTTTCCCCCAAATCCACATTCTAGAAAGGTTGAAGGGGTTTTTTTCCCTATAGTTAACATTCATTGAGAACTTATTATATCTTAGCACTTTGCCAAGGACCTCACTCACAGTATTTCACTGAATCCCCACAGTGTATTCCATCATTGCCCATTTTGCAGGGAAGGACACAGAGCATCTAAGTGACTCACCCAAACTGACAACCAAGGAAGCAACAGAGCTGTGCCTCAGAGCAAGGCAGTTTGTATCCAGAGCTTTCTTCAATCCTGGGATTGAATCCAGGGTTCCTTCCAGCACTCCATGTTGGATTATGCTGTAATAACATGTACAGCAAGAGCAACCCATGGGTATTTCAGGAAGAGGAAATAGAGGAGATTGAACTAACACTACTACTTTACCTATAGGACTTTCGAGGACTGACAAATTAAGCATCCAGAGAGAAGCAGCTCTCACATTCACACTGTTGTCACTAAGCAATGGCTGCAGTCACATTAATGCAGAAAGCCTGCCTGCCGTGCATCCAGACTCCATGCTGTGGATTTCTGCACTTGACAGTATGAAGTCCTGTTACAGCCTTCGGCCTTGCTTGTCTCTGAGCCTCCTCCGGCAGTTGCTTGCCACTCCCAGCCAGGCTGCCGCCGTGGCCTGAGGAGTCCCTCACAAAGGCACCAAGGGAGAGCCCGGCTGTCATCCCCACCATCACACTAATACACCAAGTGACCACAAGAAAGCCATCCAGCCACTCTGAGCATCAGATTCCCATCAGTCACATAAATGGGGTTGGACCACCTGAGCTTTAAAAAGGCACATTCTTCTCTGACAAGGCATAATTCCATGAAGTCCAAAGAGACCTCTCTGTATTCTATCAGTGAGGTCAGGGAGGGAGAAAGACACTTTTTAAAAAGTATTAATAGTAACAAGAAACTTTTATAAGCCACATACAGAGCTTGTTATAGACAATTTTTGTGTTCCCCCAAAATTCATACACTGATACCCTGATCCCAGTGCTGTGGTATTAGGAGGTGGGGCCTTTAGGAGTTAGCTAGTCATGAGGTTGAGGCCCCCAAGAGTGGGATTAGTACTTTATAAGAAGAAATACAGAGCTTGCTTTGCCTCTGTCTTTTCTCTCTCTACCAGTGAGTACACAACAAGAAAATAGTCCTTTACAAACCACGAAGCAGGCCCTTACCAGACACCTCCTCTGCTGGCATCTTAGTCTGAGAATTTCCAGCCTCTTCTATTGGCCATGATACCCATCCATGGTATTTTTGTTATAGCAGCCCAAACTGCCTAAGACAGAACTTAGAAAGGGAAAAAAATTTAAAATATACACACACACACACACTCACACACACATATAACATACACATACATATTTATACACACATAGTCTATATACAAACATATGAAATAAACACATGTATGTTTATTTAACTAGAGAATGTTGGGATGTGGCATTATTCAATGCTACTATTGGAGTCAGAAGAGCAGACAGATGCGTTCGTACAGGTTTGTCAATCACTAGCTATGGGACCTTATCTAATAACAGTAATAAGTAATATTCGTTGAATATTTCATACATCTTACAAATTCAACTGCCTCCTGTTTCCCTCTGGGGCAGATGTCAGGAGCCTCAGTTGCCACATCTATAATGGTGATAGGTAGGAACACACCCATCACAGTAGCTGCAACCTGACAGATCCTCAGCAAACATCTTTAAAGCTCATGTCATCTTATTTTGAACAATGTATAAACTTGTTCAGACAATTACTTATAAACATCCAGGCTAGGGCAAAATTTGCAACCATGTACATAGAAAAAAAAAAGACTATTCAAATATGTGCGTCTTTACTTTTCTTGAAAATGTGTGGTTTTAAATGTCATCTTTAAAAAATGTCATCTTATATCTTCTGGGTTGTTCATTCTGAAAGCACTAATAATAATAAATGTATTATTTTCTTATTTCCTATTACAATCCTCATGACTTCAGGTAGCTTGTCATGAGATCCCACAAAGAGCAAATGAGAAAAATAAAACATTCATGGGAAAAGTTGGATCCAAAAGTTGAGTATTTTAAAACCATATATATCCAACTGGAAATTCCCAGGCACTCACGTGCTAATGACATTATTCCTGTGACCACTGTGGGCTCTTATTGTTGGGGTTTATTATTTGTAATGACTCCATTGGGAACTCAGAAGAGCTCATCAACCAGTTCAATCCCCTTCCAGTTCCAGTTCCCATGTGTAGAAGAGAGAAATGAGAGCACAAGGATTTAATCAGGCAGTCCATCTGCTGTTTGTTGGTTCTTAGAATTTGCTAGGCCCTGTTCAATGTTCTTGGGATACTTCAGCAAACAAAAGAACAGCAGAAAGAATCCCTGCCCTCGTAGCCCTCACATTCTGGTGAGGGAAGTGATCTGTCCAGGTAATGCTCCAGGCCAGTGACAAAGCTGGGTTACCCAAAGTCCATGCCTGGGCTTTAACCTCTAATCCACATGCAGAAACAAGACCCCTTGGTTTACCTTAGAGTTAGGACTATCCTGCCCACATTTTTTCCAATAAGCCTTCAGAGCTTTCTTTCAATCCCATCTCTGGCAGAAACAGATTTCGTATTGTCAGATCACCCTAGATTGACTGCACTGGGCTTCAGCCTATTTAATGAAATTAGATAATTCAATGTTGTGGATGAAATAATTATGCCTTATAATATGTGCAAGGCTAGGAGGTTCACAAAGATTTTTGGAGTCGCTTGGAAGCTGAGTGTCCATGCTACACATTTCCATAGTACGCCCTGCTTCTGTTATTATGGTATCCCTCATTTATATTTCATAACTACTTGTTTTCTATCTTCCTCTCTAAACTGTAAGTTCCGTTGGGGCATGTGTGTTGCCCAGGAGATTGACATTAGCTCTCTGCCTGGCATGTGGTTAACACTTGATATATAGTTACAGGTTGAGTGAATGAATGATCTATTTTCTCTCTAAATCTTCTCAATGACCCTTTGGAGTGGGTACAGATGACTATTTCGTTTGACTTGCCTGAGAACTGAGACGCAGAAAGTTCCCGTCACTTCTCCAAGGTTACATAGACAGTTATAAAATTGAATGCCTATTTATCATCCGGGTGTTTTGGGTGTGTTCCTTAAGCACTATAGCGACTTTTTTTTTTTTCTGTCTCTAGGCCCTTTACAGAGTGGACTGCAGGATCTGGCCCATAATTAGTAAGCCTAATTATTAAGAATTATTTCAACTAAGAACAATGATTTTTTTTTTTTTAGAGACGGGAGCTTTCACATCAGATGGTTCAAATCCCAACCCTGCCACTTGCTAGCTAAGAATCCCTAGATGGTATTCTTCGTGTGTTTCTCCATAACACAAAAATGAAAATAAATTTCCTACCTCCAGGGAGTTTGGGAGGATTAAATGAGATTAAATGAGAAATTGCAGGTAAGAAGGTCACAGAAATGGCAAAGGCTCTAGGAAGGTGTTCCAAACAAGGGGTTCCTGATCTGGATTGCTCCGCAGCCCCCTAAACCAAAGGGTTCCTGATCTGTATGCCTACTAGACCCCTAAAAGCTTCCTTTCCATTTCTGCTCAGTTCAAAGTCTGCTCACCAACTCCCACAGGTCTCCTTGCAGTCTCACTCTGTTTTAAACACAGGTTTTGCTGGTCCATCAGAAAAAGTCTAGATGCCACTAATCCTCAATTTGCAAATGAACAAAGGAAATGCTTTTGGTCCAAAACCTCTGAAGAAACAAGCCAGGAGCTGATGTAGGAGAATACCTCACAGTCAACAGGCCAAGCAAACAGCCCAGCTGTATGAATAGAACTCAGAGAACAATGCAGGGCCCATCATTCTCCTCTTGCCAAAAAATAAACAAAGCCCCAAACCAAGAGCTCCACAGACTGGATGACAGAAGGTTAGAAAATGCTGCATACAAATCAGTTACAGTCTTTGTTCTGTTTTCCCAGTCATTTAGCAATGGACATGTGCTATATTGGACCTCAATAGGAAAGCTATTTCCAAACAATTGTGACAATTCGTGGATGCTGCTTGTCATCGTTGACGACCTCTGCAAGGGAGAAGTTTGGAGCTTGTCTTTCAAATTCAACATTGTTTTAAATTTTATTTTATTGTGATAAGAACACATAATAAGAGACTTAACTTCCACAAAACATGCAACACAAGGTTACTCGATATAGGCACACTGTCCTACAGCAGGTCTCTACAACAAATTCATCTTGCATAACTGAAACTCTATGCCTATTGATCTGCTGATTAGCAAGTCCCCACTTCCCCTCCCCCTTCAGCCACCATTCCATTCCATTGTACTCTCTGCTTCTATGACTTTAAGACTTTAAAACCTCCTTTTTTTATTTTTTATTTTGTTTTTGTTTTTTTTTTTTTTTTTTTGGCACCAGGGATTGGACCCAGGAGCCCTTGACCACTGAGCCACATTCCCAACTCTGTTACTTTTTTTCTTTTGAGACAGAGTCTTGCTACATTGCTTAGGGTCTTGCTGACATGGCTGAGGCTAGCTTGGAACTCACCATCCTCCAGCCTTATCCTCCGAAGAGGCCGGAAATACAGGCATGCACCACCACACCTAGCTGAGTTTAATTCTTTTCCATGCCTCATATAAGTGGAATCATGTCCTTCTGTGACTAATTTCACTCAACAAAAAGTCCTTAAGACTCACCATGTTGTTGCATATTACTGAATTTCCCTCTTTTTAAGGGTAAATAATATCCCAGTGTATATTTACATTTTCTTATGTACTCATCCATCAGTGGATTTTTAGGTTGTTTCTCATTATAACTATTGTGGGTTATTCTGCAACGAATATGAGAGTACCAATATTTCTTCAAGATCCTGATTGAAATTCTTTTGGATAAATACCCAAAAGTAGGATAGTCAGATCATACAGTAGTTTCGTTTTTCTTTTTCTGAGGAACCTCCATACTGTTTTCCATGTTGGCTGTACTAATTTATTCTCCCTTCAATGGTATATCAGGGTAACAATTTGCCCACATCATCACCAACACTTGCTGTCTTTTGGTTTTCTTGGTTTTTATTTTTCAGTATCCAAGACAGAAAAAACCAAGTAAACAAAAAAGTCAAATCATTAAAAATTGCAGTAAGTTCTACAAAGATCAGAAATAAGGAACTGACATGAAGAATAACAGCTAAGTTTGAGGGAAGAGGAGGTAAGACATTGGCTGAGATGCAAAGAACAAGAAAGAAGGTCATTAAAAGAGATGCAAAATTACGTAACTGCTATAAAAACATCCCAAAAGGCAAATCTACACAGAAGCTGTGTTAGTGGTTGGGTTCAGGAGGGCAGAAAAGGGAGCCACTGAGAATGAGCATGAAGTTTCTTTTGGGGAAATAGAAATATCCTGAAATTAGATTATTGTGGTAAAGTTCAGCTCTACAAACATGCCAAGATCATGGGGTTTATATCTTATGATATAAAACTCTCAAACCAGGAGAGAGAGAAAAGAAGGCTCTCTGAGGTGGAGAGAAGTATGATGGTTCTCATGTGGGAAGGTGTTCGGTGTATAGGGAACTGAGGGACACCCTTGTTCAGGGTGTAATGAGCCGGGGAGGAACGTAAAGCAAACAGAAAGCTAAGAGGCCAGACCATGCCCGGGCATCCCAGGCTACACTAAGTAGCAAGTTGCTTTTGAGACTATACAGTGGACTCTATTAGTTTCTCAAGTCATCAATGCTTCAGTGAAGAACCAAAAGTCAGAGTGTAGACAAAGGATGATTTATCATGTGCTGCTCTATACTGTGTCCTATTTACTCTTCCCAATAACCCACTTAGCAGAACCCTAGCTTCGGAGACCAGGCAAGGAGATCAACACCCAGGAATATTACAGTAATTTTCCCAATTGACCCAGCTATCAACATGGAAGCTAGTAATTCCCTGTTTTATGAATAAATTCTTTCCACTTTTCAAATCTGGTTTACTAAAATCTAGATTACCATATTTTCCTGATTTGGCTATCTATTGCAGCATAACAAAGCATCCCAAAACCTAGTATCTTAAAACTATTCTTAATATCACTCCAGATTCTATGGGTCAGCTGGGTGATTCTGTAGATTTGGACCAGAATCAACTGATCTTCAGGGGTGTGCTCATGGTGTGCCATTCCCTGGCTATTTAGCTGGGATTCCGTGGGTCCAGAATGACAATACTAACAAGTTGGGCCATTGGCTGACTGGTGACTGGGGGGATGGAAGTGATTGGTCATGTCTCTTTTGTCATGCAACAGTCTAGTTGAGGTTATTTACATGGCAACAGTAAAGCCCCAAGACAGCAAGTAGAAGCATGCAATACTTTTGAGGCCTGGGCAGAGAACCAACACCCATCCTTCCTGCTGCATGTTTAGCCAAACCAAGTGACAAGGTTAATTCAAAATGGAAAGGAAGGGAAATAGATTTTAACTCTTTTTTTCTTGGTAGGAGAGGGGGAATGGTACTGGGGATTGAACTCAGCAGCACTTGACCACTGAGCCATATCCCCAGCCCTATTTTGTATTTTATTTAGAGACAGGGTCTGAATTGCTTAGTGCCTCACTTTTGCTGAGGCTGGCTTTGAACTCGTGATCCTCCTGCCTCAGCCTCCCGAGCCGCTGGGACTGCAGACATGCGCTACAGTACCTGACAGATTCTAATTATTGATTGGAAGCATTGCAAAGGCTATAAATACAGGTAGGAGGAGTAAGGTATTATCAGCACTTTTGCAATCTACCAAAATCCCATCCCCACAAATACAACAAGAAATAAAAGGACTAATGGTCAAGAATTAATCCTGGAGTCCCACTGTTCCCTCTGGTCACTACCAGGTAGCCCCCAGAATCTCTGAGGAAGCATGGAAAAATTGTTATATCTGCTCATCAATTTGCCTGCCCCTCCCACACCTGCTTCTTAAAGCAGCTTCTTTAGGGCCTCTGGCTTCAACTTCTTAACACTGACCGCAACTGACCTGGGTGGACATTAGACCCAAATGAGCCAAAGAGATTGCATTAGTCTCCTAGGGCTACTGGAACAAGGCACCACAAACGAGTGGCTTGGAAAAACAGAAAATTATCCTCTCACATGTCTGGAGGCTATAAATCCAAAATCAAGGTGTTGGCATTTGCCTTTGGTCTCTAGGGAAAATTTAGTCCATGCTTCTCTCCTCTTCTGCTGGTTCCTTGCAAACCTTGACACCCTTTGACTTGTGGAAGCATAATTTCAATCTTTGCTTCATCTTCACATAACACTCTCTCCTGTGTTTGTCTGTTCAATTTTGTCTTTTCATAAGGATCCTAGACCCTGGATTATGGCCCACCATAATCAGGAATAACCCCACCTTAATGGATTACATCTGCAAAGACCCTATTTCTAAATAAGGTCACATTCTGAGGCTCCAGGTAAACATGCATTTTGGGGGAGACACTAATCACACTGTTCAGGGATTATCTAATCCAGGCACTTGGAACCCAGACTTGGAAAGGCCTGTTTGTCCTTGTTGGCTGTTGGACAGAAAGGACATATAAAGATGTGAAGTCGCCATTTTCTACAAAAGCTGAGAAAATCAGTCTTCAGAGAGGAAAGAATGAAGCAGATGGTTGGAGAGAAGGAGAGATGACAAATTATGCAAAGCATGCTGCAACAGATGGAGAGACAGACAGACAAAGAGGGACAGAGACACTCTATTGGTTTCTGTGTTTTCAGAGTCCTGGCTCAATCCTCTGCGGGACCCATTTGCACTTCCTACCTTTGAATGCCAAGAGATAACTCTGTAGTCTTGCAATAAACTTTTGAATGGATTCTGTTTTTTGTAACCTACAGATTTTCATAATGCCAGAGATGACTTTATTAGCTGCCAAGACGCTTCTTGCAGCCAGCGTGGCTGGGGCTGCATCAGGAAATGATCAATCACAAAGTGGGAAGTGTTGTCTCAGCTGTTGCTCTGTCTCTGTTCACTGCACAATGTTCCATATGATGATTAGGTCCCCAGACCAGCCCACAAAAACCTCCTTAATCCTACAAGACTAGCTCAGTTGCAAAACAGGAATATAAATAGGTTATAAAACCTTGTGCAAATAAATAAACTCATACAATCTCTTTCATGGCCAGACAGAATTGGGGATTTCTCCTCTCCTTATTCAAACCATTCTTTGTTTCATTTTGTTAATTTTCCTAGAAACAGAGAGGCAGAGCTAATCAAAATGTTTTCACTCTCCTTTTAATCTCATCTAACTGTCGTGCTCAGTAACATCACCTTTATGTAATTGTGTGGTTCTGAACAATAGACATATATTACAGCTATCTCGAATCTTGTGAGCATGTTTTTAGCTCACCTCTGATAAGACAGAAGCCAGGACCTCACTTTTCCAACTGCCTTTGCAGCTCAGGTTTAAGCATGTAATCTAATTTGGCCAATCAGATGTATGAGAGGTTTTAATTTAGAAATCAACCATAGGAAGAAGCAGACATTGTGCCAAATCTACATTCTGATGAACGAAATAATCAAAGTATTTTGATTCATAAGGCAGGAAGTCCACTCCCTAACTTTCTTAGTGAGAGTGCCAGCATTGATGCTGAGCAATGGTGTCCCTCCCCTCTGCAGGGACCTCACAGTGTGATTTGGCCTTCCCTGAGATTCTGTGAACATCCTAGAATCTTTAATAAATTTCTTCCCTAAAATTAACAGCAAGAAATATAAGAAACTTAACTGATATGAAATGCTTCTGGCATTGCCCCTACCTTCTGCTGGAAAGTGGGATTCTTGACCCATCCTGGCTATTCTGAGCCTAGCTTGTCTCACAAAGTAATAGATGCAGGTATCAGAGTTATTCAGACTTCTTTCATTGCTTTCTTCATGAAAGCAACTTGAAAACCATACCAGCATCCCCCACCAAAACTGAAAGACATATTTTTCATAATATGTTGTAAAGCATAAAAGCAAATGACCATAAGTAGTAAATTTACAAAACTTATGTAATTATCCCCATTACAAGAATGCAGCTGATCTTTCATGAGGGGCACGCCCAAGACCTAAGCATGCTTGCTAGACAACAGTAGTCACTGTTGTCTCAGGCTCCATAAAGGACATATTTCCAGGGGCCTCCCACAATCCCCTATTATAGCTCTGCTTCTGGTTGTCATGAACTAAGCTGCGTTATTCTACCGTGACCTTCTATCTCACCTTGAACCCAGAGCTTTGGCATCAACTGATTATAGACTAAACCTCAGAAACTGCTGGGAATCTACAGGGACACTACAAGTTCATGATAGAGACTCTGCTGTTGAACTAAACCCGCTAAAAGACAGCACACCTAACTCCACACACTAATTAACCACACTCAAACTTCAGCTGTACTTTAATACAAATAGAAGAGACAGAAACAAACATAAATGACCAGGTCCCAGGTAGAATGGTCGGGGAGGGCCCTCAGGTCCCACTCATGGACATACGCTCCTACAGCAAAAACAGAATTAACACAAAGACTGTGGATACCATACCTATGAGGGGGTTTCCATGGAGATCACTCTAGTACACTTTGACAAGAGCAGGTTGTGCCCTAAAAAGGCCCACATGTAAGAATGAAGAGAAATCTATTCCTACAGATGCATAAAACCCAAAACAGGTACACAAAAATATTTTAAAAGTGATCAATGAATTCCAAGATAAAAACAACTGAATGAATTAAGGAAGTCAGTACATGACATGAATGAGAAATTCAGTAAAGAGATAGGGATATTTTAAAAAGAACCAAACAGAAATCTAGGAATTAAGAGACACATAAATAAGTTTAAAAATTCAGTTGAAAGTCTCTCTAATAGAGAATTAGAAGCCAATTAGAAGCCATGCTGAAGATAGAATCTCAGAACTGGAAGACAAAGTGGCCAGCCTTGAACATTCAGATAGTATTAAAGTAACCATGAACAGAGTATACAAGACCTCTGGGACAATACTGAGAACACATTTAGAATAATTGGAATTGAAAATGAAGGGGCTTGGGTTATGGCTCAGTGGTTAAGCTCTCCTAAATTCAATCCCAGTACAAAAGAGAGAGAGAGAGAAAGAGAGAGAACCATTGGCCTTGAAAAGGGTTGTAAGATTCGAGGTAAAGGAACTGATAATCTCTTTAGGAAAATAATAACAAAATATTTTCTGAAACTTGAAAATGAGATGAACATTAAGATACAGGAAGCATTTTAGAACCCTCAAATAAACAAGATAAAAAAAGAACCTCTCCATGACCCATTATAATTAAAATACCTAACATGTGGAATAAGGATAGTGTTTTAAAAGCCTCAAGAGTAAAACATGAGGTCATATTTAGAGGGAAGCCAATTAAAATGACTTACAACATCTCAGCAAAACTCTAAAAGCCAGAAGAGCTTGGAATTCTGTGTTCCAAGTCCTGAAAGGAAATAACTGCCAACCAAGATTGCTATGTCCAGCAAAGCTATCCCTCAGAATTGAAGCAGAAATAAAAACCTTCAAAGATAAGCAGAAAGTAAAACTAAGCTGGCACTACAGAATATTCGTGAAGATATACTCCACAAAGAAAAAAATAAATAAAAACTAACTCCAGAACTCAAAAAAAGAACAAATCTCATTTAAAGAGTAGCTAAGCAAATGAGAAACAGGACCAAATTAAACATTAGAAATCAATCACAATGGCAGAAATTAATAAAGATCTCTCCATAACATTAAATATAAATGGTCTCAACTTTCAACTAAAAGAAATAGACTGGCAGAATGGATTTAGGTATAAGACCCAACTATGTGTCATTGGCAAGAGACTCACTTATAGGCGAAGAGAGTCACAGGTTGAAAGCAAAAGGATGGAAATTGATACACCATGTAACTAGAGCCCCAAAATAAGCAGGAGTGGCTACTCTCATATTCAAAAAAGCACACTTCAAGCCAAAATTAATCAGAAGAGACTAAGGAGGTGACTTCATGCTGATAAAGAGAGCAACTCAACAAGAAGATAAAAATAATAAATATTTATGACAAACATTGGGCCACATAATTACATAAAACAGACACTACTTGAATTAGACTCAGGTAGACCCCAGAAAATATTACTTGGTGATTTCAACACACCTCTCTCACCAATAGATAGGTTATACAGACATAAACTCGGTTAAAAAAAACCCTTTGACCTGAAAAATACTGTAAATCAAATGGACTTAACAGACATCTATAGAATATTTTATTAAATAACAGTCAAATACATTTTTTTCTCAGTGGTTCATAGAACTTTCTCCAAAACAGACTATATTTTTGGCCACAAAGCAACTCTTTGCAAATATAAAATAATATATATAATTCCATACATTTTATCAGATTATAATGGAATGAAATTAGCAATCAAAACAAAACAAAAAACCCTACAGAAATTGTATAAACACATAGAGATTGAGCACTACACTTTTGATTCATGAATGGGTGATAGAAGAAATCAGGAGAGAAATTTAAAAATTCTTAGACTCAACTGAGATAATGATACAACAAACCAGATACTCTGGGACACTGTGAAGCAAGCTTTAAGAGAAAAGTTTTTAGCTCTGAATGCTTACATAAGAAAATCACAAAGATCCCAAATAAACAATAGAATGATGCATCTCAAGTCCTTTGCAAAAGAAGAGGAAATCAATTCCAAAGCCAGTGAAATGAAGGAAATAATTAAGATCAGAACTGAAATCAGTGAAATAGAATTTTTAAAAAATACAAAGAACCAATGAAATTAAGAGTTAGTTCTTTATAAACAAGATAATCCCTTAGCAAAATTAACCAAAAGAGATAAGACCCAAATTAATAAAAATTAGAGATAAAAAGGAAAAACCACCACAGACATCACAGAAATCCAGAGGATTAATGAATAATTAGGGATTGTTTTGAAAACTTATACTTCAATAAGTTGGAAAGCCTAGAAGTAATAGATATGTTTCTAGACACATACAACCTGCCAAGATTTAATCAAGAGAACATAGAAAATCCAAACAGACCAATAACCAACAATGAGAGAAGCAGTAATAAAAAAGCTTCCAACAAAGAAAATTCTAGTATCAGATGGATTCTCAGCTGAACTCTATGAAACCTTTAAAGGAGAGATAATGTCAGTACTCCTCAAATTATTCCATGAAATAGAAAGGGATTGAACACTTCCAAATTTATTCTCTGAAGCAGTATCACCCTCATACCAAAACTAGATAAGAACACATCAAAAGAAAATTACAGACTAATATCCCTGATGAACTCAAATGCAAAAATACTTAATAAAATATTAGCAAACCACATTCAACAATGTATCAAGAAGATTGCACATCATGATCAAGTTGGTTCTATCCCAGGGATGCAAGAATGTTTTAACATATGCAAATCAGTAAGTGTCTGGCATCACATAAATACAATCAAGGGCAAAAATCACTAAGTCATCTCAACAGATGCAGAGAAAGTCTTCCACAAAATTTAGCGCCCATTAATGATTAAAAAAAAATACTGAGAAAACTAGGATTAGAAGGAAAACATCTCAACGACACAAAGGTTATATGTGACAAACCTAAAATCAACATCATAGTGAATGGGGAAAAGCTGAAAGCATTTCCTTTAAAATTTGAAACAAAATAAGAATGTCCACTCTTACCATCCCTATTCAACATAGTACTAAAAATTCTATCCTGAGAAATTAGGCAAGAGAAGGAAATAAAATGGATAAAAATAGGAAAGGAAGAAGTCAAATTATGACTGTTTGCAGATGATAAAATCACAAAAGATATACAAAAGGCAAAAGAACGTATGAAAAGATGCTCACTTCCTAGGTCATCAATGAAATGCTAACAAAAGCACCAATAAAATACCACGACACACCTGGGAAAATGGCCCAAACCTGGAACACCAAATACTGGTGAGATGTGGAGGAAGAGGCCCTCCCATTCCCTGCCAGTGGAAATGGAAAAGGGTACGAGACAGTCTGGTGATTTCTTACACAACTAAACATACTCTTAGCAACCAGCAACCACACTGATTGGTATTCACCCCAAAAAGCTAAAATCCTGTTCATTCTAAAATCTGCACACTGATATTTGTAGAAGCTTTATTCAGGATTGCTAAAATTCTGAAGCTGTCCTTCGGGAGGTGAATGGATAAAACTTCGATACATAAAAACAATGGAATACTAGTCAGCACTAAAAAGAAATGAGCTAACAAGACATAACAAGGCACAGCAGAAATTTAAATACATATTACTACACAAAAGAAGCCCATCTGAGAAGCCCACATACTGTTGGATTCCAACTATATGACATTCTGGAAAAGGCAAAACTATGCACACTGCAGAAAGGTCAGTGCTTGTCAGGCTGTTGGAGAAAGGAATGGATGAACAGGCAGAGCCCAGAAGAATTGTAGGGGAGTGACAATATTCTGTTTAATACTACAATGGTAGATACATGTCCCATTGTATCTTTGTCAGAATATACAACATCGAGCATGAATTCTGCCAGGCACAGTGGCGCATACCTTGGGAGGTTGAGACAGGAGGATTGCAAGTTCAAGGCCAGACTTAGTAACTTAGTGAGGGCCTAAGTAACTTAGCAAAATTCTGTTTCAAATTTTTAAAATAAAATTAGTCGTGTTAAGGGCATGGCTTAGTGGTAAAGTGCCCCTGGGTTCAATCCCCACTTCCCCACGACTGGAAAGAAAGGGAAGGGAAGGGAAGGGAAGGAAGAGAGGAAGGAAGAAAAACCCACTTCCCCACTATAAGAAAGAAAGAGGGAGGGAGGGAGAGAGAGAGAAAGTGAGAAGGAGGAGGAGGAGGAGGAGGAGGAGGAGGAGGAAGGAGAAANATTCCACACAGCTTATCTTAATTAGCATAAACTAGATACAGCAGTCAACCAATAAGGAATCTCCACACTTAATGGCTCGCTGCCTTTACGTCACAAACCACTCCCTCTGGCAAAATGCCAGGCGCCATCCTGACTTGTTTATTTATCCCTAACAAAAGACTCCCTCCCTTATTAGATACTTACACTACACCTACAAACTTAGGAGCTGCTGGCAGTAGCCACAACCTGCCCCTTTGTCCAGAAAATCCATAAATCAGAGAGGTTCCCAGAGACCAGAGCTACTGATTGGCCTCTGGATTCTCTCATTGAGCTAAGGGAGAGTTCAAAGAGAATTTAAGGAGCTGATTGGTGCAAGGACCATAAAAAGGATGGAAGGAAAATTAAGTATAATGGCTGCATCTAAGTTGATATGTTGTCATATGAACAAAATAAGAAAGAAATACCTCTGAAGATGAGACATTCTTTATTCTAAGGCAAGGATGTGTAAAAAGATATGACGATCACACAGCTATTTATATTAGCCAAAATTTGGGAATCACCCTAAATGAGAGAACTGTTAAATAAATGTTGATATAGCTCTGTGATAAAATATTACACAAATATGAAATATTCTGTTCTAGAAGCATATTTAATGATCTATTCGTTGCTTCTAATATAATGCCAGGTATAAATAGCAGAATACAAAACTAAGTAAAACAGAATCATTTCAGTTTTATAAAAATACACCCACCTATTTATATTTAGCTGTCCAGGAAAAAAAAAAAAGACTGGAAGGAGAAAATGTGTTTATAGATATTTATCTCCAATGAGTCAGATTATGTTTTGTTCCAATGGGTCCCTGGGTACCTAAGAGAATTAAGGAGAGAAAAGCAATTTATTCCACTTCCACCTGATCTACCCAATTAAATTACATTCACTACGTTTTAGGTTTCATTAAGAAGGGACTTGTCTACTATAGTGACAAAGAAGGAAGAGTTGACACCAACCCTGTGTCTTTCTGAGTGTTCCACCGCTGTCCAGCAGGATCTTCTGGAGCTCCTAAGCTCGGCTCTCCAGGTATCTGTGGCTAGGTGGTTGCAACATAACCACCTGCCACAATTCCAGTTTGCCTTGCTGCTGGGATCCTGCCAGAAATGCTTGTTCTGGAGAAACCAAAGTGGTCAAAGTGGCTCTCAGGACGCCACCTGGTGAAGTGGGTGTGGCTTGTAGCATCCCAGCTGTCACCCGGGCTTTGTTTTCTCATAATACTTACCCTACTCTGCTCAGCACTAGTCTCCCTGTCACAAAACTGTCTCTGCAGAAGCTGGGGTGTCGCTTACACTGACTATTACTCATAAGCAGGGTAACACTCAAAGCATTTAACAGCTTGATTGACACATCCACCATCCCCTCTGCGCCATTTAGAACAGGCACAAGCAATAGGTCTGGAGCAGTGTTCTGGAGGCCCTGGCTTTACTTGACATTCACCTTTTGATTGTTGGATCAGGGGAAGAGCCAGTGAGGTGATCCTTGGAGAGGGACAGGGTGAAGGGAGTCATGGGGACAGAGCACTAGAAACTCAGAGGAGCAGTAATTGCCAACTATATGGATGTAATTTGAATAACCTTATCAGGGCACAGGCCTACCCACAAACCTGTGTAGGAGGAGTTTCTTCTCCGGACCCCATATATTAAGAAAGAGGCAGTTTTTCATTGCTGTGACAAAATACCTGAGAAAAATAATGTAGAGGAGAAAAGATTTACTTTGGCTCACAGGTTCGGAGATTTCAGTCCTTCATCACTTGGCCCTGTTGCTGTGGGCCTGCAGTGAGGCAGAGGATCATGGTGGGGATTGTGTGGCTACCTCATGGTAGCCAGGAAGCAGAGAGAAAGGAAGGAGCCAAGGACAAGGTATAGTCCCCAAGGACACACTCCCCAAAGGCCCACTCCTCCAACCAGCTCCTGCCTCCTGCAGTTCCATTACCTTCCAACAGTTCATTCAAATTATGAATGTCCTGACGGATCCATCCACTGATGAGGTTAGCACCCTCATGACCCAATCATTCATCAAAAGCTCCACCTTTGAACATTGCTATCCTGAGGCCCAAGCCTTCAACACAGGGGACTTTGAGGGACATTCCAGATTCAACCCATAAAAGGCAATGTTCTCTACACCCATCAGAACTCCACATGAGCAAGCACGACCCAGGCCCTCAACACCTGCCCTCAACACCAACTCCATTCGGGCTCAGGGAGACAGGTGTGTTCTTGCCTGGGTCCTCCAACAAAATGTGACAGAGTCCACGTATCGCCAGGGCATGGGGGTTGTGCCACTGCTGACATCAAGGGAGGTAATTCAGTGGGAGAGCTCAGGTTAGAGAGGAGAAAATCGATTTATTTTCCACAACCTTCCACAAAGATGGCATGAATATAATCAATTATTGAATAACGAAATACCATTGCCCGGTAGTGCTGAGTGTCTCTGGTGTTTTGTCTTGTTTTACTTCTCTTTGTTCTAATATGTATTGCAGAGTCATTCGCAGGTTGGCATGGTCTCTCATAACCGCACACAGCAGCTAAGGAGTGCTTGCCATGCTAAACAAGTCTTCTGTGTGTGCTGTCGTGGGAAGGTGTCTGGAATGCAATCAATAAAAACACAAGGCAGCTCCTTTGCTCTACCCTGGCGTGGTGTGTGTGCCTGACTCCACTCCTTCCTGTGTCCTCGTTCAAGACTCTCAGGACCAAGCAATTCCTGGCCAAGATACAGAAGCAAAACTGCTCATACACCAGTGGGTTTGGATGAGCACTGGCAGGAGAGTCAGATTCCACTCCAAGAGGAGACATAGGAGAAGGACCCAGCTAGGCCCAAGAGGACTTGATCGTGGCAGGACATGCACATTTACTCTGTAGCAAGGTCACTGTCATTATGCCATATCAAGCTGAAAAGCCACCACTCTCTGGACAGGTGGACATGTTTTACGGGGAATATGATTTTTCTCTTTGTTTCTACACTCTGCATCAGTAAGTCAGTGCCGCAGTCTGGCTGGGCACAATCAGGAGCCACTTGTCAAAAGAAACTAACTTTATTTTTAGAACCACACACGCCAAACAAAACAGCCTCTCAGGAAAAACCCTCAGAGCCTCAACTGCCACCACCGGCTTCCCACAAGCCTCTCTCTCCCACACAAGCCTCTCTCCACCTCCCACAATCCTCNGTCAGTTTTGTAATAAATACATGAACATTTTCTTCTGGAAGAAAACAGGGTGTAGAACAGTGTGTTCGTCTTGATTGTGTTTTTTTTTTTTAAGATTGCATATACAATCACAGGAAATCTCTGGAATATTCTATTTTAAGAGTAAAAGATTGAGCCAGACATACATGTTAGTGCACACCGGTAATCCCAGCCATTTGGGAGGCTGAGGCAGGAGGCTCACCAGTTCAAAGTCAGCCTCAGCAACTTAGTGATGCCCTAAGCAACTTAGTGAAATCCTGTCTCAAAATAAAAAAATAAATAAATAGATGTGCCGGGGATGTGGCTCAGTGGTGAAGAACCTCTGGGTTTAATTCCTGTTACAAAAAGAGAAAAAGACTAGAGATTCAGTGACAGTGATCTTGCCCTTTATTTCAGAACCTTCTGAAGTGTATGAGTAATTTTTTAGCTTTGATTTTGTTTATTTTCTATTCATTTTTTGCAATACTGGGGATTTAGCCACCAAGTTACATCCCCAGTCCTTTTAATTTTTTTAAAGACAGGGTCTCACTAAGTTGCTTAGGACCTTGCTAAGTTGCTGAGGCTGGCTTCCAATGTGCAAATCTTTCTGTCTCAGCCTCCCAAATCACTAGGATTACAGACGTGCACCACCACATCCATTGTATATGACTATATCTTTCCTGTTTGTAGAATATTTTTTTCAATTTTAAAAAGCTAGGATTTAACTTAAAAATAAATATATGTTGAATTTTGGTTTTATGTTTATATTTTCTAATTTTTCTATGTTGAACATACTATTCCATAACTCCTTGAACTCATCAATTCTATAACACTAGTCCTTTTCCCCCATTAACTAGCCAAATGTGCTTCCACAAGAGTCTGTCGCTGAGAATGTGCTTGAGGGGAATGAGGCTTCTGCAGGGTGTGGGTGTGTGGGAGAGAGACACAAAGAGATAGAGAAAATTAGCATAACAGCTGTTGCACCTCCCTGGACAAACAAACCCAGGAAATGTGCAAGGATGAGGGCTTCAGGAGAGGCTTGCTCCAGGGTGTCTGGGGAATCCTCCTGGCTGCGTTGTCCTCTGAAAGCCCCAGGATACTGAGACGGCAGGAGGCTGACAGCAGGCACTGATGCCGAAAAAGAAGGCAGTCTGGCAGTAGCTGTTGAGTTAGTATTAACCCTTTGGACTACAAAGGCCCATCCAGCAGCCCCCAGCCGCTAAACTTCCTGGGCACTCCTGCCCAGGCTGCCCACCCTCCACGTGGTACCCAGTTGCTCAAGACTCTGAACCCAAAGCAAGAAACCGCCTCGGTCCAGAGCTTTGTACCTCCAGCTCTTCACCCTTCTCTTTTAAAAATGCCTACTATCTCCATTTCATCTCCTTCTGAAATCCACTCATTAGTTTAGGGAAATAGGATTCTTTTGATCTTTAATTACTTACCCACTCGTAACTGATAACTTTCCTTGAAAAAATAAAAGTCACCATTGCTGTTGGTTTGATATGCCCCTTCACTGAACAGAGCTTCATTCCACTGTGGCCAATCAGGAGGGGATGTGGGGTAGGGCGGAGGCAGCAGAGAACAAGACAAAGAGAGACCGAGAGACACAGAAGCCAGAGAGCAAGAGTTGGACCCAGAGACCCAGGTGGGAAGAGGCAGAGAGAGGAGACAATGAATTCTCTAAGCTTCCACAGCTCAGGAAGGATTTCAGCACAACCCTGGTTATGTTCTAAACTCAGACTGCATTCAATTCCCCTGGCGCTTCTGCCTTCACACAGATAAAAGTGGGAAGCGTGCTCCTCTTCCCTGACAGTCACAGATTCTCTCTCAGCACCCGTGACCTTTCCTGCATGCACATCCATTATCTCAAAGGCCTCGCCTCCCAGCCAACCTTCAGAGTGACGATAATGAACAGGAGTCGCTGGGCACTTAAGGATGTTTAAATTACAAAAATTTAAGCATCAAGCAGATGAGATGGGGGGCAAGAGATGTAGGGAAGTGGTTCATGGGGTGGAGGGGGACACCGGAGAACAAGTTCAAAGGAAATACATGCTACTGCCAACAACTGGGAAGAAGCCAAGCCTGGTGGTGCACACCTGCCACCCTATCTGCTCAGGAGGCTGAGGTAAGAGGATTGCAAGTTCAAGGCCAGTCTGGTCCACTTAGCGAGAACTTGTCTCAAAGTGAAAACTAAAAAAGGCTGCGGATGTAGCTCAGAGTTAGAGTGCTCCTAGGTTCACTCCCAGTACCGAAAGAAAGAAAAAAAAAAAAACTAGAAATAATGATCTGTTGTTGTGTCATTTAGATGCATCTGGGTACAATTGCATCATGGAAGAAATAATGTGTACAGTTCACTGGCAGCAGTAGAATGCTTGGTAACTGGGCAGAAGACCCTCTTACAATGCAAACACACACACACACACACACACACACACACACGCACATGCACACACATGCACACACATGCCTAGCCCCAATAGTTTCATAGGCACCCAAAAGCCCCAACAAGGTGATTGCACATACCAAACAGGTATAGAGCTCAGTAGAAAAGAAAGCTGGAGTTCAACACCTACGAAAGGCAGGTTTTAAATCCCTGAGGCCACATCTATTTAAATCTTATCAGTTTGCTTGGGCACAGGCATTATTTGAGGTCTAAGCTGGTGTGACAGCCACTTTCCATAAGGAAGTCCCATCCCCAGCTAGTTGCTAAACTCAAAGTCCACATCCCCTGATGGTGGGCAATGCGTTTCCAAATGATGAGGCCACCAGGAACTCAGGCAGCACCTCAGATTTTCCTAGCATCTTGATCCACATCTCATTTGATCCTCTCTGAGCACAGGCAGCCTGAAGGGGCAGGGAAGAGGCAAGGTGGCCGAGTCTGCATGCAAGCAAAGTGATGTCCCAGGTGAGCACCTGGGTGGAGTCAAAAGTAGAGCCCCAGCTCCCCAGGTCTTGCTGTGAGGCCTGGGGAGGCTGCGCAGGGACTGAGCCTCTTTATTGTCATGGCTCTGCCAGCTCAGGTGATGGTCACACTCACCGACCCCCCAGGGCCTTTGCTGGTTCGTCTGCCTGGAATGCCCGTCTCCCTGGCCCACAAGGACAGAACAGACGCATCTTTCTCCTTCTTCACATCACAGTCAAATATCACCTCCTCAGAGAGGTCACTAAGCACCTTTCCAGGAGGTGAGCCTGCACCTGCACTGAGACGGCCTTTGCTTTAACATCCTCACAGAACTCAGCACTTCCTGCAAGGGTTTTCTGTGCTCCAACCTTGCCGTCAGCTGCTCCACAAGAACCATGAGGATAGGAACCTTGCTGGCTTGTTCACCATGGTATCCCCAGTGCCTAGAACAGTGCCTGGTATACATAGTAGGCTCCCCAAGATATTTTGAATGACTAAACTATTTCATTAATATCCATAAACATCATTTAAAACATCTGTATCCCCATTTAACAGATGAGGAAGCACAGACCCAGAGATTTAGTAACTTGTTCAAGAATACATAGAGTGACAGAGTTGGGGGGTTGGGAAACTGGGGATCTTAACATCAAACCCAAAAGTTACCACCACTAGATAACTTTTTTATATAAAATTTGGAAAATGAAATTTTTTTTGAGACAGAGTCTCACTAAGTGGCTGAGGTTGACTTTGAACTTGCAATCCTCCTGCCTCAGCTTCCCGAGACACTGGGATTATAGGCATGTGCCTGGCAGGAAATGGAAATTCTTATTAATCAAAAAATCATTTTATATATCATTCATTCATTCATTCAACAAAACTGTTGAGCATTTAGTAAGTTCACGAAAACTTACTAAACACTGTGGGAGATAAAAGGATATAGACAGGTACACCTTCTACCTGTGAGGCACTTACCATCTTCTAAGAGTTAAAATGAGCATAGAGCCCGTCAGGGTGGCAAACTCATGTAATACCAGCGACTCAAGAGACTGAGGCAGGAAGATCAAGAGTTCAAAGCCAGCCTCAGCAACTTATTGAGGCCCTGAGAAATTTAGCAAGACCCAGTCTCTAAATAAAATGTTTTTTAAAAAATAAGGGCCGAGGATGTGGTTCTGTGGTGAAGTACCCCTGGGTTCAATCCCTGCTACCCTCCAAAAAAAAAATTGAGCATACATATATTCAAAAAGCAAAATAGAAGGTCTTAAGTACTGTTATGGCCTCAGTTGTATCCCAGTAAAATACTTACATATTGAAGTCACAAACCCCCAGTATCCCAAAATATAACCTTTTTCATAAATGAGGTCTTTAAAGAGATGTTAAGGTTAAATGAGGTCATTTGGGTGGGCCCCCATCCATGGGACTATATCTGGAGAGGGCCTTCAAAGAGGTGATTAATAGACTCAAGATGGTGGATGAGAGGCACCCGGCTCCCACCCATTTCTCCACAGGACTGAATCAAAACATCTGGAGAGGGGCTGAAGATATCTCAGTTGGTAGGGAGCTTGCCCAGCATGCACAAGGCCCTGGGTCCAGTCCCCGGCACCACCCAAAACAAAAACAAAACACCACAACTGAAGAGGAGCTACTCGTGGAGGTGTCGGGGGACTGGGGAAATGCTGAAGCTCCAGTGTAGACGGAGACTTGGAGAAAATCCAGAGGCTTTGGATGACACAGCAGAGGGTGACACAGAAAGACCCAGCGTCACCTGCATGGTGGCACAGCAAAGGGCTGGAGTGGAGAGAGATGAAGGAGGAAAGACTCAGCCCAGTGGAGAAGGACACTCTGAACAGACAGGGCCTGGGAGCAGTCAGGGCGGGTAGAGCCTGTGGGGCTCGCCACTGCCACACACACACACACACACACACACACACACACACAGCCCCCCCACCCCCGCCATGCTGTCTTTCTTCTTACAAGGCGCCAGTCTATTGGATCAGGGCTTCCTAATGGCCTCATTTTAACTTAATCACCGCTTTCTATTTTCATTTAATTCTTGGAATCAAAAGGCCATGTGAGGGCGCAGAGAGAAGACAGGCTCTGCAAGACAAGGAAAGCCCTCCTGACACCTTGACCTTGAACTTCCAGCCTCTAGAATGGTGAGAAAATGAACTCCTGTGGTAAAGCACCAACTCTGCAGTATTTTCTTGTGGAAGCCGTAGAAAACTAACACAGGAGCCTTAACGGAAATGGAGGGGGGAAATTCGGTCTGCTGAAAACTTCCAGCTAAGACGACGTCTGGAAGCTTCTCTTCAATCTGGAAAGATTCTTGGAGGAGACTTAGTTTGATTTAGACCTCAAGAGCGAGTTGACTTTGGACTCAATCCCCAACACCACACACACACACACACACACACACACACACACCTAAACAAACAAATCAATAAGGAAATGGAGGGGTGGTGGAAGCCAGCTTGAAATTACCTTTTAAGCATGGAACCTTAACTCTGCTGGTTTGGAGAGCCCTGGAAGGATTTTTCTCAGAGAGTGGAAAGATTGAAACCCAAAACAAGGACCAATAATCCAACATCTCATATTAGATGAGCTGGAAGAGGAAGAGAAGAAACTCAAGGGCGGTTGGGGGATTATATCAGCAGTTCATGCAAGAAGCGCTGGGACCTAAAATAGGGCACTCAAGTGACAGTGGACACCTTAGTTCTCACCAACGGAGCTTCCAGTCCCCCTTTTCTGGAACATGCCCCCCCAAATCTTCTCTATGGATCCAGAATTCCCTCCCTCCCAGTCCATGTTGCTGGAGTGAAAAATGGCACATGGGGTGGACAGGGGGACCCAGGCCTGGCCAAGCATCTTATTCCAGTTGCCTGGCAACAGTGGGGATTGAAACAGTGGGGGCTGCCATTGCAAAGAATCACGAAGTAGGTGGCTTAAAACAACAGAAATCTGCCAGGAATGGTGGTGCACACCTGTAATCCCAGTGGCTCAGGAGGCTGAGGCAGGAGGATCACAAGTTAACACCAGCCTCAGAAATTTAGCAAGGCATTAAGCAACTCAGTGAGGCCCTGACTCTCAATAAAATATAAAATAGGGCTTGGATGCAGCTCAGTGGTTAAACGCCCCTGGGTTCAATCCCCAGTACTCAAAATAAATTAATTTTCTCCCACTTCTGGAAGATAGAAGCCTGAAATTGAGGCACCAGCAGAGCCATTGTCCCCCACAGGCCCCCCGAGAGATGCTTCCCCACCTCCACTAGCTTCTGGGTTTGGGGCAGCACTGCCTCCATCTTCACACACACACACACACACACACACACCGTTCCTCCCTGTCTGTGTGTCTCGTGGTGTTGTCCTGTGCCTCTCTCTCCTCTCCTTATAAGGTCACCAGCCATATTGGACTCAGGGCCACTCTACTGTTACATTATCATGACTCAACTCATTACATCTGCAAGTAAGGTCACATTCTGAAGTACCAGAGGTTGGGACTTTAGCGCATCTTTTAGAGGAAACACAATTCAACCTATAACAAGTGGTAAGGTCAGTTTTACCCACAAAGACTTTATCTAGAACTTTTTCCAGTACTGGGAATTGAACCCAAGACCTTGCACATGCTACGCAAGTGCTCTACCGCACAGCTACACCCTCAGCCCTGTTTATTATATTTTGAGGCTGGCCTTGAACTTGTGATCCTCCCACCTCACTCAGCCCCCTGAGTAGCTGGGATTACAGGTGTGCGCCACCATGCCCGGCTTCTCACAGGCTTGATGTAAAGATCATGTGATCCTAGAGCTTCGCGGTGCACCAGTATACCACTGGAGAGAGACAGGCAGAAAGCACAGCCTGGCAAAGGAGAGACAAAACAAGTCCCAATGGCATTGGCTAAACTCCTAGATCCAACCATGCCTGATGCCCATTACAGTTAGGCAAGTCTTCACATTCTCTCTGTTCATTAATCCAATCTAAAGGGATCCTATAAAACTAACAGGCTGACTACCATAAAAAGTAGAATCTATAAGATTTGATTGTATATGAGAATAGTAGAAGAAAAGCCCAAACTATCTCCAAATTTGAGTTTACTGGGACGAAGTGGGGAAAGAGGATGGATGAAGGTGTGTGAATCCGCTTTCCGTCACTAGAACAAATAGCTGAGATGATCAATTTATAAAGGGAAAAGGTTTAGTGTGGCTCACAGATTTGGAAGTTTCAGTCCATGGTCATCTGGCCTTCTGGGCCTGTGGCCAGGAAGCATATTATGGTGGGAAGTGGGCAGTGGAGCAGAACGGCTGAGATCATGGCCAGGGAGCAAAAAAAGAAGAGGAAGGGGCCAGGGTCCCCCATTTCTTCAAAATCATACCCTCAATGAAGAGAAGCTCCACCACTAGGTCCCACCTCTTGAAGTCCCACTGCCTCCCAGTAGCACCGTGGGCTGGGGGCCAGCCTTCCACACCCAGGCCTTTGAGAGAAAGTCCAGATCCAAACCACACAGAAGGAAAGTCAACCGTGGGCAGATCGATGAAGGTGATGGTGTTACTTTTGGACTTCACAGGTGAGTGTAAGAAGCAGAAATCACTGCGTTAACAAATAGAAAGATATTTAACACAGGCAATGAGCTCAAAAGAGAGAGAGACCGTGAGCATCAGAAGGCCAAGGACAGAAGTCTGGGTCTCCAAGGAGAAGAGACAGAACAAGAGCTCAAGGACAGGCTGCTATGGCTGCCATCCCGGGGTTATAAAGCGCCGGCTCCCCTGCCCATTAGGACCCTGGAGGCGCCCACATCCCCCCCACCCGCCTCCACAGCCCCAGTTGCAGAGAAGCCTCAGGCACAGCAGCCACCTGGTGGAACTGACCTTGCAGCAGGAATCTTAGCAGTAATCAAAACGGTTAGCTGGGGTTGGGGATGTAGCTCAGTGATAGAGTGCTTGCCTCGCATGTGCAAAATCCTGAGTTCAATACCCATTACTACAAAAATAAAAATAAAAATAAAAAATAGTTTTCCAGTCTCTTCAGGTAGGGAGGGGGACAAAGAACTGGTGGTTTAGATAAGCCAAAGTAAGGGTTCTGCCTGGGGACTTGTGCATACCATGGGGAAACAGATAAAGCAGCAATTAACTGCAAGCCTTCAACAAATCCATGCTGGGTCTCACTTTCCCCATCTCTAAAAGGAGGCAGCTGGACCCGGTCCCTCGCAAGGCCTCTTCTGCACAGCTATTTCAGAAATTTGTGGAAGACACCCCCGCCCTGACCCACACTTAAATGATTTTCTTCCTGGGAGTATTATCTTCTCAACCAACGGGCCCGGCCCCACACACTCAAACATAATCATTAAACACCTGGCGAGCCTTGCCAACCCACATCCAGTTTAATAATTCACATTCCAATCCAATTACCGCGCTGTTTCATAAACAAGTGCTTATTAGAATAGTCGTTTCCCGAGCAAGCAGGGATCTTGGAAGGGAAATTACAATGATTATCTTCCAGATACGGGCGTGAGTAATGCAACTGCTGCTCCTCTCTCCTTGCTTTGAATGTTTTCCTTCCATGCCGGGTTACATCGGGGACATCTAGCCACAGCTCAGGGCAGCTGCCTCACCCCTTCTGGACACTTCTGGCCCCTGGATACTAGGCCTTCCCTGTCTCTTCATCCAAATGCAACTGGTCTTGGTCTTCAGGAAGCTTTGGGATCTGCAAAGTGTCTAACTTATTATGTACTCATCTCTGACTTCTTACTGGGAAGGAGTGTGGGGCAGGCAGACAGTGGACCTTGTGGTTTGGATGTTTATGACCTCTTTCTGGGTCTCTAAGTCCTGATCACTAAACTAGGAGGGTCATATTAGACCAGGAATTCTTAATCTGCAGAACTTCAGGGAGTTTAATAATAAGGCTAACAGGGCAGTAGTGCATATCTATAATCCCAGCTACTTAGGAGGCCGAGGCAGGAGGATGGCATATTTGGGACCAGCCTAGGCAACTTATGGAGACCCTGCTTCTAAAGAAAAAAATATAAAGGGCTTGGGAATGTAGTTCAGTGATAGAGTGCCCCTGGGTTCAGTACCCAATACTGGAAACAAAAAGAAGGATAAATTATATGCAGAGAGTTGTGTGTATAGGGACATTTATGTCTTCAATTTGTACGTGGAGAGTAATGTAGTCCCAAGGACATTAATTCCATATCAGCTTCAGGCACAACAAGTAACTGAACTAAGGTGATTGGTCCTCTATGTCCTGGTTGAAGTATTGGTTCAGGGATAAGTATGCATCTAAACTTTATAATCGGATCAAATATTATGACATTTGCTAGCAATGCAGAAACAGATTCTTTCTTGCTAGACATAAATGTTAAGAATTACATTTCAAGAGCATCCACCAGTCATCTTGGAGCCCACAGGTGATCCAGTCTTGGGATGAAGCCAATACTGTAGGAGGCATGGCAGAGAGAGAGAAGAAATAACAGTGTTGGTGAAATTATTCAAGTGCTAGATCAAGCTTCACCTGATCCCCCTAAATTGTTTAGTTATATGAGTCAATGAATTTCCTCCATTATTTAAGATGCTTTGATTAGGGCTTTGTGTAACTTGAAACAAAAAGTCACTTAAATGACGATATGTATATATGTTCTAAGAAAAAAAAAGTCATAGTTTCTAGAAGATTCTCGGAAGGATCTGTGACTAAAAAATAATAATAATAATAAATAAAAATAAACTATTTAAAAATCCTCAAACTAGGAAAATCTCTAGAGTTCCTTGCCACATTAGCATTCTGCAATCTCATGAATCCATGGAGTTCTAATTGTTGGTTTGACTGGTAATGTATAACCCTTGCCATTGTATAACTAGTTCTATTTTTTAAATAAAGTTGGGTTTTCCCATTGCAAAGGAAATACATGCTTATTACAGAAACACTTGTTAGCTGTAGGGAGAGGGAAAACGAACAAGACAACCACGACGACTATTTTAGAAATTTCCCCTCAAATTTTTCAGTTTCCTTAGGCAAATCTTAACATGGCTGAGTTCACATGCTGTGTGTGCAATTTTGCATTGTGTCTCCACCTGACGTCACAACATTATGCTACATAATTCCCACGCGGTAACACACTCTTTGCAGACCGCCATTTTAAACGGCTTCCTAACATTCCATTGAGCGGATGGCCTGTACTGTGCTTTGGAATTGCCCTAAGGTTGGATAGAATGAGGCTACTTCCAGGCTTTGTGTGTGTGTGTGTGCTCTTCTTCTTCCTCTGGTAATGAAGAAGTGCTCACTGAAGTAAAGGAAGGAGTCACCCTCTGTAGAATGTGCACTCCCATGGCAGACCAGGCAGGACAAGCTGGGATCACCATCCTATGGCCCAGGAGCCTCCCCCTGCTCCCCATGGGCCCACAGCCAGCCAACAGCCCTGCCTCCTTCTGTTGCACTTGGAAGGCTGCCCCCTGGTGGCCACGTTCCTGGCCTCCCTCCTGGAGGCCGATCCCTGCTCTGGGAGGTCGGCTTCGGAATAAGTTACCTTTCTGAGAGCTGGCTGCTGCGTTCCCTGAGCTAAGAGGATGACATTCAGCAGGAGCAGACGCTGTCTGGGCAGCCCTGGCTTTTTCTGTGATGGGTGAGAAGTCACCATCTGGGGTTCAACTGGAAGAAATCCCTTTAAGCCCCAGAATCAGTTTGATCCGTATGAAGGTGACACCTTCCTAACCCTCTCCTTGGACTTCTGTCTTATTTTTCAATTGGTTCAAGATTCTCTCAGCCAGGGTGGAAAACAAAACGCTGTGGGGTTGAGGATTCTGTTTAAAGGACTTAGCCAAAGAAAAAAATTCTTTTTTAAAAGTATATTTATTTAAGTCAGTGGATGTGTAACCAATGTGATTCTGCAATCTGTATACGGGGTAAAAATGGGAGTTCATAACCCACTTGAATCAAAGTGTGAAACATGATATGTCAAGAACTATGTAATGTTTTGAACAACCAACAATAAAAATTAGAATAAAAAAAACAGAACCAGAAAAAAAAATATATATATATATATATATACACACATATGTGTGGCANTATATATATATATATATATATATATATATATATTAGTTCTAATCAGTTATACAAGACAGTAGAAAACTCTTCTTTGATTCATTGTACACAAATGGAGCAGAATTTTTCACTTCTCTGGTTGTGCATGAAATAGTCACCCCATTAGAAAAAAATTCTTTCTACACCTGGATCTTGGCAATCCAAACTCTGCTGGGGCAGATGGTGTAGACCACAGGATTATTATTTGTATAGCCGCTTTCACTTACTGAGTGGTGATGATGTGTCCTGCGTTGTGATAAATACTTGACACACTTAGTTCATTCCCCCACTACCTTGTGAGGTAGACATTGTCAACCCCACTTAACAAAGAAGGGAACCGAAGCCCAGGGACATGTGGCTTCAGATCCACCCTGTGGGTGGCAGGATCAGGACTTACACGTGGGTGAGGATCCCAGGAAGCCCATGCTCATTATCAGGTGGGGTTGGTGGAGGCAGCTCTGTGGCCTCTTCTCAGAGTGGGAAGGACAGGGCAGGCCAAAAGATAGAGGTGTCCACATAGAAGGCACTGCATTGGCTCACAGCGCAGCCGGCTGCCTGTCCACAGAGGCCATCCAGAGAAAGAGTTCTGTCTGAGTTTCTGTTTTTTTGAACTAAAATTCACATAATATAAAATGTGCTGCTTAAAGTCTACAATTGGGGGGGTATTTAGTAACACGATGTTGTACAACCACAGTCCACCTGGTTTCTCACCACTTCTACCTATTCACTTCACGCTAAAAGAAAATCCGTTGCCATTCCTCCCTCTCCCCATCCTCTAGAAACCATCAATCCTCTCTCTGTCTCCCTGGAATTGCCAGCAGTGGACACTCCACGTGAGGGGACTCTCTTCTGCAGCAATCCTCAAAAGCCCCTCATCCTGCAGGCCAGAGTCCAATTCTCAAAGCACTGGGCAGAGACTCTTTACCTTTCAGTGCCTTCCCTGACCGCCCAGCCTGCCACGAGCTGCCACTGGACTCTTGCCTCCTGGACTGATCACTTCCCTGTCTCACATTTTCACCTAACAAGGCTTCTCCATCAATGGCCTAAGAATCGAGCCTTCCCCTGAGCGGATGGCCTAGGAAATCCTAATGATGTAACTCTTTTGATTTGGGTTGCAAAGGTTCAGAGTCGAAATGGCACTGGTTTTGATTGGAGTCCAGCAGTCCAAACAACAAACTTCAGCCCAGGCACAGAAGTCCTTGGTGGATGGGCCCCTCACTGAACAGGCCCTTGCCCCCACCTCCCACTGGCCTTCACCCCTGAATCAGGAACTGGGAAAACTGCCTACCTTCTCCTGATGTATTGTCTCTTCTTTCAAAGCTAATCCTAGTACTTCCCATAGTAGTAGCTCTGACAGTGAACAATGAAACTGATTCGTGGTTTCTGTCTGTGAATTTTGTTTCCATTCTGGTGGAAGAAGAAGGCAGGAGAGAACTTCAGAGCTGCTCGGTGCTGGAGGTACAGCTCTGTGGGGGAGAACCTGGCGTGCACCTGCCAGCCCCACTGCTGGGAAAAAAGAAGCAGAGAAGAAGGCGCTAGTGGGCATCAGGGGTGGTGGGATTCTGTCCTAGAAAAGGACTCCTCCATCTCTCAGGACCATCCTGGGGCAACACAAAGGAACTCACAGACACCTGGCTGATGCTGGGAAGTTCAGGCACCTGGTGTAACTTCACTGTGTGGAGAACTGATACTCTCCCGGCCCTCACCTCACCTGAAGAAAGAGGCCTTCTCCACACCTGTATCAACCCCAGCAAGTGTCTCCGAGTCTCCCCCCAACACCCACTCGACAGGGAAGGAGAGGGAGTTAACACAACGGGGACAGATTAGCCACAGACGTCTTTGTCCTCTGACCAATAGTGTCCCCTTGGTCTCTTCCAAGTGTGTGCTTGCCATTCTGTGATCTCCAACGTCCGGCCCACCCATGACGACTCTGGCTCTCCTCAACTGTGGCACTTGGGTCCCCTACAACCAACACGTGCGTGGGCCTCGGGCATCACCAAGTCAGGAGGCAAATTCCAAGATCTCTGTGGGGAGTTATTGCTCAGTGGCTGATTCACACCTGCATGCTCACAGTATCCACCAGATGCCTAAATGGGGGGCGCAAAGCAGAGATTCTCTGTACTGGTTTCCTAGGGCCACCATAACAGATCACCACAGATGGGTGGCTTGAAACTACAGAAACTGAGTGTTGCCCAGAGGGGAAGCTAAAAGTCCTAAATCAGGTGGCTGGCAGGTCCCTTAAAAGCTCTAGACAGAACCCTTCCTTGTTTCTGTGTGGGGAGATTGATACTCTCCCGGCCCTCACCTCACCTGAAGACAGAACACCTTCTGTGTTCACCTTGGTTTGTGGCACCGTCATCCCAATCTCTGCCTCTGTCTCCACACAGGTTTTCCCAGATGTCTGAATCCAGGCTTCCCACTTCTTATAAAGAAGAAAGAAATCCAGTTCTTTAGCATTGGTCATTGGGTGAAGGTTGACCCGGCTCCTATGACTGCATCTTAGCTTAATTACATGTGCAAAGACCCTATTTCCAAATACGCTCCCAGGCACCAGGAGTCAGCACTTACGGGGGAACACAAATCAACCCCCATCCTTACAGAGGCCTGAAGCATGTTAACAATAGAAGGATTATCCTACTGGCCCATCCCTGAGACCCCCAAAATACATCATCATTAACAGCACAGAAAAGAAAAGCAGCAATATTTACTCGGCACTTACTAAGTGTCAAGCACCGAGTTCCCTACTATGGTATGTTAACTTTTTCACTGCTGTGACTAAAAGACCTGACAAGAACAATTTTAGAGGAGGAAAAGTTTGTTTGAGGCTCATGGTTTCAGAGGTCTCAGTCCACAGACGGCTGGTTCCATTCCTCAGGCCTGAGGTGAGTCAGAATATCCTGGTGGAAGGGTGTGGCGGAGGAGAGCGGCTGAGGACATCACATCAGGAAGCAGAGAGAGAGAGAGAGACTCCCCTCACCACAGAAAAAATATATACCCAAAGTCATACCCCAATGATTCACTCCCTCAGCCACACCCTAAGTGCCTATAGTTACCACCCAGTTAATCCCTATCAGTGGATTAATGCACAGATTAGGTAAGACTCTCATAACCCAATCATTTCACCTGTGAACTTCTTTGTACTGTTTCACATATGAGCTTTTGGGGGGCACCTAATATCTAAGCCATAACAAATGGGTTTCCCTGTTAGACCTCATAATCGCCCTATTAAGTATTAAAAATTTTTACATTTTTTTTTAGTCATTGATAGACCTTTATTATTTTATGTGGTGCTGAGAATCGAACCCAGTGCCTCACACATGCCAGGCAAGTGCACTACCGCTGAGCCCCAGCCTCAGCCCTTAGCACCACCTTTTAAGTGAGAAACTAAACCTTTAGAAAAATAAGTAACTTAACCAAGAAATATAGTGATAGACTGAAATTTTGAATCTCTCTCTCTCTCTCTCTCTCTCTCTCTCTCTCTCTGACCCCAAAGACCACCAAGAGCTTTGAGCTGTATGATTTGGGGCAAGTTACTTATTTTGCCACCCTCTCAGGGCTTCAGTATCCTTCTTTGTAGAAAAAAAGAGCTCTCCTGGTTTCTAAAGCTCTTCTTCCTGCTGTGAGTCCACAGGTCTATGAATCTTTACATCCAAGTAAGTTCTGGCCAGCTGGCCTACATTTGAAACCCAGTAAATGAGATCTGCTCCCCACCCACCCTCAGCAGCAGCCAGAGGCCTTGTGGCACCTCCCCGTCCCTTTTGAAGATTCTGGTTCTGGTCTCTGTCAGCCTCAGTGAGGCAGTGATGACTTCCACCTGTGTTAATGCTGTGGGTTGAGCCTAACTGGCCAACAGGAGAAGGCCAGCTCTGTCTCTATAGCACTTGGTGGGGAGGAACTTACACTCCTAATTTGCTTCTTATCAGCTGTGTGCTTCTGGAAGGAAGAGAGAACAATAAGTTCATAAGGCCTTTCCCTTTAATCAATATTTTGCCCTCCTGTAGGGATCAGGCTAATGGAAGGGCCTTCCGTATTTCCCGACCCCTCCTCCCAGCCTTCCTCCTCTGCTCTTCATTCCAGTTTCCAAGTAGGCCATGGGGTCTGCGGCTCCAGGCCTCAGGACAGGATAGAAAGAGGAGGGAAGGGGGTGGGGAATGTTGAAAAGATTAGGATCCTAAGGGAGCTGGTGGGAAGATAAAGACGAGTGCTGAGAGCAACCACAATCCCATAAAACCTTTCATATCCAGCAACCATGCCTGCCTGGTTGTGCAAAAGAAGGGAAGTAGAATCCCACGTACTGGCTGCGGGTCCCCTCAGGTACATTTCCCTCTCTCTTCAAGAGCTCAGCAGCTATGTGGAGCAGCTGTTCCAGGGTCCCACTTTGCAGATGCAAAAAAATAATAATAATAAGGCTGATAAAAGAGATTCAGAACCAGGTGTGGCTGCTGTGTCAGAGCCTCTTTCCTCTACACCCCAGGGCCTGATGACCACAAAGAATAAAACCCATCACCTCCTTTTTGCCAGAGTTGACATTTCTACTGGTATCAGAGTTGCCAACTATGATGCAGTTGGCACAGACGCTTTCTTTTCTCCGTAGAGGGTGAGATAAGACGTCGTTCTAAGGAAGCCAATAACAAGATTACTTCGGATCCGGAGTCTCAGAATTGGGTGCTGGAGAGAACTACATGTGGAAGGGAGAACTCTGTCCCCTTCACTCCCCTGTTCTCTCTCTTGTTCCTACTGCAACGTCAGAATCCGGGCTGCCACTCTCAAAGCAGCAAGACCACGTGCCTCGCCACCACCTAGGGGAATGTGGACCCCTGGAGTCCCACAGACCCAGAGTCCAGCTCCAGCTCGGAACAGAGCCTCTCTTCTGTAAGGTGAGGACCCGGGTGCCTACCTGCACTTCCTGGCTCCTGCCACTTCTCCCTCCCCCTGCCCCAGGACCCCATCCAAATGGCAGCACTGGAAGATCCGCCTACTGCTTCTCCTTCCTTCCCCTCTTATTGATGCAGCCCACTGTCTACACCCGCACACAGTGAGCTTTTTAAAATTTGAAAGTCAAAGCACATGACTGTCTTGTTTCAAATCCTCCAGGAGCTTGTAATTTTCCTAGAATTTAAAACAATTCTTTGTCATGGCCCTCTAAGCCGTCCCCTTCAGGCCCTGCATGCCAGCTACATGGGACTTCCCCTAGCTCCTGAAGCATGCCAAGGCTGAGGCGTCTGTACCAGCTGGTCCAGAAGAAGTCCATGCCCCCGGCTGTCCCCTCACGTGACCAGGTCTCAGCTCAAGTGTCTTCTCCCCAAGGAAACTTCCCCGTTTAAAAGCAGATTCCGAAGGCTGGGGTTGTGGCTCAGTGGTAGAGCACTTGCCTAGCATGTGTGAGGCCCTGGGTTCAATTCTCAGCACCACATAAAAATAAATTTAAAAATAAATAAATAAAGGTCCATTGACAACTAAAAGAAATAAAATAAAAAGCAGCTTCCCTAACAAATTTGGAACCTGGCCATATTTTTCTTCAGAACTTCTTTATTACTACCTGAAATTCTACATGTTACAATGTTACTGCAGCTTATGTTAATATATAAACTTTTTGAGAGCAGGAGGCTTTTTTGGTCTTCTTTATCCAGTACTTGAACTCTGAGAAGTGCCTGATAAATACTAATATAAGATGAATGAGACCATGTCCCTTGTGGCAAAGACTGCTAATCGATACACATCGCCTCCCTTCCCCAGCCCCATTTATTCTTCCCTTCTTCCTTCAAAGCAATTGAAGCACCAAGTGGTGGATGGACACATTACCAACCAGCTCACGGTGACGTTTCCCACCATCTTGCAAAGAGGTGGATTCCTGTGACCAGGTTATGGCCAGGTGGAATTGCAGGTGAAAAGCAGGACCCCCAGTGAACTTTGAATTTCAGGTAAACAACCAATAACTTTTGAGTATAAGTATGTCCCAAATTAAAAGTCCAGTGATTTGAAAATAGTTTCTCCCATTCTGCAGGTTGTTTCTTCACTTGGTTGATTTTATTTTCTTTGTTGGTTATTTTCCATTTTTAGTCTCATTTGGGGAAAAAAAAAACTGATTGTGCACTGAAAATCAAATTTAACTGGTTTTTGAATTTGCTAAGTCTGGCAACACTATGGCCGATGGAAGATAAAATGATGTCTATGATTCTAAGGTTACACCCTTAAAACTAACCAGCCTTGCCCTCCGGTTCCTCTCCCCTTCCTGCTGGTTGGAACACAGAACACAATGGTAGGTGTTGTGTGTCATCTTGACACCATGGCCCAGGGCTGTCTCTAGGATATTCACAGAAAGAAAACAGAGGGAGCCCAGGCCCCGGAGGACCACCCAGACCAGTTTCAGGGAACTCCACTTTATTATTCATAGGCAAGCCTTTTATGCGCAGCTAGCAACACATTTATGTGCAGCAACCAATGGGCTAATAAATAAATCAGTGGTTAAAAAAAAGCAGAAGGGAAGGGACACGCTGTGCAACTGAAGGTGGCCAGGTTACCATGGTGATGGGGCGGAGCCTGGTTAGTGTTCCAACCACAAATATCCGGATTCAGTGTGCTGAGCCCTGAGAGCCCCTCACATAAGGCAGCATAGGCTACTTTCCAACTCACGGGCCCAACATTCGGTGACTTGGTTTAGCTTTTGTTTTTGTTATTGAGTTGTTTGAGTCCTTTATATATCCAGGTTAATTAACCTCTTGTCAGTTGTGTAGTTTGAAAATATTTTCTCCCATTCTGCAGGTTGTTTCTTCACTCTGTTGATTTTATTTTCTTTGTTGGTTATTTTCCATTTTTAGTTTGATATAATTTCATTTGCTTTTATTTCCCATGCTTTGGGAATCTTATCAAAAAAAATCTTGGTCCTTTCCAATGCCCTGAAGAGTTTCCCCTATTTTCTTCTAGTAGTTTTACAGTTTGTGGTCTTACATTTAGGTCTTGACTCCATTTTGAGTGGTTTGGGTTTTTTTGTTTTTGGGGTTTTTTTGGATATGTGAGAGGTAGGGGTCTAGTTTCATTCTTCTGAACGTGGATATCCAATTTTCCCAGCACTGATTATTAAAGCTTTTATTGTAGATTTGTAATCTATTTTGAAGTCAGGTAGTTTAATGTCTCCTGTTTGTCCTTTTTGTTTAAGATTGATTTAGCTATTTGGGTTTGGTTGGGGGTGGGTGTCTCTGTGTGTGTGTGTGTTTCCATATAAATTTTAAGGTTGTTTTCTCTAGTAGTGTGAATAATGTCACTGGTATTTTGATTGATAGAGATTGTACTGAATCTATACGGCACTTTGTGTAGCATAGGCATTTTGCCAAAATTGATTCTGCCAATCCATGAACATGGGATGTCATTCCGTTTTTGGTGTGCCCACTTTAATTTCTCTCATTGATGTTTTATAGTTTTCATTGTAGAAATCTTTTTGGTTAAAGTCTCTGGTTACATTTATTCCTAGGTATTTTAATTTTTTTAGCTATTGTAAACAGGATTGCTTTCTTGATTTCTACTTCACATAATTTTCTAGCCATTTATAACAATCCTGCTTATTCTTTTTGTGTGTTGTATCCTTCAACTTTGCTGAGTTTAGGTGGAATCTTTGGTTGTGTATGTGAAACCACGTCATCCACAGACAGTGATAATGTGACTTCCTCCTTTCCAATTTGGATGTCTTTCATTTCTTTCTTGCCTGATTGCTCTCACAAGGATTTTAAGTATTTTGTTGATTAAAAGTGGTGAAAGTGGGCACCCATGTGTTATTTCAGATCTTAGAGAAAAATCCTTCAGCTTTTCCACTCGGTATGATTCTGTCTTGTGATGTATGACTTTTATTACATTGAGGTATGTTTCTTCTATTCCCAATTTGAGAGTTTTTATCATGAAGGGACATTGAATTGTATCAGATGTCTTTTCTACATCCATTGGGATGATCAGGTGCTTTTGTCCTTCATTCTGTTGATGTGATGTAGCATGTTTATTGATTTGCCTATGTTGAACCATCCTTGCATCCCTGGAATGAATCCCGCTTGGTCATGGTGAATAATCTTTTTAATGTGCTGTTGGATTTTATTTGCTTTTTTCCCGCAGACTTGCACATGCTGATCTCCTTACTTCATTCAGGTCTCTGATTAAACATTACTCTTCAGAGAGCCGTCCCCTGACCATTCCATTTAAAGAGAGTGACCTTTCTCACTCTCCATGTCCTTACATTGTGCCATTTTTCTTTATAGTATCTGTCACTTCCTACTTGATAACTTATATCTACTGACTTGTTGTCTGCCTTCTGCACTGAAATGTAAGCCCCATAGGGGATTCTGCTCTCTCATTCACTGCTGTATCCCTAGGACCTCAAATAGTGCCTAGCACTTTGGAGGTAAAGGATAAATACTTTTTAAATAAATGAATATGGATACAGATAGAGATGATATAGATTTAGAAAGATATGATATACATATAGGTGTAGATAGAGATAGAGAAAGAGATAAAGATAGAGATAGATGGAGAGAAATATGGGGAATCACAAAAAGCCACACTGATTTTACCTGTGACTCCCTCCCTGGGTGATAAAGTATGCATAATGAAGCTTGTCTCGCTAGAGAAAACTTAGTCTTTTTGCATAAGGCTTGTCTCCCTACTGAGACGGAAACGTCTGCCAGGTAAGAATTCACATTTCACAAAGTGCTAGGAGTGAGGCATATGAAGTCTAAGTCCCCAGTGGGGAAACTGAGTCAAGGGGGGGATGAGGTCATACCTACCGTAACAACTGGTATCTGCAAGAGACTTTATTTTTACTAGACATCTTACCATCTTTTTTCCTTATTTAATCATCATGATGACTCTTCTAGGCAAGTGATGGTGATATTGGTACTATTACAATTATATTTAGATATAATTATTAGTCTCCTGAACTTGTGCCCTTAGAAATAGGATTTTTCATTTTAGTTTATGTGTATTTTATCTTAATTTAAATATGTATAATTATTAGTCACAACTCCATTTTGCAGATGAACCAAGTAAAGCTCAGAGAGGCTGTGACTTGTAAAAGTCACACAGCTGGGGGCTGAGGAAACTAGCCTCCACGTCAGAGCCTCTAAATCCTGCCCTGCACCTCCCCTCACAAGGGAAGGGAAACTTCACTGCATAACCAACTCCACACTGTGCCAAGAACCAACAGGAAGCTAGCAAACAATGCCCTGGCTTTTCCAAGGACCCTTCCAATATGCTAATGCAACACAGTTGGTCATGGATTTGGAAACCTGCTTCTCCTGCAATACCATGCTCAGGGTGGCTGATTCAACGGACAACAGTTCAGCACAGACAGTGTGTCACTGACTCTCATTTTGTGACAATTAATTTGCTTGGTGACCAAGAGTGTTCCATGGTTACATTAACATGCAAAATAGAATTAAACATTTATTCATCCTTTATCTCCTCATTTCTGGATGGATAAGTACTGTCAGCATCTGCAAAAGATATTTTCATTGACATTATTTATCTGCTTGACTTGACTGGAAATTGATTTGAGACACAAGAACACATCACAGTAGTTTTATACAGTAGTAGTGACTAAAGGGACTAGATATTAAAGGGAAATATGTAGCCTGAGATTCTAGGGCCACATAAACGCAGCATAATAAGACACGAAGAATCAGACCTGAACCTGTAAGCACTCAATAGAGACTTCTTAGAAGAACCCATCCAGGTTTCCTGAGTGTCTATTTAACATGTGGCATTGTGCTGGAGATGACAGGGTTTCTCCTCCTGTGCCAGCTTTGTTTCAATGTCCAAATTACTGTGGCAAGATAGAATCTGGGGCCTGATTATCAGAGCTGCAGTCATAGCATGGAGTCAATTTAGATCACGCTTCTGTCTTTCACACGAGCTGCATTGTCTGAATTCAGTGTCAGGCTTCTAAGGTAGTGCAGAAACTCTGGAATCAGAGACCTGCATTTGAATCTTAGCTCCTTCACTTATATTACCTTAGAAAAATCACCTAACCTTACTGATTCTGTTACTCATCTCAAACAAACAAAAGGATAATAGTATCACCTACCTTATAGGACTACTATGTTAATTAAATGAGATAATATGTGCAAATCACTGAGCACAGTATGCAATGGCATTAAGAACTAAATAAAGTGTCTGTATGTATATGTGTATGTATGTATATATATATATATATATATATATATATATGGTGCTATAAAAGAAATGTTATATATATATATATATATATATATATACACATACGTACACACATATGCCAATTATCTGAGGGCCATTAGAATGAGTGATCTGTTATTTTGGGGGGCTATATTTTAATACTAGTCAGTATTTATTGAGCACATATTATGTCCTAGACCCCATTCCAAATGTTGCATACATACTAACTCATGGAATCTCCATACAGTCCTTTGATTCCATTGGTGGGGAGCAGGACCGTGCACCAGGGTCCTTCAGGGGCTTAGACCCTGGGAAACAGATTTGGGATCTTGGCAGGTGGAAAAAGACGTGAGGCACAGTTAGGATAGTAGACATGCTTTATTCAGATGTGGCAGCAGCCCCTCCCTGCTGAGTCTTGCCATAGGTCTTTTTATATGCAGGCCAGACCAAGAAGGCAGAATGCCAACAGGTTACATATGGGACAGGTGCATGAGCAGATGTTTATGACTTTGAGTCCATATGCTGAATCTGAGTGTTCATGACCTTGACCACATACTAAAATCATAGCCTGCCAGAAGCCTCAGAAAGGGAGCCTAACTATAGCCCTCTTAGGCCTGCCCTACAACCCGTAGTCTAGCTTCCATGTACCTGCCCTTTTGACCACCATTCTCAACAAGGATCAGTTGTTACTGCTTTGTAATCAGAAAAACAAAGTGCTTATTTATTTATTTATTTATTTATTTATTTGGAGGGTACCAGGGATTGAACTCAGGGGCACTCGACCACTGAGCCACATCCCCAGCCCTATTTTGGCTTTTCTTTAGAGACAGGGTCTCATTGAGTTGCTCAGCGCCTTGCTGTTGCTGGCTTTGAACTCATGATCCTCCTGTCTCAGCCTTCCGAGCTGCTGGGATTACAGGTGTGAGCCACCGTGCCTGTTCACAATGTGATATTTTAAAAACAATTGAAGATTTTAAATATATACTAGTTGAATGTCTGTCAACTCCCACTCAAATCTCTGAGAATCTAAATACTGAGCCACTGATATGGCCTTTGATTTTTATAGTGGGCAGAAGTATATGACGCTGGCCATGGTGCTATGGGAAATAAAAGAAATGTTATCTTCTTCTTGGAACCTGCAGATGTGTAAGGGATGATGGGTCAGAGCTGACAGTCATTTAGTACTTCCCATTTGCCCCATCTCTGTGCCAAAAGCTTTACCCCATAACTAACCCATGAGAAAGGCACAATCCACATCCCCCTTGTGTGAAGAAAGAAAGCAGAGCCTTTGAGGGTTCGCCATATGCTTGGGTTTCCAAGCAGGAAACCTGTCTAGGCGGAGTTCCCAAAAGCAAGATGCCTGAAAGGTGTTTGAAACATTCCTGGCACAGCAAATACCAACTTCTTAATACACTCCCACCGCCAACTATCAGTGCATTTACCAGACACTAAACTTTAAATGCAGATACTTACAGAGCCAGTGAGTTCTAAAGAACTCCACTCTCCGAGTTTATGGACCTTTTCTTACATCTTCCACCAGCACCTCTTTCCCACCTCCAGCATTTGGAGATGGGCCTGAGATGGAGAGGAACCAATCTCCCTGCTCTTGCTTGCTAATTCTCAATTTTAAGATGTTCTATTACACCTGATTTATGGCCTGACAGGGCTCATTCTAGTCCACAACCTTGAGCTGGGGAAACGCACAAGGGGAAAGAGTCTAACAATGAGCTTGTCTTAATGCACTGTGGGGAATTTTTTAAGTGAAAAGGCTCAAGAAGGGGGCACATTTCAAACAGCCAATTATGAATAACAATCATTGGAGGCCCGAGCGCAGTAGATCTTCCAGCTCATTCGGTTTTCATCTAATTAAATCTTTCATTTCCACAGGCAGCATGCCGTACAAGCTTGTGTTTGCTTTTGTCGGCTGGAGACAATCAATAGGCAAAATGTGGATGCATTTCAGCATTTATTAGCAGCTCAATTGGAAGTTGTTTTATTTTAATAACATCTTTGCTTTCGTTGTGTTCAGAGTAAATCGACAGCTTTGAGGAATACTAAGACGACAGAAAACTGGTTTATATTACCCCATTAGGAGTTAAGAAATCAGAGAACGAAAGGGAGCTCAGAGAGAAATTGGAAAACACTTTAAAACTGCATTTTCTTTGTTACCAAAAAGAAAAGGAAAGACAAACAAAATGCCTTCCATGCACTCTAAAGATTGTCAAAAGTATTTGATTTTCACTAGATATATCTTCCCCCAAAAACGACAATAAACTTCCCTTTTCCCATCACTTTTGTTTGCAGTTCATATTTGGTTATTCTTCATTAATTTTCTACTAAGCAACAACATGGATTAGAAAGGAGAGAACCAGGTGCAGAGTGTTCACCAGAATGGTCATATCCTCAAATAGTGAGCAGCCGGGTAGGAATAGGAACCTTTAAGAACAAACATGGAGTCAGGCACGGGGTTGCATGACTGCAATCCCAGCGACTCCGGAGGCTGAAGCAGGAGGATCTCAAGTTCAAGACTAGCCTCAGCAACTTAGCCAGGCCTTAAGCAATTTAGGGAGACCCAGTCTCAAAAAATTAAAAAAGACTGGGAATGTAGCTCAGTGGTAAAGCATCTGTGGGTTCAATCCCTAGTACCAAATAATAATAATAATAATAAACATGGAAGGTCCACCATGATAAATTATTCCTAAAGAGCTTGCTGCGCACCCTGGCCTGTAGGATTCAGACTAAGCAGGAGGTCTCTTCTGAAATCCAGTTGATACTAGTGTACCAACCTCTAGGAGGCATCCGAAGCAGCCAAACTCATAAAACAGAATGCTAAGTGGAGGCTGGGGAAGGGTAGGGGACATCTGTAGGAAAGATGATAAAGTTCTGGAGACGGAGAATAATGATGACTGTGCAAGAAATACAATTGAGCTGCACCCTTAGAAATGGTCAAAATGGTAAGTTTAATGTTATATATATTTAACCATAATTTAAAACCCAAATACTTTAATCCCCAGGTTCATTTGTCCTCTGATATTTCACACCTGAGCATACTGTGCAACCATTCTCCTTAGTGCTCAAGCCAAGTATCTGTGCCCTGATTCCTCCCTTCTCCTGAGCATCCCAAGTCCATTCTGCTGCCTAAATGAAAAAACACCCAATCTCTCTCCTTCCAGTCATCTCCTGCCATCTCCCTAGTGCAAGTGACCTTCCTCTCTTACCTGAATTCTTAAAGGAACTCCTCCCTGGTTTTCCTGCCTCTGCTCAGGCCCTGATCTTCCCCACCAGCAACCAGGCTGAACTTTTACAGATATAAACCAGGTGCTGCTACTTCCTGGTTTTGAGACTTCCCATTGAACTTGGAATGAAATCCATACACCCTAGACTTTCTTTAGTTTCTCAAACAAATTAAGTTGCATGTTCATTCAGGGCCTTTGCCCATAAGCATACCTTAGCCTGGAACATTCTCCCCTCAGAAGTTACCTAGCCAAACTCTCCTTTGACTTCAGGCCTCAGCAGAAATGGCACGTTCTCAAATTGTCCTTCAGAAATGCCACGTTGCTGACAGTTTTTCTGCTATCCTCCCAAGCTCTCTCTTCTTTCCCTCTATAATACTTTTCTGCTTTCATATTAATATATTCCTCCCTACCTAGCAGACTGTCAGATCCTGAGGTCAGCAGCCATGTCTGCCTTAATTAATATTCCCAGCGCCTCAAACAACATCTGGCACATAGTAGATACTTAATAAACATCTGTTGCATGGATGAATGAAGAAGAGAATGCACATTCTTTTAGTCCACCCCAAAAGAAAACCAGAAAACCTGCTGATCAGCCTCCACTTTTTCCCTTCTTCAGTCCCCGCAGACCTCTGTAAGTCATAGGACCCTGCTCCGTGGACACTGTGCACATCCCTTGCTCCCAGCCACTTGATGTTGAAGACACGCACTCAAAGGCTTTCTTGCAAAAGGGCCTTGCCTTTAGGTGAGGATCAGAGAGATGCCCATCAAATACAAGGTAATTGTCTGTGAGTTGTTTCCAGCCACAATATTAATCCCTCACCAAGTGCCCCATGGTGGTCCCTTTGCCTTGATTTTTCAATAGCATCCTGCCTTCTGTACTAGTGAACAAATTCCTTGAAACCACATGAGATCAGCAATAGAGGGGGAATAGAAAATGAGGTCTGTGGACGCCAAGCACCGAGGCGGCTCCTCCTCCTTGCTCAACAGCAGCGACAAAGCCGCTGGCTGCCTGGAAGTCCCTCTCCTTTCGCAGGCGATCTTCCCCTAGGTAACGCTCCAGCAAGCAGTACTTGGGTAATGACCAATGCTACAGTGGTTATTATTGTTATTATGGACTCTATTTTATTTTCATTTAATTAGTAATTATTTTAAATTACATGGCTGAAGAGCTGCTACAATGGGTATTTCCTGGCAGTCAGTGGCTCATCCTCCATCAATGCAGAAATATGAGCCATTCTGAGTTCAGCCATGAGAGGCTGCAGTGATGAACACCTCTCAGGGCCATATGGTGCATTCTAAACCGTGTGTCTTTTCACAACAACAGTCTCACTTCTGTTACCATTAGAGAGAAATATGTAAAACTCTCCTCCCTCCAGACAGAGCTCCCACACTGGCAGGCCCTTGGTGTCTGAGAGGAGAAAGCCCTGCAATCCTGCAATGCACATCAGTGTTTGCTCCTCTCTGTATCCCCTCTCAAGGATGCTCAGGTTCACAGCTAATGCTTAATTGGCCATAAAATGCACACTTCCTCCTTGGGGGCTGCTACTTAACGAATCTGGTAACAAACTGGGTAAAGTCTCAAACAGGCACAGGCATGAGAATAGGCCCAAGAAGCAACCTGAGTAACTTACTCTATTTTTGCATTTTAAACATTTAGGGGTAGCCTCTTTAGGAGGATACTGGGGATTGAACTGAGGGGCACTCGACCACTGAGCCACACCCCCAGCCCTATTTTGTATTTTATTTAGAGACAGGGTCTCCCTGAGTTGCTTAGCACCTCATTTATGCTGAGGCTGGCTTTGAACTCGAGAGACCCTTCTGCCTCAGCCACTGGGAATACAGGTGTGCACCACCGTCCTAGGTCTGCTGTATTCAGATTGTTGAATCCAGGTTGAAACTAACATGAGCTTGGGGCACCTTTTATGTCATAAAGTAAGGAAGTGCTCAGGCAATCATGAAGTCATGTTAAAAGGACCCAGAAGCTGGGCTTGGTGGCACACCCCTAATCCCTGGGACTCAAGAGGCTGAGGCACGACAGTCACAAATACAAGGTAGTCCCAGCAACTTACATAGCCATTGAGCAAGTCCCTATCTGAAAATATAAAATAAAAAGAAATGGAGATATAGCTCAGTGGGAAGTGACCTGGGTTCCATCCCTGGTACTCCAAAAAAATAAAAATTAAAAATAAAAACCAGAAACCACTTTGAAGTGGCTCCTACTGGGCAAACTGGGAAATTCTGACCATTAAAATAATAACAGTAGCATGTTAAAACCTATTGAATAGCTGGGCACGGTGGCCCATGCCTGTAATCCCAGCAGCTCCAGAGGCTGAGACAGAAGGATCGCGAGTTCAAAGCAACTTAGTAAGGTGCCAAACAATTCAGTGAGACTCTAAATAAAATACAAAATAGGGCTGGAGATGTGGCTCAGTGGTTGAGTGCCCCTGAGATCAATCCCCCCCCCGAAAAAACTATTGAATACAATATGCACTCATAAATCCATGCTGTTAAAAATAAATGGAAAGAGAAAGTACTTTATAGTACAAATACAACTACTAGATGCAAAAGAAATGACAATAACACTACACTAAAAAGTTGCCATTCAGCAACCATAATAGTAGTTAATTCAGTAAAGAAACATCAGCGGATGCTGAGAATTCAGTGAGTGAAGGGTTGGTGAGGAAAGAGAGATGTACTGACTCAAAGATATTTATTTTTACGAGGAGAATAAAGAATAACTTTACAGTAAAGACACCTGCCAGCTGCCGGCCTGGGTAGTGATCAAAGATAAAATACTAGTAGCTCAATAAAATAAGCCAGTCACAAAAGGACAAATTTGGTTGATTGTACTTACACAAGCTAGCCAGAGCAGTCAAATCCATAGACAAGATTAGGAGGGTAGTTCCAGGGACTCCAGGGAGGGGAAATGGGGAGTTAGTGTCTGATGGATACAGAGTCTTAGATGGGAAAAGTTAAATTCTGAATATGGATAGTAGTGATAGCTGCCTAACAAAGTGAACGTATTTAATGCTGCAGAATAATACACTTTAAAAAGGCTAATGTGATACATTTTTTTCTATATTTTAACAAGAAAAAGTCAGGCTTTGGAGTTAAACCTGCATTCCCATCCCAACTCTGTCACTTAGCTGTGTGAGCCTAGGCGAATTATTTCATTTCTTTGAACCTCAGTCATCTCTTGTATGGAGACAACAACCAAGACTTCAACAGGATGCTCTGAGGAGGGGTTATACGTTTAGCACAGCGCCTGGCACACAGTAGACAGCTGATAATATTGACCAGACTATACAAGCCCAGAACCATGAAATAGCGTGCCTAGTGTCAGAGAACTCAGCTGGTTTGTACACTGGAGTATGTGGTAATGAGGGCGCTGCTCTGTAGAAGGAAAAGCAGGTCTTTATGTGCCAAGGTGAGAAGTAGCCACTGTCCCGAAGGCCCCTGGAGTGACAGAAATGGTGCAGTGAAATATTAGAGAGCAGAGAGGGGAGTAAAACTAGGCCAGGGTTTTCGGGGTACAGACCTCTGTACATTTCATTCAGTCACAGGTTTTCTCTGTCCCATGAACACAGTTAACACAGCTTAACCAGAGGAAGATCATCAAGGAAGATGCCACGCTGGACACTCTCGCTTCACACCAACCGATTCTCAGAACAGGGAACTCAGACACAGAGGAGCACCCAGCTGCAGGATGCAGTGCCGGGAGCCACCAGCAGGAACACCACCAAGTCCGCTGTCTCCTATCCTCCCGCGTAAGTCACCGGGTGGAAGGTGGAGGGGCTCCCCTCGCCTCTCTGACTGGGCCCAGGCTTCCTGCTGTGCTCTCCATCTGTCCTCCACCCGGTGCTGGGCCTTCTTTGGACCTTAACATCTGTGATGATCAAGGCAGGGTCGGAAAAGTTTTGTTCAGGTTACAACCTGCATGTCCAAGGCTGGCAGGTGTCAAAGCCCCATCTTCTTTCAACATCCTAATGTGGCCACATTCTCACCAACATCCGCTCAAGGTCCTTTAATCAATTGCTCTCCACCTTTAAAACCCGTAAGGTTTCATGTGAAAACTCAGCGTTGAGAGCAGCCCGAAGCCCTCACTTCTCCTGGGTTAGCTGCCTTCCTCCGTGATACTCCACTTCACTGTTCTCAAAATGAGACTTATTTTTAAATTTACTGTTGTTGTTTTTTTCCAGTCACCTAGATGATATACATTCCACCTAGAAAATATCAAAAATCAGAAAAACACACATAGTAAAACTAAGAGTTACCCATAATCCTATCACCCACATATGGCTTGTAACACTCTCAAAATACCCATCTTTTTCTTCATGGTTTCTGCCTTTTCTTTATAAAATGGCTTTCTCTGTCCCAGGTCAATAGATTTCATAAATATTTATTCTTTTTTATTAAATATCTCATATCTGCAACCCAGGTTCTTTCAAACTGACCTTAATTTTTAGAAGTTCAGTCAGCCAGGAGTGGAGGTACACACCTGCAATTCCAACTACTCAGGAGGCTGAGGCAGGAGGATCGCAAGTATGAAGTCAACTTGGACGACTTAGTGAGACCCTGTCTCCAAAAAAAAAAAAAAAATTCAAACGATGGGTGTATGGTGGCTTGGTGGTAGAATGCTTGCCTAGCATGTGCCAGACCCGGAGGTCAATCCCCGGCACCACACACACACACACCTGAAAAAAAGTTCAGAGTGTATTAATTTTTGCTAAATCATGCAGCTGCTTTGGCTGTAAGGACGTGGATAAGGAATGGAAACTTGACCTAGGAAATGGGAGAAATTTTTGGCCTTCCTAGCCTACATACCCCTGTGTGTAAAATGCAGGAAATTATAAGTGGACCCCAAATTTGCCTCTTGCGTTTCTTGTGTGTGGTCCTAGGATGGAACCCAGGGGTGTTCTATCACTGAGTCACAAATCCCCATCCCTTTTTGAGGTAGAGTCTCACTAAGTTGCCCAGGATGGCCTCAGACTTGCAATCTTCCTGCCTCAGCCTCCCGAGGTGCTGGGATTACAGATGTGCTACCCCTAGCTTCTTTTTTTCTTCCTTATTGTAAAATATGGGTCACACACAGAGGGCTACACAGTGTGGTGAATAACTGGTAAATGTCCACATAACTACCTACCATTCACACTCTGAAAAGGAAGGAGGCGGGGAGGGCAGCGGGGGACTCCAGTGGGTCTTGTTCTCAAGGATGCATCCCCTGTACCTTCTGGCAACCTGTCCCATTAACCTCTTCCCTCCTTTGTTTTGTTTTATGCTTTTATCTCCTACATAATCATCACCTATATTTTCTGCTTACTTCTAAGTTTTTTTAATAGTTTTTTCATACATATCTATAATCCATTTAGAATTCATCTTTTTATGTCATGAGAGAAATGGAAAGTTGTTGTATTCCAAATGGTTTACCAATAATTTCAGCATTATTCAGAATGACACTTTCTTTCTGAACCATTTTTAAAAGTTAAGGTTCTTAATATATGATTCACATAGAGAAAATTTTGTCCCTTAAGAGTATTGAATTTTGGTCAATATGCACAATTTACAGTCACCAGCACATTCAAGATACACAGATAGGATATTTCCATCATTCCAAAAAGTTCCCTTGTAAATATAATAGGTAAAAAACTATGTAATGTTTTGAACAACTAATAATAAAAATTTTTTAAAAAAAAGTTCCCTTGTGTCATTCTGGAGTTGATCCCTTGTCCCCCTCCTCTGCCCCACCCCCCTCCCCTGCCAACCACTGATCAGCTCTCTGCTCTATAGTTTTGCCTTTTCCCAAATATCAACATACATGATCCTGTAGTAGAGAGCCTTTGAGTCTGGCTCCTTTGACCTGGCATGATCCTTCCGAGATTCATGCATGTTGCCGGGTGCATCAGTAGTTCACCCTTTTTCTTGCTGAGTAGTTAGTATTCCCCTGCATGAATGTACCACGATTTAGATTCAATCTTTCAGTGCTAATCACAATGCTGGCTGTATTTTTTTTCTTGCTGAGTAGTATTCCCTTGCATGGATGTACCACAATTTAGATTCAATCTTTCAGTGCTAAACACAATGCTGGCTGTAGGTCTTTAGTAGGTGCCCTTTTTGAGAGTGAGAAGTTTTAGTTAGATGAGTTTTACCATAAATGGATGCTCACTTTTATCAAATGCTTTTCATGCATCTTTTGAGCTTTGTACCCTTGTCAGTCTGCCCTGGAATATTTTGCCATTCGAGTCTCCTGAGGCCTTCGTTTACTGTCCAGGGAAAACTGTCCAAGGAGTGAGGTTTTGTGCCTCTTCCATACCCACTGACCTCTTCAAGTTCTGTGGGACAGTGAATTTGCTACCTACCCGCAGTGGCTTAAGGATGTTGATTCCTATGAGGGAGGAATCCAGGGAAATACATGGCATTTTGTGCTCCCAGCAAGCAGAGTGCCACCTACCTGCCAGCACCAGGGATGTGGGCCGGAGGGAGCCAGTCTTCTGCTGTCTCTGTAGTTCTTTGGGAGCACCCTGTGGAAATCTTGGGGAAAGAGTCTGCAGCCGAGTGCTGCCTCAGCTCCTCCAGGTTCACACTCCCACCCACGCATGGATGGGCAGTGCTGGGCACTCAGGCTGGTTTCCTCTCACCCCTGTGCATCATGGTGCCCCCTCTTCTTGTGCTCTGCCAGGCTAGGAGTTTGCACAGCCCCTCTGTCCTTGGAGGAGTCTGTCTCTTGAGGTTACATGGTTGCCTCACAACCTCATCTATCTCATGGGCTCAACAAAATTAACAATTTTGCTATTTGTCATTTTCTTGTAGTTTGGGTGGGAGTGGTGCATTCTGCAGCTTTCTATATCCTCAGCAGAGTGTGAGTACATTTAAATTCTGCCTTTATCCTATACCAATTGTATAGACTTAAGCCTGTCTTGGGGCTATTGTTATTCAATAGCCCCAAATTATGCTACTTTATAATAAACCTTCCCTTCCAGCTGTGTAAATCACTCCTTAACCTTCCAAAATTTCTTCATCCTTCTGGGATGACCTTAGAATTATGCTGTCTAGATGGCGCACACCTGTAATCCCAGCAGCCCAGGAGGCTGAGGCAGGCAGATCATGAGTTCAAAGCCAGGCTCAGCAACTTAGCAAGGCCCTAAGCAACTCAGTGAGACCCTGTCCCAAAATATAATACAAAAAGGGATGGGGGTGTGGCTCAGTGGTTAAGCGCCCCTGGTTCAATCCCTGGTACCAAAAAAAAAAAAAAAATAGAATTATGCTATCTAACCAGAAGCAGTAATACCTGCCTGTAATCCCAATGACTCAGGAAGCTGAGGCAGGAGAATCACAAGTTCAAGACCAGCCTCAGAAACTTAGTGCATTCCTGTCTCAAAATTAAAAATAAAAAGGGCCAGGGATGTGGCTCAGTAGTTAAGTGTCCCTGAGTTCAATCCCTGGTACATAAATAAATAAATAAACAAACAAACACACATACACACACACACACACACACACATATAGAGGTTTTTATTACACCTGAAATGACATAATTACTGAGTTATCCCACCCACAAGTGCCCTACACCCTACCATATAGTCAAGCTTTCGTTCAAGCTCCCCAATAAGGCTTTACAGTTTTACTTATATGGGCCTTCACTTATGTTAGTTTACTCCTAGATATTTTCATCTCTTATTTTAATGCCTTCTTTTTTTTTTTTTAGAAAGAGGGAGAGAGAGAGAGAGAGAATTTTAATATTTATTTTTTAGTATTTGGCGGACACAACATCTTTGTTTGTATGTGGTGCTGAGGATCGAACCCGGGCCTCACGCATGCCAGGCGAGCGCGCTACCGCTTGAGCCACATCCCCAGCCCATTAATGCCTTCTTAAAATCAGCTTTTTGCTGATTATTGATTTTAAAAGATAAGCATCGATTTCTGCACACTGATTTTATACCTAATTGTCCTACTTAATTCTCCTTCTAATAATATTTCTGTTGGTTTTCGTGGGTTACTAGGTAGACAATTATATGCAAGTTTCTTCCTTTCCAAATATTTTTTTTCCTTATTTCGTTTGCTTTACTGCTTTGACTGAACTTTCAGAAAATATTAAATTATTGTGGACAGCGGGCACACTGTACCTGACTTCAGCATAACACCAGAGCTTCTCCATTCAATGTGATGTGACTTGCAGTAGATAAGATAAATTAGCTTATTCAACAAGCCCCTTCAATTTGAAATAAGTCAATAGATTTGCCCCACTTTTGACAGCATTCAATCCAGAATGAACCCCTGCTTCCTTGGACTCTCCACAAATCACCCAACCAATGCCCAAATCTGGCCATCGGTTCTAATGCCCTCTCAATAAGATACCCCAAACCCCAACTCCTCATGATGTATATTCTCCCCACCACAAAAGCAATAAAGCAAACTGGCTTAACTACAGTTGTATTCATGCAGAAGGATATCCCTGGCTGGAGGATACTGCCATGCTTATAAAACTAAAATACTAGCTAGGCATAGTGGTGATACATGCGTGTAATCCCAGCAACTTGTGAGGCTGAGGCAGGATTTGAGTTCAAAGCCAGCCTCAGCAACTTAGAAAGGCCCTAAGCAACTCAATGAGAACTTGTCTCTAAATAAAATACAAAAAGGGCTGGGCATTGGCTCAGTGGTTGAACACCTATGAGTTCAATCCCCGGTACAAAAAAAAAAAAAGACTAAAAAACTAAAAGGTACTTTCGAGACTCCTTACAGCTAAGGTGCAGCCATAGATGATAATATAACAATTACTTATTCAAGTTTAAAACATGGGAGGAGAACAGAATGAGGTCATCACAGACCAGGAGACAGTACATTCCAGCAAGACAATGCAGGGGTCCTTTTGTGCAGCTATGGCAGAATCCTGGTATCAAGTCCACAGCATCATGGGTGACATTTTTTCTAGAACTGTCCCGTTGTGGGGAGGGAGGGTTGTTTTCCTGGCTATGTCAACCCCAGCTGCACTGCTCCTGGCTATGCAGCTTTAAAGCCAAGTTCTTGGGCCCTCTCATCAATTCTTTGAGCTATTTATTATTCCTTATTAATTCACTTTATCTTAGATTACTCTTAGAAGATACTGGAATGGGATGCTGTGTCACCCCTAAAACAAAGGGGGACAGTGTAACATCATGTCCCTGAATGCTCCCTTTCTGTTCTCCAAAACCCAGCCAAGTTAAGGGAACAATGAGAGCAAGCCTGTGCTGAAATCCAAGCACCTGTAATGTTAAAGGACAATGGCTTTCTCTTATGCTGGTAACTAGGGCAAATTAGTGTCATCTGTAGGAAGATATTTTCTTGCTCCTTGGAAGCTGTCAAAAAAGCAAACTGAAGTATACCAAAGGGTACCATGTGCCAAGTGATTGCACCCTAGCTCCATTACTTTAAAAATGGGGTCCACAGTGACTTCTGAGCTCATCATTGAGTGAGTCATCATTTAGTTTTCTTGGGGATGGAAATACATGTATACACACTCATATATGAGTATATGTGTGTCTAGGTCTTATATATAAAACCTTATCTATTTTTTATATATAAAATTTATATATACACATATATCTGTATATATGTGTGCATATATATCCTCTATTTGCATATATAGGTAGAGCTCAAGTGTTTAAATGTAGACATTGATATTATGGGTTGGGATTAATGGGAGAGTTGATAAAGTCTATAAGAATAACCTGAGGCTGCCAATTTTGCTAAGCCAAAGAAACCTTGGGAAAGGAGGAAGAATAAAAAATAAAATAAAAAGCAAACGGAGATCTGGGGTTGTGGCTCAGTGGTAGAGTGCTTGCCTAGCATGTGTGGGGCACTGGGTTCAAGCCTCAGCACCACATAAAAATAAATATATAAAATAAAAGTATTCTATCTATCTACAACTAAAAATTAAAAAAGCAAACCAAGCAAGATAATGCTGATGATGCCACGTCTTCTGAGGCCTAACATATAAAACTCCTGGGGACAGTTGTAAAACTGAGGGCACTGTGGAAAGGACATGTGACACTCATCCAGTCAGCTGCCACTGGACAAAGCACCATGAGGGAGAAGCGGTGGTGCCTGGCAGAGCTTAGATGCTGTCGGCCTCTGCACTGAACTCCCACTGGAGCAGTCGCTGGTCTCTTGTAAGCTTACCTCTCCACAGTGATTCCCATACTGTCTCTGGGCACTTTCTTTGGCTTGTCTGCGACCTACCCCACTGCCCTGGCATAACCGGGCTGGACAACACAGACACTTGCTGCTTTGGGGTCTTTGAGGCTCCACTATATTAGATAGCAGGATGCCACAGCGACAGCTAGAGCATTACTTCCAACTGCTCGCTCTTACTCCAGTTCATCTTTTGGCCAACTCTAATCCAAAACCAAATAGGAAAGGGAGTTCTGGGAAATGTACTTCCAGGTCAGCCAAGCTGACAATAATGATCCAGCACATTCCAACACAGGAGTCATAATCTTTTTCTGTATACCCTTTTCCCACTCCTAATTTTTTCATTTGTATTTCTTGATTGGTTTCACAAGTCTAGGCATTTCAATGATTGTCCTCCAAAGAACAAAGAGTAAGGAGAGTTCTATTATCCAATAGCCTGAACAATGTTTAAACTTTATTAAAGAAGAACAACTTTCTATTTTTAGGACAATATAAATTTTAAAAGTTGTCTACTAAATTTGGATGACTCTCTGTGTGATAAGCTTTGGATCAATTTTGTAGACTCTTACAGTCATTTGAAAAGGACAGACAATTTCTGTAGGGTACAAACTTTGAAATATTTACCAGAGTAATTACTGTTTAACAAACCACCTCAAATCTCTGCAGCTTAAATGATAAGCTGTTACTATTGTTCATGAGTCTATCATCAGTGGCGGGGGGTAGGAGAGTTCTAGCCTCAACTGGGATTTTCATGTTTCTGTAGTCAATTCTGGTCTCATAGGCTGGCTTCTCTGCCACTGAGGGGCTGGCTGGCTCTCAGCCAGGGGCCCACTATTCTCTTCCATGTGGTCTCCCATCCTCTAGCAGGGGAGCCTGGGCATATTTACATAGCAGAAACAGAGATCCAAGAAAGAAAGAGGAAACAAGCAAAGTCTCTTAAGCCAAGACTTAAAATTGGCAATAGTCACTCCTAATGCAAAGCTAAAGAAGTCACAAAGTCAGCCCAGATTCAAAGACTCTTTCCTCCAGAGCAGCTGCAAAGTCAGTGCAAAGAGCAAGGATATAGGGAGGAGTGAAGAACTATGGCTAGACACTCTTAAATCATTAAAATCACAACTATTTACTGTAGGGTCCACCATGGGCACCTGGAATTTATAAATGATCTTTTATTTATATATGACAGCGGAATGCATTACAATATTTATTATACATATAGAGCAAAATTTTTCATATCTCTGATTGTATACAAAGTATACCTTCATACCTGTACTTTGGATAATAATGATCACCACATTCCACCATCATTAATAACCCCATGCTCCCTCCCCTCCCCTCCTACCCCTCTGCCCTATCTAGAGTTCCTCTATTCCTCCCATGCTCCCTCTCCCTACCCCACTATGAATCAGCCTCCTTATATCAGAGAAAACACTCGGATTTGTTTTTTGGGGAGATTGGCTAACTTAAGTTGGCATTATCTTTTCTAACTCCATCCATTTACCTACAAATGCCATGATTTTATTCTCTTTTATTGCTGAGTAATAGTCCATTGTGTATATATACCACATTTTTTTAATCCATTCATCTACTGAAGGACATCTAGGTTGATTCCACAGATGAGCTATTGTGAATTGTGCTGCTATAAACACTGATGTGGCTGTGTCCCTGTAGTATGCTCTTTTTAAGTCCTTTGGGTGACCTTTAAGAGGTTTAGAAATTTTCTCAAATTGATTGCAGAATATGTTCCTCCACATTTACATTAAATAACAGTCAGTTCATTTAACAATTTTTCTTTAGATTTTCCATGTTGCCATCCCTTGCTTTCCAAAGTGGAATAACGATGATTTGTTCTTTCAAATCTCTAATGAAGAAGCATTAAAAGAAAAAAAAATTAGTATACAAGTAAAATCCGTCTACCAGTATTTCCTCTTTTATTCAAAGTATTTACACCACTGTAATAGACATATCCTAAAATTATACTTTCCCCCCGTCATGACTGGGGATTGATGCCGGGGCCTCCCACACCAACACTGAAATAAAAAGCTCAGTGCTCACTTCTTTTCATTTTTTGAGACAAGTTCTCACTAAATCACCAAGGCTGGCCTAGAAATTGCAATTCTCCTGCCTCAGTAGCTGAGATTACGGGTGTGCACCATTGCACCTGGCTCTAAATTATACATTAAGAGAATTCACACTAGGTTGGTTTAATATAAGAATAAAGCATAGACCTTTCAAAAAGAAATCTGATCCTGGACAGTTACACCAGGAACAGAGGCCTAAGAGGTGCCAGTTCTCTTAATGTCATGTCACCTGTGTCCCTTCTCCTGCTTAGGAATCTATCTAGATACTCACATGCTCCAAACACATTTCATCTTAAAACTACATGTAATTGAGGCCCTTGTAAACAACTAAAACTGTTTTTGCAGCCTGGGTTAAAACAAAATGAATGGAAAAGATCTAATTTCTCTTAACTGTCAGATAAACACATTCATTTTACTTGCAATGTTTGTGGTACATTTCACCTGACTTTCTCTGGGATTTAAAACCTTATAAAATTTGCTGAATCCAACTCAGCTACAAAAATAGTATATATACCATACTATATCCTATATCTTGTGAAGGAAAGAAATGAGCCTTATGTTCATACTCTGAACAGCAAAACCTTTTCAGTCAATATAACTCTTCACTGATTCACATATTGGCTGTTTTGACCCTTACCTCTTATTGCATCTCTTCAAGTAACAAACGAACAACAAAAAACTGTTTTCCAGATCACCAGTTAAGTCTGCTCCCGTCTCTGATCCCTTCATGTTCGTATGCAACCCAGCAAACACTTGCTATGACTGATTTACAGTCTCTTCCATCTCAGTGTGAGCTCCACTGGGCAGTGGTCAGCTTTACTCTGTTCATTAGCTATACCTCGGCACAACAAGTATGATGATTTTCCAATTAATTTTGCCAAGTTGGAAAAAAAAAAAAAAGCTGACAACTCAGAAAAATATACATACCAGGTTAGAATAATGGTTATCTTTGGGGAGCAGAGAGTGGGCAGTGCCTAGAGGGGGCAGGAAGGGTACCAGAGTCACTATGAATGTTCTTTTCTGACCTAGTGGAGGTTACTTGGGCACCTTTCTTCACCAGCTGATCACTGGTTGAGCTGTATGCTTGTGGGGTCAGCGTGCTTCTAAATGTGACCCACTCAAGCAACAAAAGTTTAAGTCTGTCAAAATTTTTTGATAAAGGAAATTACAAGGATTCAGTGACTGACATTAATCAAGAATATTGGACATCAGTCCTGAAAACTAAAGTTAAACTTCGACTGGGGACCACAACGCTCTTTTATGTCAGTCAGTACATGCTCAGCCATGGAAACTCACCAGATGTTTTCTACTACATCACAGTCACAATGGGAAAAGTCCACTGAGACAATACACATAAGGTGCTTAAAATGGCACCACATACATGGTAAATGCTACATTAGCTATTAATACTTCAAAATACACCACAGTAGTTCCAAAATCTAAGGCTTTAACCTTAGATCACAAACAAATTTTCTTCATTAGAATCCAGAGTGAGAGGTCTGGGAGTGAAGCTCAGTGGTAGAGCATGTGCTTATCATGCAATCCCTAGCACCATAAAAAAAAAAAAAAAAAGCTCAATTTTTCCCTTACCTTTTTCAAAACAGCTTTCATAGCCTGACTAAAGCAGTACTTTCATTTACATAATTTACAGTTATGGCATTCACACCGCCATCTGGTTTATTTCAGTCAAATCTGAGGACCTCTAAGCTCCAAGGCTGAGAATCATGGAGCACCTATGCTGAAACAGAACAGGGATCCTCTGGCCCAGTCTTTCAACAAGCAAACCACTGGGACAGGTGTTTCCTAGTCTCCCACACCAGAGATTCTGACTCACTCAGTTTCAGAGCAGAACCCAGGAATTTGCATTTTTTAACAAATTCTTCTAGTAATTCCTCAGATAACACTAAGTTTCGTTTTATAGATGAGCGAAATGGAGACCAGCAGGGAAAGGACTTGCCGAGGGTCTTCTTTGTAGGTAAGGAACACCCAAGGACTAGAATGAAGACTGGCCTTTACACACCAGTGTTATTTCCATGACTCCATACTGTAAGGCTCAGGATCCAGAGGGAGTCCACCCTAAACTTTGGCTTCTTCCATTGAGCCCTGAAGCCTTTTACTTTAACTGGAGAGAAACAAAAACCCAGCTTTTGTTAGGAATGCAGAGCCAGGTTCTTTGGAAACCTAATTTAAGTCACAGCATATATACATACATACACACACTGTGTGACTCTGATAGTTATTTGTATGCTTTGGTTTCTTCCTTTATAAAGTGGCAAAACAATATTTAGGTTTGCAGGATGTTGTGAAGAGTTACTACAAAACTAGCACAGAGCTTGGCCAATAAAGGGATTGCAGTAAGTACTGGCTATTACTGATTCCAAATGGCACTAAACTACATTCTTCGTTCTCCTACAGGAGTGTTCTCAGAACGTAGTCCCCTAAAACAGAATTGCCTGGAAGTGCCTGTTTAAAACATAGATTTTTGGAACTAGCCCCTCCATAAGACCTAATGAATCAGAATCACTGGAGTAGGGCCCACAAGTCTGCATTAACAAGCAAGCACCTTAGAACCTTTCTCTGCCTATAAAAGTATGAGATACATTATTCACATAGCTATGGACAAAGAGTGACTCTTGTCAATGAAAACATGCATATCAAAGGAAACCAGGTAGTGCTGAACATTTTAATCTGATAAGATCAATTTTCTGCTAAAAAGGAGGTGAGTGAGTGCCACCTACTGTTTCATTTTAGAATGCAATGCTGAGGTTGGTTCAAGTCCCCTCAGCAATTGAATTCACCTTGAAAAATAAATCAGTCTTGAACAAGATATCCAAAGTACTGTTGCTAGGAGAGGAAAATGGGCTTTATTTAAACAAGCTTGAAATTTGAAGAGTTTATGGAGTTTTCGATTAGTATACTTAACTCCTCTAATTTAAAGTTACTGCTAGAACAGTAAAGGAATATATAATCATTCCCACACCAGTCTACACTGAGGGTGAAAGGAAAACAGAACTGCTGAAAGTGCCCTAAAATACTGTAAAGAAGCAACATGCAGCCACACTTACCCCATGACACCATCCCCTGGCCCCAAGGGGAAATCAAGTGAATTAGGATGAGCTTCTTAGAACATTCTATTCAATCCCTGTACAGAAGCTGCCATCTGCAGGACACTGGTTGAAAAGCTAATATTCCCTTCAAAAGACACTCAGAAACCCTTCTGAAATACATTCTGCAACTGAAGTTGAAAGCTAACTTCCCCTTCGAGCTTCCAAATGCACACAAACATACCCAGAGGCTCAAGAGAGATGGGCAAGACCTTATAAATATTCATATAAAATATGCAGTTATATACCACATTTCAATAATTCCACGACAAATCGTAAAAAGCAGTTGTCTTTAATTTTTATTTTTAAAAAATAAATGACAAAATATATACACTGTGGAGTCTGAATTTCACCATCACAGAGTGTGAATGATGGTCCGGTTGCGAAGCTCCTGAATGTACTCCTTGGCATGGGCAACTGCTGTCTTTGGTGCCTCGGGTGGAGGTGGGGGTCCTTCCACCAGCTTCACAAAATAATGGCAATAAACCTTCTCCATGATCCCACAGCGACCCCTGCCATGGTAACGGATGCGTTTCAGGCACTGGCCTCGCCCTGAGGTGGACTGAGCTACAAGGGAGGAAAAAGAGAGTTACAGGAAATGACTGCTCCCCACAAGACCACAGCTTGATCAGTGGAGCAACCCGTGACCTTTCCTCACCTAGATCCTAGCATTCATTACATGAGCCTCACTGGCTGGCTGAAGTAGGCTCATCTCTACACAAGTACTTCCTGAGCACCAAGGGCCAAGCACTATTCTAGGAGCTGAAGAAACAAGATAAGGTGAGGCCCCTACCTCCACACCACTCACATTCTGGAGGGGGAAAACACAGTCATTCTGGTTGGTAGCAAGTATAATGAATTAATTAAATCAGAGATGTGACAGAGATTGATGCGATGGTGGGGGCAACTTCACATTGAGGATGTCAAGAGGCATCCCTGAGGAAGAAACATTTGATCTAAGGTGAGAATGAGTCATTCCAGCAAATGTCTAAGGAGAAAGTATTCCAGGCGGAGGGAACATTTGGAAGGAATGTACTTGGCTTGTTTTAGGAAGAAAAAAAGACCAGCATGCTAAACTATATTAAGCAAGGGTAAGTGTGGCACAAAAAAGAGAAAGGAATCCGAGATGAAGAAAGGGACAGGTTACGCAGGGCCCTGCAGGCTGGGGTCAAGAGTTCCAATTGATTCTTCTATACTTGTGATGACAAGCCACTGGAGTCAGGGGTTCCCAAATTTGCCCCTAAGACTATACCAGACTAATCTAGGGAACACATTTAAAATATGACACTGGGGCTGGGGTGGTGGCTCCGTGGTAGAGCGCCTGCCTAGCATGTGTGAGGCACTGGGTTCGTTTCTCAGCACCACATATAAATAAATTAAAAAAATAAAAAAATAAAAAAAATAAAATAAAATATGACACTGATACCCCCATCTCTGGGGATTCTAATTTAGTATATTTAAAGTGGGTCTTCGAAATCAAATCCCTAGCAAATACTCCCATCTGAAATTTTGATTCACAGCCAGTTTTAGGAATGTGGATAGCACAACCTCACCCTCAGCTCCCCTCTGTCATGTGGCCTATCAAAGTCTAACCTCGGAATTCTGAAGAAATCTTTTAAATAGTACGTAAGAGACTGATCACTTGTTCACTCTTAGTAGTAGCCACCTTCTACTGTTTCCTAAATATATTTAGTCAGTTACTTTTAGAGTTAATAAGCCTTTTAAGAAAGTGAATTTTACAGAATGTATATCAACCCATCCATTTCAACACTTGGTATTCCTACATTCTTACTATAATCTAACTTTATAAATACAAGGACGATATCTAAGTAATATGGACAATCCTGTAACCACAACACCCTGTCCTGGAGTGGGTTCCAGCAGAAGCTCCTCCGAGCTTTGCCAGAGAGAAAGCTAAGGATGAAAGTGATTACGAAAGCTGCCTAAGGTCTCAGTGAAGTGTCACTGCCTTTACACCAACTCCATCTACTCAGCACTGAAAACATTAGTAAGAATTTTCAGAAAGAAAACAGCTTCATGAAATTCATTTGGAAAAATAAGAGACTCAAAGAGCCAAAGAAATCCTTTGCAAGATGAGTGAAGCAGGAGGCATAACACCACCAGACTTTACACTACGCTACAGAGCCATAATGACAAAAACGGGATGGTATTGGCACCAAAACTGACACTTGGCCAATGGTACAGAATAGAAGACACAGAGACAAACCCACATAAACACAGTTATCTCATACTACACAAAGGTGCCAAAATATACATTGCAGAAAAGACAGCCTCTTCAACAACTGGTGATGGGAAAACTGGAAATCCACATGTAGCAAAATGAAATTAAACCCCTATCTCTTACCATGCACAATCAAAACTTAAAGTAGATCAAAGACTCAGGCACGAGAACAGAGACCCTGCACCTAATAGAAGAAAAAGTAGGTCCAAATCTTCACCATACCAGGTTAGGAACTGATTTCCTTAACAAGACTCCTAAAGTGCGAGAAATAAAATCAAAATTCAATAAATGGGATGAATCAAACTAAGAAGCTTCTTCTCAGAAAAGGAAACAATCAACAACCTGAAGAGAGAGCCTACAGAATGGGAGAAAATCTTTACCATATGCACCTCAGATAGAGCATTAATCTCCAGGATATATAAAGAACTCAAAAAACTTAAGACCAAAAAAATTTTTTAAATAACCCAATCAGGGGGCTGGGGTTGTGGCTCATGGGTAGAGCACTCGCCTCTCACATGTGAGACCCTGGGTTCAATCCTCAGCACCACATAAAAATAAATAAACAAAATAAAGACAAAAAAAAAAAAAGAAATAACCCAATCAATAAATGAGCTAAGGAACTGAATGGGCACTTTACAGAAGAAGAAATACAATCAGTCAATAAGTATATGAAAAAATGTTCCACATCTCTAGCAATTAGAGAAATTCAAATCAAAACTACTCTAAGACTTCATCATCTCACTCCACTCATCATCTCACTCCAAAAATACAAGCAACAATAAGTGTTGGCAAGGATGTGGGGGAAAAGGTACATTCATACCTTGCTGATAGGACTGCAAATTAGTGCAGCCACTCTGGAAAGCAATATGGAGATTCCTCAGAAAACTTGAAATGGACCCACCATTTGACCCAGCTATTCCACTCCTCAGTTTATACCCAAAGAATATAAAATCAGCATACTACAGTGATAACAGCCTCATCAATGTTCATAGCACCTCAATTCACAATAGCTGAACTGTGGAACCAACCAAGGTGCCCTTCAACATATGAATGGATAAAGTGTGGTATGTATACACAATGGAGTATTACTCGGCCTTAAAAAAAAGAATGAAATTATGGCATTTGCCAGTAAATGGATGGAGCTGGAGAATATCATTCTACACGAAAAAAGCCAATCCCAAAAAACTAAAAGCCAAATGTTTTCTTTGATAAGTGGATGCTAACTCACAATAAGGGTGTGGGGGACTAGGGAAGAATAGAGGTACTTTGGATTAGACAGAGGGAGTAAAGGGAGGAGAAGGGGTATGGCGGTAGGAAGAACAGTAGAATGAATTGGACATTATTACTGTATGTACATATATGACTATATGATCAGTGTGATTCTACATCATGTACAACCAGAAGAATGAGAAGTTATACTCCATTTATGTAGGACATATCAAAGTGCATTTTCTACTGTCATGTGTAATTAATTAGAACATATTTAAAAACAAACAACAAAAATAGCAGCCTTACACACTTTTGAGTAAGCACTAGGTTCCCTGGATCAACCTGCCTGGTGGAAACCTACAAATAAGAATGGTGAAACAGAAGTGAGCGGGAGATTTCTAAAAAGCATTTTACAAACAAGATGGCTACTTCTATCTAAAACTGCTACTGCACCCTAAGAGAGCACCAATCTCCAAATACACTGACGATAAGGAACACAACTCTAGCGAAGAAGCATTGAAACTAGTCAACTGCGCACACTATACAATCCATCAAAACACAATGATCAACCCTACAGATGTTTAAACTCCCATTTTCCTTCCATCTCCCCACAAGCACAAACTTCAGAGCAGGTCTGCACAAGAACAGAAACACAATACCTGCCAAGTACCAGCCATGATTCCATCACAAAGCCATGAAAGGTCACCTACCCATCTTTCACCACACAATGCCATCATTTCTTTGTGTCAAAACAAATTCTTCTGAAAAGCCAATATTCTTTATTATCCAGTAACAGGAATGCTCACAACAGCCACTGCTATGGTTTAGATCTGGAATGTCCCCCAAAAACCCATGCACGTTTAAGGATTAGTCCCCAGTTTGGTGCTCTTGGGAGGTGACAGAAACTTTGGGAGATGAAGCCTAGAGGGAGGTTTTCCGGTCATTGGGGGCGTGCCCTTGAAGGTACTGCAGGAACCTGTCTCATTCTTTCTTCACCTCCAGCCCTGAGGTAAAAGGTTTCACCACATGCTGCTACCATGATGTGCAGGTTTACAAGTGGCCAAAAAGCAATAGGGTCATGGCCTGATGACCATGGCCTAAAACCTCCAAAACTATGGCTAAAATTAAACTTTCCTCTTTTTAAACTGACTGGTCTCAGGTGTTTCTTACAGTAATGAAAAGCTGAGTAATCTCTCCTCCACTAATCCTCTATGTTAGGGGTTTCAAACTGCCTTTGTTATGGAACCACTGCAACTAAAATGGCACAATATAGAGATAGACACCACTGTCATGTGAATCTGTTCTCATTGAAACAGGTGGGGAAAGACTCACAATGGTGCCACTCCACTTGACAAATATTTACTGAGTACCCACTGGGTACCAGGCTCAATAATGGGCTCCAAGGGTATAACATGACCAAGATATCATGGGCCCTATCCCAAAGGCCCCTCTGAGGACAATTTCAAAACCACTGCTTATAGTTAATAGTCTCAGTGAACTTAACTTTAATAACATAAATCTCTTGCCCAAAAACTTCCTGTGGTTCCTCTTCAATGTAGCTTCAAGCAAATGCCACAACCTACCATGTTCAGCCCCCTAGAAACCTAGGCCTAGCCTACTCTACTCTTCCAATTACATCTACTCCACCTCCTTCACTTTGTCCCACTCATAGTTATATCACACAATTTCTGCTCCTTCTAGTCTATGTGCCTTTGCTTAAATGGTTACCCCACTTTAAAAATATGCTCTTCTCCTAGACCCTACTCCAGTTTCCCAAAACCTACCCACAAAGGCCAAACTTTCCTGGAAAATATCCATGACTACTCTAACCCATACTGATAGCATGTCTCTGTATTACTCTTTCAGGTCCCAAATCAAACACTATCTTTATAAATGCTTATTTTTCATATGTAGAAATCTCTTCCTCAACCACTTACATTCCTTTTGTACTACCGCCAAAAAATCCACAAAGAACAAAAATTATTGTGAAAATCATCGTCTGCTAATTAATATCATTATTAAATAGTTATATCCTTAGAAATTTACTCAAATTCTGATACAAGTTTCAAAGTTTTCCAAAATACATATAATGCTAATGGTATATATGGTTTTGCTCCAACTTAGAACTTATGTATCCTTCCAAAAGAATATTACTGTCAAAGAACAAAATTACATGTGCTAGATGTTTTAAACTGATATATAAGGTTTATCATTACCAATTATGTAGGTGGTATGCACAGTTTAAGTATTCAAATAATTTTTAAATGAAAGAAAACATTAAAACATCACAAAAATGGGAATGACCTATGCTTCTAAGATAATACCCAATAGGTATCATATATTTAAAATATTGTCAATGTTTTGATTGTATGTGAATCTAAACATTTTAACATTAGAAGTCCTCCCAACTCCCATTTCATCACTCTAATCCCAGAAGACTGATGTACAAAGGCAGCTGATCACTTTCTCTAAAGTAAATCATTTTAGATGCCACGAATCACTACACAGTGACATCAGTCCACTTGTTAAGTTCTGTTCACAATGTCGTTAGTCATCATTATAAGTTTGAAAAGGAAATGAACTTTCTAAATCTGTAGTTGTGCAACACCAGATATCAGCTTTAGAACGATGACAGGCATCTGAAGGAATCACCTTATAATGAGAACCAAAAAAGCATTTTCCTTTAAATATGTACACTTATTTCAGGGCCCTGAAAAAGCCATTAATAAACCAAAATGGCAGCCAATAAGTAATTAGTCTTTCAAAATTCTAAGAGAAGTCTATGAAATGAAATGACTATACCTTTCCAAGAACAAAATGAAATAACTGGTTTCCCACATTTTATAAGAATCACTAGGGTGCTTATTAAAGTTTCCCAGGTCTGCCCCCTAGGGTTTCTGGTTCAGTAGGATTGTGGCAAGGTCTGAGTATGTAAGAACCTCATAGGATTCTTATTAATAAGTTTGGCAAAAAATAGTGATAGAATGTCTACATGACATGGAAAAAAGATATTTCATCTGCCTGAGGGTATTCATCTCTTGATTATGGAAGTAGGCATATCAAAAGACTTAATAAATTTTTAAAATTTTAAGACAAATCCAAACTTCTTAATCCTATTGAAGAAAAATTATTTATACACAAAACTCAACAGACTGTAGGTGGGGCAGAGATTTTCAGCAGAATTAAAGGCCCATCTGTATAGGACTGGTAAAGTATATTTTTGCTTAAAGGCAACACTGGACTTTGCTCTTTCACTTAAGCTCCTCAGCGCACCCCTCTCTCCCCTGCCTATCTTTTCCCCTCCCTCTCTCTCTCTCTCTCTTTACCATAATTATTGAGACTCTCTTTACTATAATTATTGAAAAGGATTTAAAGAAAGTTTGTGAAAAAGATTTAAAGACAATCCCAATTTCATTTGTATCTGAATCCATTACAAAGTCTAACTGCTAAGTATCTCATATCCCTATGAAATTGAATAAAATTAATTAAATTTGATTTGATATTCAGAATCATACAGCAGGAAAGGTCACCAGGGTTTTAAGCAAATGGGTTGACTCCTTATCCTTTTCATCCCATCTAATGATTCTGGGCTCTTTCCTAATATTTATGCATGTTGCTTCCAGAAGAAAATGCTCATGATTTTGAACTACTGTGGCCCTGCATCTTCTGAGTTGCCAATTTGATTTCCCTCTACATTTGTGCATGTATCAGAATAAAATTAGTTATAAAGAAGTCAGCTTTAAAGTAAGACATTTCAATTGAAAACCATAACTAATTTGAATTTAAGGAGGAGGTATGGTTGCTGGCATTAATTCTAGGGTAAGCAGAGATGAGATTTTTTAACTTAAGCAAAATGTCTCCAGTAGGGCAGAGATTATGTGACATAGTACATTTTAGATTATTTCTTTTTAATCTAATTGCTGGAAAAATTTAAAGTACAACTAATTCCACCTGAAATGTATCAGCCCTATCCAACCCTCCAATTTCTGAAGAATAACAGTTCCCAGGATCTGAAATTTAGAATATCTTTAGATAAAATAATCCTTCTTTGATATGTAGGTTTGACAGATGAAGAAAATTCTGCCTCAAGAGCAACATCTTTGATCAGAAAACTTCTGATGTTAGGAGTAACTGCTGCTGAACTGAAAGGAAAAAAAATAAGTCCAGCTAGTGTCCATTTTACCATGGCTCTGTCATAATTGTTGATCTCCTCATAAGACAAGAGCTGTGTGAAGGTATGCTGCAAAGAATCTCCTACATTTATTTGTATAGCACATCACGCTTCCCAAACATTTCCATCTACATTAGACAGCAAAATCAGACAATGAAAGATCACTTCGACAATGAATTACACAAACAAATCCAGGAAGCAAAGGATCAACTATACAGGGAGATAGAGGTTATAAAAAACAAACAAACAGAAATCCTAGAAATGCAGGAAGCAATAAACCAACTTAAAAACTCAATGGAGAATACTACCAGCAGAGTAGAACACTTAGAAGATAGAACATCAGACAATGAAGA
>NW_025999869.1:18231749-18245506 GCF_001458135.2 Marmota marmota marmota
GAGGGGAGGGGAGGGGAGGGGGGATAGTAGAGGATAGGAAAGGCAGCAGAACACAACAAACAGACACTAGTATGGCAATATGTAAATCAATGGATGTGTAACTGATGTAATTCTCCAATCTGTATATGGGGTAAAAATGGGAGTTCATAACCCATTTGAATCAAAGTGTGAAATATGATATATCAAGAAATTTGTAATGTTTTGAACAACCAACAATAAAAAATTAAAAAATATATATATATTACTTATAACAGATTAGCATAGATATGTTTAAGGTTGAAGAATAAGCCACTGGCAGCAATTTTTACTGTCAAAGCAACCTAAGTAGTTAGATATCAAAGACTATCGTTAGATAGGGGATATGGCATCAGCACTGAAAGACACTTTTAATGCTAAGAATATTAAAAATCTTACCTATATATAAATTGGATCTGAATTCCACATTGTGGTCTCTCACTGCCATATCTTGTGCTTCTAAAAGAACCTTAAACAAGGAAAAGAAAGGCATTCTCATACGGCTAATCCTGAACTAAAACAGAATTAAATTTCTCATCTCTTGTTATCTCTGTTAATATGACTGCTAATCACAGGCCTCCATTTTATAGTCAGTTTTAAAAAGAGAAAATCAAATGATGAAAGTACTAAGGATAAGGGATACAGTGAGCTTTCCCTCCTCAGACAAGAATAGCTATTGCAGGAATGCAGTCTATCCTGCTGGATTTTAAGTGACATGTGTAAGCCATAAAGGAACACGGCAGTGCTTGCAAGCAGTGCTCGTGACAAGGCACACGATGCCTTTCAGTCAGGAACTCGTCAAAAAGTCCAAAAAATTCAAGAGCTACATCTTATTGAAAATTCTAAACTTTGGATCCAAAGTAACTATAAACAACATCAGTTCACAAAATCAAAAAGCTAAAATTATTTTTTTTTAAAAATCTAAAATTATAAATTGATGCTCCATAGATATTTTCAAATAAGTTAACTTCCTCACATTTTTTAAAAAATAGGACAATTTGTCAGAAACAACAGAAACTATATCTTTTACTCCTTTAAAGAATGAGGTCCAATGCTAAGCAACAGACACTTGGCGAATGCATTTTGAACTGGTTCATGCAAGACCAAGCTCTATATGGGAGGCCTGAATTCACCAATCTCAACTAGTCAACTACAACCTGAAAAGTAAGAACTGACTTTAGAGGCAAATTAACTGAAGAGAGAAAAAATAATGCTGAAATACCTATATAAGGGATAATGGTGACTCAGCTTTTTGAAAAAGGAACATCAGGGCCTAGAATGAGTCAGCACCACTGCCATTGGCACATTTGTACCTAGTGAATCAGCTACACTCGGAGTTGGCATGATCTGTAGAAACCACCAGATCCAATTCCACTTAGTGTACACAGGCAAAACAAAACTGGACAGGATAAATGTCTTGTCCAAGGTCACAGGAAAAATGTAAGAGAAAGGACGAGATTCCAATTCTCCACAGTTCCATTCCACTGCTCCTTCTATTCAGCTAGTTATAAAATCATAGGCTCTCTCTTGGAATTGATCCCCTCTCCCAAAAGAATCTTCTAAAAAAATCACACCAAATCATTAAAAATAAGGTAATCACTTCATAGACTAAAAATAAATAAATGCATGGTGCAAATAAAAGCATCTTAAGAAAAAAATGCTTGAAGCATACCACATTCCTGAGGGAAAAATTAACAAAACTAAGTTTAAATCTAAATCAGTATTATATAGAGTGAATACTTACACCAGAAGATTCGGGAAATTCAGGACTTGAGCTGAGTTTACTAACACCTGAAAGATAGCTGCATGTCCTTATCTCCTCCATTCCCAGCTTGACAAACTTACCTCTTTAATTATTTGGGCCCCTTTTTTATCACTAAATTCCAACTGAGCCAAAGCTTGGTCAATGGACATTCCTCGAATCTAGAATTAAGGGTGACAGACCAGAGAGAATAAACAAATTAGTTTATAAAATCAATGTTCCCTTTTCAGTGAAAAGCAAAAAGGCTTACAATAATCTGAACAACTTCTAGAAACAGTGAATTAAATCCACATAACAAGAAGAAAACAAGTGTGAAGAGGGATACCACCCATCTTTAAATCAAAAGTGAACTTAAACACCTTAACTGTAAGGCCTGGGATGTAATAGTTTTAAGTACATTAAAAGAGAATGGCATGACAAAAAGATCACAAATTGGCAACAACTGCAATTAGCATTAAATGCATCTCTTCCACCTGCAGGATGAATTGCAACTACATTTGCTGCTTTTCTCTCCTTGATAAATGTCATGTCTTGGGGGGAAAAAAACTTAAAAATCAACAGTATTAAAACGGATCAAATCAACTTTTACAGATAAGCAAGTAAGCTTCCTGGATGCTCTGGTTACAGCCAGACTCCTGGTGCCTTTGAAAACTAAATCAATGTGATTTAGTTTCTCAGAAGAAAGATTAAAACATGCAAAAATCATACTTCTCTGAACAATCACTTTTTAAATTATCTTCTTATTATCTGAACATGTATTATGCAGCTATATTCCTCACTGTTGGGGAAAATCAGTACAGGTATGTATTTATTGTTCAAATAATGGGGGGGATTCATGGCTTTGTTATTAAGCATTATATAGTAATAGTTATTTTAGCTTACCAATTTTGCCAAATACCACATCTTGTCTTTGCTGTATTTTATTTGTCTTCGACAATGATAGACTTCCTTACAAACAGGGAAGAAAAAAAAAACTGTAACAAGTTTATCAACATGACAAAAACTGTAGCAAGTTTATCAAAATAACAGTGATATACACTGATCAAGTTTCTGCTTTCTATGCCCAATACAAATGCTGCCATAAGAAATAAAACATACTAAAAATTTGGAGATTCTTTCTCCCTACAAAGTTGAATTTTTCTTAAATCACACTATGTTAAAAGATTAAAGAAACCAGGATGGTGGTGGACACCTGTAATCCTAGCAACTCAAGAGGCTGAGGCAGGAGGATGGCAAATTCAAAGCCAGCCTCAGCAACTTAGCAAGGCCCTAAGCAACTCAGGGAGACTCTGTCTCAAAATAAAATTTTTAAAAAAGGCTCAATGGTTAAGCACCCCTGGGGGTTCAATCCCCAGTCCCAAAATATAAAATAAAATTACTAAATAAGAAGTAGAAACTCTAAAAATGGTTAGTATGTGCCAACATTTGCAACATCTCTGTTCAGAAGGACAGTAAAAGGTTTGAATGAAAGTATCTTGAAACATTTTGCTGGTCAGCTTTTCTAATTTTCTATTTCAGCTTTTCTAATTTTCTATTTCAAGTAGTGGACATACCTTGTTTCTTTTCTTTTAATCAATCATCTGTTAAACAATTTCTAGTTCATAAAGCACTCCCAGTATTTCATTTAGTCTAACTCTATGACTTGGGAAAGAAAACATTTTATAATCCTTTTGTAAATTGAAAATTTGAGAAATCAAATGACTTCTCTAAGAACACAAAACTTAGAAAAACAAAGTAAAAAACAGGAAAGTAACTCACATGTGTACCTTCTGAAGTTTCCCTTCTGACCCTAATAACCACTTTCTTTCCACTATTTTCCCTACTAGCTTTTTTTTTTAATATATCAGAAAAGATTCAAGGCACACAAGAGTGAGAAGATCTCACAATTTTTTAACATTCTGACTCCTGCTGGAAATTTTCAAATGCCTTAGAAATAGCAGTTTTCTCAAGTAGTCATCTTTTGATATCGTTATGGTTTAGATATTAGGTGTCCCCCAAAAGCTCATGTGTGAGATAATGCAAGAAGGTTTAGAGGAGAAATGATTGGGTGATAAGAGTCTTAATCCAATCAGTGAATTAATCCCTGATGGGATTAATTAAGTGGTAGCTGAAGGTGAGTAGGATGTGGTTGGAGAATTGGATCACTGGGGGCACGCCTTTGGGGTATATTTTGTATCTGGCAAGTGGAGTCTCTTTCTCTGCTTCCTAATCATCATATGAGCTGCTTCCCTCCACCATACTCTTCCACCATGTTCAGGGTCACCACAACCATGAGGAATTGAGTCAGCTGTCTATGGATTGAGACCTCTAAAATCTGAGCCCTGAAATAAACTTTTCCTCCTCTAAAATTGTTCTTGTCAGGTCTTTTAGTCACAGCCAGCGGAAAAAGTTGACTAAAACAAATATTTAGCAAATTTCATTTCAGTTGCATTTCTAGCTGACAAGTTGAAAACTATACCAATAGCCTAATTACATTTTCAGCAATAAAGTATCCTAGGGAGCAAGCAAGAGAAATGTCATGACTGATAATACTAATCTGCAAAAATTAATCCACCTGATAAAATCTTTTCTATAAAAGCTTTTCAATTAATGGATTCCCATGATAGGATATTTTAAACCTGAATTTTATGTTATTGTCCTTAAATTTTTCAAAAATAAAATATAACAATAATAATAATATAATAATAATATACACACATGTGTGTATATCTGTTTAAAACTAATCTAAAATATATCTTATTTTCAACTATATATATTTTTAAATTAATTATCAATAATTAGTTTAGGGGCTGAGGTTGTGGCTCAGTGGTACAGCACTTGCCTTGCACATGTGAGGCACTGGGTTAGATCGTCAGCACCACATAAAATAAATAAATAAATAAATAAAACAAAGGTATTGTGCCCATGTTCAATGAAAAAAATTAAAAATTAAAAAAAATTAATTAGTTTAAAAATAATCTAAATATACAGATAGTAATCCTAGCAAGAGCAAACATGTACTCTACATGTACTTTGTAAAAGTGAAATGACTAATACTCTCCCCCTCCTTTGTTTGTGCTGGTGAGATTGAACTCAAGACCTTAGACATGCTAGATAAGCACTCAACCTCTCAGCTACACCCCCAGTCTAAAGAACACTTTCTAAATATAACAAGACAAAGTCGCAATATATACATCTATCATAGCAAATAGAGAACGTGACAAAGTTGGAGTCAGAAGACACAGTTATAGGTCACTGCATATACACTATATACTAGATAAATATAGTATACATATATACTAGATATAGTTGAGTGAGGATAGATGCACAAAACAGTTATTCAAATTAAGTAAAAGGAAGTCCAAACCATGAACTATCCAAACCAATAGCTTTTTCAAAAATCTATCTATCTATCTATCTATCTATCTATCTATCTATCTATTGTGTGTGTGTGCATGTATGTGTATCATGCCAAGAATCAAACCCAGGACTTCATGTATGCTAGGCATCCTACTACTGAGCTATACTATACCCCCAACCCCAAAATCAATTTATTTTTAAATGCACATAATGATTCAAATAGAAAGTGCCACATAGTCCTTACGAAAAAGTTTTATGGTATCCACATGTGGCTTATTATCAGTATAGTGATTAATCCATACATTAAAATCATGCCTGTTATAGAAGAGGCTGTTCAGTTTTGATATACTCTCACTATAGTTTTAATTTATTTCACATGGATCTTTTCTAAATTCTGCAAAAGAAAACTCAAATCCAAGTAATGTATGACTCTCATGAACAAAGCCCTTTTAATTTCTCTCTTATTTTCTTTACCATAATGAAGCCACATATAAGTCTAAATAAGAATCTACTTTGTTTGAAAATTGGTACTAGCCATATTAGGAACAGTTGTCTTAAAAATACTGAGAGTGGCCTAAAACATGTCTACATAGGTGACATTTAATTTACAGCTGCAGAATTTATTTACTACCTCTATTTATCAGCTATTAACTAAGTATTCCAAAGCAGAATATCAGAACTAAGTAGAGTAGTAGATATTATCCCTTTTAAACCAAGACAAAACTAATTTTTAAAATGTTTACAGCAAGGTGCAATGGCACATGTCTGTAATCCCAGCTACTCAGGAAGTTGAGGCAGGAGGATCACAAGCTCAAATCCATCCGATAATTCAGCAAAACCCTATCTCAAAATAAAATAAAAAAGGTTGGGATGTACTTCTTGACTAGCACACAGAGGCTCCGAATCAAATCCTCAACAGAAAAAAATTGTAAAGTTTTCAACTAGCACTTGAGCAAGTCTAAGGAACACTATGCATAATAGTACAGTATTATAAAATTTGTAGCCAGGCACTATAGTGCACGCCTGTAATCCCAGTGACTCAGGAGGCTAAGGCAGGAGGATTGTGAGTCCAAACCCAGCCTCAGCAACTTAGCGAAGCCCAAAGCAACTCAGTGAGACCCTTTCTCTCTAATAAAACATAAAAAAGGGCTGAGGATGTGACTCAGTGGTTAAGCACTCCTGGGTTCAATCCCCAGTATCAAATAATAAATAAGTAAGTATATGTATGTGTGTATATGTGTGTGTGTGTGTGTGTGTGTGTGTAGCTGGATGAGTAAATAATTCCTTCTAAGTAAGCTAGGTAACAATAAAAGATATTAATATTTCATAGTCATAATAAATGTAATTGATACACAGATTTAACTGGTACACCAACATCAACTTACCAAACATTATTTTCCTAAAGTCATAATTTGTCTCCAAAAGGATTATGGAATCAAATCAAATATGTTCACACTGGCATTTATATAAAGGACATGTGGGGGCGGGGTGCATGTAAGCATGTGTGGTGAAATATAAATACAAAACAAATGACTAGACTGACATTGTTCTTCATTTCCTGCAGTTAAACAGATTAAATACTATATCAACTATTTGAATTTTGACATTTGGGATTTATGCTGAAGTACTATTTTTTAGTAACCAAAAAGAATGGCACTGCACAGTACAAAATTCGGCTCAGACTCTGGATCTGATGATAGATACTATTATCATGATATAGTTCCAATTAATGTCTAAGTTCAAAGAACTCAGGTAAGAAGTAAAGAAAGTACATTAATTATATAATATTTTATGTACAGTATTTATCAAATATGTAACTAAGTTTTGCTTAATTACAAAATGAAGTCAATACTTTATAGCTCAGATTCTGTAACAAATACAACCTTCAAATTCTGCTATCATGATAAAATATGAAAGTTTAAAAGTTATTTGTTTAAATTATTTGCATCTCTTTTTCTTATTTCTTAACCAAGTGAGAGCTCTTTTAAAAGTCAATAAAGTAACTCCACCAGATTAAAAAAAAAAAAGTACATAAAGCAGTACTAATGCACACCAATACTTAGCAACTCAGTATGTCTTTATTAAACATATGCTGTCTAGAGTCCAGTGCACTGGCACACACTTGTAATTCCAGCAACTCAGGAGCTGGAGGATCACCATTTCTAGGCCAGCCTATGCAACCTGGCGAGACCCTGTCTCAAAACAAAAAAAACGAAAGGTCTGGAGATGCAGGCTCAGTGGTAGGGCATCCCTGGGTTCAATCTCCATTACAAATAAATAAATAAATAAAATTTTATGTATGTTTTCAAGTCCATATAAAAACTAAGCTCCTTAATAACAGATTATCTACTAAACTGAATAATCTATAATTAACACAACAATTCTATCACGGCTTATTGTCTTAAGGATTTAAATGTTCTCATCTTGTTTATGTTATTACTTGCTTAGACTTTTTAGCAGATGTGTATGTACGCCACAATAAATACACATTAAGATGTTAAGTTAGGGCTGGGGATGTGGCTCAAGCGGTAGCGCGCTCGCCTGGCATGCGTGCGGCCCAGGTTTGATCCTCAGCACCACATACAAAACGAAGATGTTGTATCCGCCGATAACTAAAAAATAAATATTAAAATTTAAAAAAAAAAAAAAAAAAAAAAAAGATGTTAAGTTAGTGTTTTACCTCAAACTAGAATAATCTCTAGCAGTTTGGAGAGGGTAAAATTATTCTGAACAGCTAAAAATAGGATAAATCTCTGGTAGGAATCCAATGATTAATTCAACATTAAGTTCAAAGGTTTGTGTACTACAAAAAGAAAAAAAAAGCATGTCTAGTCAAACATATAACATTAGAAAGCCATATATATTTAAATATTGGCCATTGGTTTAAATCTTTTTTTTTTTTTTCTTTTGGTACCAGGGATTGAACTCAGGGGCATTCAACCACTGAGCCACATCCCCAGCCCTATTTTTATTGTTTTTAGAGACAGGGTCTCACTGAGTTGCTTAGCACCTCGCTTTTGCTGAGGCTGGCTATGAACTCATGATCCTCCTGCCTCAGCCTCCAAGGTGCTGGAATTACAGGCATGAGCCACCCTGCCCAGCTGGTTTAAGTCATTCTTGCCAATTCATCATGCTCCATCAAGAATTCATCAGCAAACCTCCTGGAATCAAAATCAATGTGTCTTAAACTTTCTGCTTAGTTTTAGAGCTAAGGGCCTATGAAGAGGTTTATTAAAGGCAAACAAACAAGTAAAGCAGTGATGTACCTTTGTAAATTACAGAGAGAAATCTGATATATTAAAGATCATGCAAATTGTTGTATAATTTTTTCTTTTCTTGTCATGGAAGAATAAATTTTATCAAAATTTAAGAGATTAGTTCTACCCACAAACTTACTGCTGGTCTCCGAGGTTCTCCAGGCAGTTGTGGAGGATAAACTATTTTATTCTTCTTCTCCCATTTTCGAGAAATGTCAAGTGAAGCACTTATGTGGATGCAAGACTGGGGTAACACACTGTGAGATGAAAGCAGCCTGTAAGATAAGAGAAACTTAGAACCTTTCTGCAGAGTTTATACATCTTCTTTACTACTTTAGCTAGCTCCATTTTGTTGAAAACAATTTAAAGATCACAAATGGAAACATTCTAGAAGTAATCACTAATAGAGACCACTTTTACAAAAAATATCACAAAGATCTGGTTTGTGTGAGGCTACTTTTCTTTCACTCTTCCTTTAAATTTTTAAATTTTCTCCTCTCTCATAACCAACACATTCTACATCACCATTACATCCACCCTATTCACCCCTCAAAATTGCAAACACTTTTCTACCCTCTTTTCTCTTCTTCTTTCCTCTTGATCAACTCTATCGTTAACACCTCTTAACACTAATTGGTTTATATACTGCCAATCCCCACTGTCAATGCTATAGCAATAATTAATATGGCAGAAATCATATACAGCACCTACTATTTGATTTTATACCAGACATAATCTATGATTATTTACTGTTTTTACCGATGGAAGTTGCTGACCCTACTATTTGGCACTGCTTATTGTGCCAATTAATATTGTAGACAACAAAATAGGAACAAAGTACCTAGGCTACTGCTATATATTATTTGCACAGGTTGTTGCTATTATTGGGCTCACCCCTAATCTGAGAGGCATGAGAAACCTACAAAGATACTATAAGCATGTAGGGTAAAAATTCCACTGCTTCAGTTCCATCTGGATAGATAGGTAGACATACAAACAATATGAAAAAGCAAGGGAACAGATCATCACAAACAACACAGAATACCTCAACAAGAGATCCACTGATAACACAGTGGAGGAAATGTCAGAGATGGGACTTAGAAAGTTTATAGTTAAACTGATTTATGAGGTAAAAGATGATGTAAGGAGTGAAATCAGAGAGAAAATATAAGTGAAAGAACAGGAGACAGAGATTCTGAAGAAGAATCTATAGGAAATCCTCAAAATGAAGGAATCAATAAACCAAGTTAAAAAGTCAATGAAAAGCATCACCAATAGACTAGAGCGTTTGGAAGAAAAGAGTTTCCAGCAATGAAGACAAAACATGTAATCTTAAAAATAAAGTTGAATGTAGAGAAAAGATGTTAAAATACCATGAACACAATTTTCAAGAAATACGGGATAATATAAAAGACCAAATTTGAGATTCATTAGGATAGATGAAGGCTCTGAAATACAAACTAAAGGAACACACAATCTTTTCAATGAAATAATATCAGAAAATTCCCCAAACCTTAAGAATGAAATGGAAAATCAAATACAGGAAGCATACAGGTCTCCAAATATACAACAGTCATTCTAAGACATACTATTATGAAAATGCCTAACATACAGAATAAGGATAGAATTTTTAAAGCAGCTAAAGAAAATGACTGATCAAATTTAGAGGGAAACCAATCCAGATGTCAACTGATTTTTTTCAACCCAGAACTTAAACCTAGGTGGTCATGGAATAATTTATACCGAAGTCTGAAAGAAAATGATGCCAACCAAGAATACTATAATCAGTAAAATTAAGCTTCAGATTTTAAGGTGAAGTAAAAACCTTCCATGAAAACAAAAGTTAAAAGAATTTGACAACTAGATAGCCAGCACTATGAAACACACAATAAAATATTTCACTGGGTTGGGTTGTAGCTCAATGATAGAGTGCTTGCCTAGCATGTGTGAGGCTCTGGATTCGATTCTCAGCACCACAAATAAATAAATAAATATCTAGCAACAACTAAAATAAGTATTTAAAAATAAATAAATAAAATATTCATGAAGAAGAAATGGAGAATAAAAATTAAAACCAGCAGAGGGTGAAGCTACACTAGAAGAACAGTCAATCAAAGAAGAATCTAATTCAACCAAAAAACTAGTAATAAATCAAAATGATAGAAAATGAAAAGTATCTCTTAATAATAACATTGAATGTAACGGTCTAAACTCATCAATCAAAAGCCCTAGGCCTGCAGATTGAAATAAGAAAACAAGAATCAACCATGTGCTGTCTCCACGAGACTCACCTCGAAGGCAAAGATATCCACAGACTTAAAGTGAAAGAATGAGAAAAAACATACCACTCATATGGATCTTGTAAACAAGCAAGGGTTTCCATCCTTATATCAGATAAAATGAACTTCAAGCCAAAATTAATAAGAAGGGACCAAGAAGGTCATTCATAGTGCTTAAGGGAATCATATAACAGTAATATTTATTTATGAACCAAATAATGGAGCATACACAAACAATAAAGAATCAAATAGAATCAAATAGATCACAACACAATAATACTGGATAACTTTAACCCTCCTTTCTCAACACTAGATAAATAATCCAAACAAGAACTAAATAAAGAAGATACAAAACTAAAAAATACAATTAATAATCTAGATCTAATGGATATACATAGAATATTTCATTTATCAATGACTGAATATAACTTCTCTGAGCAGTATATATGGAACATTTTCTAAACTAGACCATATTTTAGGCCACAAAGCAAAGTGCAAAAAAAGAAAAAAAAAAAAAGGAGAGAGAGAAAATGCCCTGTAAGATCATAATACATTAGAAATTGAAATTAGAAAGCAACAATTAGTCAAAAAGTAGAAAATAATACCTGGAGACTAAATAATTCACATTTGAGTGATGAATGAATACATAAATTAGGAGTGAAATTTTAAAAAAACTTAAAAGTGAATGAGAATAGTGAACGCTATGAAGGCAGTTCAAAAAGGAAAGTTCACAGCATTAAACTCATTCATAAAAGAATAGAAAGATGCCAAATAAATAATCTAACATTACATTTCAAGATCCTAGAAAAAGAAGAACAAATCAACAACAAAATCAATAGATGACAGGAAATAATTAAAATCAGAGCCAAACTCAATGAAATGTAACATTATAAATGTAACATAATTAAATAAATAAATTTATAAATATATAAATTTATATTTATAAATATAAATAAATTTATAAATAATAATATAAATGTAACATAATTAGAATGGATATACATCACTTAAAGAACCATATGATTATCTCAATAGATGCAGAAAAAAAAATTGAGAAAATACAACATCCATTCATGTTTAGAACACTAGAAAAAATGATAGAAGGAATATTCCTCAAAATCCATAAAAGCTATATACAACAAAGCCAATGCCACATCATTCTAAATGAACAAAAAAACTGAAAGCATTCCCTCTAAACTCAGAAACAAGACAGGGATGCCCACTTTCACCACCTCTATTCAACATAGTTCCTGAAACCCTAGCCAGAGCAGTTAGGCAAAAGAAAGAAATTAAAGGGATACAAAGAGGAAAAGGAAAACTCAATCTATCTCTGTTTGCTGAAAACATGGTACCCTATTTAGAAGACCCAAAACACTCCACCAGTAAACTTCTGAAACTCATAAATCAATATTCAACAAATCAACTGCATTCCTATATCAGCCAAGCACAGTGGTGCACGCCTGTAATCCCAGCCTCAGCAATTTAGCAAGGTCCTAACAACTTAGTGAGACCCTGTCTCTTAAAAAAAAAAAAAAAAAAACCACGATATTCCACCAATGAATTAGCTGAAAGAGAAATTAGGAAAAACATCCCATTCATAATAGTCTCAAAAAAAACAATCAAACTTAGGAATCAACCTAACAAAAAACTACACAACACTAAAGAAAGAAATTGAGGGAGACCTTACAAGATGGAAAGATCTTCCATGTCCTTGGATAGGCAGAATTAATATTGTCAAAATGGCCGTACTACCAAAAGTGCTATATAGATTCAATGCAATTCCCATCAAAATTCCAATGATATTCTTCATAGAAATAGAATAAGCTGTTATGAAATTCATTTGGAAAAATAGGAAACCCAAAAGAGCCAAAGAAATCCTTTGTGAGAAAAATGAAGCAGGAAACAACACAATACCAAACCTCAAATTATACTAAAGAGTTGGAATAACAAAAACAGGCAAGAGGACCAATGGAACAGAACAGAAGATACAAAGACAAACCCAAAATACAGTTAACTTATACTAGACAAAGGAGCCAAAAACATACACTGGAGAAAAGATAGCCTCTTCAACAAATGGTGGTGGAAAAAAGGGAAATCCATATTTAATAGAATGAAGTGACCCCCTATCTCTCACTCTGCACAAAAACCAACTCTAAATGGATCAAAGACTTAGGAATGACTAGAAACCCTGCACTACTAGAAAGAAGGCAGGCCCAGTGCTCCAACATACTGACTCAGGAACTGACTTCCTTAACAAGACTCCTAAAGCACAAGAAATAAAATCAAAAATCACTAAATGGGATGACATCAAACTAAAAAGATTCTTCACAGCAATGGAAACAATCCAGAGCATGAAGAGAGAGCCTACAGTTGGGAGAAAATCTTTTCCACCTGCCCCTCAGATAGGGCATTAATTTCTAGGAATCCAAGAAATTTAAAACTAAAAAAATTAAATAACCCAGTCAATAAATAGACAAAGGAACTGAACAGACCCTTCTCAAAAGAAGAAATCCGAATGGTCAACAAATATATGAAGGGCTGGGGATATAGCTCAGTTGGTAGAGCACTTGCTCACAAATATATGAAAAAATGTTCAGCATCTCTAGCAATTAAAAAAAACACAAATTAAAATTACACTGAAATTTCATCTCATTCCAATCAGAATGGCAACTATCAAGAATACAAGCAACAATAAACATTGGCTAGGATGTGAGGGAAAGGGTATGCTCATACATTGTTGGTGCGAGTGCAAATTGGTGAAACCACTTTGGAAAGCATTATGGAGATTCCTCAGAAGACTTGGAATAGAAACACCATTTGACCCAGTTATCTAACTCCTAGGCTTTAAAATCAGCATTCTATAGTTGTTAGGGTCTGTAAACAAGTCAAGATGGCGCCTGGCATTCTGCCAGAGGGAGTGGTTTGTGAAGTAATGCCAGCGAGCCATTAAGTGTGGAGATTCCTTATTGGTTGACTGCTGTATCTAGTTTATGTTAATTAGATAAGCTGTGTGGAATGTATATATACCCCTCTTGTCCTACAATAAATGGCTCCTACTCCTGCTGTATCAATCTACACAAGTTGCTCGTCTCCCCCCCCCCCCCC
>NW_025999869.1:18245531-18257901 GCF_001458135.2 Marmota marmota marmota
CCTGTTAATTTGCTGCAGCGGTACTGCGGCATATAGTGATGCAGCCATATCATTGTTATTTTTTTTCCTGTCAAACAGCTAAGATTTATTATAAATTTGTTCACTGCCTTATAATTTTTGAATTACTCAAACATTTGTCATGACAAATACTCATGATTCAATATAAAAAAATTAAAATGTTCTATGAATATGTAACATCCTAATTATTTTCAAAATACAATGATTAACCCCCTGAAATTTTGAATAATTGAGGGAGTATTTAAAAATAAACTTAATTTATATGCATGACTTTTATTTTTAAATGAAATTTAACATTTTAATCAAGCATATGGAGAAAACTCATGGCTAAGTGATTGTTAGAAGTTTATAAATGGGAAAAAAAATCCTGTTTCCAAATATCAGTCAAATCAGCTTGTTATTTCAACATCTGCTTTAGAAAAGACACAAATGAAATATCATCAGAAAAATTACATTTGAGGGCTGGGGATGTGGCTCAAGCGGTAGCGCGCTCACCTGGCACGAGTGCAGTGCTGGGTTCGATCCTCAGCACCACATAAAGATGTTGTGGAAAACAGGAGAATAAATATTAAAAAAAAAGAAAAATTACATTTGAGTATTTGATGTTAGTGTTCTGAGGAGATTGTCCTGAAAATAATAGTGTCATAGTCTTTTATTTATTTATGGAATAAAGAAGATCTTTTTCCAACATACTGAATATATGGTCAAAATAATGTCAGCATTAATTTTTTTTCTTTTTAAAGTCATGTTTGTTGAGCTGTAATTTATACATGGTACAATTTGCCCTATTTAGATTTATAGTTATATGAATTTTGACAACACAAATATAAAAAATGATAACATATATATGTATATATAATACTACAGTCAAGATAACAGAATATGTTACCTTGTCCTTCTTTAAAAGAAAATTATTTAAGAAATTAATTTTATACATTTTCATTTAATCCAATGGATTACCAACACATAATTTGCAAAGAAAATAATTGTTAATAAGATATTTCAAGTTCATTTTATTTGTCCTAGTAATTCTTTGGAATCTAATGTTTATTTAACACATAGGACACCTCAATTCAGACTAGACAAATTTCAAATATGCAGTAGCCTCATGTAACCAATTGGCTCCTTTCTCCATCTTTCACCTTTTGGTGAGACATATGTTATAGGCTGCATGATAAGTCCTCTTGTTATGTGGTTTCTTGTTGAGTTCCATCAGAAAGGAACACCAAAGAGATGAACTTAGAATACACAAGAATAGAACGAGGTGCTTTATTCAACCCTATCAGACCCTATTAGACTGTGAGTTGGTTTCTTCATGCTTTTAGTGGGAATAACTTCAGTTAGTTGGCCTTCTCCTAGAAGGTTTTCATAATGGCTCTCTCTTCTTTCACCTCCTACTGCTCCAAGTCTACGGAAGGAAAGGTGCTTCATAAAATTTGTTGGTTTCCCTCAATCTTGCCCTTACCTTTATAATTACCTTATTAAACAATTTTTACCCTGACTGGTCTTTTTCATCCTTGAATCTTGAATAATGTTTTTTTTTTTAATTATAAGAAAGTAAAATATACTTCATCTCATATCACAGGCAATGTATACATACACACACCAGATTAATTATATATTAAAATATAACATATAAAGTGCTAAAACTTTTAAAGAAAATATTTGTGTAATTTTGTGAAGAGAAATGGAAAATTTAAAAAATATGAAATAAACAAAAACCTGAAAAATTAGATGATATTGTAGTTAAAATTTTTATGTGTAAAAATTTATCAAAACAGGTTGAAAGAGACATGAATTGCATTACCAGTCATTTTTGTTTATTTTCGGTATTTGGCTTGACTTGGTTTCTCCTTTGGTTGGCTTTTCCTTTATTGTATTTCTTCCCTTTGGAGATTTTCATTGTTTTTCACTTCCTCCTCGTGGAATATTTTGCCAAGAATGTTCTGTAATGCAGGCTTTCTTGCTCTAAATTCTTTCAGCTTTTGTTTACCATGGAAGGTTTTTATTTCATCGTCAATTTTGAAGCTTAATTTCACTGGATATAAGATTCTTGGTTGGCATCCATTATCTTTTGGAGCTTGGTATATGTTATGTTGTTCCATGATCTCCTGGCTTTGAGAGTCTGGGTTGAAAAATCTGCTAAGATCCGAATTAGTCTTCCCTTATAGGTAATCTGATTTTTCTCTCTTGCAGCCTTTACAATTCTATCCTTATTCTGTATGCTAGACATTTTCATTATAAAGTGTCTTGGTGTAGATCTGTTGTAATTTTGTACATGTGGTGTCCCATAGGCCTCTTGCATTTGATTTTCCAGTTCTTTCTTCATGCTTGGGAAATTTTCTGATATTATTTCATTGAAGAGATTGTGCATTCCTTTGATTTCAATCTCTGGAACCTTCCTCAACCCAATAAATCTTAAATTTGGTCCTTTGACGGTGTCCCATAATTCTTGGATATTCTGTTCATGGTTTCTTACCATCTTCACTGTGATGTCAACTTTATTTTCAAGATTGTGCATTTTGTCTTTATTGTCTGAGGTCCTGTTATCCAAGTGATCTAGTCTATTGGTGATACTATCTATTGAGTTTTTTAAATTGGCTTATTGTTTCTTTCATTTCAAGGATTTCTGTTTGGTTTTGTTTGTTTGTCTGTTTGTTTGCTTACTTGTTTTTTAGTATCTCTCTTTCTTGAAGTAATCTTTTGCAACCTGCATTTGTTCTCTTATCTCTTTGTTGGTGTGATTGATTTTTGCCTGTATTTGCTTACTTAGGTTGTTCTTAATTCCCAAATCATTTCAGTTATGTATATTCTGAACTCCTTCTCTGACATTTCACCATCTGCGCTATCTATGGATCCTCTTGTTGTAGTGTCTTGGTTTGTTAAGGGCACTTTCCTCCCTTGTTTTTTCATAATGTCTATGTGTCTTCCTCTCTTGCAGTGTAGATCCACGGTATTACAGCTTCTGCCCTATTGTCTTATAGAGTCCCTATAGGTTACCTCACTTTTAAGAGAGATCAATATTACAGCACTCAATGTACCCAACATGCAGCCATATATGAGTTAGCTTCCATTTTTACATTTACAGTTTTGTCACTATAATTAGAAATTATAAGTTATCTTCTACCATATAGTCAATAGGTTTGCATAATGGTTTACAGTTTCTGATGGTGGAAGGAGGTTTGGGGAGTTGGATGTGAGAATATGGAGGTATTAGATTATATGACTAGTGAGAAGGTAATCATAAGAAGTTGGCTGTTGGGGCTGGGATTGTGGCTCAGCAGTAGAGCGCTCACTTAGCATGTGCAGGGCCCTGGGTTCGATCCTCAGCACCACATAAAAATAAATAAAAATGAAGATATTGTGTCCAGTTACAACTAAAAAATAAATATATAAAAAAAGAAGAAGAAGAAGTTGGCTGTTAGTAGGAGAAACAAGAGATAGGCAACTCCATGCAAGACTCCTTGTTACCACATCTACTAGAGATCCTCTGGTGCAGCCAGGCCCACAGGGACCTTGGTGACGTTTTATCAGGTCGTCATTGTTGTCCCTTGATAGAAGTATCGATATCCCAGTTTTGTGGTGGTAGCAGCCTATATGTACCCTGACACTGGGCTGTGGAACCATGCTTTGGTGAATAAGGAACACCAGCACAGGTTGGCTCTCCACATGGCGCAGGGTGGGCTGCTCTCCGGATCTTTGGATGTGGTATAGTTAGGCCTCTCCTCCAGATCTCTAGGCCCCAGTGTGGTGGGGTAAGGTGGGCAGTCCTCCCACATCATTGTTTATAGCAGCACAATTTACAATAGTAAGGTATGGAGGTGGCTAGGTTGCTAGGTGCCCTTCAACAGATGAATGAGTCAATCAAGAAACTGTGGTGCATATACACAATGGAATATTACTCAGCCATAAAGAAGAATGACTTTATGACATTTGCCAATAAATGGATGGATCTGGAGACTGTCACGCTAAGTGAAATAAGCCAATCCTAAAAAACCAAAGGTTGAATGTTTTCACTGATATATGGAAGCTAAACCATAATAAAGGCAAGTAGGAGAAGAAAAGAAGTTCAGTAGAATAAACAAAGGGGAATGAAGGGAAGTGAGGTGGGATAGGAATAGGAAAGACATTAGAATGAATCTGGCATAATTTTCCTATGTACATTATGAAAATACCTAAGTGAATCCCACCATCATGTACATCCACAGGAATGGGTCCTAATTAAAATAAGATATAATCCATGCTTGTATAATTTTATCAAAATGGATTTTACTGTCATGTAAAACTAAAAAGAATCAATAAGGGTTGGGTTGTGGCTCAGTGGTAGCGTATTTGCCTAGCATGTGGGAGGCACTGGGTTCGATCCTCAGAAACACATAAAAAAATAAATAAAGTTACGTCCATCTACTACTAAAAATATTTTTTAAAAAAGAACTAATAACTCAATTGAGCCAAATAATAAAAATGTATTAACCCAAGATCTTTTGCCCCTGACTGGCCAATAAATGCTGACTCTCTACTGTAAATCAGCTCAGGCCCAAGTAAGATTGAAAAAGGCATAATGAGTTCCTGACTGAACCTGTGAAGTTGCCCAGCTTTGTTGAATACACAAGACAAATAAACAAGACAATTAAAGGTCAACATAAAACCATACATAACTATAACACAGGGAACAGAGGTAGAGGATTTCATGTGGCTTCAGGTTAATCTCAAACAAGACTGCAACAAGCAGAGGACATACACTCCCAACAATGGCAAAGGCATGTATCACCTACGCAGAAGTACAGAGATGAGAAATAACAGAAGTCTAAATAAATCAGAGAATCTTGTTAGGTACTGGAAAATATCAAAAAGGTAGTCAAGGGTAAAGTCTCAGCCAAACTAATATGCTGAGAGACTTGATAACGAAGGCCTTAAATTCACTATTCCTTGATCTCCCCAACTCCAAATGCTCATCCACCTCACCCATCTTACAGAACCTTCTGCCCCTCCAAACCATTACATGGAATTATTCTTGAATGGTCCCCTATCTTCAACTTCCCAAACATTATCCTGCCAGAGCCACCAAGTCTTACAGATGTTTCTCATTAAATTTCTCAAGTGCTTTCTCTCTTCTCCAATCCTGCCACCACCCTGGCTCAGGACCTCTTCTCTTTCAGAACTACAGCTATAGCCTCTACATTGCTCCCTCTTCCATCAACTAACCTATTCCATACCATCTTCCTTTGCCTGAGCACAAAATTAGTTACCCTTCTATAAAATACAGCTGTTCATGTCATTCTTCAGCATAGACACCTTTGTTGGGATAAAGCAAATGCTAATTATGTAATATACTAACTCCAACATTTTTTTCAGTGCCACTGAGAACTGAGATTCTTGGTGTGAGAGGAAGTAGATGCACAAACACATATAAAAAAATAAGGTTCAAAATGCTCTCCAAGATCTAAGTGTTAGATCTCTCCACTGAAGAGGTCTAGAAACAATGACCAACCTAGTGAAGCCACATTTAAAGATATATAGTTAGTGTAGTTAGGTAAATCGGGTCTAATATCAAGTAAGATAAAGAAAATTGAGTCCAGGAAACCAGAACAACACCAGGGGAAATTGAAATGTTAATGTCCCCAAGGCCCCGAATGCATCCTAAGGAACTGTTAATGAAGTAGCTCCCAGCAAACAGGGAGGGGGGGGTGCTAATCAAACCACCCCAGGCCCTTCCTGCCCAGACTACTCTCACCCTCATCTCCCACCTTTTGGCCTTCCCACCTACATTCTTGCAGGATAGAGGGAAACAAAGGACAGGAATGTGGGGGGACTAAAAGAAGACCTTAAATATAAAAAAAGGAAGACCTCCCTCTTCCACAGATCCCACCTTTCCCCTTCTTCCTCTGGGAGGAAGTCTTTTCTGCTGTCCTTTAATAAAGCCTTCCACTTTCTGCTCTCCACTTGCCTGGGAGTGCTTCTCTGGTGTTATACTTCAGCATTGGGGATGCAAGGACTCCTCACCAGTAAACAGCGGTAACACTAGGAACAATGAGCACCTCTAGTATCCAGATTATGACTCTGAATCTCATTTCCCATTGAAAAGAACTAAACTTCTGGGAGAAATAGCTGATTGCAGATCTTGGACAGAAAATGTACAAGATGAGCAAGGAACAACTCATCATACCAGAAAGCAAGGAAGCTACCAGACTACCAGGAGTATGCCAAAGCCACTCAGGAGATAATTTGTACCAAAGATGGGATAATCTAAGCATTAATAAGAATAATAACTGCAGCAAGTTAAAATACAGCAAATGTGCTCAAAGCCATGAGATCATAATAGAGCTTAAAAAAAATTAGTTACCATCAGAAGATGCTAGTGAGTCAATATGTTTTAAAAACTGGTGAATGAAGAGACAGAATCAAGCATTTATCCTTTTCTCTATACGGACTATATCACTAAGTGGCCAAGCAATAGATGTAGAAAAGTCTGATTTCTATGGAGTTAATAATGAAAAAGTAGAATAATTATAATAGCATTTTTTTATAATCCTTAGTAGTGAATTAATGGATAATGGAGGCATAAGTGCCTCCTGACAGAAGAACACACCAGGAACTCTCCCTGACTTTGTCATTCCCACAAAATATGAAACTGAATTGATCAAGACTCAAGATTCAATACAAAAAATACAGAGAAAAGGAACCATGTTAAATAATACAGTACAGAGGCACACAGCAAAATCCAGCCAATAGAAAACTCTTTAAAAGACAAACCACCCATTGTCTTCTACAAATAAATTACATGAGAAAAACAGAGAGTGGAATAAAGAACCTACAGATTAAAAGACTCAAGAAAAATGTCAATTTTAATGTGTGAACTATCACAGTTTCAAAAGTATGACAGTTAAGCCAATGGAAATTTAAACATCAACAAGATATTTTATCCTTTTTTTAAAGAGACACATAGTTAAATATTTATGGATAAAATAATATATTATGGGTAATTACTTTAAAAATATGATGAGGGAGAGTAAAAATTACAGACAAGGTCGGTCATAAGTAATTATTGAAGCTGGATGTTGGGTACATGGAAGTTCATCATATTGTCTACTTCTGTGTATGTCTCAGTGTATACAAGTAAAAAGTTAACACACACTTTGACAGTTCCATACTATCTGAAATACAGAGTCCAAATTCCTTAGCAAGACACAGAAGACCCTTTATAATCTGGCCCCAATCTGTCCTTCCTGGCCTTATTCACTTTATGGCTGGTCACACAGATGTTCACTGTTTCCTAAATAAGCCGCATACTTTCAGACCTTCACACCTTTACTCAGGCTGCTTTCTCCTCTCTCATTACCTCCAGAATGAAATACTTATCCTATGTTAAGCTCCAGCTCAAAAGTCATGCTACATGAAGCTCACTTGATCCCTTCCCCCATGGAGATTCCTGTCATTGTTTTAATATTTCATTCTTGCTAGCCATGCAACAGTGACTTGACCACTGTACCGTATGAAGCCTAGTACAGCCACTTGGATCGTACACTCAAATAAATACAAATACTCACGTACTAGAATCATATGCAATGAGAGTGCAGACATTGAGCAACTTGAGGCAAGTCTAACATTCTTGTATTCTACCACCAAGGACTCTGTCTGGCACACAGATGCTGAGTAAAAATTTAACCCAGTTGTGTACTGGCAGATTCTCACTCTAGGACTTGGATGATACATTTGTCAAAGTTGGGTGTTTTTTTGTTTGTTTGTTTTGTTTTATTTATTTGTTTGTTTGCTTGATCCTCAAACCATTCAGACTTAAAAATCAAACAAATCTGTTCTCTTCCTGTAGATCATTTCTTCTACTTCACCTCAAGTTTGCCATCTCATAGCCTAATGTGCCATCAAAATACCTACTAAAATGTGTACTTTTGCCATCCACATTTAGATTCCAATGTTTTAACTAAAAAGTACAAAGTAAGAATACATGATTCTGCAGTGCAAAAATATCCTAATGAATCTATAAGCCAGATGATGAGGGCAGAGGCTAGATCAGGGCCTTAAATCCTAACTCTAATGCACTTGGAAAATGACCTTGGGGAAGTCATATAAATTTATAGATCTCAATTTTCCCATCAATAAGTTACCTCAAATGAGATATTCCAAGTAAAATACTTACTCTGATATTTTAAAGGACTCAATAAATTTTAAATATAATTATTTACAAAATGAGAAATAAAAACTACTTCCTTGTGCAATTGATGGATATGATGCATCCTATGGTGTCTAGCACGATAAACAGTAATAGCTAGTATTTTTTTAAATTAAGCACTATGAATACTTCTCTCTCCATCACCCCCAGAATAAATCCTCTCAAGTGTGAGATTTACATTACATAATTTCAAGCTTTCTTCTTAAATTTGTAATCATGAGAATTTATATTTCTATGTAGTTGCAATTAGTGGGTACACTATGTTTGTCACCTCTTGGTGCCTGGTTTCTTTGTTTGTAAAAACAATGTATCATTTCTAGTTCCCTCCTAACCTTACTTACCTTCTATCTCATTACTGACAGCATGATGACAGAAATACAAATCTTGGCTTTGATTTCAATTCTTCAGTGACACCATGACTATACTAATCCGAGATTTCTTGAGGGCAAGGTCCTTGCGTTCTGAACCCCCACCTGTATAGCAGCAGAGTGCCTTGCACTCCTTAAATCTACAATACATATTTGGTGAATTAAGTATGATGCTTAATAAATTTAATGTTATGAATTAAAAATAAGAAATTTTCTGAATACCTACAATACTTTCAAGGTTCAAATGTTCATAAACTGAACTATCAAGTAAATGCTAATATACTGCCATCAAATTAAAATATTATTCCAAATAGTAATTAATGTGTATTGAATCAAAAGTTCCTATGTGCCCTCTCCTGGCCAATTATTAGAATAACACCAAATTAAAGCACATAAAATGAAGCAAAAAAAAAATTAAATAAAAATGAAGCAACCTCAAACTTAAAAGATACAAACCAATTCAAAATTGTAGTTCTGACAGGTAAGCATGGTAGTGCATGTCAGTAATCCCAGCTACCAGGGAGGCTTAGGCAGAAGAATCACAAGTTCAAGGCCAGCCTGGGCTACTTAGCCACCAGTCTCAAAATAAAAATAAAAAGGGATGGGGATGTAATGTTCAGTGGTAGAGTACCCCTGGGTTCAATCTCCAGTGCTAAAAAAACAAACCAAACAAAAAGTAAAGATCTTATAAGACTTTTTACATGAGTGAGCCTGAGAAGGGTCAGTATAGAAAACAAACTCAAGAAAAGGAAGTTGGTGGAATTAAATTTGATGGCAAGGATTACTGTGATTTTTTTCAAACAAAACTTCCAAACAAGTTTTAAGTCTGCACATAGCTCTAGTTCACTGCTACTATTCTAACAAAGCAAACAAGTGAAAGTTAAAAAAAGAAAAAAGAAAGAAAATAAAAAAGAGAAAGAAAGAAGTACCAAAAGGCAACTTTATAAAACGCCCAGGATCAACTTGGATCATTTTAAAATTCAAATATCGTTATCATAGCCTCTAACCTTTCATTCACTAGGAAACTCAGGTCCTTGAGTTTCACACTAACTTTGTAAACTGGGTTTAAAAAAAAGAACCAGGTCTCCAGGATGACTGTAACACAGCACACACACACAGCGGCGAACAGCAGTCAGGATGCCAGAGCACCTGCCAAGACAGTGGTACCTGTGAACTCCTATCTGGATTTTCACTCTCAGTATCCGGGTATTTTCCACCTGCCCACACAGATAAACTTAAGTATCATTTTTAAAGTTCTGCCCGCAGTCATCAGGCAATGAAGAGTAGCAGATAAATCAAATTTTAAGACTAATAGTTAATTCAGATAGGACAGTGTGTCTGAGAACTTTCTAAAGTCACAATTTGAGAAAGAGGAATAATACCTCCTATATATTGCTGAAAGTTTCATTTTGAAATTCATTGCAAGGTATGCCCAAGCCCCAAGTGAAGACAGTAAGGGCCTCAGGCTCAATCTTAAGAATACCGTGCTATTACACTCATCAAAGTAAAAGGTTCTTTGTTCTGTATTTACTTATCAGAACAATAAGTGAATCATACACTTGAGACTGAATAAAAGAACATCCTCCCTCTTGTCTCAATTAAAATCTGAAATAAAGAGACTGAAGCAATATGTATATTCTCATAGCTCAATATAATTTTACCTTGGGATAGTCAAGGACAAACAAGGAAATAACTGTTTAGCAAACTTTCATAAAAATGAAATTCCAGAAACTTTGAACAAAAACACACTCAGAGTTTCTCAACCTCTGAGGTATTGACATTTGGGGCAACATAGGATATTTAGCACTTACATCTACTAGATACCAATAATATTTCTGCCTGCCCAAGTCGTGACAACCAACATGTGTCCAGACATTGTCAAATGTTTCCTGCACGAGGAGGGGTAAAATTGCCCCCAGATGAAAGTCCCTATTAGCGGTAGTAACACTAAAATAAATAAAGTAGTGCTGTGTTGCAGAATGAGAAGCACAACCTCTCTATTGCAAAAGGTTGACATCATCATGTGGTATTCATATGAATGGTTAATAAGTCATATTTCCTTAATGTGTAGGCCAAGGATAGACAAATGCTTAAATTTCACAATTGTGTTCATAAACCCAAATGGTCCTTAAGGCCATTTATTTTCCTAGCTCCTACAGTCTAGGAAAACAAATTCCACCAAAACTGCTTCATCAAGCTCCCTGAAGATATCTGTTGCAAAACCCATCGGTTAATTCTAGTCCTCAGCTGAGAAAGATCTAAATATCTCTGGTCATTCTCCCTTCCTTAAAACTTTATCTTCAGATGGGTTCCAGGACACTGTGGGTTTTCCTCTCACTTCTCTGGCCACTACCCCACAGTCTCCTTTGTTTTTTCCTCATCTCTCTGACCTATCATAACATTGATATCCCAGGCAGGAATCAGCCCTTGGACTCTTCTGTTTCCCATCTACCCTCACTACCCATCTCAAAGCTTTAAGTTCTATTCATGCACTGATGACACCCAAATTTACATCCCTTCCACAATTCCAAACTCCTATACCCAACTGCTAACTCACATCTCCACTCAGATGCTAACTGGACATCTCAGAACAAACAAGCCCCGAAGTGAGCTCCTGATATTCTCCCTAAGACCTGCTCCTCTGGCAGTCTTCCCACCTCAGTAAATGATAACTCCATCCCTCCAGTTGTTCAGGTCATAAAGTCTGGGGTCACCATGCTTTCTCATACTCCACCAGCAAGTCCCACCAGCTTCTGTTAACACGATGCCAGAACATAACCATGTACCCATCTCTTCACAGCCACTACTGCCAGAAAGCAAATCTCTACCTGAAACATCCGATGATCTCTCCTCTTATCCTTGCTCCCTATCCCCACCCTAATCTTAACACAGCAGCAAAAAGACCCCTCATAATCCTAAGTCAGATCATATTACTCCTATATGAATTTTTTCATCCCACTCAGAATAACCAAAAGTATTCTCAATGACTCCCCAAGGATCTCCAGGATACAGGATATCCTACTCTTTCCTCCTATCCCAGAACTCACCTCCCACAACTATCCCCAGCCTTGCACTCCCTGTTTTTGACCACCAGACATGGCTCCTCTAAGCTGTTGCACTTATGGTCTCCTCTGTCTAGAACGCTTTCTGCTTGGATGTTAGCACAGCTTCCTCCCTTACTCCCTTCAGATCTGTTCCCAAACATTACCTTCTTAGTGAGGCTTCTCTATCCAAACCTTCATACTCGGGCTAGGGATATAGCTCAGTTAGTAGAATGCTTGCCTCACAAGCACAAGGCCCTGGGTTCAATCCCCAGCACCATTTAAAAAAAAAAAAAAAAAAAAAATCCTGCATAATCCTATCCCCACATTTCCAAACTCAGCATGCATGTTCTCCTAAGATGTCACTAATATATACTATATAGTACTTATCATTTGCACCTCTCACAAGATTCTATGCACTATATGCTGCTCTAGGGATTTCTGTTCAGTGCTAGGATATCATTTCTGGCAGACAGCAGACAACAATACATATGTGTAGAATGAATGAAAGAATACAGGCGGCCGCAGGTAAAGTAGGAAGGCTAGGCATGAGTAACTACAAAAAATTTATACATGGCAGAAAAACTGTGGAATACCGAAGGGTAAATGACCCATATGAAGGCAGCACATCCTTCAACTATATAAAATTGTTGCCATGCCTTGCAATGGATAAAAGAATCTAGAAACCTCATTTTTTATGGAAATTTTGTCTTTTTTTCTTTCTTTCTTTCTTTTTTTTTTTTTTTTTTTTTTTT
>NW_025999869.1:18259565-18283912 GCF_001458135.2 Marmota marmota marmota
TTTTTTTTTTTTTTTTTTTTTTTTTTTTTTTTTTTTTTTTTTTTTTTTTGGTACTAGGGATTCAACCCAAGGGCACTTAACCACTGAGCCACATCCCCAGCCCTTTTAATTTTTATTCTGAGACAGAGTCTCAGCGAGTTGCTTAGGGCCTTGCTAAGTTGCAGGCTGGCTTTGAACTTATGATCCTTCCGCCTCAGTCTCCTCAGTCACTGGGATGACAAGCAGAGCCACCACATCTCATCTGACAAAACTGCCCATTTTAAATGTTAATTTAAAAAGAAGATTTTGGGCTTGGATTGTGGCTCAGCAGTAGAGTGCTTGCCTAGCACGTGTGAGGCCCTGGGTTCAATCCTCAGCACCACATGAAAATAAAATAAAGATATTGTGTCCAACTACAACTAAAAAAAATAAATATTAAAGAAATAAAAAATAAAAAGAAGATTTTACACCGTGCAGAGCAAACTACACACATCTGCAAGTGTGATTTGTCACACAGACCTTCAGTCTGTAACTTCTTGAAACAAATCAGCATAGCCCTAAAGCAACAGTTTAAAGAATGTTCTATTCTTTCCTGTCCCTATGTTACTTTCCTTTTCCATGATATAACGTATATAACAGGGATTTTGGACCACCATAGAGGAATAAGAACAAATCATAAAAATCAGTATCAACAGAACAATATTAAGAAATAATCTGAGACTAAATCAACAAGCACATACATATATTCTGTTGAGAGCCACAGCCGAGTCGGAATGGCCCTGGCATTTTGCCAAAATACTCCTGTAGGAGTATTTTTTTGTTGGTAGTACAATAAATAATAAAGGCAAACTTATATCAATTCTATCCAAATGCATATTTTCCATATGTNCACCTGTGGAGCCTAATCCCCTAGAACCTCTTTCTATAGTACGGCTGGAAAATTTATCATGTAGGCTGGGTATTATTAATAACTGTGCTATTCTATCTCCTGGTGAAATTACTGATATACCCCTTGGAGAACTGGCTATAATTTTTATTTCACCTTCATAATCAGGATCAATTACCCCAGGACTTATCATAAGTCCTTTTAGAGTAGAAGAACTGCGTCCTAATAATAAGCCTACTGTTCCTTGAGGAACAGGTCCTTTTACCCCTGTGGGAATGATTTGAACTCCCATCTCTGGAGTTAATACTGCTCTGGCAGAGGCACAGATGTCCAACCCTGCACTCCCTCTGGTTTGTCTAATGAGGGATCTAATGGATAATGTGTCCTGGGCACTACCCTGATGGTGTTGCTGGGTTCCTCCATTGCCCTGTATATTTGTGGTTGTGGGCCCCGGAGCATTGGGCCCCACTGTCCATTTTTTGGCAATGGAGCCCGATGCTTTTCTCCACGATATCATGGGTAAACACCTGATCCTTGTTCGTTTTTTGATAACGGAGTACCCTCTATGGTGGTTTGAGAACGGCATTCATTAGCCCAATGTCTCCCTCTATGGCATCATAGGCAAATACCCGGTATTCTACCCCTTTGATCATATCCAGTTTTGTTAAACCCTCCTCCTATGGGGCAACTCCTTCTAAAATGTCCTGTTTGTCCACAATTGTAGCATGTTTTTGGCCTGGTACCTAAAACCTGCTGTACTGCAGCTGCCAAGACTTGCCCTTGTTCATTAATGTCTCTACATAATTTAATATATGTGTTTAAATCTTCATGTTTCCATGGTCTAATGACCTCCCTGCACCATTTGTTTGCTTGCTCATAGGCTAGCTGTTTAATTAATGGCATTGCTTGTTCTATATCCCCAAAGATTCTGGTAGCTGTTTGTATAAGCCTATCTACAAATTCAACATAAGGTTCATTAGTTCCTTGTATTACATTAGATAATTGACTTTGTAAATTTCCATGCCCCTGTAAAGTTTTCCATGCCCTAACCGCAGCTGCAGCAATTTGTGAGTACATGGCAGGATCATATCCAATTTGTTGCTGCTGACCCTCATAAGGTCCCTTTCCTAACAACATATCTAGATTTCTCTGAGGATAATCTGAGACTAAATCAACAAGCACATACATATATTCTTTTTTTCTTTTTTCATGTGGTTTTTTTCAGTACTACAGTAGAGATCTTTACATATTAGCCTCTTCATTCTCAGTAGTGGAGATTGAACCCAAGTGTGCTATCTCACGGAGCTATATCCCCAGTCCTTTTCATTGTTTATTTTTAGATAGGAACTTGCTATATTGCCCAGGCTGGCTTTGAACTTGTGATCCTCCTGCCTCAGCTTCCTGAGTAGCTGGGACTACACACAGGTGCCATCATGCCTGGAGATACATATATTCTTGATCAACTTCCTATTTCACAGACCCAAAATATAAACAAAGAGAAGGCTTTGGTGTCAAATATCATTTGGCAATAAGACATTATCCCTTTCAGATCACTGTTATATTATTCAGAGTATTAAGTCATTTTCTAATCAGAAACTTATAGCATGAGTAGACAGAACTTCTAAAGGCCTCATTTAGTTCTAAAGAATAGTTGAAACAGTGAAAACCATTTGGAAAAGCACACAAGCTATGCTATTACACAAAGATGGAAATCTGTACTAGGCTGAATTTGCAATTAATATTCCTTTTTGGCACTGGAAAAGAAAAACATGAATCCCAATTCCTTCCAGAGTAAAACTTAGATCTCTTCAGGATGGCTTACATTTTATCAACTTATATATACACTTCTATTTCTTCTTACACCATAGGTACTATTCTAGGTGATGAGAATGCAGAGAGATAAAACATTTCCAACCCGCAAGTGATTTAAGATTCAGTTAATTAACCACATATATACATTTGGCATTCAGATGCCAAAAAAGGAAAAACATAAGGGCTGAAATTAGGAAGACTTTAAGGAAATGCGACTCAAGCTGAGTGTTGAACAAACCAAGACTTGCACAGAGACCAAGTGAAGTACACTCTAGGCTGGAGTAGTAGCAGAAGTAAAGGTGTGACTACAGGGCATCTTTCTGTAGGAAAAAAAAAAATGCTTTAAGATGATCCACAGGAAATGGATGGCATTAGAGCAGATTATGCTAAGTGAAGCTAGCCAATCCCTAAAAAACAAATGCCAAATGTCTTCTTTGATATAAGGAGAGTAACTAAGAACAAAGTAGGGATGAAGAGCAGGAGAAGAAGATTAACATTAAACAGGGATGAGAGGTGGGAGGGAAAGGGAGAGAGAAGGGAAATTGCATGGAAATGGAAGGAGACCCTCAGGGTTATACAAAAGTACATACAAGAGGAAGTGAGGGGAAAGGGAAAAGTAATACAAGGGGGAGAAATGAATGACAGTAGAGGGGGTAGAGAGAGAAGAGGGGAGGGGAGGGGGGATAGTAGAGGATAGGAAAGGCAGCAGAACACAACAGACACTAGTATGGCAATATGTAAATCAATGGATGTGTAACTGATGTGATTCTGCAATCTGCATATGGGGTAAAAATGGGAGTTCATAACCCACTTGAATCAAAGTGTGAAATATGATATATCAAGAAATTTGTAATGTTTTGAACAACCAACAATAAAAAATTTAAAAAAAAAGAATATTTGCTATAACACTGAACTTCTATGTACATATATGAACATACCATAGTGAATCTCAATGATGTGTACATCCTCAAGACTGGGATCCTAATTGAATAAGATATATTCCATGTTTGTATAAATATATCAAAATAGATTTTGCTATCATGAATAACTGAAAGGAACCAATAAAAAATAGGAAAAAAATAAAACAAAAATAAAAATGATTGGTGAGTTAAAAAAAAAGAATATTTGCTGCAATATTTTTAAAAGCAAAGAGTAATTGAATATTCAACAATTAAAGACTAATTATATGATTATGATACCTTCATATAATAAAATTTTATCAATGAAGAATGACTTGCAAAATATATTAAGGGGAAAAAAGCATATTTTTTAACAGTGATTAATATTATATCATGTGTTATTATGTGTTAACTTGGCTAGACTTTGGTACCTAGTTTTTTAAACACTCATTTCGATGTTGCTGTGAAGATACTTTGCAGATGTAATTAATATTCATAATCAGTTGACTTTAATAAAATACATTACTCTTCAAAAAAAAAAAAAAATGATCCACAGGACCTCTTTTGAAAGAGAATGCAGTGGGCCAAATGATGGCCCTAAAGACATGTGAACATCCTAACCCCTGGGATCTGAATGGCAAAAGATGTGACCCCATTTGGGATCTTAAAAGCAAGGAGCTTATCCTGGGTTGTTATTTTGCCATAAACACAACTACATAAGCTTTTATGCAAGAAGCAAAGGAACTTTTGAGACAGACACAAAGAAAAAGGCAACATAAAGATAGCAGATAAAGATTGGAAAACAATCCATGATGTCTACATGGAAGATTATGAAATTATAAGCAAAACTAGAAATGCAATTATCACAAAGATGTTTCGTCGATTTCCTTACACTTTTAAAGAGATGTATGACTCATATTTATGCACCATTTTCCTAAAGGACACAACTCATCAAGTCATGAGGTAAGATTTAATTAAGAGGACACAAAATCATTGTAACTGTCAAAATCCATTAGTCATGGCAATCAGAATACTAAAAGCACAGATAAATGAAAACTAAAGGTAAACTTCTACCCTCTACTTCAGAAAAGTCTTTAAAGAGTAACTTGGCTCAACAGAAAAGTAGACTAATTTATGTCCCAGTTCTTATCATCTTGCTAACTGTTCTATGTAAACAGGGCTAATAAAGACATGCAATCTCTTGTAAAAGAGTACAGAGTAGCTATTGATGGTTTCAGCATAAAGTCTGGTTCCTTTAAAGAACTTCATAGCAGTATCATCCCCACACCACACCTCCACAGGGCCAGATACTACAGTAGACATCTTTACATATTAGCCTCTTCATTCTCATTCTCACAATATTCTCTAAGGTAGATACTATTCTCATTCTTTTTTATTTTTGAGATAAGGAAATTGAGCCTCAGAGAAGTTAAGCAAATTACCCAAGGCCACAACATATGTCCTAGGCATACATATAAAATCCAGACCTACCTCCTGCAGCCCAATGGTTATTCGAATATATCATACTGCTATCATCATTTTTCCAAACTTTAAATCATGTCAATTCGAACCTGGCTTTCATTGTGGAAATTTTTAACCTATACACAGCTTAAACACTAGACCCCTCACACTTTTACACTAACCCTTTTATTTTGAAACCACCAAAATATACTATTTCATTCTCTAAACTTTAAAATCACCCCTTGCAAAAAAGATCCACCTGACAAATTCCTTCTGAGCCCATCACTTTGCCATCCCTATAATGTGATGGAGTACAACTTAAGGCCAGAAAATTTTTTGTTTAAATACTAACTTTACCTAAATTAACTGTGTAATGTTCAATAAGTCACAAAACTTACCAAAAGCACCCAATGGTAAAATATTAGACTTTAAATTAAAAGACTGAAACCTGTCAGTCTGCTACTAAACACAGATTATAGAAAAGCTTTTCTTGGCCAACAATATTATTTTCTTAACCAAATAAACAAGGCTGGAGATGTAGCTCAGTGGTAAAATGCCCCTGGGTTAAATCCCTAGTTTAAACAGTCATGTTTATTTTATTTTATTTTTTTTTTTTTTTATTTTTTTTTAAAACATTTATTTCTTAGTTGTTTTCGGCGGACACAACATCTTTGTTTGTATGTGGTGCTGAGGATCGAACCCGGGTTGCACGCATGCCAGGCGAGCGCGCTACTGCTTGAGCCACATCCCCAGCCCCATGTTTATTTTTTAATAATAATAAAAAAAAGATTTTACATGATTAATGTGAGCATTAGTTACACCATTTTACTTAGTTTTCATATAGTCATTTCCCCGATTAGAAAGTCCAGAATGAGGATTCATAAAATTATATAACTTCAGAACTGCAAAGACCCATACAGATTACCTAACACATTCTTGTATCATGACATAAATGGAAAAACTGAAATCAAATTGCTCAAGTTATTTACTCAAAGTTTTAGTATAAGCTAGGTTTGGTGACACATACCAGTAATCCCAGAGACTCAGGAGGCTGAGGCGCCGGGTTTCTGTTCTCGAGACTAAAAGGCTCAGGGGTCACTCCAGTTAAACTGGGCTAACTGGGCTGCATGAAATAGCTACACAAGAGACACAAATACCTTTTTCTTTGGGGTCGCTGTGACGGCTCCTCTGACCTTAAGGGTCCGCAGAAAGAGAGAGAGCGAGAGCACTCGCTGACCCCTTTTATTGAGGGAAGCTATTCAAATGAGGCAAGGGGTCAGGTTTCAGGGGGCTGAGTATCTTCATGATGTCCACTGTCAACAGGTTGACTGACACCTGGGTAGGCCACACCCAAGGGCACAGTAAGAGAAGGGGACACACACAAGGCACTTCCATGGAAGATTCTATCCTAAATAGGGCAAGGGGTTATATTACAAAGGAACAGGTGAGCATAGCATCACCCATGGGGCTGTAACAAGATACACTCATGCACAAGACACTGACCCTCAAACCCAAGAAGGGGGGGGGAAGCTCTGGCACATTTCTGCAACTGAGCGCCTCAGCACCCAGCCAGGGAGTGTACTCAGTCATGTGTAAAGTTGGTCTCCCACAGTGAGGCAGAAGGATCTCAAGTTTGAAGCACACTTCAGCAACATAGTGAGGCCCTAAACAACTTAGTGAAACCCTGTTTCCAAAAATATACAAATTAAAAGGGCTGGGAATTGACTCAGTGGTAAAGCCCCCTTAAGTTCAATACCCAGTACCAAAAAAAGTTTCCTAGTATAAGTCAGCACAAAACAATTGAAATTGACAAACATTACCAAAATATTTTTTAAGACCCTATATAAGAATTACAAAGAGAAACAAGTCAACTGTCCCTACCACTCTAATATACAAGTTAGTAAAGGCACAGAAATATAAACACACACATACACGTAGCCATTAAACAAGGCACACATGCTAAGAGAAAGGAAAAATTAATTTCTCCAGTTCTAGAAAGATTTGAGAAAACTTTCTGAAGGGGAAATATCTGAACAGGGATTTGAGTAATGAGTAGGCCTGCTGTTATAGACAAGACGTGAGAGCACAGCATGAAAAACCAAGAAGCAAGTCGATGAACAGAATATTCAGAAAACAGCATAGTTGGGGGGCAGAGTAACAGAAGTAATCTAAGAAAGCAAAGTGTGGCAAATCCCAAGAGCCAGTGCTTCTTATTCGCCTTTTTTAGCTTACCTCTTCATCCACCTAGGACTCATGAGCCTAGGACACAGTTAAATATAATAAAAACTTAATAATAACTTGTAATGACAATATTAATGGCAGCTGAGACTTAGGGTGGGATTATTACATGCACTGTACTAAACAATTCATAAGCACTATCTCCTTTAATCCTCATTTAAAAATATTACAAGGGCTGTGGGTGTAGTTCAGTGGTGGAGAGCTTGCCTAGCATTCCAATGGCCCTAGGTTCAGGCAAGGGAAAAATAAAATGTATGTAATAGGTGATAACATCACTCATATCACATAAGAGATAATTTACACAAAGAATAAGTAACTTTTTTCCTAAATCACACAGTTAATAGGTGGATTCATACCCAATTCATATCCAATTCATCTGTCTCCAGAACCAAGAACTAATAAACGTGAAAAAAATGAACCAATCAGAAAATTTACAATCAAATTATCCATCTCCAATATCAATACTGTACTGCAGAAGAGACAAGCAGAAGAGGACAGGATTCTTCCCAGCTCCCAATTCCATGACATTTCCTCACTTTTAAAGAACATTTTTGTCCTGAGGTTACAGAATGCTCTGCGGAGTACAGTACAAAGCTTCAAAACTTCCCATAACGGAGTGGCCTTGGGAAAGTGGTCACGTTTGAAAGCTTCAATTTTTTTCTCCAAAAAAATGGGTAAAGCTGTACCTACTATGTATGCAGAAAGTTAGGAGGAAGTGATAATGCATCCAACGCGTCACAACAAGTCGGGTACCCTGCAAGCCAAGACTGTCCACAACAGAGCTCCCGCCCACGTAAGCAAGTGACCAGAGAGGTAAGCAAAAAGGTTAGTCTCTCCCATAGGTAAGGGGGGAGAATGACATGGCGTTCAGAAAGACCCAGGCGGCCGCTAAAAACACACATTTAGAACAGCCGGGGGCTACGGTGGAAAAACGGGGTGACAGGGCAGACTCAGGCCATCTAGTTCACCTCTGTGGCCGGACAGCCTAAAGCACAGACTGACCCAGAAGCAGACACTGACTAGTCAGGTGGCCGTGAGCCCCAATGAAGCGCCAAGGCGATAGACTTACCCCAAGGCCAGCTTCCCCCGGCTCCTCAGGCTCTGTATCCATGATGCACCTGCAACATTAATACAAACTGTCAACTCGCACTCCCCTATTAACCCTTCTCCTGCCCCTGAACCACTAAGCAATTCTTACCAAAGTCTGCAAGGACCGCCGCCGCCATCTTTCCCCTCCCCCGGCGAAAGCCTCCGAGTTCAAAGGCCGGCGAGGCAAGGCGCATGCGCGATACTCAGGATTGGCCCCCTCACCCGGAAGCAGTGTTGCCATGGAGACAGCAAAGACACGGCCCAGGTTTAAAGTATAGCCAGGCCAGCCTGACTTGAAATTGAATGACTTAATAAAGACCGAAAGCTAACGGGGCGCGGTGGCGCAAGCCTATAATCCCAATGACCGAGGCAGGAGGATCGCAAGTTCACAAGCCAGCCTCAACAACTTAGCGAAATCCTTATAACTTAAAGAGATCCTGCCTCAAAATAAAAATGGTTCGGGTTGTAGAACAGTGGTAAAGCGTCCCTGGGCTTTACCTTCAGAGCCAAAAAAAAAAAAAAAAAAACCCGAAAAATGGTGGATTTGTAGAAATTCACCAGTATTCAGAAAAATCATGAAGCCTCATCTCACAAGTGGTCTGAAAGGAGTAAGGGTGCAGAGTCCCCGAAATAGACCTGAGTTTTCTTGTCAGAAATAACTCCCTGTGGCACAAGTTTGTAAAGGTTATTGGAAGTCGTGTAAAGCCTTTTAAAAGAACAGATACCTGAAATACGACGTATGATCTTCTAACCCCTACATCCAAGAGATGTAGAACAGTGGTAAGGATATTTATTGCCAGATATTTATTACCGCCAATGTGCCTGGCCACCGCTTCACTAAACCTCGTGTATTCATCTCAGCAATCCAACAAGGCAAGGATTAACATCTTCAAATGGGAAACATACTCTGGATAGGTTAAAGTCTCGCCTAAGCACTGGCAAAGCCAGTGATCAATGTAGGGTTCTGGGCCTCCAAAGTTAGTGCCCCTAGACATCCCAATACATTTGACATCTCTATTCTGAGGATAGGTATTTCAGGTTTCTGTTTGCCACCAGGTACCCAGTGCGAACAAGCAATAAACAACACAGTTGTGGAACACAATATGAGCGTTTTGGCATGTTTGAGTTGGAAGGAGTTCCATTCTTTTTCCTCCACAGAATTTAACCGCATACAATTCCCTTCAGAGTTGGCGCACAATCAAGCAAACCAAAAGAGGCACTCCATTCCTCTTTAATCTTTGAATACCAAAATCCCAGGATCAGGATTCCGACCCAGCTGCAAAAACTATTCCTTCCCTTTCTGATTTCTGACCCATATTTTAATTTTTCGTTGACTACATTCTTACAGATGTCTTTAAAATATGTCTGGAACTAGCAAGGTACCCTCGCATGGGCCAGTGATCGCACAGGGCCAAAGAATAAAGCGGCAGTGGGCGGAGGTGGCTCCAACAGTCTAAACCGTTAATTAATTGGTTTGCTGTGGGAAGTGAAAATAGTTAACCTCAGGGCTGAGCTTAGGCAGGACAGAACCCTCCAACCGGATTGGGCGTACTCTTGCCTTCCTCGAGGCTGGGAGGAGCAGCGCAGTGAGCGCGGCGCGGCCCCGCCCTTCCCAGCCCAGAGGTAGCGGGAAAGTAGCGCGCGCTGCCGTGTGGACCTCGGCGCGCGCCGTAGCGGCGGCCCGAGGAGGCGGGGCTTGAAGTAGACCCCGCCCCCTTCCCGGCTGCGGCGTGGAGCTGCTAAAGATCCGTCCTTGTAGCTGCTTCCTTCTGCCTCGGCTGCCGGTGATTATGGGGCAGGAACCGCGGACGCTGCCGCCCTCTCCTAACTGGTACTGCACCCGCTGCAGCGATGCAGTGCCCGGGGGCCTCTTCGGTTTCGCGGCCCGGACCTCCGTCTTCCTTGTGCGCGTGGGCCCGGGAGCAGGCACGACCCCGGGGACTCCCGCGTTTCGAGGTAACTCCCCCCACTTCTGGGCCGCAGCCCTCCTGCTCTCCCCCGGAACGCCGGCTGATCGTCTCCAGTCACCCCTTTTCCTATAGTTCCAGATAGTCTGCGACTGCGGCAGAGAGAAGGGGTCTGCCCAAAGTCACTAAGATGAGTCGCGATGAGTCTCCAAGAATGATCCCCACCACGCTGTGGCCGAGCGGTCCCGCCTCCCGACGCTCGCACTTGGGACCGCTAGCTTACTGAAGTTAGCAGTGTCCAGACCCAGGCATTTAAGATGTCTTGGCTTGCCTCCCCGACCCAAGTGCGCGCTGGTCCCCTGGGAGCCTTCCAGGAGTTGGGGACTGCTTGCAGCTGCAGCCCCTATACAAGATCCTGCAAAATTATGTGACACTCTTGGTTCCGTGTGATAAATGGGTAGAGTCAGATGCTTTCAGCTCCAAACTAGGTTTTGATTATGCTTTAGAATATGACATGCCAGATATTTATTCCATTTCAAACTACCTGTAGCCAGACTGAAGTTGAATGGCTTTTATATTTCTTATTTTGAGTTGCCCCCCAGCCTGTGAACTAAGCACAGCAAGGGATATCAACATTATTTTACAATTGAGAATATTGAGGTTCAAAGGGAAAAAATGACTTGTCTGAAGAGCCAGTACAAGCACCTAGGATTCTGGTTATAAGTCTGTGGGTATTTTTATTATACACAGATTAAGTAACTCCAAAGCATTTGCTAACTTATCATCCAACAACAGGATGATTCTGTCTGGAATTTGGGATAGCAGTTTAATTAACCTAAAGTGTAATTTTACCTGAAGTCATAGGAGAGTTGGTGGGACACACTGAAAGAGTCTCTGGCTTCACGTTTTCTCATCACCCTGGTCAGTACAACCTCTGTGCCACCAGCTCCGATGATGGGACTGTGAAAATCTGGGATGTAGAGACAAAAACAGTTGTGACAGAACATGCACTCCATCAGGTACCATGGCTTGCTGATTTCTCATAATGTTTTTAATGTATATTTTGGGAGTTCTTTTGTTTCAAATAGTTTTGGTAACTTATCATTGCAGGGTAACTTATGAATGTACTCATTAATTAAATAAGAAGCCCTATATTGTAAGTTGTCTCAAAACTTTTTTAAAGAGGCTGCGTATTTTGTTTATAAATCAGAAGTTAGCAAACTACTGTGCCACCTGTTTTTGCAAAGAACTATTAGAATACAGCCACATTTAAATCCTTTCTATGGCTGCTTTCATACAGCAAAATTCTGTTGCAAAGGAGACAATAAGACTCGTGAAGTCTAAAATATTCAATAGTTGGTTGTGCATTTAAAATATACACCTGGTATAAACTATAAATGAGTGACTGAAACTCATTTCTAAAACAGATGATTACATGATGTACCTGCCTTTTAAGAGAACAAAGGAAAGGAAAAGACCTGCTTAAACTTTGTAAGAACTTTACATTGAAGGAAGGAAAAAAATTAATGATTCTTTAATTCCCCAGTAGTCCAAATTTTTCTACAGTTAATATAGTGTTGCTAAACAGGTAGCATTAATAAGTATTTATGAAGTACCTATATCATGCTTAACATTATGCTTATTTGTGAAACAGGTTAAAAATAAGTAAAAATTGGGCATTGACAAATCAGAAACAAATATTTTGTTGTTGTTGTTTTGAAGCATACAATATCAGCGTTGCATTGGTCTCCTCGAGTAAAGGACTTAATAGTATCTGGGGATGAAAAAGGAATCGTTTTCTGTTATTGGTTTAACAGAAATGACAGCCAGCACCTCTTTATAGAACCCAGGACAATTTTCTGTCTTACTTGTTCACCTCATCATGAAGATTTAGTTGCCATTGGGTAAGTGCTCTGCCATCTGTATGGATAGTTTACTTTGTTTTTGCTCATATTTTTCATTTGCATTACCTTCTCCAATGCCTTTATTCCTCGAATACAGATGTTAACTGCTCCCCTGAGCCCTTGGGATCATTTATTCCTTTGATCTCTAAGTCTTTCTATCTCTCTCCCTCCCTCTTTGTTTTCTTCTTTTCTGCTGTACTCTGCTTTCCTTGTTCTTCTTATCTGATTTTTCCAGTCAACCTTCAAATGTTAGAAATGTCCTCTTTCACTTTTTTCTCACTATCTTTTATGATTCCCAGAGGACTGCTGTCTCTGGTTCCAGTCATTCCCATTAGGTTGGGGAAGTGATGTGGCCTTGGGATCTGTGTTCTTCCTGATCACTGAGGTTGTTCCACATGAGCTGCCTGAGTGGGCATCCCCTTCCCTCTCCAGTCCATGTACTTCTCACACAAAGATATTTATTCCCTCCGTTTTGAAGATTTCACATAAGTATTTCCACTAGTATGTTAGAGATGAAAGTCTGAGGGAAGTGGATGTGAGAGACTTGTTTTGGGGTAGGATAAATTAATGGAAATAAATTTTTCTCCAAGTGTGAGAAATTTTATTTCTATTAACTTATCCTAACACACTTGTAAAAGTGTGCACGGATATGAAGGCAGAGAGGAGGTATGGGATCAAGAGAGTATTAAATGAAAGATACAAGGACATGTTGCCATAATGGGGCGGGGATGCAGCTTATTGAGGGTAAACTGATAAATACAGAAGATTGTTATGGAAAAGTTGAGATTGGATTTAGATAACAAGTAGAATAAAAAACAGTTGAAAATATGGAAATAAGCTGAGTGTGGTAATACATGCATTCCAGAGACTTGGGAGGATGAGGCAGGAAGATATCAAGTTGGAGCCAGCCTCAGCAACTTAGTGAGGCCCCATCTCAACGTAAAAAGGGCTGGAGAGGTAGTTAGTGATAGAGCGCCCCTTGGTTCAGTCTTCGGTACTGAAAGAGAAAATGAATATGGAAATAATTACAGGTAGGTTTGGAAGTAGAGAATATTCCATTCTGTGGCTTCAGATTTTCTCTGTGAAGCATAAATGAAAGAGGTAGAGTCAAGTTCAGGGTCAAGAAGAAGGCATGAACACTCCAAAAAATAGGAAAATGAACTTAGGGAAATTGGTGGTTCAGTGTTCACTGCTGAGTGGCCAAGCTAAGGACCATGGTCATGAATTTAAATTAGTCAAATCGATTGAAAAAGGAGATCTTTGGATTCAACAAGGTTTGGGGTTTTGTGGAATAAATAACCCTGAGGGAGAGAAGAAAGGGAGATTGTAGTGTTTTAAAGAGCAATTATAATTATGGATCCTGAAATCTGTTCTGCATGAAGGGAAGGGTAGGAAGATGGGTGAGGGCAAGTGGTAACGAAAATATCGGGGGTCTGTAGATGGGCAGTCTCAAGAAGTGGGAGCATTGTTGTAGTGAGGGTACTAGAGAGTGAGCAGAAAGGGTAGTAGTGTCCAGGGGTCAAAGAAACTTGAATCAAATAAACCTTGAAAAAAGCAGCAATTCTTAGAAGTAAAGTCTGTAAGGAGGAGGGAACTGCATCGTCAGGCACAGAAGATTGGCTCAGAAGCATTTGTTTATAGATGATCTTTAAGACATTATTCCCAGAAAGCTTAACTCAAGATTTCAAAACAGCTGGATCTCGTGACAGGTAGTATAACTTGATGATCTTCAAAGTCCAGGTAGTCAAAAGATTGATATATTCTTGGGGTTTTTTTGCTTGTTTTTTAATCTGCAGTGTTGTTTTTTCCCTGTAGAATTATCTGTTGTATAGGGAGTGTAAGTAGATATGGCCACTTTGGAAAGCAGTTTTGCACTATCTAGTAAAGCAATGGTGCACATATCTTACATTCTGGCAGTCCTATTTCTAGGCATCACATGTGAAATTGTTATAGTACATTAGTAGCAGCTTTTATGTTTGTAATGGCAGAAAAAATGGAAACCCTTCAAAAGGACTCTGAGTGAGTAAACTGTGATGTAGTCCATATAATACAGGATTCATACATACAATAGTGTGAATGACTGACCACGAACTAGAATTACATGTATCAACATGGATGATTCAGAAACAGAATGAGTGGAAAAAGCAAGCTCAAAAAAAAAAAATTAGCAAATAAACCTGCATGATACCTTTACTATGAGGTTTTTAGATATACAGACTACTTCTCTTTTATATTTAAAAATATATACCCAAAAAAGGCTAGCAAAGTTAAGAAATAGTGATTTATCTCTGGGAAGGGGAAAAAGAGGTTTGATCTATGTGGTAAAGCAAAGTATTTCAGATGTTTTGGTAATTATTTTTTTCTTATGCTAGGTGGTAGATATTCTGTTATGTGTCTGAAATAATTCATCATATTTTTAAAGCTCTTAGAATGTCTCTGTTTTTTTCTAGATTCATAAAATGGCCACCATGGAACATACAGATCTAGAATATTGAGTGCTTTGGCTTTTCAGTTTCCAGTTAGAAAAGTAGTGTCATTTATGAAAAGGAAACTTTTCAGAGAACTAGAATAAATTCATCTCTAATTTAGAGGAGTTGCTGGACTTCTATCAGAACTGGAACTCCTGTCAGTTCCCTTAGAATAAAAGTATGCTCCACTGCTGGAACTTTTGAAAGGCAACATGGAGAAGGGTGTTAACAAAACTAGGAAGCATCAAACACTTAGGAAAAACAACAGAAGTATTTCTTGTTCTTTCTCCTTCTCCCCTACCCCAAATGCACCTACATAACTTTTAGAAGTTCACAGTGATAAATCCTAAGCAAGAATATTTACTAGAGAGACTATCTGTCTTCATTTTTCACTAATATTTCTAACTCTTGTTTTTTTAGCTATAAGGATGGCATAGTGGTTATAATTGACATCAGTAAGAAAGGAGAAGTTATTCACAGGCTTCGAGGCCACGATGATGAAATCCACTCCATAGCCTGGTGTCCCCTGCCTGGTGAAGACTGTTTATCCATAAACCAAGAGGAAAATTCAGGTAGAGATGAATGAAAGGAGAGTATTCTTTAGACCTAAAAAACAAAGTAGGTAGACTTCGGTTGTCTGAATTACATTTAAAACTTGAGATTTCACATACCAGACCTATGAAAAGTGATCGCTAAGTTTTGGGAACCCTTGGAAACTAATTTTTCTTTCACAAGTACATGTTTAATGCAAAATAAAAACAAAATTACCCTCTTTCTTTTAGAAGAGCCTGAAATCCCCAATGGGAAACTTATAGCTCAAACTCCAGTAACAAAAGGCTGTTACTTAGCGACTGGAAGCAAAGACCAGACCATTCGAATCTGGAGCTGCTCTCGAGGCCGAGGTAAAATTGATGTTGGATGTTTCTTTTGTAATATAAGCTATGTTGATCCAGTGAAATTAGCTGTTCTTTTGTTCTGTCTTCCTGTTCTGAGAGTGCCTCATCTGTCCGAAATTTGTTTTTTACTTTCCTGTATATAAAAATCGCTGCCCTGGTTTAGCCTGTGCTAAAACTTTGTACTCTGAATTTTTTTGAGTGTTAGAGTTTATGATGCATTCTAAGAGAAGGCAGGGACCCCTGCTTTATAGAAGGGTCACTATTTGCCACGGAGAGAAAGACAAATTTAAGGACATGAATGTTGGTACTTGGCAAGACCTGAGGCAAAGGAAAGAAAAAGATCTCTACTGTATAAATGCAGAATAAATAACATATTCTGGGAATATGGCTTAGTGGTAGAGAGGTTACGTAGCTTGTGTAAGACCCTGAGTTTGATCCCTGGTACCACCCAAATAATTAAATAAATAAGAGTGTGTATGTGTGTGTGTGTGTGTGTGTGTATTTCCAGCATAGATATGTGTGTGTGTGTATTTCCAGCATAGATATGTGTTTACATACAAACACTCACTTTGTCCAAAGAAGCTAAAAATCCACATGTGGGCATCTGGATGGGAATCCCTCGAGCAGGGTAACCTCTAAACTTACAGCTGTGTAATACAGTGGCCTTCAGTTCTGGTTGTGCAGCAGAATCAGCTGGAGAGTTTTGGAAAAATATAGGCTCCTAGACCCCACTTCAAATCTACTGAATCAGAATCTAGATGCTGGACCCTGACACATGTATTTTTTAAAACTATACCTGTGGTTCTAACACCCAGTACAGATTAGGAACCACCAGCTTAGTGCTGACAGAGATGCTCCCCTGTCACAATGTGTTGTCTGCCAAAGGGATTTATGACCAACAGAAGGAGGATTCCTGCTCTCTGTCCTTCCAGCTCTGAATTTGGGTTGCATTACCACTTTGAGTTCTCAGTTCTAATTGGGAGCTCATTTTTCCAGACCAAAAGAAATATTCTTAATGTGTTTGGGTTGCCAAGACAGCCTGAAGATCTTGCTTGACCTAAAGGTAGGTGAGCTGGTATTAATCACCATGTATAATGTTTCCATGGGAAAATAGTATATTCATTGTCAGTAACTAACAAACCTTTAAATCGCAGATCATGTATTGTCTTTAAGTTGATGGTTTCAGTGTCTTTCGTGCTCACTGGCCATTTCACCTACAGGAGTGATGATTTTGAAACTACCTTTTCTGAAGAGAAGAGGAGGGGGTGTAGACCCAACCGTCAAAGAGCGCCTATGGTTGACACTCTACTGGCCCAGGGATCAGCCAACGCAGCTGGTGTCCAGTTGTTTTGGGTAAGTCTGCTTTGGTCATACCTTTTCTGATAAATTTTGTTTTCCTGTGTGGCCTCAAGATTCCTAGGCTTCTCATTAGAGACACAGAAGATGGGTCTCACACACACAAGTGGCCCATTATGACCCAAGTATTGATTTGTGTTATGATGGGCCAGTTGAAATGTAAAAATCATGAGACCTGTGCTGTCTGCAAACAAAATTGTTTAAAACACACACACACACACACACACACAGTAAGCCTGGAGTTAAAGAGTATCTGACTCTGAAGTCAGACACATCTGAATTTCAGAATCAACCTGCTGCTTACCTGCCTTATGTGTGCAAGAGGCATAGAGGGTGATACTATTTTTTGTCCCATAGCATGGCTGTGACCACTCAGTAACAAAACTGATTGAGCACTTTCCATGGGAAAATACAAACCATTTTTCCTCTGTTTTCACACCACAATTATCAATCCAGAAGACTTCTGAGACTCCAAAAGGCGTGGGGATTTCTCCTGCCGAGCAAGCAAGTGATTAATTCTGCAGCTAGGTATCTTCCACTTCAGTTCTGGCAGAATGTCATGCCCCCCAGTTGAGCCCCTGGAAGGCTCCCAGGGGACCAGCATGCACTTTGGGTGGGAGAGGCAAGCCATAGACATTTTAAATGCGTAGTTGCTGAAGATGATAAATTAATTTAGTAGACAAGTTCTTTCCTTTAAATGAGGTGATACAGGTAAAACACATAGAGTCCTTCCAAAATATTAACCACGACCCTACTTTCCACCAATATCCAAAAAAAGAGATTGTTTCTTGAGCTTTGAAGCTATTCAGATTATAATGGTATTTTATAATTAAAGCTGGTAGAGAACTCTGTTCAAAAGTTAGTCTAGAACATTTACATATTTCAAAGAAGAATGAAAGCATGCATAATAAAACACCCCTCCTACTTCTCGTCCATGTTACTTGCTTCTCTTTCTGTAGGCATTCATGATTTTCTGTGTTCTTCAAGAAATATTTTGTGAATATGGCAGAAAATGCAGCTTTTCTCTCCATAAAGGTGTGAATCAAGATCACAAACAAGGTTAAAAGAAAAGTAAAACTACTTTTATTCAAGTGCAAAACAGATTTGCAAATTGGAAATGCATGGGTTTGTACTTTCTAACAAGAAGTGGGTACCTGCCACTTAGCATTGTCTGGGGGATTGAAGCAGGTCTAGCAGTTGGAAACTGTCACAGAGCAGGGTTGTCATAAATGTTACCAGTCCTTTGGAATGTTCAAGTCAAGAGGCAAATAGGCAGTCAAGTATTTTCCCTCTGGCAGATTCGGTTTGTGACATTTCTGCATGGCAGCGAATCTCTTAAGGCTCAGAAAAGGAAGATGGCTCTCTTTTTGACCCTTCTGCAGCCATGTTGATTTTTATTTTATCAAAGGACCAATAATAATTATTTTACAACTGTGGACTCAGACTCTGACTCAATAATCCTTGCTTTAGATTGCTTGTGTTCTTCTTCACAGGGGTGAACTGCTGCTTTGGAATCTCACTCAGTCTTGGAGACGGAAATATACCCTCTTTAGCACTTCATCCGAAGGACAGAATCATTCTAGAATCGTGTTTAATTTATGTCCTTTGCAAACTGAGGACGACAAGCAGCTGCTTCTTTCCACATCAATGGACAGAGATGTAAGAACTGCTTAGATTTCATCAGCTTTGTAAAATAGGGATTTGCAATCTGGGTGGGATTAGAAAGTCTCGGTCTTCATACCGCCTCCCTACTTAAAGTTTTAGAGGTGCTGTTGCCAGTTGGCACTCTATATATCAGCAGTGCACAGAGAGGAGAAATGTGAGGAACCACCAACATGCTTTTCTGCTAAAGTGCTTATGATAAAGATGAGCAGAAGTGTCCTCAGAAGGGCGCATAAGATCATCATGCTTTGACTTATCCCCATCTGTAGTTTAAGAAGCAGAATCATCTGCTCGTGGTGAAATCTCTCTGAGGGAGAATTGGCTGTATTTGGAGCCCATGACCTTGCTGTTCTGCTTCTAAGCTGGGCTCATAACTTTATTTTCTCTCAAGTCTCTCTATTTAGGTAATAACTAAAAACTTTCTACTTCTAGAATGTAAGCCATTTTGCTTTTTAGATTGTAACTCCCATCTTTCCACATGCTGAAGAAGTGTTCCTCCTTATTTAGTTTGCTGAATGAGGAGATTACCAGGAATGGAAAGACCACTGACCTCTGGGAAATGGGAGGTCTGGGTTCTGGTTTATTCTATGACCCTGAATTCACTGGACATCTCTGGGAATAAATGTATTCCAAGATCTTGTTGAGCTGTGTGATTATTGCTGATTTTTTTCCCCTAAGAGATGCTTTTTCCAGTTCCTACTGAATGGTTAAATTACATTGTCCTTGCTCACTATGAGTTTATTCCCATTTGGAATATTGGAGTCTTTTTCCTATTTCTCTGCTTTTTTGAAATATTTAGGCCCTAACTTTTAATCTTTCCAGGTAAAATGTTGGGACCTGGCCACACTGGAGTGCTGCTGGACCCTGCCTTCCCTCGGTGGGTTTGCCTACAGCCTAGCTTTCTCTCCTGTGGATGTGGGCTGTTTGGCTATAGGCGTTGGGGATGGCATGATCCGTGTGTGGAACACTCTCTCCATAAAGAACAACTATGATGTGAAAAACTTTTGGCAGGGTGTCAAGTCCAAGGTTACAGCGGTAAGGATACTTTCTTTGAATTTTTTTTTTTTTTTTTAAGAATATCCACTCATTTAAGTGAACTCTGTTATAAATCAAAAGTTGTTTAAAGGTATTTTTGATGAAGTTTGAAACTAGGAAAGCAGAATCCTCCAAACAAACTCACCATCCCTAGATTCAGAGTTTGAAATTGTTAAGGCTTTGTTTTACTTGTCATGTTTTCTAACAGAAATAAATTGATTAAAAACAACCTAAATATGTATTTATGGGAGATTATTATTATAATATAACTACATATTAGAATGGTATCAAATTACTAAAAATAGTAGTGAGTTTTTTTTAACTGTGGAAGGATGTTAATCATTTATAAAAATTATAAAATGGAATGCGGGGTAGAAAACATGTTTTGATTTTTTGTTTTCTCTAAAATGATACCTCTGTGTTGGCTATTTAGTCTAAACCCAATAAATATGGGTGATTCTAAAAGAACACTAAATAACGAAGTGTAGAAACTAGACTTTCTTTTCTACAATACCCTCTACTCCATGCCCCCATTACCATGACCCAGAGAAATAGTCTTGACAATTTGAGATACATCATTCCAAATTTATTAATTATTAATTAAACTGTATTTTCTAAATTGTTTTAGAATCTTTTTCTTCTTTTTATAGTGCCAGGGATAGGTTTCTATGCATGCTAAGCAAGCATTCTATCACTGAGCTGAATTCCCAGCCCCTATTCTAGAATCTTTTACCCTAGTCTACAATATGTCATGTTTTTTCTATCATAAGTATTTAAGTTTATTCACAAAAATGTCTGAAAAGAAAGGTAACAAAATTGGCAATTATTTTTTGTTTTGCATGGTGAAATTACAGATGACTTTCACTTTGCTATTAATCTATCTTTTTTTTTTTCTTTTAAACAATGAAAATTAAAAGAAATCAACAGCAAGAAAGTCTCCCACTTGAATGCTTAGATGCTTAAGATTCCCATAACAGTGTGTCCCCTTTCTCATATATTTTCATTTGGAAACTCTTTTCTTGTAGCTGTGCTGGCACCCAAACAAGGAAGGTTGCTTAGCATTTGGAACTGATGATGGAAAAGTGGGATTGTATGACACCTACTCCAGCAAGTAAGCAATACTTGATTCTTGTTTGGCCAATTCACCAAAATGTCAGTGATGGATTTAATTTGAGTTTATACACGTAATGTACAAAAAATTCTAACTTGAAGAATGAGGTTCTGGGCTGGGGATGTGGCTCAAGCGGTAGCGCGCTCGCTTGGCATGCGTGCGGCCCGGGTTCGATCCTCAGCACCACATACAAACAAAGATGTTGTGTCCGCCGAGAACTAAAAAATAAATATTAAAAAAAATTCTCTCTCTCTCTCCCTCCCTCTCTCACTCTATCTTTAAAAAAAAAAAAAAAAAAAAAAAAATGGAAGANTTGCTGAGGCTGGCCTTGAACCTATCATCCTCCTGGCTTAACCTCCTGAGCTATTGAGACTACAGGTATGTGCCATCGCACCTGGTGGATTTAATCTTAGGAAAGTCCAATTTTATCATTGTTTTTCTTTTATAGATAGTGCTTTTGGTATTATATTTGCTTAATGCAGGAAAACACAGATTTTTCTCCTATGTTAGAAGTTTTTTTATTTTAGGTTTTATTTATTTAAAAAATTTTAACCGTTTTTTGCAGTATTGGGGATTGAACCCAGGGTCTCACTCAAGCTAAGCAAGCGCTCTGCCACTGAGCTACATTCCTGGCCCTTTTTACTTTATTTTGAGTTAGAGTCTCACTAAATTGTTAAAGCTGGCTTTAAACATGCAGTTCTCAGGTCTCAGCCTCCTGAGTTGTTGGGGTCATGGGTGTGAGACACCACGCTCAGCTTACTTTTAGGTTTTATATTTTGGTTTATGATCCATTGAGTTATTTTTTGCAGACAGTATAAAGCATAGTTGAACTCTGTCTTGGTTGCATTTAGATGTGCAGATATCCCAGCACCACTAGGGAAAGCCTGCCCTTTCTTCACTGAGTCAGTTGTCCTGCACCTGAGGAAACTGCCCGGTTCTCACATGGGTGTACTTTGGGGACCTCTGTTCTGCTCTAAGAACAATGCTGCCCTCTCCTGACCACTGCAGCTGTACCAAGCCAGCAAGTGTGGCTCTCATAGGCTGGCTGTTCTTCATCAAAGGGGCTTTGGCTATTTTAGGCCCTTTACATTTCCCATGAACTTTAGAATCAGTCTTTTTTTTTTTTTTTTTTTTTTTTTTTTTTTTTTTTACCAGGGATTGAACCTAGGGGTGCTTGACAGTGTCTCACTGAGTTTCTTAGGGTCTCATTAAGTTGGTGAGGCTGGCTTTGAACTCTCGATCCTCCTGCCTCAGCCTCCTGAGCCACTAAGGATTACAGGCGTGTGAGGCAAGAAAGACCTCTACCACCAAGCTACAGCCCCAGCCCCTAGATAAATAGATTACTCCATATCTTATACTTGTCTAGTTATTCCCTTATGGTGATTTCTAACTCATTTGTATATTCCTATCATCCCTATTATATTTGCTATCAACTGCAAGTCATAGCTAAGCAACCTTATCCCTTTACAGTAGTCATTAGTCATAGGTGACTAGTCAGCACCAGAAAAGTGCTAAGTCCAAGTTGAGATGTGCTATAAGTGTAAAATATATTGAAGTATTAGTATTAGAAAAGAATACAAAATATCTCAAAAATATTTTAGTTTTAAATTACCTTTTAGCCTGGTACAGTGGCATACACCTGTAATCCCAGCAACTCAGGAGGCCAAGGCAGAAGGATTGCAAGTTCAAGCCAGCCTCAGCAACATAACAAGGCCTTAAACAACTTAGTGAAACTCTGTCTCAAAGTAAAAAACAGGCTGGGGATGTAGCTCAGTGGTTAAGAGCCCCTGGGTTCAATCCCCAGTCCAAAAAAGAAAGAAAGCAGGAGATATGAGAAAAAGCATACCAAACTTGCCAGATGTATGGGAGTAATATTTTTTTTTAATATTTACTTTTTAGTTGTAGTTGGGCACAATACCTTCATTTAATTCATTTATATGTGATGCTCAGGATCAAACCCAGGGCCTCGTGTGTGCTAGGCAAGTGCTATGGGAGTAACATTTTTATCTGGGTGAAATATGTTTAGGGCTTAATCATTTTGGTTATGATGGGATATTATTATGTTGTATGTTATTTAAATGTTTGCTTTTTTATAGTTGAATATTTGGAGAAAAGTAATGCTCAATAGTTTTTCTATAATACAGCAACTAAATTTATAAATAGGGACTTTTGAGAAAAATATGGTGTATTTTTCACCGTGCCTTTTAGTTTAAATCTTTATTTGTTCTCCACCTCTCCTTACCCGCAAAGACCTCCCCAGATTTCTAGCACATATCATAAGAAGACTGTGTACACGTTAGCTTGGGGACCACCCGTACCCCCAATGTCACTTGGTAAGTGTCTGAGCCATTCTTAACAAATATAATTTCTTTTCTTCAATTTAATTCTAGGATATGAAAGTAAGAAAGAGTCATAAATGTTCTAGTGCAGTGACTGCTTGGTTGTCTGCTAGTCCTAGGGGTCCATGAAAGCAATAGTGGCAGGTTACAAATTAGAATTGCAGAAGAAAACATTTACCTATAAGCTTCTCCAGACTGCCCCCACAACTCTTAAGCATTACTGTCTTTAAACTGAACTTTTTCATTTTACGTAGTTTTCTCATGCTGGATCGTGGCCTTTGACTACTACTTTTCACCCCTTTCCCGCTTCTAGCCCCTCAGTCTTGTCTTTCCCATAAGTGATGGGTCTTTCATAATATCTTTTTGAGTGTATTCAACGAAAGTCTTTGATACACTTTCCTTAACTACAATGAAACAACTGTAAATTTCCATAGTAATCGCCTTACTGTGGAGAGGATAAATAGTATCATCAGAACTCAAGCAGCATTGGAATTATATTCTGTTCATCCAACAAGAGGATTACTATAATACTTAGAAAATCACTCCTTTGAAGATACCTCCTTATAGCTAGTCCTGGGAAATCCTGTAGCTTCATGTATTTAAATGCCCAAAGTAAAGTACTTATTTCTAGAAGAAAATGTGAATTCTCTAAAGCTTTGAATGTTAGAAGAATGTTTCAAGTGAATGTGTTCCATCATAGAATTTAACATAGAATTAGTATACCTTTTTACTTCTCCCAATAACTCTTCAGATGGAAAGAACAGTAACTTTATTCTCATGTATTAGAATGCTTCAAATGCATAATTCTTTTTAATTCTTAATTCTCATAGTAGGGCATGGTCAAATCTGTAATAACAAATAGTTAAACTGGTGAAGTTCAAGACTGATAAGCTTTCTTATCTCATGTAGGAGGAGAAGGAGACAGACCTTCCCTCACTTTATACAGCTGTGGAGGGGAAGGAATTGTCCTACAGCATAACCCTTGGAAGTTGAGTGGGGAGGCCTTTGACATCAACAAACTCATCAGGGACACCAATTCATTCAAAGTGAGTTATCGTGATCTGGAGTTTCCTGTTGGATTCCTCTGGTTTTTCCATCTTGCATACTAAATGCCATTCTTAGAGGCAGCTTGTCAAGTCAGACATTGCAGATACCGTGAAGCAGGCTGTGAGTGAACTTGTAGGTTCTAATATATATCTTAAGAGTCTTTATCCTTGAATCCCGCCCCCCCCCCCCAAAAAAAAAGTGTCTCAATTGCAATAGTGACTTATGATTTTCAGATCTCTTTTTTTTTTGGCGGGGAGG
>NW_025999869.1:18285106-18324634 GCF_001458135.2 Marmota marmota marmota
GGTACCAGTGATTGAATTCAGGGGTACTCGACCACTAATCTGCATCCTCAGCCCCATTTTGTATTTTATTTAGCGATAGAATCTCACTGAGTTGCTAAGCACCTCGCTCTTGCTGAGGTTGGCTTTGAACTCATGATCCTCCTGACTCAGCCTTGTGAGCCGCTGGGAATACAGGTGTTATCTATACATTAACCTTCAATAATGAAAAGAAATTACTGTTCTGACAAGTTTTTAGTTTAGTGGCAATTGGTTATATGCATCAAAAGTTTATACAAGGAGTCTGAACTGAAAATAGAAATTTTGAATCCCTTCACATAAATGATAGATGAAAAACTTCTGGGTGTGTGTGAGATAGGATTAAAAAGAAAAATAAAACTAAGAAAAGAAGAGGACCCAAGATGTCTTAGGGACCTACAAAATATAAAGGTGGCAAGGGTGGGAATTCTGGAAAACTGAAAGGATAAGAAGAAAACAAGAAAAGCTTTTGTTAAGGACCAAGAAACCTTCTGGGAAGACTAGTGGGCACATTTCATTCTTCCCTGTGGGACAAAAGTTGCTTCAGTTAATTTTATTTCACAAGGTTAAACATTGTAGATGTTTAGTTGTTACTGGTCTCTCTGTCCCATTTTGGAAGTCATAATAAGAATTTTTGTTCTTTGTAATTCTTGAACTAATTAAGAAGACTGTTTAGGAGAATGGCTGTTGTATAATTAGAACATGTTTTAACTCTGGGGACTCCCCCCCACACCATCCTGTCATCACTGATTTATAAGATGTGTGGAGAAAAGAACAGTGTTTATAGTCAGGATTGGTTTGTTTTGCTTCTAGTACAAATTGCCTGTACACACAGAGATCAGCTGGAAAGCAGATGGCAAAATCATGGCTCTTGGCAATGAAGATGGGTATGTATTTGTTTTCTTAAAAAAGAAATAACTTTGCAGTAGTACGTATTTTGAATCACAAGCTGGCTGATGCCATCTGTAATGTTAATGAGGGAAGCCACGTTGTAATTCATATTCTGATTTATCATTGATATCTTTAACTGATCCAGGAGCTCTCTGCATCTTTGAGAACAACAGAATTATTTAGATTAATTTTAGTTCAAAGATAGCATTTGCCTATAGTATGTTTAGGCTATTTTATGCCTCACAAATGGTCATCTCCTTCATTAAACTGCCTTCATCACACTCCATTTTTAAGAAATAATACTAACTTGGGCACGGTGGCACATGCCTGTAATCCCAGCGTCTCTTTAATAATAATAAGCAGAAATCCTTTGTAGATCTCACTCCTTCCATTGTTAGTCACAATGACATACATAGTCCAAGTTCATACAACGGTCATTAATTCTTTTAGCTTCCCACCACCATGTATTATTTATTAATGCCTAACAAATACAACTTTCCAGACAGTGTTAGAATTTTTAAATGCTGAATATGCTTATTTCATAAAACAACCTTTTATATCCGGTTCTCCATAAGAGAATGGCCTTTGCGGTGAGTATTGCCTCATTCTATTTCACCTTTCCTAGACTGGTGGATAAGGGAGCTGTTTGTTTGCACTGCACTGTAATTTGATTATCCCTCTTGTCTTGGTGTTTCTTATTCCAGATCAATAGAAATATTTCAGGTTCCCAACTTAAGACTGATCTGCACCATCCAACAGCATCACAAGCTTGTGAATACCATTTCCTGGCATCACGATCATGGCAGCCAGCCTGAGCTGAGCTATCTGATGGCCTCTGGCTCCAACAATGCTGTCATTTATGTGCACAATCTGAGAACTATCCTAGGTAACTTCGGTTTCTTCCATACTTGGGGGGGTTATATTGCTCATTCACCTACTTTCCATTCTGTTCTTTGTATGTTTTTACTTTATTTTTGGCTTTTTTTTCCTTTCTTTTGTCTTTTTTCTTTTTTTCCTTTCAAAAACACTGTATTCATCTTACTCTAAAAGTCTTACAAACATGACAAAAATGTTAATTTAGAGAATGAAGAATACATACACGTATGTGTACGCATTATATATTATTATATTTATATTGTGAATTTTTTTGTACAAATTCAAAACATGAAAATTTGGTATTAGCAAATATGTATTCATTCCATAATATGAATACACCAGAATTTATCCATTCACAATTGATTATCATTAAAATTATTTACATTTTTTCAGAAGTAATGTTACTTCTGAAATCTTCAGGAGCATGACTAGTTTTCTTACATAAAATTTCTAAAAGTAGATGAGATGTGGACATTAAAAACATGGGTTTTTTTGGGGGGGGGGAGGCTGGGGTTGTGGCTCAGTGGCAGAGCACTGAGTTCTCAGAACCACATATAAATAAATAAAATAAAGGTCCATTGATAACTAAAAAGATATTTTAAAAAAAACAGTTTTTTAAATAGTTAATGCTGAAATCTGTCCAAAAAGCTGCCAGTTTATACTCCCTTCAGCAGGGCTGCTGTGTTATATCCACCTTCGACACACAGCCCATTCCCATCTTTGATGACATCTAAAGCTCATAATCTTGTGAGATGGCTGTTGTTCTCCTCACTTCTCTCATGTAGAATCTGAGGTCCAGTCCAAAGAGGTTAGCTAACTTCTTCCACAGCTAGTATACGACAGTCGAGACCCAAGCTTACAGCCTCATCCCAGAGTCTGCATGTGTTCTAGGAATACTATTCCTGCCTGGTAGTTTAACTTTTTCATGAGTGATTTACCTCTGAAGGAACCTTAAACAGCTTTGAGTCCCTTTCAGCACCTACTGATAACCACAGTTCAGAAGGTCAGAAGGGCTTTTGCTTTTCGTTGTTATTGTTTTATTTTGTTTTGTTTTTGCAGTATTGGCAATTAAACAAAACCCAGGAGCACCCTCACTGACTCACATATCCAGCCATTTTGAGACAGGATCTTGCTAAATTGACCAGTCTGGCCTTGAATTTGGGATCCTCCTGGCTCAGGTTCCCAAGTCACCGGGATTACAGGCATGAGCCACCACACCTAATGGATCTTTCTTTATTTTTTTCTTTTTAGTTATCTTTATTTATTTATCTTTAATTTCTTTAATTTATTTGTCTTTAATTAATTTAATTTTATTTATTTATTTATTTATATGTGGTGCTAAGAATCGAACCCAGTGCCTCACATATGCCAGACAAGTGGTCTGCCACTGAGCCACAACCCCAGCCCCAATGGACCTTTCTTTTTAATATCAGGGAAATGGGATTACATTTTCCCCCAATATATAGAAATTACCTATCACTAAACTGTTCATAGTGTTGCAGAGTGATTTCTTTCAGCAATAGTGAAAACAGTTGATTTTTAATTTCTGTTGAACTAATTTTTGTTTTCTGAAACAAAAAAAAAAAATTTTTTTTATTCTAACAGTCACTCTCCTGAATTAAAAGCAATGTGGGAAAAGTATTAAAGTTTAGACACATTAGGGTTGTAATAATACATAGTAGATACACTATAACTAATGAGCATTGTTAAAGAGCCAATCCTGTCCTTGTGATTATCCACTTTGGCAAAGGACATTAACTTATTTTTCATAGCAGCACAGATCTTTGTTTTTTAACTATTTATTTATTTATTCATTCATTCATTTTGGGTACCAGGAATTGAACTCAGGGACACTTACCACTGAGCTACATCCACAGCCCTATTTTGTATTTTATTAGAGACAGGGTCTCACTGAGTTGCTTAGGGCCTCACTCTTGCTGAGGCTGGCTTTGGACTCGTGACCCTCCTGTCTCAGCCTCCTGAGCTATTGGATTTATAGGAGTGCACCACCACACCCAGCTACCATCCTAGTTTTGATATTTTTATCTTCTTTTTTTTTTAAAATAATTCAGTTTTTAAAGGAAGTTGCAATAAGAATGCAAAGACTTTCATCTACCTTTTGCCAGATTCATTTAGCATTTTTGCTATGTTTGATGAATACTAAACTTTTTTTTTTTTCTTTTTGTGGTGCTGGGGATTAGAACCCAAGGGCTTGTGCATGTGAGGCAAGCAATCTACCATTTGAGCTATATCCCTAGCTCAAAACAGTTATTTTTTTACAAGTTCCTACAATTTGGTTTTATCTGGGATTTTCTCATAATTAGCTTGAGATTATATCTTTTTATCTAGAATACCGTACCATTAAGGATATGTACTTCATAGGATTACATCTAAAAGGCATTATTTTCATTGTGATGGCTTCTGGAAGGAAATAATAATAGCTAACACTTTTTGTGTTAAACCTGTGTTTGCCCAGACCCTGTTAATAGGCCCATATACTTAGCCACTAACAGTATTATCTGCTAAAAATCAGATCTGACAGAATCTTGACTCTTGCATTAATAAGAGTTAACACCTTCATCTAGTCTGTTTTGTTATTGCTGGTAACGGTAGCAGTAACATCTTTCTCTTACCTTTTAGAGAGCAATCCTGAGGCTCCAGTGACCATTACAGAGCCCTACCGGACCCTCTCTGGACATACGGCCAAGATCACTAGTCTGGCATGGAGCCCACATCATGATGGAAGGCTGGTGTCTGCTTCCTATGATGGTACAGCCCAGGTACTGTTTTGTCCTGGCCCCTTGGGCTCTCACTAATTTAAACTCTGTCCTCTTCCCCCTCCCCCTCCAGTTGTGAACATGTTTTCCATCTCCACTCTCACCCTCTACAGAAAGAGATTATCTGAACTCTAGAAGGCATTTTAGTTTTATCTGGACCCTTAGCAGGCCAAGCCGGGTGACATACCATGAATATGGTAGGATAAATTGATATGAAAAGTTCTCTTTCTTCAAACAGAAAAATGAAAATAAAGATGAGCTGCCAGGCCAGAGCTATGTTGAAGAAGTTTAGGTGTTAAAACCAGAATTGACCATAGCAGCTAGGGAACTAACATCTGTGATTGGTGTCTGTCTCAGTATTGAATTGTAATTCAGTTGTTTGCACAAACTGGGAGCCATGAAGACAGGCCTGCTTTCTGTGAACTGGACACAAAGATAATTAAAGAAATAACAAAGCAGCTAATCATTTGTCCAAGGACTTGGGAACAAAAGAATTACCTATGGGAAATTATAACTCCAATTTCTAATGTAGGTATGGATAATTTTTTTCATGATGCCAGAAGCCCCAGGCCAAATATTAGCAGATAGATCCGGTTTGGAACAGTGTGATCCATGGTGCATCAATAATAGCCCATTCAGAATCTCCCTCTTAGGAATACCTAAACTCACTAGAGCATATAAGCCTCCCACGTGAAATAGTACTGTGAAATTGAACTCCTAAGAGAGAAATTACAAGCCACATGAGGAAATAAAGAGCCCACAGGTTTTTGTTTTTGTTTTCTTGTTTTTTAATGTTTTTTAGTTGTTGATAGACCTTTATATACCTAGTTATATGCAGTGCTGAAAATCGAACCCAGTGCCTCATGCTAGGCAAGTGCTCTACCACTCAACCACAACTCAACCCCCCCACACACAGATTTTTTTAATTGAATAAATTATGCCCCCCAAACAATAGAATAACCAGAAAATTTATTGTCATGTATGTGACTTCTGGTTTCAGGTATGGGATACTCTCCGAGAAGAGCCTCTTTATAATTTCCGAGGACATCGAGGCCGACTGCTTTGTGTGGCATGGTCTCCTTTGGATCCGGATTGCATCTACTCAGGGGCAGATGACTTCTGTGTATACAAATGGCTAACTTCCATGCAAGTTCATTCCCGGCCTCCTCAAGGTCAGTCAGAACATGGAACCCATACAGTGCTTGCCTAATTCCCTCTCTGTCTTGCTGTCTTAATTGAGTTTATAAGAGACAAGCAAGGAAGACATTCATGCAGGGGGTCTGCAGCCCACGCAAAGCAGGCAGGCTTTGGGGGCTGAGAACAACACCCTCAGACTGTAGCAAGTGTGCCTAGGGGTCAGATCTTGGTTGCTAAATATGAACCTAGAACATTCCTTTATGCCAGAAAGGAAGGATGAACTCAAAGAATTAAGGAGACACATCAGAAGGACACAAAAGCCAGCTTGACCAAATTTGAGAGGATTTGTACTTGAAAATAAGTAAAAGGAAAATTCTACTCTGGCCATAAGCAACTAGAAAAATTAGAATATATTAAGCAACTAGAAATTTCCCCAAAGGAAATGAAATTATGTGTTCACATAAAGACTTGAAGAATGCTCATAGCAGCTTTATCTGTGGTTGCCAAAAACTAAAAACAGCTCAAATGCTGATCAGTAGATAAATGAGTAAATCGTGTAGTATCCCTGCAATGGAATTCCACTTGGTCATAAAAGAGAAAGTAACAGGCGAGATGCAGCTTAGTGGTAGAGCATGTGCTTAGCACGAGACCCAGAGTTCAGTCCCCAAATCAAAGAATAGAAAGGTACTGATAAACAACAAAATTAGTGAATCTCAAAAAAATTATGCTGAGCATAAGAAACTGAACACAGAAGACTACATACTATATAATTCTATTTATATGAAGCTCTAGACAAGGCAAAACTAGAGTAATAGCAGGTCAGTGATAGTTTGGGGCGGGGATGCATTTCATGGTGGTAGGTTACACAATTATGATCTGTCACAATTTATCAAAGTATTAAAAAGGTGGGTATTGTATTAAATCATTCCACAATACAGGTGATTTTTAAAATAAGAATAAAAACTTAAAAAATGAGTAACACTAACAAATTATACTCTAACGAAGAAATTCATACTGATGTAAAAAAAAAAATCCATGGATGCTTAATAATAAACAGGAGCAATTTTACTTTTTCGGTGGGTAACCTACAGTATGCCCTATTAATTTAAAGTGATTAAGCCAAACAATGGAACAAATAAAAATTATATGCTACCGCATAGGTTGCCCTGAAATGAACACAGCTTCACTTCTGTATATTCCCTGCTGAAAATGCATAACTGAATCTTTAAACAACAGCAGGCAGACCCAAATTTAAGGGAAATTAACAAAATTACTCTCCTGTAATCTTCAAATTTCAAGTCATGAAAGTCAAAGAAAAGCTAAGCAACTCTTCCAGGTTGAAGGCATGGACGGTCCAATGCAGTGGGTGGTCCTGGTTCAGTTGCTTTTGCTATAAAGACATCCTTGGTGCAGTTGGCAAAAGTTGATTAGTGAGTGTGGGGAGTAGATAGTGTAGCAGTGTTGATTTTCGGACCTCAGCGGCTGTGGCATGGTGATGTTGGAGAAAGTCTTTCTTGATGATTTAATGAAATCTCAAAAGGCTTGGTTAACATTGTGATAATAAGACTATAAAACTTCATTGGGAAGAAAAGAAAGTAAGGCGAGTAAGGCTGTCAGAGCAAAGAGTAATATAATGGTGTACTAGAGATGACCATCCAGGGCACTTTTAACCATGAATGTGTAGTTCAGGCTATGCTTTTTTGTGATTTTTGCAGGCAAAAAAAGTATTGAATTAGAGAAAAAACGGCTCTCTCAACCTAAGCCAAAGGCCAAAAAGAAGAAAAAGCCCACCTTCCGTGTGCCGGTAAAGCAAGAATCATTTGACGGGAATGAAGAAGAGGGCATAAAGGAGAACTCAGGACCTGTTGAAAATGGAGTGTCAGACCAGGAAGGGGAGGAAGAAACACAGGAACCAGAGTCACCCTGTGGCCTTGCTTTAGTGGGTGTGTGCAGATACTGGATGCCACTAACTCTTAAGATTTTGTCATATCTAGGAAACTAAGCTGGATTCTTACTCAGTCTGAAATTTCTATCTCTGACTTGCCTTATTTCCCAACTACTTTCTTTCCTCATTTCCCAACTCCCTAGCAAGCAACCTTGGTTGCTTGGTGCAACCTTGGTGTCTTTGGTGCCTTTGGAAACTATTAGTTTTCTTCAAAGCTTTTAAAGTCTCTAAAATAAACATCTTTGATGAAGGAATAAAGGAAATAGAACCCTATAGAGAATACCAGGAAAAGTTCTTAACAGTATGACGTTATTGGTCATATCTACTCAAAGAAGCCACTGTCCTTTAAAAATGTCTGACTATACAAGCCACTCCTCTCTGGGAACTTAGGAGTTCCCACCCATCCTCCCTGGAGCTCATTCCTACCTTTCTGCCTTATCAGAGGGAAACTGAAGAACAGTTGTTAAGTTCTTCCATCCAGTTAAGTTATATGGCAGTTCTCAGATTTCTCACACACAAAAAAAATTCCATTACTAATTTTCAATAATGTATTCTAGTTCATGTTTGAAGAGAAGTAATTGTTAAGGATAAGTAAATTGTTGTGGATAAGTAAAGTGTTAACACTTTTATCCTTTTATATACAACCTTAAATATCGGATGCCTGTTACCAACTAAAAAATATGATTAAGTAGAAGACAGTATAAATAGAACTGATGATTTATGTTTAATTCTAAAACACTATTTTTGATGTGGCAGAATCAGTGCAACCAGAATATATAGTATAGAGGCATCCCTGACCTACTGTGTCCCAAAGAATGGCTGCTGGACCCGTAGTTTGGGTTAAAAAAAAAAAGCTAAAAACATAATTTATATTTTAGGTTCATCAGAATGTCTTCATATCACCTAATGGTTATACAAATGTTCTTTACTCCTATAGGCCAACAGGATTTTTTGGTTTTGTTTGTTTTGGTATCAGAGATTGAGCCTAGGGGTCCCAACCACTGAGCCACATCCCCAGCTCTTATTTTTTTTTTTTTTTTGAAACAGGATCTCATTGAGTTGCTTGGGGCCTTGCTAAATTGCCAATGCTGCCTTTCAACTTAGGATCCTCCTGCCTCAGCCTCTTGTGCCACTGGGATTAGAGGCTTGTGCCACCCTGTCCAGCAAGTTTTGTTTTGTTGTTGTTTTGGGGTTTTTTTTTTTGGTTTTTAAATATTTTTTTTTGAATAGTTGGACATAATACTTTCATTTTATTTATTTTTATTTGGTGCTGAGGATCGAACCCAGGGCCTTGCACATGCTAGTCATAACCCCAGCCCTGGTTTTTTTGTGTGTTGGTTTTGTTTTTTTGTTTTGTTTGTTTTTTAAGGGAAAAAATATGTGTTTAGGATTATGGGTTGTGATTCTGTAACATGTATACTTAATATTCTCTAATAGTTAAGTTATTCCTTGTTTACATAATAAATGTTATTACTATTTAGTGACCTAAATATATGAAAAGCAACTTACCACTTGAGTTTGAGGATAATGTAGTTAAAGAGGCTAGAAGTCTTTTTCTTAGCCAAAAGTTCTGAATAATAAACGTATAGGATTTTGAAACAGCCAGTTGGTGAGGCTGAGGAGAGACCACCCATACATCCTTTCCAAAGCATGTTTTGGTAATAGATAAAATTACATTACTAGGCCTAATAAAGCTCTTAATTAAAAATATATATATATATATAAGTAAACTGAATTCTACATTATTCTTATCCCAAACATTTTTCCTGTTTTTCCCTTGTGGTGCAGTTTCTAGAGAACCAGTTATTAGTACTCCGGTTTCCTCAGGCTTTGAAAAGTCAAAAGGCACTATTAATAACAAAGTCACTTTACCGAAAAAGGAGCCACCTAAAGAGAAGCCAGGTCAGTATCTAATAATTGAAATACTTTGTTACATGCAACTGAGAACTCAAAAAAGTATTTGAGGTTGATTGGTTTGTTGAGGTTTTAAATATTTGTGGGTGTTCTGATTGTGTTTCCATCGGGTTCATTCTTTTTAAACATTATTTTAGCACTTGATGAAACGTTTTGGAGTTGATAGTTGATACATTGCTTCATAAATGTTACCAAGGGCATTTTATACATGGTGTGCACATTGCACCCACGAATTAAATGTGAAAGTTTGTTTATAGGAGTAAGAACTTGTGTGTCCCGTATAGGAGTAAGAACTTGTGTGTCCCGTATAGGAGTAAGAACTTGTGTGTCCCGTAGTATCCCTCTAGCTAAGGTTGCAATCCCAAAAGAGGTAATCATTCTGTTGTGTTTCTGATCTGCTCTTGAGACAGTCTGTACTTTGATTACATTTCAGAAGCCTTAATCAAAAAGAGGAAAGCTCGTTCCATGCTTCCTCTGAGCACAAGCCTGGACCATAGGTCCAAAGAAGAGCTTCATCATGACTGTTTGGTGCTAGCAACTGCAAAACACTGCAGAGGTACAGAAATACATTTCCTCAACCCATGTGTAGTCTTCTGGGAACTGGCGTGTATCGGGTGCTTACTATTTGTTAAATTAATGAGCACAGATTCTAAAGTTGTTTTCTGTGTTTCTGCATTCTTTGGCATCCTTTGCACCCACTTTCACCCCCACACCCTGCTGTCAGACTCCCTGTTTAGTTCCTTTTAGATGTAGTGCTCTGCTTTAATTATTCTCATCTAGCTGCTACCAGCTATCTCTGTGCCCAAACCAGGATTTTGGCTTTAATATCTCAGCATAAGTCAACTCCTTCCACCATTTTCCCCGATTGAACAGTATCTTAGGTGCCATTTTTCCTTATTGGAAATACACTCATAAGGTGGCAGTTCCTTTATTTTATTTTTGTTTTTTTTATTTTTGGAAAAATGAGAAATTACACCCCATTTGATTCAAATGTATGATATGTCAAGATCATTGTGTTGTCATGAGCAACTAATAAAAAAAAAAAGCCCTCATTTAATGCCCATTATTTTGATATCTGAGCAACTTTATTTTTTTTTATTTTCAATTTGTTGAGTTGTAAGAGATGCACATGATAAAATGAGACTCTGATAGTATAAAAAGAAAGTAAATCTTCCCCCAAAACCCAATTCTCCTCTTTTCCTCCCTAGAGGCGACATTATCATCAGTTTCCTGTGTCTTGCCAGAGATATTTTATGCTCTTTTTTACTATACATAGCCTTTGGATCTTTGCAAAGACTTCCTTTATTTAATTAATGATATAGTTTTACATTGTTTCCCTTATTGAAAATCAGAGAATGAACCTTTACAGTAGGTCCCAGTGTATAGTTTTGTTTATTTTGGTACTAGGGATTGAATCCAGAGCTACTCTGCCACTGAGCTATACCCTCTACCCTTTCAATTTTTTATTTTGTGACAGGCTGGCCTTGAATTTGCCTTGAATCCTCTTACCTCAGCCTCCTGAATATAATAGGCGTGCACCACCACACCCAGCTGTATGGCAGTGAATACGAAGGACACTCTTTGCCTGTTAGTTTTTTTTTGGGTTTTGGGTTGCTTTTTTTTTTTTTTTTTTTTTTTTTTTTTTAATATTTATTTTTTTTAGTTCTCAGCGGACACAACATCTTTGTTTGTATGTGGTGCTAAGGATCGAACCCGGGCTGCACACATGCCAGGCGAGCGCACTACCGCTTGAGCCACATCCCCAGCCCCTGCCTGTTAGTTTTGTTTTGCGTGCTTTTTATTTAGATGTAGCATTTAAATGTTGAATTTTAGGTTTCCTTAACATTTTTTCACCAAAAATTTTGTTCTGAGCAAACTACATTGTCTCTGGCTTTTGCCCACCTGAGCTAAAAATTTTAGATATATTTTCATATTTTGCTACCTTCACAATGAGCTAGGGTCCCTTTTGGAGTAAATTAAGGGCACAGATCTGCTTTGCTTACTGTCTTAAGTGGGTGTTTTGAAAAACATTCAGAAGTTATTGGATAGGAAACAGTAAACTATGTGATGATTTCATCTGATTTTTTTTTTCCTCTATTTATTTTGTATTAACAGAGCTAAATGAGGATGTGTCTGCTGATCTTGAGGAAAGATTTCACCTGGGGCTTTTCACAGATAGGGCTACCTTGTACAGAATGATTGAAACTGAAGGTGAGGCAAATCCAGTCAACGTAATCCCTTCCGTATTCATCCTTCCCTAACATTTATATGCACCTCTTTTTGTGATTGCTATTCTCTGTTATTGTCATTGTAAGCGCAAAATGACAGGTGCACACCTCAGCAGATTGAGAGAAGCCGTTTATTCATTCGAGGATTCAAGCACTCAGGCATTGTAGGGGCTCATTTCATGGATGCAACAGTGGTCTTTGGTTATAGGGAGGATTTGGGGTTTATAGGATACAATTAGGGTGGTTTCATCATTGGAACTTGTGGGCATGCTGGTTGGATAGTCAGGGGCTAGTTATTAAAAGATTAAAAGGCTGAAACTCATTGTTACTTAGAGAGATAGGAGCCCAGATTGTGAGGAATGGGTATTTTTGCCTCCTTCCTTCAATGCCTGTTGTAATTGGAAAAGGATTCCCAGGGACGTTAATGCTTGGCTAACTTCCCTCCCTCCTCCATTTTCCTTTGGGGGCTATTTTGTAAAAATATTATTTTCCATAACTCCATGCTTTTACATATTTGCAAATATGCCCCTGACTTGGATATTTGTATCCATCCCCTGCATTATCATAATGCCCTAAACATGTTCATTTTGGGTGAGAGGATGCACATGAAAATGGTTGAGTGGGCAACTCACCACCCTGGTTCCAGGCCCCCTTAAAATCATTTTGGTAGGTGACTAATTCATAAGTGAGTGACTGTTTAATTTCCTCTTTCACTCTGCCTGTTTCTAGAAATCATCAAAGACAGATTTTCTGAAACATCTTTCAAATACTGTCTCTCTTCCATACAGGAAAAGGTCACTTGGAAAATGGCCACCCAGAATTATTTCACCAGCTTATGCTTTGGAAAGGAGATTTAAAGGGTGTTCTCCAAACAGCAGCAGAAAGAGGGGAGCTGACAGATAATCTTGTGGCTATGGCACCAGTAGGTATGTTCTTTCTGACAAAAGTACTATCATCTAATATGTAACCACTAAAAATGGCTCACCAGGGCTGGGGTTGTGGCTCAGTGGTAGAGCGCTCGCCTAGCATGCATGAGGCACTGGGTTCGATCCTCAGCACCACATAAACATAAAATAAAGATATTGTGTTCACCTAAAACTTAAGAATAAATATATTTTTTTAAATGGCTCAATTCACTACAATACAGTAGGCTAATACCTCAACTCAGATCCCACAAAAGGGCAGGAAATTGACACATTAATGCCAAAAGCATAATTGGCGACACATTAGTCCATTCTGTGTGACTATAATAAAACACCTAAAGAAAAGGAGCTTATGTATTATGTAGCTCATAGGATAGAGGTTCAAAAGCATAATGCCAGTGTCTGTTCAGCTCTGGTGAGAACTTTCTGGTCAAAAGCATCATAGTGGTAGCACTGTAAGCAGAACAGAGGCAGACAGTAAGCCAGAGATCAGGGGAAGGTCAAGCGGCTTCTTGAGGATTTTTTGTTGTTTTTTTTGGATTTTGTTTTTTCAGCGCACACATTGAAGATTAAACCCAGACTTTACACATATTAAATATACATACGAGCTATATCACCAGCCCAAGGTTTGCTCTTTCTCTAAGAACCGACTGTCATAGGAATCAGTCCATTCTATACAATCAACATCATTTCCAAGTGTGGTGCCCTCTTGACCTAATTATCATCCACTAGGCCCCCCTCTTAAAGGTTCTAACACCTCTTACCACTGCCACAGTAGAGACCAAGCCTCTAGCACATGAACAGGTACAAAACACATCTAAACCATAGCCAGTGAAAACTTCTTGAAGGACAGTTTGACCATTAATTAAAATACACATAACCTTTGGCTCAGCAATTCTAATTATAGGAATTTAAGTATATTCAGATACACGAATGACTTTCATCAAAGTGATGTTTATAATAGCAGAGATTGCAAGAACCTCTGTGTCCATCAGCATCAGTAAGAGACTGATTACAGCAGGTATATCCATACATTAAGTCTTTGTAGATACCAAAAGAATGAGGCAGCTGTATGCATTCTGTCATGGAATGGACATCCAAAATACAGACAGAAAAGAATCAGGGTATAGGTCCACAACGGAATATTGCAATATTCATTTGTATTTACACAGTAATGTAGTTACATATTCATAGACTGTTTCCTAAGTTTTGGTAATGGGTATTGCCTAAAGGGAAAGGAATTTGGGCAAGATATGATAGAAAGGTTCCAAGATAAAAAAGAAACCTTTTATGCCATCCTAGTTTTGTTTTATACTTTTTATCCAGTTATGCTATATATGTAGAGCAAGAAGTACACAAATCTTGAGTGTACAATAAATTTCACAAATTGAATGTACTCTCGTAAGCAGCACCCATATCAAGAAATATATCCTTACAGCCAGGCATGATAGTTCATGCCTGTAATCCCAGCAACTCCAGAAGCTGAGGCAGGAGTATCGCAAGTTCAAGGCAAGCCTCAACAACTTAGGGAGACCCTGTCTTAAAAATAAAGTGTTAGGGATATAGCTTAGTGGTTGAGCCCCCCTGGGTTCAATCCTCAGTACCAAAAAAAAAAAAGAAAGAGAAAAAAGAAGAAAATATACCACTAGATAAACTCTGGAAGTTACCCCATGCTACCTTCCAGTTGCTCTTTCCCTTAACCCCAAAGGGGGTAACCACTTTCCGGAACTTAATACTTTTTTGTGTCTTTTGAATAATATAAGCAAAGGAACTATTTATGTTTTGAACATGGAAGTGAAAAGAGGCAAAAGAAGCAACTGATCTATAATGGCAGTTGAATCAACATCTGAATGTTCTGCTTAATGCATTATCTAGAAAAACAAAATTTTCAGCCCAAATGTACCTGCTCCCTCCTCCCCTTCCATAAACCTTTTTTTTTTTTTTTAAACCACTATCTTTCCTTTTTTTCAGCTGGCTACCATGTATGGCTATGGGCTGTGGAAGCCTTTGCCAAACAGTTGTGTTTCCAGGATCAGTATGTCAAAGCTGCCTCTCATCTGCTTTCTATTCACAAAGTGTATGAAGCTGTGGAGCTGCTCAAGTCAAACCACTTTTACAGGTTTGTATGGTCCTAGAATTTATCCAGTAGTTGTATATAATATAATCTAAACTTTAAAGCAATATAAAATGAAGAAACTACACAAAACAGGTAATAGATGAACAAGTTATTACAGTGGGAACTCCCTACTCCCTTTTGAAGCCCGCCTGTGAAACGAAACAGGATCTTTTGAGCCACTACAGAAGTTCTCCTGACACCCCCCCTTTTTTTTAAATAAAAATTTAACATTCTACATTTAGTTGAAATGCCTTTCCTCTATTCTATCCTAATTCCCTCTTCTCTAGAAGTAACAACATTCCTGAGAATGATACGAATCTTTCCCATATATATTGTTTCACTATACTACATATGTAATTACCAAAAACAATATGAGAAAAATAGTTCTTGTACATAGCATACAATTGGGTCTTGTTTTTTCCCAGTCTGATCACTGCCATTTAGTTGGAAGGATAGACCATTTATATTTAATGTAAATATTGATGTGGTTGATTTAAATTTACTGCCCTGCTATTTGTTTTCTATTTGTCCCATTCTTTTTTTTTTCTTCTTTTCCAGTTTTCTTTTGGATGAACTGAGTGTTTTTAATTTCTAAGTATTTTTTTTAATTTATTTTTTAGTTGTAGTTGGACACCATACCTCCATTTTTTATTTATTTTTAATGCAGTGCTGAGGATTAAACCTAGGGTCCCATGCAAGGCAAGTGCTCTACCGCTGAGCCACAACTCCAGCCCCTTAATTTCTAATTTAAAACTGTAATACTGACTTATTAGCTGTATATTCTTTACTTTTTAGTGGTTCCTTTGGAGTTTGTATTGAGTATTTTTAATTTATCACAATTTATTTTCAAGTAATATTATACTATTTCATGTGTATCATTGTACTTCCTTCTTCCCATCCTGTCTGCTATTTTCATATGATATTTAATATGTTGTACATGTAATAACCCCTCATTACACTATGAATATTTTGCTTTAAACAATTCTTTACCTTTTAGTGATTTTTTAAGCATTTATATTTATCCATGTTTATTATTTCCTAGCATTTTTCTTTCTTCTATGTAGATCCAAATTTCCATTTGCTATCAATGTCTTCACTTGAAGAACTTCCAACACTTTTTTATACTATGTTCTGCCAGCAACAAATTCTTTGTTTTTGTTGTTGTTGTTTGTTTGTTTGTTTGTCTTGTCACTGCTTCAGCAGTTCTATTTTCTCCTTTTTTGAATTGTTCTTTACTTGACTGCTAAATTTATTTCTCTCTTTGCAGGAACTGTGGGTTTTTTTTTTTTTTTCTCTCTCTCATTTTAGGACTTTTCTCTCATTAATTTGCAGCAATCCGATATAATGTGCTTTGGTGAGATTTTCTTTTGCTTATCCTGGTTAGGTTTTGCTCTCTTCCTTCAGAGAGTGTTGAAGTTTGTTTTGGCAAGTTGAAGACATCTAGATTTTTTTCATGACATGGTCTAAGCTTTTTTAGGGCAGGATTAGAGAAATCCATACCCAGAAGTAGTTTAGCTCTTCTACCTTCTGAAGTCTTCACTGAATTGCCTTGTGTTATTCAGCAACTCACAAATCTGATGTCTCCAAGCTCTGAATGAGCTCTGGGATCGCTCAGCTTATGGTTCCCTAAATGTCCTTTGTTCATCCTTAAGGAATGTCCTACACATCATGGCTTTGTATTTAGCCAGAGACTAAACAGAATCCCATGCAGAATTTTGGCAGTCTTTCTCTGGACAGCTTCTTCCTTTCTAGTATCCTATCCCTCAAATTCCATTTGTTCTGTTTCTCCTCAACTCTTGAGTCTGCTGAATCTCCACTAAGATTCCACTTAGAAAGTGCTTTAGATAGGAAGTCATTGTCACAATAGGGCTCACATTGTTCCTTTTCTCTTGGAGATGACAGCTTTGCACTGTTGAAAACAATTGTTTCGGGCTGGGGATGTGGCTCAAGTGGTAGCGCGCTTTGCCTGGCATGCGTGCGGCCCGGGTTCGATCCTCAAGCACCACATACAAACAAAGATATTGTGTCCGCCGAAAACTAAAAAATAAATATTAAAAAAAAAATTCTCTCTCTCTCTCTCTTTAAAAAGAAGAAAACAATTGTTTCATACAAATTCTACTCAGTGTTTAAAAAAAGTTTTATGGCAAGGGAGTAATTCTGGTCCCAATGCTCCATTACAACTATAGATAGAAGTCCTGCAATACTTCTTAAATATTTAATCTAAAACACTTTTATTCCAGCTATAACTTTATTTTGCCGCAACTCAGAATTTGTACGCCATTTGGAAAATATTAGTTTGCTGAGTTATACAGATCTTCCAAATGTTGACACAGTTCATTATAAAAATATTTTTTTTAATCACATTTCTCTGTAATCACCATCAATCTCATAAGAAAAGTCTTTATCTTTTGGGAAGCTATCAGGTTCCCAATGTTTTCTAAAATTTGAATCTTCACTAGCAAGCTTAGATTTTATCGTTGGCAATGGTTACTGTTGATTTCCCTACAGTGATAAGCTTGCTTTGTTCATTTTTAAGAAAACATCTTTCAGATACCCAACTCTAAATAACACTGATCTGTTAGGGGTTTTTTTTGTTTTTTAAAGAAATGGGGTGCCATGAAGAAAGCAACTTGTTCAACTTGCATTTCAGGTTTTTATTAGAGACAGTCATTCTTTGGAATACAGCAAAGAACATAAAATGTTCTTCCCATTTTGTCACATAAATTTTAAAATGTTGGCTTGAGGGGTTTAGTAAAATTAGTAATGTTTAATTAGTATCACTTTCTTGATTCCTGATCACATGACACCAGTTTATCCACCATAACTTTTCACAATCAGTGCAAATGTCAGCACACTTTTTAAGAGGCACATAACCTCTTTGCATTATTATGAAAATAGTTTTGACCTCATGAACCTTCAAAAGGGCCTTGAACCCCTAAGGAATCCATAGACCATTCTGTAAGAACTTCTGGCTTGATGAAGATTGAACAAAATCATGTTTTTTTAACTTGCCAGTGTTATGGAAGAGTTCCGTTTTTTACAGGAAGTTGGAACATTACAGACAACATAAAAGGGACAGTTTATTCTTCCCTGCAGTCCCTCCTGGGACTTCCTAGAAAGGAACCTTTTGGTGTTGGCTAAAGTATCTCTTCTTGCCTTTAGGGAAGCTATTGCAGTTGCCAAGGCTCGGTTGCGCCCAGAGGACCCAGTCCTGAAGGACCTGTACGTCACCTGGGGAACCATCCTAGAAAGAGATGGGCATTATGCCATAGCAGCCAAATGGTAAGCTCGAGGGAAGCATGGGTGACCCAGGAACAGCCTCCACCAGCAAGAGCAGGACAAAATTAAAGTACAAGTCTAGAAGTGGAAGCAAAGTAGCTAGAAAATGTTTAAAAATGTGTATTAAACCCAACTTCACAGGATTTAGAAGGATCTGACTGTTTGGTATTATATAAGTCATCATAACATCTGAAAACCTCAATAGCAGGCCCAGAGATTCTGCCATTTTCTAGTGATGTTTTATACCTTTCCCAATAAGGAGAATGGAGAGAATGACCCTTCTGTTTGGATTCAGATTGGCTCTCATCCAGGTTCCCTATATTCTTAACTCAAGCTACTGTCTGTCACACACCATGCTGAGTGACACTGGCCTGAGCCTTCACAAAAACAACCAGACGCAGTGGCACCTGAGGCCATAGCAAAGCGGACAGAAAGAAGTAATGCTACCCTCGGGGGGGCAGGGATAGGTGCTCTGATGACAATGCCCTGTTTGGGTTTTGCCTTCACATTACAGCTATTTAGGAGCCACTTCCCCTTATGATGCTGCCAAAGTTTTGGCGAAAAAAGGGGATGCAGCATCACTTAAAACAGCGGCGGAGCTGGCTGCGATCGTAGGAGAGGATGAGTTGTCTGCTTCTCTGGCTCTCAGATGTGCCCAAGAGCTGCTTCTAGCCAAGAATTGGGTGGGAGCCCAGGAAGCCTTGCAGCTACATGAAAGCCTACAGGTCAGTCTTATTTTCTCCTGGGATTTAAGAGGGATGAGTCCCAAGTCCTTTTCTAGTCAAATCCAAGTGAATAACCCCAATTGCACAAACTATTAATTTTATCCTTAGAAGTGTCTAGCAAGCCCTGGCCATTTTATCCCACTGAAGTACCATGTCTTCTCAGTTACTGTACTTACAAGAGGTAATGTAGACATTCACAGTAATTCCCTTTGCTCATCAGTTTATACAAAACATCTGTGAAACTGGGCACAGTGGCACATACCTGTAATCCCAGTATTTTGGGAGGCTGAGACAGGAGAATCATGAGTTCAAAGCCAGCTTCAGCAATGGCGAGGCGCCAAGCAACTCAGTGAGACCCTGTCTCTAAATAAAATACAACATAGGGCTGGGGATGTGGCTCAGTGGTCGAGTGCCCCTGAGTTCAATCCCCGGTACCCAAAAAAAAAAATCTGTGAATAGCCTTTAGGCCCCAGCCTCTGGATTATAGTCTAGTGTTTCTGCGTTGATGTAATCAGCAGGGTCATCCTGGAAGGGAGAGCATGGTTGGCCTCCAACAAAAATCATGGTGCTCTTCCTGTAACACCTCTCGTCAGCTGTAGTCTATAAAAAAATTATAAAAATATGTAGGGAAATAGAAGTGTTTTATTTCTTAAATGCTTATTTGTCCCTATGTAGCTAAAAATTAGTAATTTGATAGAAGATGTAGTTCAGTGGTGGAGCACTTCCTAGTGTGCCTGAAGGCCTGGGTTTGATCCTCAGCAATAAAAAATAATGATGAGTAACTTACCAATGTCTTTTTTAACACATCAAAACTGAGATGACATTTAAAGCATTGGCACTCTTCACCCAGTTTCCAAAGAATATACACATTTGGTCCCTTTTAGATATCTGCTTGTCAGATACTAATGAAGTTGTTTTTAGTGTTGATTTTCTATTTCTTTGTTTTTGGGTTTGTTTTGTTTTGATTTGATTTGATTTATACCAGCGATTGAACTCAAGCACTCAACCACTAAGCCACATCCCCAGCCCTGTGTTGTATTTATTTAGAGACAGGGTCTCACTGAGTTGCTTAGTTCCTCATTGTTGCTAAGGCTGGCTTTGAACTCAAAATCCTCCTGCCTCAGCCTCTGGAGCTGCTGGGATTACAGACATGCACCACCACACCCAGCCAGTAAAAAGTTTTTTAAATTCCTCTTCCCTAGCAATAGTAAATAGGCTTAAGACAGTTCCTAGCTGAGTATTTAAAGCCCAAAGAAAATGCTACATGGGGAGTAGCTTTCAGAAAGAGCAAATAAAAAATGGATGCACAAATGGTATATCTTAAAGAGTGCCACTGAGTTTATTTTTTATAAAATGACCAAAATCTGAAGAGACTTTAATTTACAGAAAAAAAAAAAAGTCAGAACAGTTATTTCACATTTCTTTTTTTCCTTTGACACAGTATCAAAGAACAAAGGAGAAAAAAAAAAACGTATTAGCTGTACTAAATATTCTGAAGAGTGCATTTTGACTGTATGGTCTTTGCTTTTGTTCTGTATCAGATGATTCCCTTATAAACCTCCTTGGAGATGGTCCGTGCTCCATGCCCCTCCCTCAGATCTGCAAAGCTTGTCTGTCCCAATACTTTCAGCCTTTATGCATTACTTCTGTATTCTTCATTCTGGGGCTTGGGAAGGTAGAAGGAACCTGATAAGCCCAGCCCATCTTTTCTCAAACTGGGCCACAAGTTTTAGGTGGCTGGCCTTATATGTGGCTTAAATTATAGTAAAAGATACTATAGTTGAGGATTTGTTATAAAAATGGTTTCTTGGGCTCCAAGGACCAAAGGATGGAATTCCCCCAAAAGGCCCCTGGAAAATATCCATTAGACTCTGCCTCTTTTTCCCACTCATATATCACTTGACTTGAACAGGCAGTTCACAATGATGGGCCTTGGTTGCTACAGATGTGAAGGGGAATACTTTCAAGAACGGGGAAAGCTCTCTAGGGAATCAACTGCTTTTCTGTGTAATGCTTTCTCCTCTTTGTTGTTGGATCCCAGAGTCAGAGACTGGTGTTTTGCCTGCTTGAGCTCCTGTGCAGGCATCTGGAGGAAAAACAGCTTCCAGAAGGCAGAGGCTTCTCTTCTTACCACACTTGGGCCATAGGCACCGAAGGGCCCTTTGTGCAGAGAGTGACTGCAGTGTGGAAGAGCATCTTCAGCCTGGACACCCCAGAGCAGTATCAGGCTGTCTTTCAGAAGCTGCAAAACGTCCAGTATCCATCTGCCACAAATAACACTCCCTCCAAACAGGTACCTGGGTATCTATGCCAGCACGTGATATTAATCACTCAGTAACAAGGCTTCCTTAATTCATGTCAGTATAATAGGGAAGCAAGTGAAATACAGTTTGCCTTTCAGAAGAAAAACAAGGCAGGTCCAGAACCCCTCAGATTACTTAAAGCCCTTTAGCTTTGAAATAGTCTTGGGTCAGTATTTTTTTTTTCTAAGTCTGAATAGTATGGAGAAAAACAGAATAATGTAAATACACATATTCATTTGGGGTTTTTTGTTTGGTTCAAAGGTAGGAAAAAAATTGAAATCACTGTTGTTCCTTTTCTCAGCCCCATCCCCATTTCCTGGCTCATCAAAGGCAGCTTCTGTGTTGTACCATATATATTATTTTGTGACTTGTTTATTTCAGTGGCCACTGTAAAATTATCCATGTTGAAACAAAGAGATCAAGTTTATTTATTTTGATTGCCTATGTCCATTTTGTGAATATGCCTTGATTTATCTACATTTTCTTAAATATTTTTTTAGTTGTAGATGAACACAGTGTCTTTATTTATTTATTTATATATTAAATAAGTGGTGCTGAGGATCAAACCCAGTGCCTCACACGTGCGAGGCAGGTACTCTACCACTGAGCCCCAGCCCCTACATTTTATATATATATATATTTTTTTTTTTAATTATTATTGATGGACCTTTATTTTTATTTATTTATTTACATGTGGTGCAGAGGATCAAACCCAGTGCCTCACACATGCTAGACAAGTACTCCACCACTGAGCCACAACCCCAGCCCCCTACATTTTAAAATGAAAGGATCCTTTTATATTTTTAAGGGGGAAAAAAAAAAAAAACCTTTGGAAAACAGTCTGGCAGGGTTTTTGTTGTTATTTTATCTTTTGCAGTTCTGGGTACTAAACGACAGGATTTCATGTTGTACAGGCCGGCCTCGAACCTGCAGTCCTTCGCCTCAGCCTCCCAACTAGCTAGGATTACAAGCATGTTTCACCAAGGCTGCCCTAGTTTTTTCTAAAGTTAAATATACATGTACCGTGTGACCCAGCAATTCCATTGCTTAGATATTTCACTATAAGAAATGAAATCAGGTGTCTATATGAGTACTTGCATACAGTCATTTGTAGCAACTTAGTTCACAATAGCCCAAACTAGAAACAACCCAAATATTCATCCACTGGTAAATCCATATGCAGACAGAGGTGCATTTGGGCCAGGTGCGATGGCACACACCTGTCATCCCAGCAGCTCCAGAGGCTGAGGCAGGAGGATCATGAGTTCAAAGCCAGCCTCAGAAACTTAAGCAAATCCCTAAGCTACTTGGCAAGACCCTGTCTCTAAATAAAATACAAAAACAGACTGGGGATGTAGCTCAGTGGGTAAGCCCCCGCCTGGGTTCCTGGGTCAGTCCCCAGTACCTCAAAAAAAAAAAAAAAAGGTTCATTTATATAATTAAATATTTTTATCAGTTAACAAAAGGAACACATTTCTGCTGCACAAATAATGTCAGTGAATCTTGAAAACATGCTAACTAAAAGAAACAAAAGACTATAAGATTCTATGGTCCCATTTATCTAAATTCTAGAAACAACAAAACTTAAGTGACAGGAAACAGATCGGTGTTCTCTAGGGACTAGAGTGAGGAGTACAGAATAGTTTTGATTGATGAAGGTGTTCTATCTTGATTTTGGTGATACGTTACTGAACTATACATTTGCCAGAATTCATCAAACTATGTATCTAAAACTGGTTGATTTGTATCTTAATTATACTGTCAGTTTTGATTTTTATTATAGCTTTTATTTAAAGGAAATGAAAATGTAAAGGCATTTTCTCAATGTGATACTTTAATTCCAGACATTGTATGTTGCTATGAAAGTAGATATGAAAGTTTCTTATGGGGAAGCAAAGATGGGTTGTGAAAATGGGACCTTTCAGAATTGTGACTTGAGTGTACCTACATGCAGTGCCTGCCACAAAAGGAGGTTTAACTGAAACTCTGGCCCCTCTCCAGCTCCTGCTTCATATTTGCCATGACTTGACCTTGGCAGTGCTGAGCCAACAGGTGGCCTCCTGGGATGAGGCTGTGCAAGCACTGCTTCGGGCTGTGATCCGGAGCTACGACTCTGGGAACTTCACCATCATGCAGGAAGTCTACTCGGCCTTCCTCCCTGATGGTAAGTGACCCCCATCTCTGCCTCTGGGGCACATCCATTAATGAACAACCTATACACAACTGTGTCACCAGGAGTATCAGGGTTATTAAAAGATGAAGATTGGCCAAGTTGTGTCATTTGATAGCAAGTTTGAATTCTCTGATTCAAGCTCCTAAGAGGTAACCAGGATGTCTACACTATTTTCCTTTACCTGCCACCTTACTGCCTTCCCAGTTTAAGAGGAACAGAAATGGTAATGCGTCACAAGCTAGTAAGATTAGAAAAGCACAGTAAAAGACCTTCCTTGAGCTGCACAGTTCATCACTGAACTAAATCATTGTGATTTTTTCAGAGCACATTGTGATCTTACCTCAGTCACTGTGCCCCAGAGCCTGCAGTAAGACAGATGGCATACTGTCCCATGCCAGGAACTACTTAGCTTCAGTTGGCTGTGGGGAGAAGCGTGGGATCCCTGCTGTCCTTTTCCTTGGGGTATTCCTCTTGGGTAACAGGGCAAGATGCCAGATTTCTGGCAAATAGAGAAACGTACAACTCGGTACTCTCCTTCTTCTCCTAGGCTGTGACTACCTAAGAGACAAACTGGGTGACCATCAATCCCCAGCCATACCAGCTTTCAAAAGTTTGGAGGCCTTTTTTATTTACGGGCGTCTGTATGAAATCTGGTGGTCTCTCTCCAGGCCTTGCCCTGAGTCCAGTGACTCGGCGAGGGCTGGTCATGGGAGGACTCTCTCTGTTGAGCAGCTGGACAGTGCCAGGGCTGAAGAGACTGACCCTGAAGCTGCTCCTCAGCCAGAGCCAAGCAGACCTGCAGAACTACTATTGAGACTCACAAAAGAAAGTAAGCGAGTGCTAAGTGCTTGTAAGGAGCTCTTTTCAGAAAAGCATGCCAGTCTCCAGAACTCACGCAGAACTGTTGCTGAAGTCCAAGAGACTTTAGCAGAAATGATCCGTCAACACCAGAAAAGTCAGCTCTGTAAATCCACAGCCAATGGTCCTGATAAGAATGAACCTGAACAGGAAGAAGACCTTGCTAGTCCTCAGAGCCAGTGGTAAGTACTGAGTTGAGCACAACACAGAATGAAAATTATCCTCCTGAACTCTCATGTCATTATGTCTCAAGTACATGATGTAAATGATTGGAGTCATTTGGAAATAGCATAATACAGTATTTAAATTAAATTCCAAAGGCACCGACTTCGAAATGAGTTGTGAGTTCTAGGGTCTGGCCCCACCAAATAACCTCAGATAAGTCTCTTTAATGTCTCAGCTTTAGTTTCCTCACCAAGGATATACCAGAGCCTGGCAGACGGCACAGTCCTATAATCCCAGCTACTCAAGAAGCTGATGAGACAGGAGGATCTCAAGTTCAAGGCTAGCCTGGCTAACTGAGAAAGACCTTTTCTCAGAATAAAATTTTAAAAAGAGCTAGGGATGTAGCTTAGAGGCAGAAGTTCCTAGCTTTAGTACCACCAAGAAAAATGAGGCTACCAACTCCTACCTCCCCCACAAAAAATCAGTCATATAAAATGTGGAGTCACATGACTGCATCATTAATGAAAAATAATTCTATTATTCTATGCTATTACACACACACACACACAGAGGATAGTGTATAAAACTGGACACTTAGATGACAAAATCTAAATTATGGGATGCTGTCACTTCCTAATCATGTCCAGTGAAAACAGGCCAGTGGAGGATGGGAGCCAATTACTGACCACTACAGAGCTTTGCTGGAAGCTTCACAGTGACTGATAATTTCTGCTTGGTTATTATGCTAAGTACCTTTTACCTTCATTATGTTCCCTAGCACAAAGCCCAGAAAATACTAGAACAATCAATAAACATAGCTATTATTACTACCTTAAAAAAATTAAAACTTTGAAGCCTTAAATCCTTTCAAAATGCTCCCATGAAAACATGGGTTAGGGCTAAAGTTGTAGCTCAGTGGTAAAGTGCCGCCTGGCCTACATAAGGTCTGGGTGGATTCTAATCTGTGGCTCTTAGAGTTGAATCACAGGACCCCTTTAAGAAGCTTAAGAAATACTCTGTGCAGAAAAAAAATAATGCATCCACACATCTCTGTAGTTAGGAGCCCTGGCTCAGTGTAACCATCTTCTAAAGAAACCTAGGCCTACGTTTGACTTCAGTCAAATGCAGAAAAGTCCTAAATTATTATTATTGGAGCTGTGTGTCTGAAGGATTTGGAAAATGGTGAAGAACAATAGTACATTTTGAAAATTTTATGTCTGGGCTTGTGGTGTATCTCAGTGGTAGAGCGCTTACCAGGAATGCATGAGGCCCTCCCTGCCTTTGAGTAAATCACCTCAAATTAAATTGCCATCTCTTGATCTCAGTTATTTGTGAGATAAGTTACCCAGGCACACCAGGTTCAGTGGCACTGTGATCCCAGTGACTCAGGAAGCTGAGGCCAGCCCAGGCAACTTAGGGAGAACCTGTCTCAAAATGAAAAAAAAAAAAGGAAATGAAAGGTCTGGGGAGGTAGCTCAGTAGTACAGTACCCAAGATTCAATCCCCAGTGTCATGGAGGGTGGAGGGAGATTACCCATGCATAGCAGATAACCCAGTTCAAAATAAGTAAAGGACTTGAATAGACATTCCTCCAAAGAGATATACAAATGTCTGGTAAGCACATGAAATAGACTCAACATCAGTAATCATTAGGGAATGTAAATCAAGACTTCAGTGAAACACAAGGCACATCATATCCATTATGATGGTTACTATAAAAAGAAAAATAGCAAGATATAATCAGGCATGGTGGCATTACATAATTATATTCACAGCAGCTCAGGAGGCTGAGGCAGGAGGATGGCAAGTTCAAAGCCAGCCTCAGCAAAAGTGAGGTGCTAAATAATTCAATGAGACCTTGTTTCAAAATAAAATACAAAACAGGGCTGGGGTTGTGGCTCAGCAGTAGAGCGCACACTTAACATGTGCAAGGCTCTGGGTTCAATCCTCACCACCACATATAAATACATAAATAAAATAAAGGTATTGTGTCCAACTACACCTATAAAAAATAAATATTTTTACAAAAAATAGGACTGGAGATGTGGCTCAGTGGTCAAGTGCCCCTGAGTTCAATCCCCAGTATCCCACCCCCTGCCAAAAAAAAAGTGGCAAATGATGATGAGGGTATAGAGAAATTAGAACCTTTCTGCAGTGTTGGTAGGAATATAAATGAGACAACCACTATGGAAAACAATAGGCAGTTCATCCAATTAAAAACAGAATTACCATATGATCTAACAATTTTACTTCTGGATATACAGCCAAAGAATTAAAAAGCAAGGTCTCAGAATTGTATAGCCATGTTTATAGCAGAGCCATTCAAAAGAGCTAAAACAAGGAAACAACCTAAATATCCAGAGAGAGAGAATGTCAAAATTTCCCTCCTTGCTTATCTACAACTCTTGAGAATGAATCTTGAGGATATTATGCCAAGTGAAATAAGCCAGTCACAAAAAGATAGAGACTATGATTCCAACTGTATGACAGAGTAGAGTGGTGGCTGCCAAGAGGGGGGAAGCAGAGAATGGAGAGTTATCATTTAATGTGTGTAGAATTTCAATCTTACAAGATAAAAAGAAACAGATTTCTGGGTGTGGATGGGAATGATGATTTTACAACATCAGGGGAAAGTGTTCAATACTACAGAACAAGTGTACTTAAAAATGGTCAAGATAGTGAATTTTATGATATGTGTTTTACCGTAATAAAAATAATTAAGGGGGAAAGTTAAAGGCAAGATACCTGACTTGTACTTTATTATTATTACTAGTAAAGAAGAAAAAAATGAGATGGTCTCTCTGCCTGAATTAACCAAAAGGCTTACGGAGGCAAACAAAAGAATGGCTGACTTTCCTGAGAGCATTAAGGTAAGCTCTATAGCAGTACTTCTGATAAGACACTACTTTTTGTGTTATCACTTGACTCTACAGATTTTTAAAGGTAATCTACTTCTCTCTTCAGTCTCTAAAATCTAAATATTTATGTACTTAAAAATTTAGGATCCAGTTGTTTCTGGTTAGCTAAAATGTTTTGTGGAAATGAAACTAGAATTATTGATCACACAAGATAGTCTGAAAACTGAGTCCAAAGAGAAATTAAACATTTTACAATTGGAAGGTAAGAAGTAAAATGTAAATGGTGCCACATATTTGATAGCTTACAAATATGTAAGAAAATTGGCTGTGGCTCTAGAAGAAGAGCAGCAGCATTTTTTGAGTTGATTTTAGTAGGCCACTAGAAAAATGATCACTTGACAAGGAAATCTAGTAGCCACCCTAGTTTTGCATGTCATTTATGAGAGAAATGGTTCAGTCCAGCCTGAGAAGAATGATTAGATGAATCTGGATTAGTAGTGTCGTCTGTGGCTCTTTTGCAAATGTGTCTTTATTCATCCTTACATCTTTCAGACCTGGCCCTTCCCAGATGTGCTGGAGTGCTGCCTCGTCCTGCTTCATATTGGGTCCCAGTACCCTGGTTGTGTGACCCAAGAAATGCAACAACAGGCCCAAGAACTCCTTCAGAAATACAGCAACACTAAAGCTTACAAAAGACACTGCCAGACCTTCTGCACGTGAACTTTCAGGGACCTTGCAGAAACTGTGCCACAGAATTATTGACATCTTTCAACTCTGCAGTTACACCTCGCCAGGCATTCACTCTGATCCCTAGATGTGTTTGCAGTAATCCAGACTAATACAGTGAGGGTGGTTAAGCTTGAATCAACTGTCTACCCTTAGACACAGTGGAACTCAAAATCATGGGAAGCCAGCAATAGTTGCTCAGAACTAATACCTACAGAGTGATTATGTCATCTCTAAAGCCTTATGCAGGTTTCACCCAAAGAGGAGAAACTTTTGTAACCACCCAAAGTGTTATGTTCTTGAACACAGCTACCTTTATAAATACTTCACCTGATTGTAAACAACTCATTTTTGTTGAAGGTGGAATTGCCACATTTTATGGCTATTGGTATAGTTTTGTTTTTAATTATTTTTATTAACCTAGGTTCTCCCACATATACTCTTTCCAAGACTCAAGTTTGAATGTGATATAGGCCTTTCTCATCATGTTGACTCTTGATCCTTCATCTGAACTTTAGGTTGAAAGTTTGATTTTATTGTTTTACAGAATTGCTTATTTGGACAAATCAGTTACTAAAGCTTTACAGCAACAAATAATTATCTCAAATGTGTGTTATCCCTTCAGTTTTGTGACAAATGATTGATGGTGATCAATTAGCTCAGGAAGAAATTATTTCATTGATTCTTAATCTTTTGTGGTCACAGAACCCTTTTGAGAATTAAAACCACAAATACTCTTTGGAGAAAAATGTATATTCTTAATTTTATGTATATAAGTTTTGGATCATTGGACTACAGTCTTACCACAAAGGAACCCTAATACTATTTAATTACAAATTGTTTTTTTCTTTAATATTTTTAGTTGTAGATGGACACAATACCTTTGTTTATTTATTTTTATGTGGTGCTGAGGATCAAACCCAGGGCCTCATGTGTGCTAGGCAAGCGCTCTACCACTGAGCCCCAACCCCAGCCCCTGTAAATTCTTATTCTTCCTTCTGCAGATTTAAACAGTTGAACAATATTTCATATCCAGTTACTAAGACAGGAAAATTAGACAATCTCAGGTGGGGGAGGGAGTACTCCTTCCGAATAATTTAACTGTTTTCTTTTAAGATTCATTGTGAAGGCTTTTTTGCTTGGGTATCTAGTTTTTCAATTAATTCCTAAGGTTGGAGTTGTAAAAGCAGCAAGAATGAAATTAACAGGGACTCTCAAATAAGAAAAAGGCTTGAGAGACAGTTTTGTTTAAAAGACATTTGTAAGTGCCTAGCTTTAATGTTTAAAAAAATGCTAAATCACAAAAAGGAAATACAGTAAAATTTAAATCCTCATAGTCCTTTACATAGTAACTGAACTTTAATAAGAAGATGCAGTGGTCCTAAGGGTAGAGAATCTTTGAATGCAAAGATAAATGGGTGTGGCTAACTGCAGACTAGATGGCAGGTTCCACAACAAATTTAAAAAAAAAAAAAATGTATTCCCTTCCACTTGAGTAATGAGCAGTTATTAAACTAGAAATTCCAAACTCCTGTGTGATTCACTAAAACATTACCTGTGGGAGGAGGAACTCTGCACAAATACAAATACTGCTTGGTAAGACCCAAGAATTGCTACTTGAAAACTGCAATAAAAACAAGGCTGTCTCCTATCGATGGTCCACATTTCTCCCTTGAATGTGTACTTCTAACTTAACCCCAAAAGATGTCTCTCCCTTGAGATATCCCTTCTCCCTTGAATGTGCATCTGCTTTCCTCTCTGAAAAGGAAAAAAAAAAAAAAAACAATAGCAGAAGTATAACAAAAACAACTCATCTTCCTCTTAAACTCCTTCCCTAGTCTAATACTGTATAGTATGTTTATTATAATTTGAGTAAATAATTATCATTTATATCTCCCTAATTATCAGAACCATAATAAGCCAGAGCACCAAGCAGATGACTCAGGTACTTAAGTGGCAAAGCAATCGTTTTGGTTCTTCATCTCTAATTTCCCCCTACCCCTACAACATCCCGGATCAACATCTGGTTACCACCACCTAGTTACCTGGATGATTGCAGTGGCCTTCCAGAGTTTCTCTGAATGCACGCTTATTACTAATTCTCCATTCTTCCTCTAGCTTCATGAGTTCCCTTCTTAACAACCTTTCCCATGAGTCTTGCGGGGGGAGGGGGGAGATACAAATCTTCAATGTAGTTTACATGGGCAAGCCTGTTCCCATGCCACCTCTTGGCTACTATCATCCTGTTCCTAGATTCCAGCCACAATAGTCTTTATTGCTGGAACACACCAACTTTAATTCTGTCACCTCTGGGGGTTTACCTATATTGTTCCCCTGGATGACTTAACCCGTTTTTAGTTCTCAGCCTAAATGCCCTTTCTCTGAAAATACTCCCTCAATGTCAACCCCAGTTACTCATACGTTAAACTCTATTTGTATGAATTATTTACTGTCTGACAACACAGGGAAATTGTAAACTCCAGGGAGGGTAGAGACCCTAGCAAGTGCCCAGTACTTTGTAGGTGCTCAATGAGAATTCACTGACTTGAATAAATGAGAAAATTAATTCACTGGTAGCTTGGACTTAAAAGAGCTCTAAAGTGACTTCATTCATTCCAGCAGTGGCTTGTGGTTGACAGTCCACCTTACCAGAACAACAGAACACGGGAATTCAAAATACTGGGCAATATATATAGGATTGAACTATACCCAAAGTTGACCCTTCTACGCCATGCTTTTCTGAAAATGACTACTTACACACTATGCAGAGTTCTGGCCAGTTCTTTAGTTAAAACCACTTTAATAATCTCATGCCTCTCCCGTGCAGTGATCAGACCTCTACTCAACATTTGGGTTCCTCAACCCTTCATTTCAGCATTTCTCCTGACATGTAATTCTGTTCTCAGTTGTAGAAAAGATAAATCCCTATTTTAATCCAAATTTGGAAGGACACCTGTAAGAGACTCATTAGTGCCAGGGTTCCTTGACTGCTGAGTGCAGCTTTCCAGATTTTACAGTAATAAATATCCCCTTATACACGACCTCCCTCCCAGCCAAAATTAGATCTGCTGGGCACAGTGGTACAAGCCTGTAGTCCCAGCTGTACAGGAGGCTAAGGCAGTAGGACAGCTTGAGCCCAGGTGTTCAAGGTTGGCCTGGGCAACAGCAAAACCCAGACTGGATACAAATTTTTAAATATTAGCTCTGTTTTGGATTTATAATTCCACATTTTTATGCAGTAGAATAGAAAAAGACAGAAACAATACCCTGAGCCAAGTCTAGCATACCTCACATTCGTACATCCTAAAGAATTCCATTAATTAACAACAAGCTAATCCACCAAAGATGATGAGTGGCCCCAGAAAATAAAATTGATTTCGTAGCAAGGCTTGACAGCAGCGTAAGAAGCAGACAATTCTGTCCACTGGTGCTCCTTAGTAAGTTCCTACCAGATGAAATGTTTTGAATGTAACATAATAAAGGCAAGACCCTTCCGCGTCATTCCATCTTCCAAAGACCAAACCTTCATGCCAGTGGTTAAAAAAATCTTTATTTTACAAAATTAAAAACATAAATTATATTTACAAGCATCTTAAATACCAGCTTATAATACTTGACATTTTTTAATCATTTCAAATTGAGTTTTCCATAAGCTTTTAAAATGCAAGATTATTCATCCACTTCAGCGAATTACTGGTTTTTATTTCCACCATTCCAAAGAGGTTTTTGGTTTTTCAAAACTCCATTCTGTAGTCATTCGAAAAATCACAGTGTACTTTTTAAATGATTAGTTTAAAAAAAAAAAAAAAGTCCTGAGCTTTCTATCCCCATTTGTGGGATATTACTCCAAGAGATCTCTCTAAACCAAGTTCCTTTACTGCCCTGTTTATAAGTTACTGTAACTTTCTTAAAAGAGTCTCGTTCCTGGTACTCATTAATCCATCTAATTCCTGGAGTTTGCTGAAAGTTAAACAGGGAAAATGGAGAAGAGGTGGGAGAATACAGACAACCATCTGAAAGCACATTATTAAAAATACAATATGCATAAGACCCTAAAATCTGAACTTACTCATTTCCTTCAGGATCGAATTCATTATATGAAAACTTAAAATGACCTCAGATGATGCCTGAGTGATACCAAATCTCAATGGCACAGTGGAACAGACTTCAAGGTACTTTAGTGGTCAACTTAATATCCATCCTGGAGTTGATCATGAATGAAGGGTAGACAGATGATGTAAAATTGTCTTCAAATTTCAGCAGTGGGCAATTCATTTCCATATAACAGTACATCAAGGACTACCAAAGTATGAGGAAAGTAAATGTCCTCAAGAAGGATCAAAAAAGGAAAGGGAAAAACCTCAAAATGTATAACCCATTTCCCAAGAACACCATTTTGTACCATTTTCCCTGGAAGCGCTCAGCTCAGCTGAGAACCACAGCAAGAATCTTTCATTAGAGATCAGCAACAAATTTAAAATAAAAAGAATGACAACAGGTAAGAGTTATATACATTTTACTAGTTTGTTTCAGACCTGTCCTGGATATTTTAAAAGGTGTCAAATGAGCCCTGGATGCTGGTGGTAAGAGGCAACAGGAGAGGAGAGGCGTGGGGATGAGGAACAGGGAAGACTTGTTTACAAATTCAGAGCAAATTCCCCTCTTCTGGATCTAAAATAAAGACATCTTCTGTCTTCAGTAAAACAAGTCTTTCTGCTCGATGCAGATGGCAGGTACAGTTTGCTCAAAAGTGTTCTCTCTTGGGGAAGATGAGTACACAGTCAGCACAGGAAGCACCACTCTGGGATCGGGCCCACCCAGCAGAGCCTGCCACCATCACTGCTGCATGTTGTTGATAATCGCCAGGATGCTCATCTTCTCCTGGGCAGAGTCCACATCCTCATTCTGTTTCTGGGCCACTCCCGTGCCTAGGCCATAGAGCCGGCCACAGTACTTGGCATCATCAATACTGTCCTCAAAAAATAACTGCAGAGTAGGACAGAGAACTGCAGTGAGAATCAGTCCAGGAGTCACACCAGTCTAAACACTGCCACATCACCCCTCTCAGCTCTCTAAAAACCCTGAAAATCTAGCAAACTAGAAACTAATTTTAAAGGGCTCCACACCTTTCCTGTACATAGTCTTTTCATTCTTTCTCTAAACATAGACTGTCTCCTAAGCAAACTCAGACCTCCCAGGAATTTGCTTACCGCAGGATCCCTGTACTGTTTAGTACCCCTGCCCCTTCTCTTTCACAGGCGAGTCAGCAGTTAAGAATTTGGGCTCTGGACTCAGACTGACTCACCTTGTGACTCTGGCAATGTCATTTCAAGAATTTTTAAGCCATGGTTCTTATGTATAAAATGGGATAACAGAAATGTTACAAGGCATGAGTTATGGACATTGAGCACTTAAAGCAGGATATTTCAACAATGTCACTACAGGGCAAGATAATTCTTTATTTGGCTGTGTATCAGGATGTTTAGCAATGTTCCTGCCCAGCAACTCACCATCCTCCCCCACCAAGTTATGGTGACCCAAAATGTCCCCAGACATTACTGGGATAAGCAAAATCATTCCCAGTTGAGAACCACCGACCCAAAACACTTCTGTTATGGTTTGGATCTTAAATGTTTTCCCCAAAGGCCATAATGAAGCTTGGTCACAAGCCTGTGGTACTACTGGAAGGTGGCAGAACATTTAGGAGGTGGGGCCTGGTGTGAGGAAGGAGGTCATTAGGGGTATGCCCTTAAGGGGCTATTTATTGGAACCCTGCCCCTTCCCTTCTCTCTACTTCCTAGCAGCCATGAAGTGAACAAATCTCTTCCACACATTCCCAGTCATGCTGGTCTGCCATTGGTCCAAAAACAATATTCAACCAACAATAAACTCAAACCTCTGAAAATATAAGCCAAAATAAACTTTTCATCCTTTTGATTGTCTTGGGTATTTTGTCACAGCAATCAAAAGCTAACAGAAAACTGGTGACTGTTCCTCACAATATGGCTCAGAAGTCTTTAGAACTGGTTTGCAGGAAGAAGTTGGAAAAGTGTGGAAAAGGGGGCGAGAGAAAGCCTGAATTGCTAGAGTGGAGATTAATGGGTAATTCTGGTAGGAGCCCAAATCAAAATGCTGATAGGAATGCAGACAGTAAAGGCTGTGCTAATGAGGTTTCAGAGAAATAGGACTCTTGGGAAATGGATTCAAGTCCATTTTTGTTACATTTCTGGCTAAGAAGTCTACATTTTGTTCATGCCCTGAAACTTCGTAGGAGGCTGAGTTTAAAAATGAAAGACAAGTTTATGTGGCAGAGGAAATTGCAAAAAAGCAGAGCATTCAGGCAACAGCATGGATACTGCTAGCTTCTTTTAGCCAGATTTATAGCGAAACTGGGAGCAAAAATCAGAGCAGAAAGATCTGGAAAACATGCAATTTGATCAGAAAAGAGGTCTATTTAAAGTTGGAGCAAAGAAATTAGTGCCATGAAAATCATTAAAAGGAAGCAAAGTACTTTATTCAAGGACAACAGGAAAGATGCCTTGAGGACACCTCAGGGATCATCAAGACCCCACCTAAGGTAGGCTTAAAGATTTAGGAAAAAACCCCACCACCACTATCCTTGGGTTCCCTGCTCACAGAGGTATGTATAGAATTGTTTTTCTTGTTTTCTTTGTTCAGCTATCAAGGCACTAAGGCTGTTGCAGCTAGGATTCAAATGGACCCAGGAATAGCTCAGGCAGCCACAAACCGTGGCAGTCCATATGATGCTGACTTTGCGTGCAGAATGCCAAGAATTATGGGGTCCCAAAGGCTTCCACCAAGATTTCATAGGAAAGCCAGGGAACCAAGCAGTATATGTCAGGGTCAAATGCCTGTAAGCAGCCCCTGACAGGGTGACACATAAAGCTGTGATACATGACATAAATTCATGACAGTAAAGCCAAAGCTGCACTGGAGACCCCAGGAAGTCAGATGCCCAAAACAAAAAACATCTGCTCAAGGAAGCCACAAAATGTCTGGGCAAGGGAAGCACAACACAAGCAGAACCAGCCCAAAAGTGGCCACATGGTCTGTAGCCATGAAGGCAGAGCTGTCCAAGTCCTTTGGAATTCACATCATGCCACCGTGTACACAGGATGCTGGACAAAACTACAGGATTTAATGTTAGCCCTGCTTGTTTTCAGTCTTGCTTTGGCTCAATCCTTCCTTTCCTAGGCCCTGTTTCTCCCTTCTGGAATGGGAATGTTTACCCTACGCCATTATATCTTGGAAATATGTAATTGAAAATTAGGGGTTTTTTTTTTGTTTGTTTATTTTTTTTTACTGGAGCTAAAAGCTGTTTGCTTTAAGTCTCAGGAGAGTTTGAACACTGGAGGAATGCTGTAACTATAACAATCTGAAAATTCTTGGAGATGGACTCAATGTATTTTGCACTGTGAGATGGACATGAGCCTTTGGTGGTCAAAGGCAGAATGTTACAGATAAGATCTCCAATGTCCCCCAAAGGCCATGTGTTGAAGGCCTCCAGTATGTGGCATTACTGGGAGGTGGTGCACCTTTAGGAGGTAAGGTCTAGTGGAAGGAAGTAAGATCACTGAGGGGGCGCCCTTGAAGGGGTACTGGGACTCCAGCGCCTCCTTCTCCCTACTTCCCAGCCACCATGAGGTAAACAGGCCTCCTCCACCACCCACTCTCAGACATGATTTTGTGACTCACCACAGCCCCAAGACTACAAAGCCAATAACATCTGTGAGCCAAAACTGATTTCTGAAACTGTGAGCCAAAACTGACTTCTCCACCTTAAGTTGAATATCTCTGGCTCCTTTCTTTTCTACATTTTTAATATAGAAATTGGTTAAATAAATGATAAATGCCAATCCAGTTCTAGACAACAAACCTCTTATGCCAACAATTCATTAGGGTAGTGACTTCTTGAACTTTTATGGTTAAGAACCCCTCTGAGAATCAGACACAACACAGAGCCCAATTTAGGTATTTTATCACAGTGACGGAATGTGGACTAACACAATTTCCCAGAACATGGCTAACAGTGTGGTTTGTGACTAGGAATAACACAAGGAAACATATCAATTAATCTAATTCACTTCTCAAAGGTGTCAATAAAATCATTTTAATTTTTCAAAGCAGTTTTTCACTCTTCTATCTCTTCAAATACATTTTAAAACTTAGAATTAAGTAAGAAATCAAAGGAAATATTCAGTGTTCATTAATGAATTAGAGTAAACTCCATGTATTTAACAATTAACAGAATTCAGCAATACATAAATGAGTGGCCTAACAAATGTGTTTGTGTTCCTAAAATAAGAAAAATAAATAACTTAAAGAATTAGAGCAGCTAGGAACACCAAATATACTCTGGACTTGAGTATGCTCAAGAATACTTGAGTATTCTGAAGTGGTTCACTTCAGAATGCTTCTGCCTCTCAAACTACATTTGATTATGTACCATAATAAACAAAAACAACTGCTCTCAGAGTGGCCACTAACTTCCAGCAGAAACTATAAAGGTTTGACAAACTCAGCCCACAAAGATCACCAACCTCCTTATCCTTCAGCAAGTTAGTTGCCAATCCATTTCTAAATAGCAAATCCCTTCAGAGAGGTCCTCATAGTCAATGGCGTTTACCTCTTTCATCCTGAAGAATGCCATTCCCGTCAGTAGTGAGTCTGAGCCTGCCTGGTGCTGCCTTCCAATTCTCTGCAAATCCAACTGATCAGCAACTTCCTGAAGACCTCCCTGGAGATGTCCAGAGAACAGACAATATTATAGACCCAACACTACCCTACTGGATTCAATTAAGTCCACTTGTGAGCTCATTTTATTGTGGTGGCAAGAAGTGAGGCCATTTACTTAATATGCCTCCCAATTCTCTTTTTGGTGTTTAACTCTACTTCACTCCAACTGATACATTGTGTTACATTCTGTTTCTGACTCCTTTCTTTTCTACATTTTTAATATAGAAATGGGTTAAATAAATGATAAACACCAATCCAGTTCTAGATAGCAAATCTCTTATGCCAACAATTCATTAGGGTAGTGACTTCTTGAACTTTTATGGTTAAGAACCCCTCTGAGAATCTGACACAACATAGAGCCCATCCCTAACACACTGAACATACACCTCATGTTACCAGATATTTCCCTGGTTTTGTGGGCCTCAGGTGAAGAACATTGCCTTAGAATGAGAGAAACAGAGAACTCCCTTCATGCCCAGGTCATCCCGCATGGACAACTGCCAAACAAAATCCTGTATCAGAGTTGGGACTGGGGCTCAGTGGTAGCCCACTTGCCTGGCATGTGTGAGGCACTGGGTTCAATTCTCAGCACCACATATAAATAAACAAAATAAAGGTCTATCAACAACTAAAAAAATAATAATAATAAATCCTACATCAATCAGTCCTATAAGAGGAGCTGAAGGGAAAGGGGGGAAAAAAAAAGGGGAGAGAAATGAAGTACAGTAGGGGTAGAGAGAGAAGATGGAAGGGGAGGGGAGGGGAGGGGGATAGTAGAGGATAGCAAAGACAGCAGAATATAACAGACACTAGTATGTAAAAACGTGGATGTGTAACCGATGTGATTCTGTAATCTGTATATGGGGGAAAAATGGGAGTTCATAACCCACTTGATTCAAATGTATGAAATATGATATGTCAAGAGCTATGTAATGTTTTGAACAACTAATTAAAAAAAAAAAAAATCAGTCCTATGTGACACCCTATCTAGCAGAATGCTGGCACCCAGCAGAAACTCAAGAATGATGCAGGGGCCAGGTTTGGTAGCGCATGCCTGTAATCCCAGCAGCTCAGGAGGCTGAGGCGCTAAGCAACTCAGTGAGCCCCTGTCTCTAAATAAAATACAAAATAGGGCTGGGGATGTGGCTCAGTGGTTGAGTGCCCCTGAGTTCAATCCCCAATACCAAAAAAAAAAAAAAGAATGCATGCAGAACACACAGGGATAAAGCAAAATGACAAGTCTGCTTTTCTGTTTTTCTCTTTGCTAATATTAAGAAAAATATTCTGTACCTTAAGATTTTTGCAACTCTTCATCAGGTATTTCACATCATAAATAGATGGAAAGAAAAGATTCAAAATATGAAAGAATTCATGTTCTTCTTCTGGCAAACGAGAATCTGTAAGCAACTTTACCATGTAGCCAAAATCATAGCCACTATAAGAGAGAATAAAGCAAGGAAATTAAAAAAAAAAAAAAAAAAGCAGCAGTTACCAGATCCCAATGTTCAACCACTTTATTTCTTAAACTTTATAATGCTACTTCATGCTAGGAGCTTTCAATCTTCCAAATAGTATACTCTACTATAATGTGAACTTTCTACTAAGTAACATATAACAGGCTATCATGCAAGAAATACAAGAGAACCCAAGGATTTATAAATGTGGGTTTGATTCATCAAAAATTTAAGTGCCAGGTGCTATGATGCATGCCTGTAATCCCAATGGCTTGGGAGGCTGAAGCAGGAGGATCACAAGTTCAAAGTCAGCCTCAGCAACTTAGCGAGGTCCTAAGCAACTTAGGGAGACCCACTCTCTAAATTAAAAAAAGGGCTGGGGATGTGGCTCAGTGGTTGAGGGCCTCTGGATTCAATCCCCAGTACCAAAAAAAAAAAAAAAAAAAAGTCCAAAAGTACTGAAAAGACTAACAGGAATCTGCATTTTGAATAACTGGGAAACTCCAGAGTAAGTACAAAGACAACCAAGTGTGTAATCCTTTCCAACCTCCATCTTTCCACTTGGAAACACAGCCACTGATGGCCAAATGATGGGTCCAATACTATGTAACATAAACCAATATAATCACCAACATGTTCAAAGTGTTTTCTGAAAAACTGAAGCTTGTAAGTAAGTACTATTTGAGTTTTTGTTTTTTGTTTTTTGTTTTTTTTTTTCTTCAGTACTAAGGTTTGAAGCCAGGGGTTCAATCACTGAACTACATCTCCAGCCATTTTTATTTTTTATTGTTGAGGCAGGGTCTAAGTTGCTCGGATTAGCCTTGAACTTTCAATCCTCCCGCCTCAGCCTCCAGAGTAGCTAGGATTACAGGAACGCACCACTGTGCCCAGTTACAATTTTCAACTTCTAACTGCTGCTGATGAATAGAACAGAGCCAACAGGACTCCAAAAATAACTAATAATTCAATTCTTGCTAAAGGGTAAGAAGAGAGAGATACTCATTCTCCAGAACTGACCTGTGAAATGAAAGCCATTTGACATTGTCACAGAGAACCACTCCTGATGTCATAAGCAGCTCCGCAAAGTGCAGCGTGTCAATCCCTTCCTCTTCATGCTTCTGAAACTGTAGTCCTGAGTTAGCAAGGAGGTCTATGGAATCCTGAGAGTACATGTCCTCTCTGAAAAACAAAGTGTTCTCTTAATTAGCTGGTGGATCACAAAACAAGTAGGAGGCAACTATAGTACCATCAACTTGTATTTATAGTACACATATTCTTGAAATACTTTTCATAATTTAAAAATAGAGATATAGCTGGAGATATAGCTCAATTGATAGAGTGCTTGCCTCACATGAACAAGGCCCTAGGTTCAATCCCCCAGCACCACCAAAAAAAAAAAAAAAAAAAA
>NW_025999869.1:18324649-18337130 GCF_001458135.2 Marmota marmota marmota
GTGTGTAAAAAAAAAAAATATATATATATATATATATATATATAGAGAGAGAGAGAGAGAGAGAGAGATAATTATATTATTAATGTTTATATAATGCTACCCTACAGAAATAACTATTTATTTTTATAGTACTATTTTCTCTACCTACACAAATATAACTGCATCCCTATATCTGTGTACCATAGATTACCTTTTGAAATCAATACTCAATAACATCCTTTTTAACTCTGGCATAATATTTCACTGTAAAGATATTCTCATCAATTTAAATAGAGTAATATTTATAATACCACAAAATACAAAAATAGGAAAATATATTAAGCTAAATAACTCCTTTTCCACTAGATTTCACAAATTTTTTTTTTACATATTTATTTTTTAGTTGTAGTTGGACATAATACCCTTATTTTATTTACTTATTTTTATGTGGTGCTAAGGGGCCTTGCAGGTGCTAGGCAAGCGCTCTACCGCTGAGCCACAACCCCAACACCTAGATTTCACAATTTTGTTTCCAGATATAATTGCATGAAATAATCATAAAGAAAACCATTACAGGGCTAGGGTTATGGCTCAGTGGGAGAATACTTGCCTGGCAAGTGTGAGGCCCTGGGTTCAATCCTCAGTACCGCAAATAAATTAATTAATTAATAAAATATCCATTGATAACTAAAAAATATTTAAACAAAAAAAAAAAAACCACTATGATCTGAAAGATTCAATCACTTCCTAAAATTATCTGAACCTCAAAGAGATTTCCAAAACACATGAATAACAGTCAAAAAATTATTCTTAAAAAACAGACAATGCTTCAAGGTTCCTCTATGTGCAGCATGAATCATAACTTCACTCCTTTTCATAAGGATCATGAGTTCAAAGCCAGCCTCAGCAAGAGCGAGGCGCTAAGCAACTCAGTGAGACCGTCTCTAATAAAACACAAAATAGGACTGGGGATGTGGCTCAGTGGTTGAGTGAGTTCAATCCTCAGTAACCCACAAAAAATAAAATAAAATAACATTATTTCACATGGACAAACCACATTTTATTTATCCATTCCCCAAATCATAGACATTTGGATCATTTCCTTTTTTGGGCTCTTCTGAATAATGTGCTATGAACTTATGTACAGTTTTTAAATAAGTAAAGCTTTCACTTCTCTTGTGCATAACCCCGGCAGTGGAACTGCTGGGTCATATGGCAACTCTTTAACTTTTTGAGAAACTGTCAAACTATTATCCAATATAGTTCAAAGAATTCTACCTTTCCCAATAGCAATATATGAGGATTTCAATATACCCACACCTTCACCAACACTCAATTACATTATGCTAAATTCTGTTAATTATTAAATATTATTCTAAGTCATTATATCTTTTTTGACTATAGCCACTCCAGTAGATGTGAAGTAGTGGGAGGTTTTTTAATATTTATATTTTAGTTTTAGGTGGACACAATATATTTATTTTACATTTATGTGGTTCTGAGGATCGAACCCAGTGTCTCATGCATGCTAGGTGAACACTCTACCACTGAGCCACAACCCCAGGCCCAGTAGTGTGGTTTTGATTTGACTAATTATTGAGCATCTTCTCACCAGCTGGCCATTTCTGTATCTTCTCTGGCAAAACCCCTATTCAGATCATTTGCCATTTCCTTTTTTTTTTTTTTGATACTGGGACTGAACCCAGGGGTGCTTAGCTACTGAGCCACATCCCCAGCCCTTTTCATTTTTTATTTTGAGACAGGGTTTCACTAAGTTGCTAGGGTACTGCTAATTTGTGATCCTTATGTCTCAGCCTCCTCAGTAGCTTGGCAAGCTCCACAATGACCAGCACCAATTTTTAATTGAGTTGTCTTTTTTTTTTTGGTGCTGGAGATTACATCTAGGGTACATGCTAGGAAAGTCTCTACCACTGATCTACACTCTCAACCCAAAGTTGTCTTTCATGTTAAGTTTTAAGAATTCTTTAAGTGGGTTTCTAAGATTCCCTATTCCATTCTCTGTTTGACTATATTCTGTTCAACATCTAGCTGGGTTCAGTAGAAACAAAACTTAAAATCAGTAGAAATCACAGTTTGCACTGACATAGCAGATCAATGAGTAACACTGAGAAGTTCTCAGAAACTTACGTAAGATTGAATTTGAAATTGAACTGCCAAGTATTAATTCCAGAAGGATATTCTCCCTTCTCATTTGTGAATGTAAGGCCCAGCTGGATAATTTTTAAAAGGTCAACATTGCACCGCAGAAGCTGATACTGGTAATCTATGGAACTACGAAATTCACCAATTGGTCGGACCACAACACCGGGAAATTCTGTGTCCTAAAAAAGGAAAAAGTCTCTCATTAGGTTTCACAAATTGATAATTCAGAAATACAAATTTACATCAATAAAATTTTGCTTCAATATATAAAAGTTATGAGATAAACCCCACACTTGAGCACAAAAAAATCTATTTTAAAATAGTGATCTTTTTATACCTACTGAAGAAGCACTAGAATCATAAAGCTTTGCACAACTATTTAAAAATCCTGGGCTGGGGATGTGGCTCAAGCGGTAGCGCGCTCGCCTGGCATGCGTGCGGCCCAGGTCCGATCCTCAGCACCACATACAAACAAAGATGTTGTGTCTGCCGAAAAACTAAAAAATAAATATTAAAAAAAAATTCTCTCTCTCTCTCTCTCTCTCTCTCTCTCTCTCTGCCCCCCCCAACCCCCTTTTTTAAAAAATAAATAAATAAAAAATAAAAAACATAAAAATCCTAAGTAGCTGGATGCAGTAGTCCATGCCTGAATCCCAGTTACTCCAGAGGCTGAGGCATAAGGATTACAAATCAAGGTCAGCCTTAGCAACTTAGTGACACTCTATCTCAAAATAAAAAACAAAAGGGCTAGAGATATAGCTCACTTGTAGAGCACCCCTGGGTTCAATTCCCAGTAGTACAAAATAAATAAATAAATAGATAGATAGATAGATAACCAACCAACCAAGGCAGGATGTAAGTAGAAGTAGTTGTTGGATAACTACAGAGAGTTAATTAAGAACATTCTTTAAAAAAAAAAAAAATTCTAGATTGATAGTTAACACATGAATTAAAATAAAAATACAGGGAAGTGACATAGCCTCTCAGAAAAAAATAATAACACCACATTTATCTTGAATAAAAAGAATGAACAGAAATCACAGAGTTCTGAATACTAGGCTAAAGACTTAACCATATTACCTTTAAAACAGGAGTCACAAACTCCAGGTAACTTACATAAAAGAATAAACCAAGCTAGCTATGAAAATAGAAAGGACTCGGCCAACTGCGGTGGCGCACACCTGTAGTCCCAGCAGCTTGGGAGACCGAAGCAGGAGGATCCCCAAGTTCAAAGCCAGCCTCAGCAAAAGCAAAGCTCTAAGCAACTCAGTGAGACCCTGTCTCTAAATAAAATACAAAATAGGGCTGGGGATATGGCTCAATGGTCGAGTGCCCGAGTTCAAACCTTAGTACCAAAAAAAAAGAAAGAAAGAAACAGCAACACACCAGGGGCCCTGGAGTAAAATAGAGAGCACATGCCTCTCTACAAGAGGAATTGCCAAGATACACTGTCCTCTCCAGCCACTGGATGTTAGTTAGGCAGGAATGTGTACCATCTATTTCCAAATCTTCTTTTTTTTTTTTTCCAGAGATGCCAGAAATCTGGAATTTAAGTGAGGGCTCATGATTTTTAAATTCTAGAAACAAACCTTCAAAGACACTATAGTCAAATTCACCATATCACTGGAACAGATGCACCCTATGGGCTGATACAACTTCTGCTTTAACTTTTCAAACAGTTATATTACAGAGTACACCTTCCTCAAAGACCCACTGGTCACTCTCATGTTTCATAAAAACAATACTAAACTCTATGAAGTTTAACTTACCAAGGCTTTACAGAAATATAATAATTTCTTCTCAAAATCTCACGTTAAACATTCTTGAGTCCACACAAGAAAGTGAATCAAATAGAATAGTGCTCCTTACCATTGCAATGTAACTGTAACTGAGCACAATTTCTCGGATCTTCCTCATCTCTTCTTCTAAATTGTTGGCCCAGACTTCGCAGATAACCTGGCTATTCTCCACAAGTGCTGCAGGCATCCTGAAGAAACCTGAGAAGTCACTTTTAGCTAACTATGTGAGAAAGTAATCCAATGTTTGATCTGATCTAGATTTAAAAACATATTTTGAAATCAAGTAAGTTAGTACAGTAGTATGTCAACAAAAACACCAAAACAACATTTTGCCATAACTTCATTAGTTTAAGCTAAAAGGATAAAATAAGCATATTTATTTTCCATTTTATATGACAGGAAAGCTTGCCTTTGTCAAGACAGACAAACATGAACACAGGCACACACAAAATTTCTTTAACCTGAAGAAACTAAAGTTATTAAAGGACATATGCCCAAATTGTCCTTTAGCACAAAATTGAAAACACTACCTTAAACCAGTTTTTCAGCACTCTGCAGACTACTAAAGATAAACTATTCCCTTGGTCCACAAATATGCCCTTTTCCATGACTTTGACATCACTTTGCACAAAGAGCAAATTGTGGAAATATTTCTTAAGGAATCACTTTAGCCCTTTAAATGTACTTATAAACTCTGAAAGCCTAAAATAACAAAGGGAGACCTAAACTCTCTCACTCAAGTGTCCACACTCCTGTCTTTACACTCCTGATGAATAAGAAGGACATGGGACTCCTCCTTTCATTCTCCAAAAAAGGAAATTATTTTTCCCCACAATCCAAGTCAAATACGACTGGAGACAATGAAATCTTTAAATTTATGCAACTACATTATGAAAGGTAGGCTGTAAACAGTAAAAATCAATTTGAAACCTTAAAAAACCACAATGAAAATCAAAATTTAAGTTACTAATGTCTAGTTTTAAATACATAATATTGTTAAAAAAAAAAATAAATAGCAATTCAACAGTAAGAAGAGAGGATGGCAGGTATACATAAATTATGGTATGCCTCCAGGATGAAACTAGGGAAGAGAAACATTCTAAAGACAAAATTAAATATCATGTAGCCTCAGGGTAATGCTATTATTACAACAAATGCCACATGAGAGGGTTCAGTGATAGAGCTCATGTTTAACATGTTCAAGGTCCTGGATCAATCCCAGCACCACAAAAAAACTCAAAAAGCATACTATGGCCAGGTACAGTGGACCACACCTGTAACCCCAGCTACTCAGAAGGCTGAGGCCAGAGGATCACTAGTTTGAGATTAACAGACAGGAAACATACAGACATGAATACCAGGAACATGGGGTTAAAGGAATAATTCTGTAAAATGACCCCTATGTGCTTTCTTTTCCAAAAAGCAATTTATCCATAGACCCATCTGGCTAAACTGGACAGAATATATCACATTCCTCAGCAAACTACCTGTTATCTACAGGAGAAATGAAGGCCCAAAATAATGTCAATAAGAAGAACTCAAATTACTTTGAAGATGGGGGAGGGACTTTTGTGACCCTTTCACAGACAAGACTCCAGAATTCAGGAAAATAAGGATAATACTCCCTAACCATAAAATCTGTAAGAACAGGTTCCGATTAGAACTGGTCAGCATGGGTCAAAGTGACCTACAGTGGTCATGGCAGTAGAAACTTAAAAGTATGATGTCATTTCGCTGTCAGTCAAAAGAGAGTCCTAGGCAGGACTCTCTGGAAACTTCTCTGAGATCTCAATAAATGTGGAAAGCTGTTGTCTGAAAGGAAGCACTCTCTCCCTTGAGAGTATCCCCATTCTCTTTTTCTATCCCTACAATAAATTTATGCCTGTTACTCTGACCCGTCTGAAATCTTTCTGACTTGATCACAAGAACCAGGATTTGAAAGAAGGCCTTCTTGCTGCCTCAGTATCCCAGAAGGCCCCAGTCCTATAACAACATTCTGAGCAACATTCAAGGTCTCATCTTAAGGAAGAAAAAAAAAAAAAGACCAAGTAAGAAGCTTATTCTAAGGGCCTTTGCTTTTTTTTAATACATATATTTTATTAGTTGTTGATAGACCTTTATTTTATTCATTTATTTATTTATTTATTTATATGAGTGCTGAAAATCAAACCCATTGCCTCACACATGCCAGTCAAGTGCTCTACCGCTGAGCCTGAGCCTGAGCCCCAGCCCCTTTACTTTTAAGGCAAGCCCATCACATGAATCCAAGAACACAATATAATAATGGGTTCTAGTGTATATATTCAGGGCAATTTCCTAGAAACAGCAAAATGAATGTGAATGGTTTCCAAAGGACAGAGCAAGAAAAATCTTTGCTCTCTTCTATAAGATTGACAGATGGAACTATGAGAATCTGGAACAAAACAAAATGGCACTGTCAAACATCAAGAAACCAATCTACTGCTTTGTCAACCATCCTTTAAGAACATTTATTCAAGGTGTCCTACACTTATACACGTTTTTCCAAAATTACACTTATTAAATGTAAGTAGACTATATGATATCTCCCCAACAAATATAGAGAGAAACTTCTTAGATGAGAATCCATTTATTCTTGTTTTTGTTTTATTAAAAGCTAATAAATTGGGGCTGGGGATGTGGCTCAAGCAGTAGCGCGCTCGCCTGGCATGTGTGCGGCCAGGGTTCGATCCTCAGCACCACATACAAACAAATGTTGTGTCCGCCAAAATAAATAAATAAATAAATAAATAAAATTCTCTCTCTCTCTCTCTCTCTCTCTCTAAAAAAAAAAAAAGCTAATAAATTAACTGATAAAGACAAAAAGAAAGAAGTTAAACTGAATGTGGAGGAATTCCACTATCTGACCATAATTAAGAACATGCTCAGAATTTTAGATTTCTAACCATGCTTATGATTTTCCCCTGCAAAAGGAGTTAAAACCATTTTCCATCTCCATTTAATGTTCAATCAGTACCACTTCCTATTTCCCTCACTGAAAAGTATACTTCCTTTCTGGTGTCATTTCAAAGACAACTTATTTAGGGGAAGTGAGTATCAGTATAGGGTTTGTTTAGTTTTTGTTTTTTTTCCAGTCTGGAGTTTTTGAGAGATGTTTCCACCCAAGCAAAAAGCAAAAGCAACAAAAGAGAAAGAGGCCAAAAAATTTTAAAAAACAGAAAAAGAAAAAAATTTGGCCTTCATTTTACCAATTTGTTATTAAAATGCTATGCTAACCACTGTAAAAAAAAAATGCCATTGTTATACATATCTGACAAATGGGGACTACACAAGAGAACACTGGCAAAAAGAAGACAAGAGGATCAAAAGGATCACAAATTTGAGACCAGCCTCAGCAACTTAGCAACCTAGGGAGACAGGAGACCCTATCTCAAAATAAAAAATAAGGACTGGGGATGTAGCTCAATGGTAAAATGCCCCTGGGAAATCCCCAATACCCTCCCCGCAAATCGAATCTATAAGACACTCTTGCATCAAATCTTTAGCTAGAAAATCTGTGGGGAAATAAATGATAGCTTGCAAGTCCCTAATGTACCACTAAAAAACAAGACAAGTCACTCAATGGACATTTAACTTAGCAAGTCAAATTACTGAATGTAATGTAATGTAAAAAGGTGAGAGAAAGAGCAACTGAATACCAGCAACTGGCCTGCCACTCAGTGAACAACTGCTCCAAAATGAGTCTGAGATAGGAACCACAAACATGCTGTTTTGGGGGGGTTATCTTCCTTCTTTTAAGCATCTCAATGCCAGCATTTCACAGGCAGAATGACTCCATGCCTTTCAAATATTTGCAGAGCACAACCCCTTAAAGATAACCTAAATACTTTTCTGGGTTACAACCAAAGAAACAGTAACAAGTTTCAAAACAGAAGAAAAAAATCTGACAGCGCTGGATGTACTCAGAAATAAAATGATAATTACAAACTTTGCACTTTCCTAAGGAATTTTTAAAGAAAATGATTTTGATCACTAAGCAATGTTTACTTTACAAGCTGACATCAAAACCTGACTCCCACGTGAGCTACATATGAAACTTAAAAAAAAAAAAAATATGTTCATAAACAGATACAAACATGCACACACAAAATCAATCACCAAGATCCCTGCCTTGTGCTGAACCGCACAGTCATCTGTTCAGGTCGCTCCTGATGAACTGTAATGTAAACTCCTAAACACGAGTTTCTTGCTCATCCAGGAAACCTTTGAAGAGCAACTAATGATAAAGGCAGCGACCAGTTTCCCCTGCAAGCAGTCCAGAGTACGAGGCTTGCTTGGGAAAAGGACATTTATACTCTCTTTGTTTTTTTCTGGGTTTTAGCCTATGTGCAAGGAAAAAAAATAAACATCACTTCGCTAGATTGAACCTCCCCAGAGAGCACTGAACAAAGGCTTTGCGGTGCGTAGACAGATGAAAAAGGAAGTGGTAGACGCACGGTACAAAAAGCGGCACCAAGGGCCGCCGCTGACCTCCGTCTCCTCAATGCATCTCCGAAGAAAACAGTGTCCGAAGACACAGCCCTGAAAACCGCAGTTCAGTTCTTAAAACGGCCGAGGGCTCCAAATCTGTGCACTGGCTCCTCCAAAATGGCTCTGATTCACAAAGTCAAAGAACAGCAAAGAAAAGTGAGGCCGCAAGAACTAAAGAGGAGGGGCAGCGAGTTAGAAGGGGGAGGCCCGCAAAGTTCCAAACTCGGGTCAGCTCCCCTACTCCCGCCGTCATTCTCTTCCAGTTCAGGGTCACCCTTCCACTTCGAACCATACTCTCCCACTCACCCCGCCCTGCCCACAGCGATTGTAGCACCTCATTCCTTTTTGTCTCCCTTGGTAAGGCAAAGATTTAAACATTACAGGCCTTAGGGCCAGACAAGCCCAAATTCAAAGCCTGACCATGTACTAAAGGTGTGGCCCGGAATAAACTACTTAACCTCTTACACCTCAGTTTTCCCATCTTGTACAATGGGTCTGAAAGCAGCACGCAGCTAGGAAGACTGCATTAGTGGCTACGTAGAATGAAGGATATAAGGGTACTCCGCAAAGTTCTGACATATATCACTAGAACACTACTGTTGTGCTGGCTATTACTACTACTATTCGACGGGCTTTTGCCCCTTCTTAGGAACCTTGCCCCACACACACGCCCCCACTCTCCTCCCACCCACAAGGCCCCTGACCTCCCACACTACTTCATCTTTACGGTCATCCGCCCAGTAAGGGGTTCCGACTTACCCTGACTGTCAGTGCCCGCTAAGCGCGGGCTGGCGGGCGGGCGGGCGGCAAACCCCAGCAGCAGTAGCGGCAGCCCCAGCGGCAGCAAGCCCTAACCCTGCGCTCTCCTCCCTCTGCCCCGGATCTGTTCCTAGAACCGAGCGGGCCAGTGAGATAGGCGCACTCGTTCCCAGAGCGGCCTTACGTACCGCCCAACCAACAACCTGGTTGTGTCACTCTATCCGCCCGATCCTCCCGACTCGCCTGCTCTCTTGCGTCACTCCAGGAGCGCGCGCGCTAGGGATCACGCCGGCTCCTCCCTTTTTGCGCGCCCCAGTGATTCCGTGCATGTTCTTTCAGCTCGTGAACTAGCGGGTAGAACTGCGCAGGCGCTGGAACAGCCGCGCGCCGTGAAAAAGGTGGGGTGGAAGACGCATGCGGAGGACGGCCGGCTCTAGTCCGCGCGATTAGCGGCCCAGGATCTTCAATTCCTACTCTATTTAGCTTGTCCCTCCGCGCGCCCAAGGAAGAGGCGTGGCCTACAACTAGTCCCCACGAGTGGGCGTGGCCTAGGGAGACCTAAGGCCTAGTGACGGGTGTGTCCCCTCTGACTACATCCCCCAGGTTACAACGCCCCCTCCTCCCTGCTTTAAAGTACCTTTAAAATCCTTGGCAGGAGGGGACTTAGGGAAGTTTTTTGCGGGTGTAGCCCGGTCGCGCCCTCTGTATTAACGCAGCCCCCAGGCCCCTCACAAAACCTCTACCACACGGATTCTTTCTGGCAAACGGTTGGGGGTGGGGCGGCACTCCCAAACCGAGTCTGGGCGACTGCCAAGGCCCACCTTCTGCGAGGAGGGTTCCCATAGCAACCGGCTCGCCCCGGCCCGCCGGAGCACAAAGACGACTACGCCTTCGGGAGCAGGCATCGCCCGGGTTTCCGAGGCGCCCCGAAGTGGGCGCGACGCTGAGCAGACGCACTGAGCTTGGTCGCTAGAGCTGCGGGGCCCAAGCGGACCTAGGAGGTCTCACCCTCGACCCTTTTTCAGTCCTGGCTGGAGAAAGGTCTTTTTGCCAGCCCTGCCCTTGGGAGCGTTTGGCCAGGCTGGGTCGCACCACTGCGTGGAGCTTGGTGGAAAAGAAGACAAAGCACCAACTCGGCGCACGCAGCTGTCTACTGCCGACCGCCCTCACAGTCTCTCTTGCAAGACCCCGCCCCTGTCCGCGAGAGGGGGCGGGGCGCCACACACACACACACACACACACACACACTGTCTAGTCTTAGTCCCAGGTGCCTCAAAAGGGACGTTGGTGTGCATGCAGCAACTGTACCCCTAGTGCCTGCCTCCCGCTCACTCCTGCACGTTGCACAGTTCTCCCTGGTTTGATTCTCCAAAATCCTAATTCTTTTGCCCATGCTGGATGCTAGCTTGGCCTTAAGCAGCAAATGGCTTCCCAAAAGCTATTCTCTGGGGAAATCCAGCCTCCTGGATAAAGAGCGTCACAAGCATCACAAGATCACATGTTCTTGCTTTTCGTTCTTTCTTAATTTTTGTTTGTTTTTTGTTTTGTCTTTTGCCGGAGATTGAACCCAGGGGTATTTTAACCACTGAGCCACATCCTCAGCCCCTTTCTATTTTTTATTTTGAGACAGGCTCCCTAAGTTGCTGGGGGCCCTTGCTAAATTGCTGAGGCTGGCTTTGAACTTGGGATCCTTCTGCTCAGCCTCCGAAGATATTAGGATTACAGGCATCTGCCACCACTCCAGGTGTCACATGCAATTTCTGAACTCAACTCCTTCCCTCCAAATGAGTGTCATGTCCCCTTAACTATAAAATAGGGACAAGAATGACTCTCTCCCAAAGTTGTGGTGAAGATTAATAAATGGAGGAGACACCCTGCACAAAGGAAGAAAAATAAATAATGGTATCTGGCCTGTCTCAGTTTGTTCTCTGAAACAAACAATGTTCATTAGCTCAGCTGCAAGGCACAGTCATTCTGTTGAGGCATGTTAGGGTGGAGAAGGCAAACAAGACAACTGCCCACTGTCAGTTCTATGGGTTTCTAATGTCCTTTTCACCCACTTGTAATTAGATTCGGTAAAGAGTAGCCCTATCAGGAGGGGCAGTCCTAGGCCTGATATGCACTCAAACAGTCAAAACAGGAAACACCATCTCCATCCCCTCCACCACCCCTCTCCTAGAACTGGGTGTTCCTTTTTCATTATAGGAGAAAAATATAAACCAAACCTAGATGGATTATATTTCAGGAGGCATTGTAGTATTACATTATAGACAATGGTTTTTATACTATACTCATGCTATGGCAAAATTAGAACATTTGTGGCTGAATAGCTAATAAAAATAAATAAATTTTTTAAATTATCCAAAAAAAAAAAGAACATTTGTGGAAATCAGTGATTCTTAATGGAAGAAAGGCCCCAAACCACTGAGAGAGTAGTTGGAAATGAATTAAGTAACTTCATACGTGGGGGGGAAAAAAGTATTGTTTTTGAACTACAAACTACATAGTAAGGTATGACAATAATAAATGCTGGAGAGGTTGTGGAAAAAAAGGAACACTTTTGGGCTAGGGTTGTGGCTCACAGAGAGCTTACCTAGCAGGCATGAGACACTGGGTTAGATCCTCAGCACCACATAAAAAAAATAAAATAAAGGTATTATGTCCACATATAACTAAAAAATAAATTTTTTTTAAAGGGAGCACTTTTACGCTGTTGGAAGGATTGTAAATTAGTACAACCACTATGGAAATAAGTATGGAAGTTCCTCAAAAGACTAGGCATGGAACCACCATATGACTCAGCTATAATACCTCTCTGTATTTCTCTGAAGAATTAAAGTCATACATGCATACCACATTCATAACGGCATAATTCACAATATGGAACCAGCCTAGGTGTCCATCAACAGATAGATAAAGAAATTGTAGTATACATATTGAGCCATAAATAAAAATGAAATTGGGCTGGGGTTGTAGCTCAGTGGTAGAGCTCTTGCCTAGCATGTATGAGGACCTGGGTTCAATTCTGAGTACCGCATGTAAATAAATAAAGTAAAGATCAAGTGACAACTAAAAAAAAAATTTTTTTTTAAAAGTGAAATTGCTGGATTCAGGCCTGGGGATGTGGCTCAAGCAGTAGCGCGCTCGCCTGGCATGTGTGTGGCCCGGGTTCAATCCTCAGCACCACATACAAACAAAGATGTTGTGTCCGCCGATAACTAAAAATAAATATTAAAAAAAAAAAATTCTCTCTCTCTCTCTCTCTCTCTCTC
>NW_025999869.1:18337265-18340776 GCF_001458135.2 Marmota marmota marmota
TTTTTTTTTTTTTTAAATTCTTGCCCCCTCCTCTCCTCTCCTCCCCTGGCATAGACAAATCTGTCACTTTTTATAAAGCCATCTTTCAATAGATTTTATTTTATTTTTTTAATGTGATGCTGAGAATTGAGCCCAGTGCATCAAGTATGCTAGGCAAGGACTCTACCACTGAGCTACAACCCCAGCCCCTCAATAGATTTTATATTTGTCTTACAGTAGAACTGTGGAAGTACCCAGTGGCTTTTTTTTTTTTTTTGTAGTTCCTGCTTTTGAAAGTGTGTGTTCCTGTTTTTCCTACATAAGATAAAAAAAGAAAAACTCTTCTGGCTCTTGGAAATTATCCACAGACCATCAAAATTCCCCTAAAAATAGAGCAAATGTTATGTTTCATAATTAAGCATTTGAGCATTATTTTGATTACAATCAAAACCACTTTCTGATCTCTAATGATTTCATGCCTTTGAAGAGTTTTTCTAATCCGTTGTTGTTTGGTTTTCGGGTTGGTTGTAGGAATGAACCCAGGACCTCCTGCATGCTATAGATGCACTTTACCACTGAGCCAAACCCCCAGCCCCCAGTTCATCTTTTTTAAATCTGGAAATATATATTAAATCTATTTTATCCAGTGATTCAGGAGGCTGAGGCAGGAGGATCACAAATTGGATGCCAGCCTGGGCAACGTAATGAGACCCTGGCTCAAAATAAGAAACAAAAAGGACATGTAGTTCAGTTGCAGAGTATCCCTGGGTTCAATCTCCAGTACCCCAAACATAAATAAATAAAAATAAAAGTAAGTAATCATAGACCTTTAAATTTCTAATGCTGAGAGAGTTCATAAAAATGTTCTAACCAGGGGCTGGGGTTGTGGCTCAGTGATAGAGCACTTGCCTAGCATGTGTGAGGCACTGGGTTTGATCCTCAGCATCATATAAAAATAAATGAATAAAATAAAGGCATGTGTCCAACTACAATTTAATTTTTAATTAATTTAAATTAATTTGTAATTAATTTTAAAAAATATAAATATTCCAACCAACAGATCCCCTAATTTCACAGAAAGGAATAAAATAACTTATTCAAGGTCACCCAGCTTCCAGAGATAAGATGGGGATTTGAGTTTCTGATTCCCAAGTCAGTCTGGGGGATTAAATGTTCATCCAGTCATTTTTATTTATGGCCCGTTTGCTGTGACAAGGGCTCTATGGTAACACTAGAGGATACACACTGGTGAATAAAACAGACATGGTTCTTAGCCTCCTCGCAGTGACCATTTGATGGGAGGGACTGACAAAACAAACATTCAAGTAAGAAATGAAAGATAATGAGAAATTGTGGTAGTTTTCTTGAAGGAAACTAATGAGATTATGTGACTGAGAATAACTGGATTAGGGGAAATCACTTCCATGCAGGTCAAAGAAGGCCTCACTGAAGAGGTGACTTATAGGCAGGGATGAAGACAGGAAGGACCCAATCATTGAGAAACAGATAAGGACTTGAGAGCAGTAAATTGTGCCAGAGGATAAGAAACAAGTTTTTCAGGTTAGAAGTAGTGATAAGAGGCCCTGGCAGCTGCATGGGGTGGACTAGAGGCAGAGAGGCTGGACCCCAGGCTGCAGAGCACAGTCTTCTAAAAGACTGTATTCCAAGTGCAGTGGAAACCCTGGAAGATTTTTTTCTAAGTGGAATGACCTGATCCTGCTTTATGTTTTTCAAGTTACCTTGACTTCATGGACATAGAATAAAGATAGCTTGTTTTTTTTTTTTTTTTTTTTTTTTTTTTTTTTTTGTTGTTGTTTTGTTTAATTCTACTAAACATGATAAGAAGAAAAAGACAGCTAGTTTCTCCAGGCATAGAAAGTATGTTGCCTATGGAAATATAAGGTGACAACTTAGGAAATTTTACTAGAAAACTGAGAATTAGTTGTCATTACATCCTTTTGATTATAAAAATTGTTCTTAGGAAAATCTTTTTTTTTAATTTTTTTTAAAGAGAGAGAGTTTTAATATTTATTTTTTGGCGGACACAATATCTTTATTTTGTATATGGTGCTGAGTATCGAACCCTGGGCCGCACGCATGCCAGGCGAGCGCGCTACCGCTTGAGCCACATCCCCAGCCTCCCTTAGGAAAATCTTTGAGACTGCTAACTGAACACTTGGTACTTTGCAAAGAAAGATGATCTTTGTCTTTACAGAGCTAGGCAGTTGGAAATATAGGCCAATGGAAAGAAGGCAAGAGAGTACATTATTACAGGTAAGAGTAAAATCTGTCTTTTGGAATTCTCTAGTTCTAAAACTCTCTCTCTGCTCTGTGTGCATACAACACCCATAGTCTTCAATATTACAGCCCAATCACAAAAACTTCTGTGATTTTTTTTTATGAACAGCATTTAAGAATCTTGTCTCAAAATTTCGGTAACTTTCTATAATGTCCTAGTAGCAAAGGGACCCCAAAGGCTTCAGAGTTTCTCTGAAGTTGCTAACCTGATGTGTGTTGGTAGAAAGGGCCATAAGGAACGTATTCCAGAGAAATTGATAAATATGATTATAAATCTCAATTCCAGATCTTCAGACATGATAATCAGGAGAGGCCTAAGAGATCCACTGATCCGCTTGGTTCACTTTACAGATGAAAGATTGAGACTCAGTGAGGTGGAGGTCACAATAGCTGATTGGTGACAGTGCTCTGAGCTCAGACAGGCTCCTATCTCCAGGAGCACTTCCATTCAAGAAGATCATCCAGGAGGGGGTGTCTCACATCCCATGACACAAGAAAAGCTGAGCAGCCTTCCAAAGACAGCTCTAGAGATACTCTCACTGGAAAGAGAGTCTTCCCTGTAATTCTTGTCCAGCCATCAGCTATTTACTGAGGATCCACTATATACCAAAGTTATTAGTGCCATGGAAATACATAAAGGTCCTAAATGAAATGATTATAGGAAAACAGTTCCTGCTACTCTGCATGTTGTTCTCATAAGCTTAAAAAAAAAAAAAAAAAAAAGTTCAGAAAGAAAAGCACTGGCATAGAAGAGTGGACAGGAACAGGAAGGATGTTCCAAGCGGGAGGATCAGCATCAGAGGTGATATTCAGGTAGGGGTAATAGAAAAGAAAAGAAAAACAGTTTCTGTGCATTGTCATCAGTGAACAACAATTGTGAATAACAAGGACGTTTGAGCATTAGTAAGGAGAAAGGAGTGGAAATAATCTTATATGAAAGGAGCCAGACTAAGGAGAGCCTCGGAAGTCAGGTAGTCAGGTTAGATCAGTGAACAAGATAGATTTGGCCTGCCAGGGGATGAAAACTCCTAGCGGCTCAGGAGGCTGAAGCAGGAGGAATGCAAGGTCGAGGCTAGCCTCAGCAATTTATAGGGAGTCCTTAAGCAACTTAGCAAGACCCTGGCTGGGGATGTGGCTCAGCGGTAAAACACCTCTGTGTTCAATCCCCAGTACCAAAAGAGAGAGAGAGAGAGAGAGAGAGAGAGAGAGAGAGAGAGAGAGAGAGAGAGAGAGA
>NW_025999869.1:18342261-18426415 GCF_001458135.2 Marmota marmota marmota
AGAGAGAGAGAGAGAGAGAGAGAGAGAGAGAGAGAGAGAAAGTATTAATATTCTGAGAAGTGAGCAAAAACATAAACTATATAAAACGTAATAAATTTGTGAGTAAGCATTGAATATTTACTGAGCCCTGGCTTTGTAGAAGGAATTAGGCAGGGTAAGATGTCTACGACATGGTCTTTTTTTTTTTAATATTTATTTTTTAGTTGCAGTTGGACACAATACCTTTACTTATTTTTATGTGGTGCTGAGGATCGAACCCAGGGCCTTGCACATGCTGGGTGAGCACTCTACCACTCAGCCCCAGCCCCAGCCCCCAAGACATGGTCTTTTATTGGTCAAATAAAGTATGACACATCCATACAGTGGCACAGCATACCACCACTAAAAAGAACATGGAAGCCAGGAGTGGTGGTTCACACCTGTAATCCCAGTGGCTAGGGAGGCTAAGGCAGGATTGCAAGTTTGAGACTAGCCTTAGCAATTTATAGTGAGGCCCTAAGTAACTTAGAAAGACCCTGTCTCAAAATAAAAAATTAAAAGGGCTAGGGGTATGGCTCAATGTTAAAGTCCCCCTGGGTTCAATCCCCAGTACATAAATAAATAAATAAACAGGGCAACAGGGCACAGTGGTACACACCTGTAATTCCAGCTACTAGAGAGGCTGAGGCAGGAGGACTGCAAGTTCAAGGCCAGCCTAGCCAATTTAGCAAGACTGTCTTAAAAGAAAAATTAAAAGCTGTATGCAGGGTAAAAATGGGAGTTCATAATCTGCTTGAATCAAATGTATGAAATATGATATGTCAAGAGCTTTGTAATGTTTTGAACAACTAATAATAAAAAATAAAATTAAAAAAAATAATTAAAAAAAAAAAGCTGGGGATGTATCTTAGTGGTAGAGCACCCCTGGACTGACTCCTTTGTGTTTTATATCATATGCATATATTGCCTGTTTTAAAAAGATTTTTTAGAAATTTTAAAATAACTCAGTTCTTTTACAATGGCATTCCCCATTCCGTGATGTGCCTCCTGTTTGCTAACTTCCCCTGTGAAATACACAGACCCTCTACAGCTTTGCCTTTCCTACATCTGGAGTCTCTAGTAGCAACAGCCCGTGTGCAGCTCTCCTGCCCCTCCCTCCCTGCCTGCCTCCGCAGGAAAAGAAACAATACAAAAGAAGAAAGTTATATCTTCCGGTCTCTAACTCTTTTTATTAACGCAGACTGCCTTCCATCATCCGATTCCCAAATCTTTTATTAACCTGTCCCCTACAAGATGGGGACATTTTCTTAAGTGTAGAAGAGGAAGGGAGTTTTTTAAAAGAAAAAGAAAGGAACCCAGACCAGTGACTAAATGCACTTTATTCAGGCTCTTGTTAGAAGTGCGTGTGTCCTCTCAGTTTTAAGGACATGCCTTTTAGAAAAAAAGGACATTTTGTCTTCAGTCCAAACAGACCCAAACTTTTTTTCTCATCACGTGCCTGGCTGGAGCCAGTGGGAGGCTTTGTAATGCGATCAGATCTCTAGGGCCAGCCTCCCGACCCACCCAAATAACAACAGGGTAAGCCGGCAACAGACACTTGAGCACTTTTAAAGGGAAGAGATCCAGGCTTGACCTCTCACCAGGACCTTGGAGAAGCTTGGGAACAGCCCACTGCAGAGGTAAGTGGGAGCTACTGGGGAGGAGAGCTGTTTGGGAAGGTCAGGACACATTCAAGTTCACCTACAGAAGGGCAAAATGTACTCTTCCCACCTCTGCCACCATCCTGTCCTCCCTACTTACACCACAGGTGAGGTCTGCCTCCGAATAATGTCCTGGGACATTTTCCTACCTGTTTCTCACAGATGTCTGAATCCTCTGCCTACGTGTGTACCATCCATCTCCTCTGTAGTTTAGTTTTGTTTTCCTGGCAATTGACAAGTAATTCGAGTGGACTGGGTTTGACTTCAGATTCATGCACAGGAACAATTCCCAAGAGGCAAATCAAACTGGAAGACTGTTGGGAAGCTACTGTTGACTGCTGCTCATCTCTAATCTGACATCACCTGGAGGGAATGGGGCAATAATAACAGTTTTTAAATCTCTGAAAGGATGTGTGGGCTTTGAGCTGGACAACCAGGTCAAATCTGTTTCCCGCAACATTCTAAGATATATCCATAGTGGTTCCAGGTATGGAATTGTTAGTGGTCTGATGGGACCCACAGGACTCCCACCAAGGTTATGGAGTGAGAAGCATGCCCTCAGGGTGTGTAGATGGAGAGAAATCCGAGGCCAGTGTTTTCAGGGTACCCCTACAGGCCCTTTGGAGCCTCAGATCAGCAAGACAAGATGCTGACTCTTGGGTTGTGTCAGTTTCATATGGAAGTTCAACTACATTTCTCTGGTTGGAACACAGAGATGTGATTCAATTTGCTAGAACAGAAATGCACTGAGCATAAGCTTCTGATATTGGACCAAATAGTAGGTAGCACAAGGGAAAGTCACTGAAATGCTCAACAGCAAACGTTGGACACATTCTCAGGACAAAAAGCAATGCTTTTTGTTGCTTTTTCTCATCTTTCACTTATTCAGCAAACACTTCCTGAGTGTCTGCTCCATGCCAGGTGCAGTCCTGTGATCTCATAGTAAACAAGACAGGCAGGCTCTCTGAGTCCCCTCCCAGGAGTGCAGTCAAGTGGGGCAGTAAACTCAAGGTCCTTGCTAGCACTGCAAGGACCATGTAGCAAAAGGAGTAAAACAGCCCAAAGGGAGTTGTTTCTGTCTTGGAGGCTAACCTTTACCTGGAAGCATTTCTCTTCCTGAATCAATACCTATGGCTCTTCCTTCTGTAGGAGCCTCACACTTGAACAGACCGTGGGTCATAGCAGCTCTCAGAACCTTCACCAGAGGTGTTAGGCTGTGTTCCAGCATTTCAGCTCAATTTCCCCAGCTCTGGAGGAAGAAAGCTGGGGGGGGGGGGGTTGTTCTTTAAGAACAAAGGCTGAAGTAAGGGGCGTTCTTCCTCAGGTGCCTTCTCCCCGTGTCTCTCCATTTCCCCACTTATTTGTGCTATTCCAAAACCACATGCAGCACCAGGCAAAGTGTTAGGAAACCTGGAATTTTTTTTTTTTCCCCTTTGCTGTACTGGGGATTGAGCCCAGATGGGCTTTACCACTGAGCCACATCCCCAGCCCTATTTTTTTTTTTCTATTTTTTAATTTCAAGACAGGGACTCCCTAAATTGCTGAGGCTGGCCTTGAACTTGCAGTCCTCCTGCCTCAGCCTCCAGAGTTGTTGGGATTACAGGCATGTTCCACTACACCCAGCTAGAAACCTGGATTTTGCCAGAAACTGTGTGGAGTTGGGAGTGGGTCCCCTCTGCTATTAAGTTTCATGTCCTTATCTCTAAGATGGAAAAGGTAGACCAGGTGATCATGAGGGCTTTTTGTGTTTTTTTTTGTTTGTTTGTTTTCGTTTGTCCTCTAAGGATAAATTTTTAAAATAATTTTATGTTTATAAAGAAACAATACATCTTCCCATGAAGATGATATATCATATACCTATGAAAAAGGAATAGGTGACCATGCAGTCAAGCCAGGAACCTAGAATCTGAAAGACTGGATGCAGAAAAACCTCAAAATTCAACTGTCTCTACTCCTCCCACCCTTACCCTATTTTTCCGGCCTGTGTTCAAATTCTTACAATCATGAACACCAGCTATGATTTTGTTGTATCATTGATCTAGATTGGAGATTTTTCAATAAAAAGCTTGCACAGCCAGAATCACCTACTTTCAATAAGAACCCACAGAGATTATTTAATTTGGATACTCTCATAATTTATATCAGATTGCCTTTGAGGAGCTATAAAATTTATAGCTATCCATAGCTATAAAATATTAGAAACTTTACTTTTAGTGAGTTTTATTTCTTTATCTTCCCTGACTGCATTTCCTTCTTAAATCACTATTTCATGTTTTCCTCTTCAATACTTTATCATTGGAAAATCAAATTATATAATATTATTTTATGAAATAAGGCAAAAAAATCTTATCTTATTTATCCTCATATCCCACATGTCTAGCATTGTGTCTGGCACATAATAAATATCTCCTGAGAGGCTGGGGATATGGCTCAAGCCTAGCATGCTCGCCTGACATGCGTGCGGCCCGGGTTCGATCCTCAGCACCACATACAAACAAAGATGTTGTGTCTGCCGAAAACTGAAAAATAAATATTAAAATTCTCTCTCTCTCTCTCTTTAAAAAAATAAATAAAATAAATAAATATCTCCTGAAAGAATGATTAATATTTTAGAGAAAATGTGTACTTTAGGGGCTGGGGATATAGCTCAGTTGGTAGAGTATTTGCCTCGAATGTACAAGGCCCTGGGTCCAATCCCCAGCACCATAAGTAAATAAATAGTCTTTGATTTAAAAACAAAAACAGAAACATGTACTTTAGTAGCAGCTCCATTATTCATGGCTGGTCTTATCCATTGTGGACTTTTCAATCTCTGACATCCTGCATTCATCAACATCAACACATTCTATACTTTCTACAGTCTTAGGTGTGATAGTGAATACTAAATTCAAATTCTGCCTCTAACTATGTCAAATTTGAAGCCAAACACTGAACATTTCTATGCCTCCATTTCTTCAGAAGGGAAATGGGGGCATCAGAAGAAACAAGCTCTAGACAACTTCTTAGATTAGGGAGATTTCAAAAAGAGGAGGAGGAGGGGGAGGAGGAGAAGAAGACAGTCAAGCCAGAGAAAGAAAACCCAATAAAAATATAGTGATTATGGGCTGGGGTTGTGGCTCAGTGTCAGAGTGCTTATCTAGCACTTCTGAGGCACTGGGTTCGATTCTCAGCACCACATAAAAAGAAAGAAATAGGGCTGGGTTTTGGCTCAGCAGTAGAACGCTCACCTAGCACATTCGAGGCCCTGGGTTCAATCCTCAGCAGCACATAAAAATAAATAAGTAGGGCTGGGGATGTGGTTCAAGTGGTAGCGCACTCGCCTGGCATGCGTGCGGCCCGGATTCCATCCTCAGCACCACATACAAACAAAGATGTTGTGTCCGCCGAAAACTAAAAAATAAATAATAAAAAAATTCTCAAAAGTAAGTAAGTAAATAAATAAATAAATAAAATAAAGGTAGTGTGTCCAACTACAACTAAAAAATAAATATTTAAGAAAAGAAATGAATAAAGGTATTGTGTCACCCTATAAAAATATTTTTTAAAAAATAATGATTGTAGTACTTAAATATTTTAAATATTTACAAAATTGCTTAAAATTTTACTTGCCAAATTTTCTTCCTCCTTCTTTTTTTTTTTTTTATTTTGCACTTAAGATTGAACCTAAGATCACTCTACCACTGAACCACATCCCTAGCCCTTTTAATTAATTAATTAATTTTGGTACCAGGAATTGAATCCAAGAGCACTTACCTACTGAGCCACATCTCCCAGCCCTTTTTTGGTATTTTATTCAGAGACAGGGTCTCACTGAGTCGCCTAGGGCCTTGCTAAATTGCTGGGGCTGACTTTGAATTTGCAATCCTCCTGCCTCAGTCTCCCAAGTTGCTGTGATTACAGGTGTGCTCCATCAAATCCAGCCCCAGCTCTTTTTATTTTATTTTGAGACAGAATCTCCTAGGTTGTCCGGAACTGTCCTCCTGCCTCAGCTTCCTGAGTAGCTAGGATTACAGGTGAACCCTGCCCAGCTTTTACTTGGCAAATTTTCTAACTTGAACACTATGATTGGGAAAGAACGCTTTTTTGGGTAAAGACCCACCTGCACCCCCATTTTTGAGGTCTCCTCCAGAAACTTTCTTACTGTGTTCACATAAAACTGAAAATGTGTCAACAGGAAGGCAGAGAGGCTCAGAAAGCAAGTTGGTTTGGTATAAAATATTCAGCAGAATGATACTGTTGTGAATCTTAGAGGATTCAACACCTAGATAAGTATCTCAGGAGTTGGTTACAGGCGTTCTGGCAAAGCTGAAGAATAAGGGGCAAGTTAGAAAATGTTTCGGTTGTGCTAATAAAATCAGATGTCCTTAGATAAATGCTGCTACTCCTACACATACTCATACAGACTTTCTCACCACCAGAAGATAAAGTCATTCTCCCTTTTGCCAGAGATGTTGTGGAACCTCACGGTCAGAGGTTGAACTTGGATATCAGTCCCTAATCACTCAGTTGTATCAATGCCCAGTTTCCACAGACACAATGACCTGAAGTGCACCAGGCCTGCCTCATTCCAGGGTCAAGGTCTTATGATTGTACTGAGAGCCTGGTCTCTACGGACTTCTGCTTTTGATTTTAATATCTGATTCTGTTAACTTATACCTTATTCCCAGGTTCATCTTATGAGTTTAATCATAGCCATTCTTACTGGGGTGAGGTAATATCTCATTGTGGTAAACTGCACTATAATTTATTTATCCAGTCCTTTTTCAAATATATATATAATATAATATAATATATATATATATATATATATATATATATATATATATATATTATATATATATAATATATATTAGACAAACACAATACTTTATATTTTTTATTTATTTTTATGTGGTGCTTAAGATCAAAACCAGTGCCTCACACATGCTAGGCAAATGCTCTGCCAACTGAGCTACAACCCCAGCCCATATCCAGACTTTATTGGTGGTCATCTAGATTGTTCCCAGTCTTTAGCTATTAAAAGCAATGTCATAATGAACATCCTTGTAGATATGTCATTGTTTTTTTAAAAATTTGTTTTATTAGTTATATATGACAGTAGAATGCATTTATGCACTTTGATATATCATATATAATTTCTCATTTTTCTGAGTGTACATGTTGCAGAATCACATTGGTCATGCAGTCATATATATACATACAGTAATAATGTCTTGTTTCATTCTATGTCTTTCCTATCCCCATATCCCCTCCCCTTCCCTTCCACCACTTCCCTCTACCTAATCTAAGGTAATGTTATTCTTCCCTAGTGCCCCCTGCCTTATTGTGAATTATCACCCACATATTAGAGAAAACATTTGATTTTTGGTTTTGTGGGATTGGCTTATTTTGCTTAGCATGACATTCTCCAATTCCAACCATTTACTGGCAAATGCCATCATTTCATTCTTCTTTAAAGCTGAGTAATATTCCATTGGATATAAAAACCACATTTTCTTTATCCATTCATCTATTGAGGGACACCTAGGTTGGTTCCATAGTCTAGCTATTGTGAATTAAGCTGCTATAAACATTGTTGAGGCTGTTAGTATAGTATGCTGATTTTAAGTCCTTTGAGTATAAACGAAGGAGTGGGATTCATGGTTCCATTCCCAATTTTCTGAGGAATCTTCATACTGCTTTCTATAGTGGTTGCACAATTTGCAGTCCCACCAGAAATGTATGAGTGTACCTGTTCCACCACATCCTCGCCAACATTTATTGTTGCTGTATTTTTGATGATTGACATTCTGACAGGAATGAGATGAAACCTTAGAGTGGTTTTGATTTGCATTTCTCTAATTGCTAGGGATGTTGAACACTTCTTCATATATTTGTTAACTGATTATATTTCTTCTTCTGAGAAGTGTCTGTTCAGTTCCTTAGCCCATTTATTGATTGGGTTATTATTATTTTTTTTGGTGTTAAGTTTGTTGAGTCCTTTATATATCCTAGAGATTAATGCTTTATTGGAGGTGCATATGGTAAAGATGTTCTCCCATTTTGTAGGCTCTCTCTCCTTACATTACTTATTATTTCCTTTACTGAGAAGAAGCTTTTTAATTTGAATCCATCCCATTTATTGATTCTTGATTTTACTTCTTGTGCTTTAGGAGTCTTATTAAGGAAATTAGATCCTAGGTCAACATGGTGAAGATTTGGACCTATTTTTTCTTCTATTAGGTTCAGGGTCTCTGTTCTAGTGCCTAAGTCTTTGATCCACTTTGAGTTGATTTTTTTGCAGGGTGAGAGATAGCAGTTTAATTTCATTTTGCTTCATACGGATTTCCAGTTTTGCCAGCACCATTTGTTAAATAGGTTATCTTTTCTCCAGGGAATGTTTTTGACACCCTTGTCTAGCATGAGACAACCGTATTTATGTAGATTTGTCTCTGTGTCTTCTATTCTGTACCACTGGTCTACAAGTCTATTTTGGTGCCAATACCATGCCATTGTTGTTATTATAGCTCTGTAGTATAGTTTAAGGTCTGGTTTTGTGATGTCTTCTGCTTCACTTTTCTTGCTAAGGATTGCTTTATCTATTCTGGGTCTCTTATTTTTCCAAATAAATTTCATGATTGCTTTTTCTATTTCTATGAAGAATGTCATTGGGATTTTAACAGGAATTGCATTAAATCTGTATAATACTTTTGGTAGTATGGCCATTTTGACAATATTAATTCTTCCTATCCCAGGAGCATGGGAGATCTTTCCATCTTCTGAGGTTTTCTTCAATTTCTTTCTTTAGTGTTCTGTAATTTTCATTGTAGAGGCCTTTCACCTCTTTTATTAGATTGATTCTTAGGTTTTTGTTTTGTTTTATTTTGGTTTTTTTTTTTTTTTTTGAGGCTATTATAAATGGGGTAGTTTTCCTAACTTCTCTTTCAGTGGATTCATTGCTGATATATAGGAAAGCATTTGATTTTGGGGTGTTGATTTTATATCCTGCTACTTTGCTGAATTCATTTGTTAGTTCTAGAAGTTTTCTGGTGAAATTTTTTGGATCTTCTAGGTATAGAATCATGTCATCAGCAAATAGTGACAGTTTGAGTTCTTCTTTACCTATTTGTATCCATTTAATTTCTTTCTTTCGTCTAATTGCTCTGGCTAGAGTTTCAAGGATGATGTTGAATAGAAGTGGTGAAAGAGGACATCCTTGTCTTGTTCCAGTTTTTAGTGGGAATGCTTTCAATTTTTCCTCATTTAGAATGATGCTGGCCTTGGGTTTAGCATAGATAGCTTTTACAATGTTGAGGTATGTTCCAACTATCCCTAGTTTTTCCTAGTGTTTTGAACATGAATGGGTGCTGTATTTTGTCAAATGGTTTTTCTGCATCTATTGAGATGATCATATGATTCTTATTTTTAAGTATATTAATATGATGAATTACATTTATTGATTTCTGTCTATTGAACCAATCCTGCATCCCTGGGATGAAACCCACTTTATCATGGTGCACTATCTTTTAAATATGTTTTTGTATGCTGTTTGCCAGAATCCTATTGAGAATTTTTGCATCTGTGTTTATCAGGGATATTGGTCTGAAGTTTTCTTTCCTCGATGTGTCTTTGGTTTTGGTATCAAGGTGATATTAGCCTCATAGAATGAGTTTGGAAGGTTTCCCTCCTTTTCTATTTCATGGAATACTTTGAGAGGAGTATTGATGTTAATTTTTTTTTTTTTAATCTTGTAGAACTTGGCTGAGAATCCATCTGGTCCTGGGCTTTTCTTGGTTGGTAGGCTTTTGATGGAGTTTTCTATTTCATTACTTGAAATTGATTAGTTTAAATCATGTGTGACCTCCTCGTTCAATTTGGGTAGGTTGTATGTCTCCAGAAATTTGTTGATTGTCTTTGATATTTTCTATTTTATTGGAGTATAAATTTTCAAAATAGTTTCTAATTATCTTCTGTATTTCAGGCATGTTTGTTGTGATATTTCCTTCTTCATCTTGTATTTTAGTAATCTGAGTTTTCTCTCTTTTTCTCTTCATTAGCATGACCAGGGGTTTATCTATTTTATTTATTTTTTCAAAGAACCAACTTTTTGTTTTGTCAATTTTTTCAATTATTTCTTTTGTTTCAATTTCATTGATTACAGCCCTGATTTTTTCTGTCTTCTACTGCTTTTGGTGTTGATTTGTTCTTCTTTTCCTAGGACTTTGTGATGTAGTGTTAGGTCATTTATTTGTTAACTTTTTATTCTTTTAATGAATGCACTCAATGCAATAATTTTTTCTCTTAGTACTGCCTTCATAGTGTCCCAGAATTTTGATATGTTGTATCAGTGTTCTCATTTACCTCTAAGAATTTTTTATTTCATCCTTGATTTCTTCTACTGTCCATTCATCATTCAATTGTGTATTATTTAGTCTCCATTTGTTACAGTAGCTTCTATTTTTTATTTTATCATTGATTTCTAATTTCATTCCATTGTGCTCTGATGCAGGGTATTATCTGTTGTTGTTTTTTTTTGTATTTACTAAGAGTTGCTTAGTGGCGTAAGATATGGTCTATTTTAGGGAAGGAGCCATGTGCTGCTGAGAAGAAAGTATATTTGCTCATTGATGGATGAAATAGTCTATATATAATTGTTAAGTCTTAATTATTGATTGTATTATTTAGTTCTATAGTTTCCTTATTTAGTTTTGGTTTGGAAGATCTGTCCAGTAGTGAGAAAGGTGTGTTAAAGTCACCCAGTATTATTGTATTGTGGTCTATTGGACTCTTGAAGGATCAAATTGAGAAGGGTTTGTTTGATGTTCATAGATGTTCCATTGTTTGGGGCATAAATATTTACAATTTATGTCCTTCTTATATATACTTCCCTTGAGAAGTATGAAATGGCCTTTTTTGTCTCTTCTGATTAACTTTGGTCTGAAGTCTACTTTATCTGAAATGAGAATGGAAACTCCTTGTTTACTCATCCATATGAGTGATAAGTTTTTTCCCATCCTTTCATCTTCAGCCTGTGGATGTCTTTGCCCATGAGGTGAGTCTCTTGAAGACAGCATATTGTTAGATCTTGTTTTTTAATCCAATCTGCCAGTCTACGTCTTTTGATTGATGAGTTTAGGCTATTAACATTCACAGTTATTATTGAGATATGATTTGTATTCCCTGTCATTTTGATTTATTTCTGGTTTTTGATTTGTCTTATTTTCTCATTTGGTTGAATGAATACACAAGAGTATGTATCAGAAAAATAATCCCAAGAAGTATAATGGAGCATTAAATTTAACTCTGAGCTTACTGGTAGAAAAAGGAAAAAGGAAGGGAAAAATGATTTGTCCAGTTGACTTTGCACTCCACAGGAAAGTGTTCCACTTCTTTCAGAAAGAAGAACTTATGCGCACTAATTTATTTATTGGAATTTATCATCTACATCCTCATAAAAATTGTACAGCTGCTTCTCTGGAACTCAGTAATGAAATAAAGATTATCTTTAATGGCAGTTTTGATACTCATATATCTGAATCTTACATCTATTTTGATTTAAAAATATAGGTGTTGGGCTGGGGTTGTAGCAGAACAACAGTGGCAGAACATTTGCCTAGCATGTGTGAGGCCCTGGGTTTGAGTCTCAACACCACATATAAATAAATAAAGTAAAAGTCCATTAACAACTAAAAAGATATTTTAAAAAATATATGTGTGATGCACAACTATCATCTCAGGAACTGAAGTAGCTGAGGCAGGAGGACTGCAAGTTTAGGTCAGCTTCAGCAACTTAGCGAGGTATTCAGCAACTCAGCAAGACCCTGTCTCAAATAAAAATAAAAAGGACTGAAGATGTAGCTCAGTGGTAAAATGTCGCTGGGTTCAATCCTCAGTGTGATATATATATATATATAATGACTAAAAATAGCATTCCTTGGATAAGCTAGAATCAATCTGGGAGGAAAAGGTTTATTTGGGGTTGGACTACAGTGTATCCATGAGCAGGGAGAATGCCTGGACACTGTCCTCTCAGAGTTTCTTGGGTGTACCAAGTCTGTGTTTTACTCAGAAATTTCCTAGCTGTGGCCCTGACCTCTAGCTCAGTACTTCTGAGAGAGACTTTTGGATGGTGGATTTGTGCATCTAGACCTCAAGTTTCTCATTCACCTGTGCATCTCCAGGGCTTCCCCCAGCTCCACGCACATACATTTCTGGGGATCAGGAGTCCCCCAAGATCAAAGGCCATGTCCCAAGAGCTCTTGGCAAAGATGCTGAGGTTGATGAGACAGGGCAGATGCCCCAAGGAGACTGAGTTAGAGAGTGAAGTTCCTTGTGGCATGTGACATGACATCAGAGTCCTGGACACGTTAAAAACAAACAGACCCAAACCCCCCTCAGCTTCCTTCCCAAACAAGATGGCTAACTTGAGAGTCAACGGTCCTTCTCACACTTTCTAACAAGCCAGGATGAGGAAAGCCCCTGATGATAACGAAGGCTCTGCCTGTCTGCAAATGGTTTGAGGACATTCAGATCTCCAACTATTTCCCCACTTCGTTTCCTTTGACATTTGTTTCATGTCTGAAAACATTTGATTGGCTTAGCCCCCCCAAAAAAAAACCTAGCACCACCATCTCCCTTGTGCATAAGGCACCCTGTTTACAAGGACCCCAGACAGCAAGCAAACCACCAGATTAAAAATCGCACCACCTCACCCCAGAATCCTAGCTTGATGGGAAGGGTAGCTTCTCCGACAGACCCCTATCCACCTGGGGATGTGAGCCGAACTCAGGATGAAGCCCTAGGAACTTCTCAGGACAAGGAAATCAGAGAAATTTGTTGTTTAAAGGATTATGCTTCCAAGTCCTCATAAACCCGGTGGTGGAGAAGTGTTTGCCGCAGGTTGGAGCTGAATGGTGAAATGCTTCACGCCCATCCTTCTGAAAAGCTTAGGCGGTGCAGAACAGGACGGCGCGCAGGTGCACAGAGGAGCTGCCATCCCAGCAGAACTGAGAGCCAAGGCCACAGCTTCACTCTACTGCTTCTCTTTTGTTGGTTTTCGTAAGAGCTCCTGTTGGGGCAGATGCGGCACATGGACAAGCCACAGCAGGTTGCTGTCAGCCAGGCAGTGGTGTGGAAGGGTGTAGGAGGAGAGAGCAGGCTCAGGGGTAGGGACAGAGCCCTGTCCTATGGCGTGGCTGAAATCCATTGTCCTGGCTCCAAGTGGGAGTCAGACCCACACACCAAGTATCCGGAGACTTTTCCTGAGTCAGAGGCTGCCTCCCTGAGTGGGTTTAGAGGGCTCAGGAGTTCTCCCCTGGAAGCCTCTTGGCTGACAGGATGTGCCTCCTGGAATTCAGCTTGCTTGGCGCCTCCTTCTGATGTCCCAACTCCTCACACACTGGAAAGCTACTTTCCCTTCTCTCTGCCATTTCCCCCAGACTAAGCAGTCAATAAGGATGGTGGATCAAGGGGAGCAGTATTCCCCACAGTCACAACTGGTCATTGTGCCTCTGAAATAGTAAAACCAAGAACAAAACATACCTGTAGAAAGGAAAATAAGGGGCACGAAGTCCCACGTGGAAGCTAGGCCTGATCCTGGCTCTCTGGCATGTCACCTATAGACTCTGGGAGCTCACCTGGTCTCCCTTAGTCTGGGCTCTGTCATCCCTGCCCCCTGATGATCTGTAATGCTCCTCTTCAGCCACCTGATGACCCTAAGCACCAGGGGTGCCACAGGGTTAACCTGGGCCACCTCCTCTGGACTGACATGCCTGCCCTGGCTGTGGCTGTGCCTGTGAGCTTTGTCCAGGCTCAGGTGACAGATGCTGGGTGATGTCTGCCAAGATGACAGAATGATGGAGGAGAAAGTGCCTTCTGATTATCAATCGTAATTTTTAAAATTAGAATTGGAAGTTTTGGCCAGTTAACACATTCATATGGCCCCACATTTCAACCACATAGAAACACTCTTGTTGCCAATAGACATTTCAATGACAATTCAATTCAGTGTGATGGGGTAGGGGGGTGGACACGGACACAATTCAATGACAGAGAATGGTTTTCAACAAATGGAGTGGGAACAACTGGATATTCACATTCAAAAGAATGAAGATGGACCCCTTCCTTACACCACATACAAAAATTAACAAAGTGGGGCACGGTGGAGCACGCCTATAAACCTATAATCCCAGCGCTGAGGCAAGAAGACAACAAGTTCAAAGCCAGCCTCAGGAAAAAAAAAAAAAGCGAGGCATTAAGCAGCTCAGTGAGACCCTGTCTCTAAATGAAATATAAAATAGGGCTGGGGATGTGGCCCAGTGGTCGAGTGTCCCTGAGTTCAATCCCTGATACCCCCCCCCACCAAAATAAGTACTAGCACTTCACTTTTAATTATTAAAGCTTTTTTTCCCAAACTGTGGTATAAAACATAAAATTAATTGTCAGTATTTATTTATTTATTTATTTATGGTATCAGGGATTTAACCCAGGCATACTCTCTACCTCTGAGCTACTTCCCCAGCCCTATTTTTAATTTTATTTTGAAACAAGTTTTTGCCAAGCTACTGAGGCTGACCTTGAATTTACGAAACTCCTCCCTCAGCCTACCAAATCTCTAGGATTACAGGTGTGCACCACCTCCGCTGCCTGGCACCATCTTGGCCATTTTTAAGTGTCTGGTCCAGCAGCACTAAATGTGCTCACATCTGTTGATCTCCAGAATCTTATCATCTTGCAAAACTGATGCTCATATGCATTCAACAACCATTCCACATTTCCCCTCCCCACCCAAACCCCGTGTCACCACCACTTAATTTTTTGATTCCATGAATTTGACTACCTTATGTACCTTACCTCAGAAAGTGGATTCATGCAGTATTTCTCTTTTTGTGACTTATTTCACTTACTGTGACTTGCGTAACACTCGCCCATTTGCTTCTTTTTTTAAGGCCAAATAAAATTCTATCCTATGTGCATAACCAAATCTTATCTCTTCAGCCATCCTCAGACACGTGCTTGTTCCTGGCTATTATGAGTAGCAGTGGCTGAATGAGGGTGTGCCTCAGCTGCCCCAGGCAGGATTATAGGAGTCCATGGAAGAATCTAGCCTGGAAAAAGGTCTTTGTTTTGGTGGGCAATTGGGTTTTTTTCAGTACTGGGAACTGAACCCAGGGGTCCTTTACCACTGAGCAACATTCCCAGTTTTCAAAATTTTATTTAAAATATCTCTTGCCTCTGAGATATTGCTTGGGTGTACATCATAGACATGTTACTCTAGAGTTTTGTTAGAAAGTCTATCGGGAAATTCCAGAAAGTCTGTTACCAGACTAACATCTCATATAAAAGTAGGGGACATATTTTTGTGGATGTTGTTGACAAACTTTTATGAAATAATCTTCCTCTACCAAAGTTAGACCAAAATTGTAGTACCAAAGTACTACCTAATCTACTTAGAATAAAGTTTTTCTAAAATCCAAAGGAGTTTATATATGTACACGTTGACTGGGATATATAAAATAATAAAGCAGAGGAAAATTTTATTCAATATGTCTGTATGTTCAGAATTAAGAAATATCTAATTCAGCATATACATTGGACAGTGCCTCATATGGGCTATCTGGTAGAGATGTTATCAGTTTTTAAGATGTGTTTATCAGCTTTTAAGTTTAACACTGGAATTTTTTTTGTGGGGGGATATGAGGAATTGAACCCAGGGCACCTAACCATGAGCCACATCCCCAGCCCTTTTTATTTTTATTTTATTTTTTAAATTTTGAGACAAGGTCTCACTAAGTTTCTTACAGCCTTGCTAAATTGCTGAGGCTGGCTTTAAACTCAAGATCCTTCTCCTTCAGCCTCCCAGGGAGCTGGGATTACAGGCGTGTGCCACAGTGCCCAGCAAGTCTGTTCTTTTATAGCAAAAACTCTTTACTAACTGCAAGAAATGAGAGAATGAATACATTTTTTTCCTTTCTTTCTTTCTTCTTTTTTTTTTTTTTTTTGATGATACTGGGGATTGAACTCAGGGGTGTTTTACCACTGAGCCACATCCCAGCTCTTTTTATTTTTTATTTTGAGCAAGGGTCTCACAAGACCTTGTAAGTTGCTCAGGGCCTCACTTAATTGTAGAGGCTGGCCTTGAACTTATGATCCTCTCACCTCAGCCTCCTGAGTTGATGGGATTACAGGCATATGCCACCACACCCAGCAAGAGAATAATCACATTTCTAAAGAAGCTTTATGTTTTTATAGTCGGTAGATCTAGTATTTTGTGCCCTTCCTTGTACCACTCTTGTTCTTTTCTGGCAATTTTCTAGCTATTTCCTGCTTACTTATTTCTCTGTATAAATTTTAGAATAATTTGTCTGGTTCCAGGGACAAAAGCTGCCAGTTTAGCCAGGTGCATGCCTGTAATCCCAGCAACTCGGGAGGCTGAGGCAGGAGGATCCAAAGTTTCAGGTCAACCTCAGCAAGACCTGTCTCAAAATAAAAAAAATAAAAAGAGCTGGGGATGTGGCTCAATAACCAAGCACCCCTGGTTCAAGCCCCTGTACCAAAATAAATAAATAAATAAATAAATAAAAATAAAAACCCCTGCCAGGCTTGACTTCTTCCATTCCCCCTTTGCTTAGTTGCATGTGGAAGGAAACCCGCTCACCCGTGCTTTCTCTTTCCAGATGAAGGGAGAGGCTGGGAACGTCGTGAAGTCCAAGCAGCTCAATGCAAGCACCCCACCCAGCATACTGGTAAGACGGTAGCCAGGGGCTCTTTCCATATTTGCACTGGTGTGGATCTGAGGTTTCCCCCAAGGTTTAGGGGTGGCCGCCACATGGTAATGGTCTCATTTCATTGGCTGAACAGAGGACAGCTGACTCCAAACTCCCTTATAACTGCCCTAGTGAGTGAGGGAAGGAGGGGGTTCAGTCTCACTGTTGTCCCCTGCCCTGCCCTGCCCGCCCGCAGCCTGCAGCTTGCTCCACCCCTTTCTACAATTTTGGGGTGCTGCTAGGTAGATTAGAAGACCCACCATCCCTGATAAATTTGTAATCCTGTATATGAAATTGAGGTTTTAATTTGGTTTGATGATACTCAAAAGATGAAAAATTCCCAAGAAAAGTTCCCGAAGAGTCCTGGGAATCCTCAAAAGGGAATAATCTGATAGCCCAAGGTAACCCGTTTAGTGACTCAGGTTGACCTCGGGAAAGGTTTGTGTGGAAGAGCAATCTGTCTGGCCAATGCAGTCTGAGGAGGGTCAGGAAGGAGAGAGAGAGAAAGAAGGAGGGGGAAGGGGGCAGAGAGAGAGAGAGGAGTTGTTTCCAGAGTTCAGCATCCTGACAAGCACAGTCCTGCAAAAATCTGAGTGGCCATGGGGAAAAGAGAAATGACTTGTTTTGTTGTTGTTGTTTGATCAAATGTGGGATGGGGTAATGTTGAGGAGAAATAATTTAGTTCAGTGAAAATTCAGACTGTTTGAATGTGCTCAACCGAACATGGTGGCACACACCAATAATCCCAGCTATTTAGGAGGCTGAGGCAGGAGGACCATGAGGCTAAGGCCAATTTGGGCCACACAGGAGACCCTCATCTCAAAAACCCTCAGATCTTGAAGGTCTGGATTGAACTGTACCTGCCCTCATTCAGTCAGCAACCCCTCCTAACCCCCTGTACCTGACCGCATTCACCAACTGTAGATGAGCTGGGACTACCACCTCCAGTTCTCTCTTACAAAGAGACTTAGACACACAGTATGGGTATGACATTTGTCATTCCTATCCATAGTGCAAGGGGAATTAGTGACACACCTAGAAGCCAGTGTTTTCCTGCTCGGGTCTGGCACTTTGCTCTTTGCCCTTTGAGCTCGCAGTGACCTCTGATTCAGAGAAGGACCTTTTGGAAAGAACATATGAGGGCCACCCAGCAATGGCCTCTCTCAGAACAGCTAATCTTCCCCTCCAGCTGGCAGCCCCGGCTAATCTAAGACAAAGGGATTATTAAAAGTCAGAGTGTGTGTTCAACACACTCTTCTTCAAGGACAAGAGGGTGGTGGAGCTGGGAAAACAGGCCTGACCCATGCACACAGTGAGCCCCTTTGACCTAGGAGAGTTTTGTTCCTCATAGATTCCGCAGGTCCTTCTCTGGTGATTGTCTCAACTTTGCCTGTTCATTAGAATTACTGGAAAGGTTGATCCAGGCCCTCCCTGAGACTCTTGTGTAACTGGGTTGGAGAGGACCCTGGGCATTGTGATATATATTTTAATGGTGATTCCAAAGTGCAGAGGATGGTTTATCTCCATGTGCCAAGAGGCCTGCTGACAAATTGCACAATAGCTGGAAGACTCGCTTGTCTCTCTCTGAATGTTAAATTGCCAAACAATTTTTCCAGGGTCAGAGTAATTCCCTTCCCTCTCTGAACCTGAAGCTCTGCTTTATATAACACACCCAGGTATGGCCCAGAACCTTTGATAGCAAACAGCCTCCCACAGGATGTGAGAGAAAGTCAGCTGGTGGTGACCATAGTCCCGTGGTGTCCCAGCTGTGTCTCAGCAGTGAACTGGGGGAATGCAGGAGGCTTGCTGGGTCTGAGGCTTCTTTGTCCTCCTCCAGGAGGGACACATTTGGGGCTCCATGAGGAGGACAGCTTTCATCCTGGGCTCTGGTCTTCTCTTGTTTGTGGCCTTCTGGAACTCAGTCACATGGTAAGTCGGCTTGGCCCAGCTCAAATCCAGGACCTGCGGGCAGTTGTGGTGTGGTCAGGGGCAGAGCTTGGAGGAAGGAACTCTCCACCCATCAGTCTTTAATCAGAAACTTAATGGATTTTCTTCCAAGGCATCTTCAGCGATTTTGGGGTGCTTCTGGCTACTTTTGGCAAGCCCAGTGGGAGAGACTGCTGTCGACCTTTGAAGGGAAAGAGTGGATCCTCTTCATTATAGGTGAGGTTTCCAGACCACAGTGCCTAGGGGAGGGGGCACAGCCTGGTTTCACTCTTTTTCTTTTGTTCTCTACTTGGAGACTTCTTAGTTCTTTATTCCCAGGGATGAGGACTTGACAAGGGTGCTACAAAAGAGTACTAAGCTTGAGGACAGTACAGACACGGGATATCTAAGAAAAGAAGCTAAGAAGTTTAAGACCCCATGTATAACTAAGTAGAACAACTTTTTAAAAATGGAGACAAAATTATTAAAAAAAAAAGTTGAAGACCCTCTACTGCAAATATAGAAAAATAAGAAATGTTTTATGTAAAAACGAATGCATGTTTAGAGCCATAATCCTGCTTCTACATGTAACTCCACAAGGGCAGAAAACTACACTATTTTGTCTTAAGCTGTGCTCCTGTACCTGGTACAATCTAGTTCTTAGCAAGTGGCCACTTGATAATATTTAGAGATAGCATAAATGCCTCCAAACTAGCCTAAGAAAACATCATGGAAGGAAAAATCCATTTAAACCTAGACATTTGTAACATTACCTATCATGCCGCAGTCTGGCTGGGCACAAAATCACGAGCCACTCAAGCAGGAACAAACTTTATTTTTTGAAACTGCCGCCAATGTCCGGTATGCCCCCGGGGAGATTTTCGATCCACCCACGCAGCCTCCTCTCGGAACCGCAGCCAGCGCTCCTCCCCCGGAACTCCCTCCTACTGTACTTCCCCAACCAATGGGAACTCTCCAGGAGTCCCGTAGCCGGCCTAGGTGAACAGCAGGAATCAATATCCATATGAATGCAAGTCTTAACATAATCATATCATCTCAATGGCTAGCTGGCGTCACCTTTCCACCAAAAATGCCATGCATCATATACTTGTCTCTTAGCACTATCATAGTGAACATCCTCAATTACACATTCATTCACTCAAATGATATTAATAGTACAATGTGGCCGGGCTTGATGGCACATCCCTGTAATCCCAGCTGCTTGTGAGGCTGAGGCAGGAAGATCTCAAGTTCAAAGCCAGACTCAGCAATTTAGAAAGGCCCTAAGCAATTTAGCCAGTCCATCTCTAAATACAATATAAAAAAAGGCTGGGGATGTGGCTCAGTGGTTGAGTGGTCGCTGGATTCAATCCTCAGTACCAAAAAACAAAACAAAATAGTACAATATGCCAAACTTATATGAAGATATAGAAATATTTCAGATGAAGTATTTGCCTACCCTATTCAAAAACTAGGTCATAGTCCAGAAGGGGAGATAAAAGGTGTCAGTCCCAGCCTGGCACAGTGGGGCACACCCATAATCCCAATAACAGAGGCTGAGGAAGAAGTTTTGCAATTTTGAGGCCAGTCGGGGCAATTTAGCAAGACCCTGTCTCAAAAAAAGGAAAAGAGACATAGCTCAGTGGTAGAGCATCCCTGGGTTCAGTCCCCACTGTTAACCAAAAAAAAGTGTCAGTTTTCCCAAAGCAAAAGTACAAACACTGTCCCTGGGGATCATTTTCAGCTGGGAGAATTCTGATCAAACTCAAAAGATTCAGTGGGATATTAAGCAATCACTGAGAGAACAACAGATCACAGACATGTGTGGGAAAGTAACTAGAAATCATTTTATATGCTTCTGTTTCAATGATATGAAACAGATAAACCACCTATTATCTGGGAGGTAAGAAAAACACTAGAGAGAGAAGACATTTGCTGGAAAGTTCAAGGGCATTTTACATAGTGGTTTGCATACTGCCTTCCTCCACTCACCTTCACAATTCCAAGTAGGAACTTTAGTGGACACCCCCCACACACCCCTACACCCTGGGTAACTACTAACACAACATTTTTCTTCCCAGCATAAAAAGTACTTTATTATATCTGAGTATAAAAATACATGTGTTCATTGTTAAAAATAAAAATCAGACAACTTGTAATAACCACTATTAATATATTAGTGTGCATCTCTAATACTTTGGATATATAGTGATACCTATCAGACATCAAGTATATATAGACTGGGAATTTAACCCAGGGGAGCTTTCCCACTAAGCTATATCTCCAGCCCTTTTTATTTTTATTTTGAGACAGGGTCTTTAAGTTATTGAGGCTGACCTCAAACTTAAGATCCTCCTGCCAAATTGCTGGGATTACAGACGTGTCCAACCATGATTAGCACACCAACTATTTTTTTAAAACCCATTTTTTTTTTCATTGAATAGGCTGTTATGTCAATCAATATAAACAATATTTTCAGCGGCCCAGTCTATTCCATTATATAAAAGGACTCTAACATATTAGCCATTCCCTACTAACAGACTTTAAGTCTGCTTTTAATGTTTTCTTATGATTAAAAAAAATGCTGTGATGGACATGTTTGTATATGAATCTATATGTTTTTGCTTTCTTTCTCTCTTTCTGTCTCTGTCTCACTTTCTTTTTTACTTCAGATATTACCAAATTACCCTCCAGATGGTTTGCACCAATCATATGCCCCTACAGTGATGGCCAGGTCTCTCCCATGTCCTACCTACCACAAGACACTGATGGAGGATGGAGGGGGCTGGGGGAAGGGGAGCAGAGACCCAGAGTGAAGTTGTCCTTGAAACGTCCTTGCCTTCTGGGATTTTGAATCTAGAGGAGGAGGCAAAATATGGAGAAATAAAGCTAGCAGTTCAAGATTTAGGCAATCCTGTAATATCACTTGAATATCTGCCACCTGGGGTGGACAAAGTGCTATTTGTTCACAGTGGGAAATCAGATGCTTGGAATGAGTTCATGAAAAAGTGGGATGTGGAGCAAAAAACAAAATATAAGGTTTTTTTTTTTTGTTGTTGTTGTTTGGTACCAGGGATTGAACACCAGGGCACTTAACCATGGAGCCACATCCCCAGCCCTTTTTATTTTTTATTTTAAGACAGGGTCTCACTAAGTTGCTTAGGGCCTCGCTAAATTGCTGAGGCTGGCTTTGATCTTGTGATCCTCCTGCCTCAGGCTCCCAAGCCACTGGGATTACAGGTGTGCACCACTCAAATCTGTTTTAAGTTTTGAATATTTTCTGACATATTCTGTAGTATGTCAATGTTGTAGAATGTTAATAGGTGGAAGAGGATATACTATTTATTATCCAATTAAGGAAACTCATGAGGGTAAAATGAGGTGTTATTCATAATTATTCTACAATGCCAGCTGTAAATTGAAATCATCCTGTGCAAACAGGGACACGTGACATCCTATTTTTAGATGTTCTGAGAAAACAGTTCTAGGGTCAAACAAGGCTGGGAAAGATTGATATTAACAAAATCAAACAGGTTTCCTGCTGTAGGAATTCTCCGAGTCGTGAACACACTTTTATGGACCAGACAGGGTTCTCCAAAAGAGTAGGGCATGAAGACTCTGATGAAAGAGTTGAGAGCCCTACCCTTCAGGAAATGCAGCCCTGATGACACCTGAAGTCCCACTCCTCCATGCTAGGTAACAGGGATCAGGTTCCCCAGGTGACTCCTAGACCAGGGCCCACCGCAAACCCTCCATACCCAAGCACTTCACCAGTTAGTTCATAAAGGCTTTGTAGGCACAGCCTCCCAAAGGCCAATTTCAAATCATTTCTGTTAGAGTATATGATGTGCAGGAACACCCTTTGATGTGTGTGTGTGTGTGTGTGTGTGTGTGTGTGTGTGAGCACATCTGTATCTAACAACCTTAAACATTGTTGTCCCCATTTTACAGCCAAGATAAAAAAAAATACAGATATTTCTTAAGTGACCTGTCCATGGTCCCACAGCTGGTTTTTCAACCAGGACTCTAAGTAGGGCCCTTGGTGTCCAGCCAGGTGTCCCCCATAGCCAGGCACAGTCACCCTAACTTTTGTGTTCAGTTAATATGTGTATTGCAAAGCCCGATGCCACCCTGATTGTTCCCTTCTGCTTTCAAACTGCAGGTGCCACCCAAGTGCCTTGTCTGCTCTTCTGGGCTTTCAATGGGCTTCTACTGGTGGTGGACACCACTGGAAGACCCAACTTCATCTCCCGCTACCGAATTCAGGTTGGCAAGAACGAACCGGTAAGAGTTGCTGTGACTTCTCTTGGTCAAAGCCCAGAAAGCCAGTCTCAGAATTCTTACTGCCGGCCCAGAGGGACAAAGGCCAGTGTGAGCAAACAAGTCATTGACAAGTCTCCCTCAATTTAGATTAGGAGAGGAAAATCATTTGCCCTGAATCTTAGAGTCACTCAGCCAGAGGTCAGTGTACACCAGTGTTCTTGTCTCCTGATTCCCAGGCCTGGCTCTGTACCTGGGGTGCTGCCCTTCAACCCTACAGTCGGCATTGTAGGGACAGAAGTCATCATCTCAGGGGGCTGGGGACATAGCTCAGTTGGTAGAGTGCTTGTATCACTTTCACAAAGCCCTGGGTTCAATCCCTAGCACCACCACCAAAAAAAAAAAAAAAAAAGTAGTCATCTCAGCCTGGTACTGGGCCATGCCAGGGATGTTGAATGGCTCCTCTTTGTCGTGGGAACCTAGACAAGGAGAGCAGGGTGCGGTTGCCACTGGGTAGTGAGACTGACAGCCACCAAGACAAGCAATAATCTCACCTTAACAGAGGAGTATGGATTCTGAATGCAGAGATGGCAGTTGTATTGTTGTGTTTTGGTACTAGGGAGTCTACCCATGCCTTATTACATGCTAATAATAATAGCACTCTATTACTGAAATACATCCCTAGCCCTTTTTATTTTATTCTGAGATGGGGGCCTCACTAAGTTGCCCAGGCTGGCCTTGAACTTGCGTTCCTTCTGCCTTAGCCTCCTGAGTAGCTGGGATTACAGTGGTGGACCACAGAACCCAGCTTGAGATAGTTGCATTTTCAGCCGGTCCTCCTCCCTAATTATTCAACTGAAACAATGGGGCAAGTTACTTGGGAAAATCTATGATGAACAACATCCCAGACCCTGCTTAGGGGGAGCTCCAACCTTCTTGGCACCAGGAAGGGAGTCCCACCACTCCAGGGGCCTGGCTGGCCTGCTTGGTGCTCTGACAAGCTCCACAAACCTTCTCTTACACAACAGGGAAAAGCCTGGTTCTGAAACCCAGATTCTTTCCTCAGCTCCACCCTAAATACATTCTGGCTGCTTTCCTTGCTAAAACAACAATCATCTTTTGATCATGTGGCTAGGTGCCTGGGTGAATCACCCAGCTCTCAGGGCATTTTGACCCGGCCTAGCACTTCAGAAAGGCGGAACAGGTAAACTGTGCTCTTGACTCAGCCCTTCAGAATGCCCCCTTCCTGAAAGGGAGCTGCTGGCCTGGCACACACTGCCCTTCTCTTGACATGACAACCACCAGCCAGCCAGGGAGACTTCCTCCAGGTCCAGCCTGGCAGGACATGAGCCCAGAGAGTCAAAGCCTGATATTCATCTTTCATTGATGGATCTCTCTCTCTCTCTCTCTCTTTTTTTTTTTTTTTTNCTTCACTGCTGAGCCATGTCCCCAGCCCTTTATTTTTTATTTTGAGAGAAGGTCTTACTGAGTTGCTTAGGGCTTCACTAAGCTGCTGAGGTTGACTTTGAACTTGCGATCATCCTGCCTCAGCCTCCCAAGTCCCTGGGTGTACAGGCGTGGGCCACAGCTCCCAGCATGATGGCTCTCTTTAGCAGCCACCACTGACTAAATTCTTACATCTTCGAGGCCAAGAACTATAATTAGCATCACTATTCAGATGAGGAAATGGAGGCTCTAGAATGTTCCATAGGTAGAACCATGATTCAGACTTGGGCTTCCTGATTCCAGGACTCATGCTCTTAACTACCAGTCAACATCAACTCAAGCCGGGCACCATGGCACACACCTGTAATCCCAGTGGCTTGGGAAGCTGAGACAGGAGGATTGTGAGTTCAAAGCTAGCCTCATCCATGGCGAGGCACTAGGCAACTCAGTGAGTGCCTGTCTCTCAGTGAGATCCTGAGAAATAAAATACAAAATAGGGCTGGGATGTGGCTCAGTGGTCGAGTGCCCCTGAGTTCAATCCCCAGTACCAAACAACAACAACAACAAATCAGCTCAAGAACATCACCAACCTCTGTACAACCTGAAAGTCTATGATGAGGAGATAGTAGGGAGGTTCCATTGCATTTTGCAGAGGCTAAGATTCAGAAAGGTGCAGAGACTTGCTGAAGATCAGTCTGTGACTAGGACCCAGAGCCAGGGCCAATCCCAGCTGACTCCAAATTCAGTGCTCCTGTACTGTGTGCAGCCCAGGTGGGTACACAGGTAGGAAGGAACCTCCCAGGACCATTTAGTCTTTGGCTTTCTCCAGAAAGGACTGACCCCAGGAGAAACTATCAGAAGCAGATCCTCAAATGGGGGCCAAATGCTACCTGGCACTCACACAGTCCATCTCTGTCTAGCTACTGTCCCACTCCCCTGAATGCCTGGGGCACACCTGCAAGCTCCAATCACCAGCGCCTTCCCAACTAACCTCCCTCCCTGGGGTTGGCCTTGCTCCCTGCTTCACTCAGAGAACTAAAGCACAAGAGAGCTTCGCAGACACCTCATGGGCCTCCTGGCAACAGTGTCTGTGTCCTCTGCCTGCCCACCTGGTTCTGCAGGTGAACTCTTCCTGTTCTGACCTGCAGTTTCTTGCACTCTGTGTGCAGCACCTATCACCTTTTGTCTGCACCAGGAAAGTGCCTTAGCAATTTCAGCAATTCTCACCTTTTTTTTTTTTTTTTGGCGGGGGGAGGGGTCCCAGGAATTGAACCCAGGGGTGCTTAATCTGTGAGCCATATCCCCAGCACCCCCCTTTTTTTAAAGAGAGAGAGAGAGAGAGAGAGAGAGAGAAAGAATTTCAATATTTATTTTTCAGTTTTCGGCGGACACAACATCTTTGTATGTGGTGCTAAGGATCGAACCCGGGACGCACGCATGCCAGGCGAGCGCGCTACCGCTTGAGCCACATCCCCAGCCCCCCCCAGCCCCCTTTTTAAAAATATTTTATTTTGAGACAGGGACACCCTAAGTTACTCAGAGCCTCACTAAGTTTCTGAGGCTGGCTTTGAACTCACAATCCTCCTGCCTNTTTTTTTTTTTTGGGGGGGGGTGGGTACTGGGGATTGAATCCAGGGGAACTTAACCACTGAGCCATATCCCCAGCCCTTATTGTATTTTATTTAGAGACAGGGTCTCACTGAGTTGCTTCGTGCCTCAATAAGTTGCTGAGGCAGGCTTTGAACTAGGGATCCTTTTTCCTCAGCTTCCTAAGCCGCTGGGATCCCAGGCGTGTGCCACCACACCTGGCTCATCTCTCTTTTTTTGTATTCTCTCTCTCTCTCTACCCCATCACAACCCCAGATTATTCCTCTCTGTATTATAAATAGGCTATAATTTTTCATTTTTCCCATGATAAAAAAGAAAGCGATCCTTGACCCCACCTCCCCAAAATCACTAGCATGGTAGCCAGTTCCCAATCATCCCCGTCCAACTTTTTCCCAAAAATTTTGTTATAATGAAAAAAATCAAACACACAGACACAAAAATGTTGAAAGGTTCTTACAATAATCACTCATTTACATACATTCAGATTCATCAATTGTAAACATTTTACAGTTTCTGCTTTATGTATAAATATATACGCATGTGTAATATTTTACCTAAATGTTTGAAGGTAAGCTCAGGACATTGTAAGACTTCATCCCTAAGTCCTTCAGCCTACGTCTCCTAGGAATAATCACAAAAGCATCAGCTCAGCCTCTCTAGAAACATTCTTCCAATAGGTGGTCTCCCCCAAACAGGGTTCCACCAGAAGTCCTTTCTGCAAGGTCACCAATGATCCAGGCTCAGGCTTGTGTCATTAAGTCCCCAAATGCATCACCACAGTTGTGCATTCCCTTGTCCTTGGCTTCAAGGACACCCCACTCTCAGGCGCTCCCCTTATCTCCTCCAGAGTCACGCCTTCTGGTTCCTTCTCTTCTCCCCAACCTCTTAAAGTTGACTGCCCCAGGGCTCTGGCCTGGATCCTCTTTTCCTCTTTATCTTCATTCCCTCCTTGTCTCTTCAGTGTTATGACCTTAAACACCACCTGTACACTGAGGCTCCTACAGAACTCTCTCTTGAATTCCAGGCTCAAATACCCTGCGGCCTCCTCGCTCTTCTCCAGCCACACAGGCCAGGAATATGGCTGTCCTAGACCTTCTTACCAGCCTGGCCTTCGCTTGAAGGCGTTTTCCCTACGTGTCTGTTTGGCCGGGTCCCTTCTCTTCTTTTGTGTGTCTACATCTTACCATGTCAGTGAGGCTACCCTGCCGGGTCTATTCAGGGTGAACAGGTGCCTCGCCCCTGACCTGGGGGTCCTGCTGCTCTCCTTCTCTCCTTTAAACTTCCTTGTCACTAAAACACTTATCACCCAATATATATTTTGATATTTGCAAAGCCTGTCTTCCCTACCAGAATATAAATCCATTAAGCCAGGAATTTTTGTTGTGTTTAATGATTTTCATCACCTAGAACACTAAATGCTAGCTACATAGTAAACACTAAGTACCAGTTAAATGCATGGATGGACAAACAGACAAGATTGGCACCTTCTTCTCGGTCAAGATTTCCAGAAGACATTCATGGCCTCATCTTACATGTGATCTCAAATGAGGCTGGCCAGGTCTGGCCTCATTATGGGACAGAAATAAAACATGAGTGAATTTTGAAGTCAAAGGGGGGTGTAAGCTGTGCACAGTGGGCCCAGGTGAAAACGCTTGGGCAGGCCTCCCTCCTGACAGCCCATCACCACCACCAGGAGGTAGTCAAGAAGCTAGAAGAGCAACCCTGCCTTGTTTTCCCTGTCTGTGCTGGGCCCAGTTCAGTGAGGCTGGACACACAGGAGGCAGATAACTCGGGTCTCTGCATCCTTCACTAACAAGGTTCTCCCACTTAGGGGATTTGGCACCTTCTTCAAGTATGCTGGTGGCTCCTCAGGTTGCCTGCCAGGAAGACATGATGCTTGGCCTGAGATGGAGAGGACAGTGGTGTTATCTGCAGAACCAGGAAGGGAGAAGCAGTCTTGGGCAGCCTGAACACTGCGTGGCGCAGTCTCCAAGGGAGTGGTGTTACTCATCCACCCGACAGCCAGGGCCTTCCTGCTGCGATGTCCCCAGTCCCAGGGCCGGGGGTCAGGCAGGAGCTTCCAGCTATGCCCAGACATCACCCCAAATTTATCTCTGAGTTACAGGCTCCTGTGAGCAGGTCACAGTGGAGCCACTTTTCCAGACGGGAAAGACCTACTTCTCACACTTCCTTCCCTCAACAGGTAGACCCCACAAAACTCCGCCAGGCTGTGCGCACAGTTCTTTTCAACCAGTTCGTGATCACTCTCCCTATGGCAGTCTTCTTCTTTCCCCTCCTCAAGTGGCGGGGAGACCCCTGCGGCCGAGAGCTGCCTACCTTCCACTTGTTCCTTCTGGAGCTGACCATCTTCACCCTGATTGAGGAAGTCTTCTTCTACTATTCACACCGGTGAGCAGGGGCTCTGCCTGAGCACAGCTCACCCCCATCCTACCTGTGGCTCTGCACTGAAGCTTCTGTTAGTGTGGGACCAACACCCTCTGATCTCAAGTCTCCCGCTAGTGGGTGGCAGGGAGACAAGTATTTTTCCCATAACTGACGGCTTCAAGCGACTGAGGAATGTCCAGCCAAGAAAGAGCTTTTCCATTTGTATGGGGGGTGGGCGGTCTCCCATTCATTGCCTTATTGAATCCTTTCTGGGCAGCACCCTTATTTCACAGCTAATTCGAATGTGAGAGAGACCAAGTAACCCATTCCCTGAGCACACAGCCTCAGGAGTGAGGTCAGACCTAGAGGAGTGCAATCAGTGTTTTCCACTTGACTCCACAGATGTCACCCCTAGTCCCTACCATTGACTTCTGATGGTAGGGAGGGAGAAAGGAGAAAGGAGAATTGGCAGATTATTAAGTACTAATTATTTTCCCAGGCTCCTTCACCACCCAACATTCTACAAGAGAATTCACAAGAAACATCACGAATGGACAGCCCCCATTGGGGTGACCTCTCTCTATGCCCACCCTATAGAGCATGTGGTGAGTACAGCCCTGGGATCTCCAGAGAAGAGTGGTGGTCCCAACCATCTTCCCTAAGGGCTCCTGCAGAGAATCAGGCCTCATAAGGCCTTTCTTCTTCCAATTAATTAGTTGCCATTTATTGTCAACCTGCCTTGTGCCAGACTATATTAGGAGCCTCACAAGCTGAATCCCTTAATTCGCCCAACAACCACTGTAATCCTGATTTTGCTGATGAGGAAGCTGGGACTCAAATAATTAATAACATGTTCCAAGGTACAAAGGTGAATGTCTCCAACAAAACAAGGTCCTGATACTTCCATCTTCTCCAGATCTGAGTCAAGCAAGTCTTCTCCTGGTACCACCTTGGGGCAAAGTGGACACCCACCTGGGTCCCCTCCCTCTCCTAGGCCTGCATCCAATCATCCTTCCTCTTCCAGGCCTCCAACATGCTGCCAGTGATCACAGGCCCCTTTGTGATGGGCTCCCATTTGTCCTCCATCACGGTGTGGTTTTCCTTGGCCCTCATCATCACCACCATCTCCCACTGTGGCTACCACCTACCCTTCCTGCCTTCGCCTGAATTCCATGACTACCACCATCTCAAGTAAGGCCCTCCTCCCCACAGGGGTCCTTGACCAACAACCACCAGCCACACTCTTCAAGCCTCTCAGCACACTGTGTGGGTGCTAGTGGGGAGAGAGGTTTGGAGGCGGGAAAATGACCATCTTGACCTTTTCCTTCTTTCTGACATTGGGCTCTTCTGTCGCTGGGAATTTAACCTTTTGAGTCTCTAATGTAGTTATGGACAGTCTTCAGAAAAATGTGTGTGTGCAGGAAAATCTTGCACGCATTTCCAGGGAAGTTGTGTTTTCTGAAAGCCCCCAGGATTTTTTCAAGTGTGGTCTCTGTACTTCCTAGAGTCACATGAAATGTTTGTTTAAAATGTGGGCTCTTGGGTTCCACTCCGTATCTCAAATCAAAATATTTGCAGGAGCACAGCCCAGAAACCTGCATTTTAACATGTGGCAAGAGGTTCTGAAGCAGGTGGCCCCTGGACCATATCTGAGCAAGCATAGTCCTGTCAGGTTCTTAAGCACATGCGCATCAGAATCACATGGTGAGGTTTCCAAGGGAAGACTCCAAGCTGGGTGTGGTGGCACATGCCTGTCATCCCAGTGATTCTGGAGGGGGAGGCAGGAGAACTGCAAGTTCAAGGCCAGCCTCAGCAACTTACCAAAATCCTATCTCAAAAAAGGGGGGCAGGGAGATGGGGATGCAGCTCCAGATTTTGTAGGTCTGGAGTGGCCCCTTATATATGCTCATAGGATCTCTCCAGGTTGTTCTGATGGATGTGGTCAGGATGGTGGTGATAGGTGTGGATAGGAGGCCAGCATGAAGGACAGAGAGATCCACAAATGGTCCTCCATCCAGCACTGCAGTACCCTCCTCTCCTCTAGGTTCAACCAATGCTATGGCGTATTGGGGGTGCTGGACCACCTCCATGGGACCGACACCATGTTTAAGCAGACCAAGGCCTATGAGAGGCACATCCTGCTGCTGGGCTTCACCCCACTCTCGGAGAGCATCCCCGACTCCCCAAAGAAGATGGAGTGAAAGGGCCCTTGCCAGTCCTATCCCAAGAGTGGGATTCCAAGACACCAAGGCCTCATGATTGCACCTAACAACTTGCCTCCTTCAGCCACACACTCTAATGATGGCACCATTAGGGCAGAGGAGAGGCTGGCTTCCTAGAAAAGCAGGGCCAAGGATAGGGCCAGGGCTTCCCCCAAACTTCTGTCCTTGTCCCTTCATGGGACCAGGAGTTAGCTTAAGGAAAAGGGGAAAAAAGGTTCCCCAGACTGGAGGCCAGTCAGAGGAGGAAACCACTTTAAGAGGGCTCTGGCCAGGCCCTCTGGTCCTCTGCTGTGGGATGGAGGAAGGTCATCCCCTTCCCACTGTCTTGTGGCCTAGGTAAGATGCAGAGAATGATGGAGAGGGAAGTAGGACTAAGGCAATTTGGGCCCCAGGGAGAGCTCTTTCTGGTGTCAAGGAGTGGGGGAATCAGATCTATCACTTTGCTTCTTCCTACCCTTTTGGGCTTTTCCATACCTTAGTCAGGCCAGGGCCAGTTGTCCCTGGCAAATAGTTACAGGTCTGATTTTCACATGCCATGTGCCAGTCCCCATTCCACCCACTCCCATCACACACACACACAGGTCCCATTTCAACTCTGCCTCACTACACATAAACACCCACAGGTGCTCCTCCCTGATCAACTGATAACAAGGAAGCACAGGCTACACCCAGAAGGATCAGGGTCACAACCCTTTGGGGATACCTGAGGAGTCCAGAAAAAAATGGCCAAAGGGCAAAACTCTTTTTCTCTGAAATGGTTAACCAGTTTTCTTAACAGGGATCATTTGACTGGGTTTTAGCAGATACGTTTTTCAAATGAAATCTAACCAGGACCCTTTTTATCTGAAACAAAGCCACAGGGCTATCTGGGTTTGAAACAATCACCTCCCTTACCTCCCCTTAGGAGCAACATGCTCTTGAACCTTGTAGCTCCCAAAAATTCAGACTAGTCTTTGAAAGGCCACCATTACTACTATTATCATTTACCCCCACCCTACTGGGGATTGAACCCAGGGGTGCTCTACCACTAAGCTACATCCCCAGCCCCTTTTATTTTTCTATTTTGAAAATAGAAAATATTGCCCAGACTGACCTTGACCTGGTGAGACTCTTACCATCAACCTAGAGTCGCTGAGATTATAGAGGCAAGTGCCACCACATCTAGTTCATTTACTAAATTCTTGTATGTGTACTTGTGCCTATTACTGACTTTCAGTTCTTTTGGGCCAAGAAAACCACCTACTGTGACCAGGTGAGATGGTGCACACAGCTGTAATCATGTGACCAAGGCAGGAGGATCACCAGTTCAAAGCCAGCCTGGACAACTTAGCATGACCCTGCCTCAAAAAAGTACAAGGGCTGGGGACAGAGCTCAGTGGTAAAGGTACCTCTGGGTTCAATCCTTAGTACCAGGAAAAAGTGTGTGTGTGTGTGTGTGTGTGTGTATATGTATATGTATATATATATGTGTATATATATATATATATATATATATATATATATATGGAAAATAACCTATTGTGGTTTTACAAAAACCTTAACATAGCTGGTACAGACCTGTAGACCCAGCTACCTGGGAGCTGAGGCAGGAGGGGCCAGTCTCTTTGCAACAGTGAGCCCCCATCTCTTTGGAGACAAGGAAGATCACACAGGGCCAAGCCTCCAAGCAAGACTACCCCAAACTACTTCCTCCTGAGCACCAGAACCGCAGAGGACTTGCCCAGTAGGCCAAGTCAACACTCAGCAGGCAGCACCTTCCCTGGCCTTCCAAGCCCCCCTGCCCTCTCTGGCCTTGATGGGCCCAGTCCTGTCTAGTGTATCCAACTGTTAAGTTCTCCCAGCTGCTGGCCTGCACCCACCTACAAGCAAGCATCTGGAAACAAGTCCCTTAGTACACTTGAGAGGATGGGGGATGAGGAGACTATATGAGAATTGCTTTAGATTTCAAGGTGCTGTACAAAAGGCATAGAGGGACAAGAGGCTGTTATTGTCCTGGCTGCCATTGTTTGGCACCTACACTTATCCTTTTCTCAAACAGAATGGCCCTGAGGTTGGTAAATAAGACTGGGGGAAAAAAGAAAAAAGCCTTAAAGTCCCAGCAGAAAATGTGAAGAAAAAGCATTTAAAATAAACCTGCTTCCATTTATTCCTGATACTTTGTTTTTTTTTTTTTCCTCCTATAAGACTTGTTCTAATGCTCATGATCATGACATTTGGGAGCTAAGACAGTGCAATCAGTAGCCTCTTTGATGACCATTCCTGACAGGAATGTGTGGAAGTGAGGATGAACTAATAATACATCTCCCTGTTCCCAAAGTACCAATCCACAGAACCCTGGCCACTTCTAAGCTTCCTTTGGCCAGTAGAGGTCCTGAAGTTAAGTGCCCATCAAAGACTAGTGGGGGGGAAAAAAAATCAACTCTAGAAGACCATTTGCTAGGGACTGCACCATGTATGGGAGACAGAAAATGGTCAGATGACCACGTGAGGCTATGACTCACTTTTTTCTCTGTAGAGTGGGGCTCACTGTTCCATCCCCGTCTCAGGGATCCCTGTACGACACAGGTTCCACAAGGTATGATTACTGAACCGTTATTTCTTCACTCACAAGAGTCTCTTCAGGGAGGAGCTGTACCAACACTCTACAAGGGACACTAACTTTTTCTTCTTGGCTATCTTTGATTACAAGACCAGGCCCAGGCAGCGGATGGAGCCCAAGTGCCACCAAGTAGGCTCCCACTCACATCTGGCAGTCTATGTCCCCCAACTCTCACTTAAGACATGGATTTAAAGCTGGTATTAAAAAAAAAAAAAAAAAGGCTCTAAAGACCATTGAGGAAGCCACCTCGATGCACTGGCAGCCCAATGGAGGCCCTGCCTTCAGCAGACTCCCCCAAAGTCCACTGATAATGCCCTTGCAGGTGCCACTCAGATGCAGCGCAAGTTTCCTCTGGCTCTGGGGAACCCTAACTGGGCTCTATCTCACACCCAATAGCAGCACCCCAGATGGGAGACAAGCCAGTATTTTGCCTTTTCAAATTTTTATTTTTATACATTTTTTTTGTATTAAAAAGAAAAGCATAATTACCACAAATTACAAAGGACTAAAGCAGGACTAGAATAATGAATGAATCACTTCAGCCTGGAAAGCAGATACTCTCAATAATATTAATGTTATAATACAAGCTCATTCAAGTATTTTACATTTTTTTTTGTCCTTTTAAATGTGATATCCTAGCACATGGTAAAGATAATGTACTACGAGCGTAAGGTGGAACCTTCTTCGCAAAGCCAGATGACAAGTTTTCCTCTCCAGTGAGAATTGGGCTGTAAGTTCTTATGTTCTCTGCCTCTGCCATCAACATGGCTGAAGGAGAGGGTGGGGCTGGGGAGAATCCAGGAACCCTTCCACACAAGAGGTACTTTGAGGTTCCCATTTGGGAGGGTGCCAGATGATCCAGACCACTCTACCCAGGCTTTTGGCAAAACACCCCTAGCTCTCCCAAAGGCTAGTCTTCTTGCTTCCTCCACCCTACTTCCAGAGCCTCCTGAGCAGCTTACTTTCTTTTGTAAATCAATCATCAGAAAAGGGGGGGGAAAAGAGCTACAATGAAACAAAAACATTTAACTTTGACATGGGGGCTCAGTGCCTCTTGCCGTCGTTCTGAGCCCTAGGGGTCCAGGCTGAGGCAGGACTGGGTAGCCTTCTCTACTGATAGTGCATGTGTCTCAGGTTCTGGAGAGGGCACAAGAAAAACCTGTCCCTCATCAGGGCTTAGGCACACACAGACCTTCTGTTTGACACCTACAGGTCATTGTGGCGTGGACCAACCTTAGAAGGGCAGAGAATAAACAGGGGGTTGGGGCAGGCTGTTGCTTTGTGTCTCAGGTCTTAAGATTCCCATGGGAAGGTGGTAGATGTGAAGTGGCTAGTCCTGATGGCCCCTGCCACTCATACTTGTCACAGATAAATCGGTCCTAAATTCAAGTGTCTTCAGAAAGTGAAGATGTAAACTACTCTTTGCAACATTAACTCCTAACATGTTACAAAAAAAAAAAAAAAAAGAAAGAAAATATTAAAGAAAATAGCCCCTCACCCCTCCTCAGCCTATGTTGAGATGAAGTTCTCACTTACTCACCCCAAAGGTGCTTCCTCCTTCAGGGATATCTGAGAGGATCAGGGAGAGGATGGCAGCCCCTGGCCTGGGAGTAACTAGACGAGAGCAGCCTTTTCCCACCTCCAAGGCTTCCTTGTGTCCCCAAACCCAGCAAGGGTCAAACACTGAGGTTTTTGTGGTGCTGGATACAATACAGGGCTGAGTGACCCAAAGGAAAAAAAGGGGGAAAGGGAGGGAGAAGGAGGTCCAGGAGTCCAGTGTCCGGGACAATGTGGGGCAGGCACACCAGACTGGTTAGGGAGAGGCCTCAGATCCCATTGTCATAGCAGAGACCAGACATTCATCCTTGGTTCAAGACGACTGGGTCACAGGAAGTGAGATGGGCTTCCCACATACTAAGCACTGGGATGACAAAGGTGAGGGGGCACACAAACTAAAAGCAATGAGGTACCCAAAGACAGAGGGCAAGTGAGCCCCTGTCAGCCTGGGATACTGTCTCCTATTCCCAACCTTTGGGCCAACAGAGAAACCTGTTGAAAAGGAGGGCCAAAGAAGTTTCAGTAATTGAGCAACAAGACTGCAAACTTCTCCGTGTTGCCCAGTTCCCATTGGGGGTGAACATGCAGTCATGCCCATACTTGACACACATCCCAGTCTGTGCGGGTCAGTTGGTCACCCTCCCTAGCTTCTGACGACAGTAGACTCCAGCCATTCCATTGTCATTCACAGCCCAACTCAAGCAGTCAGTGGCTGGAGAAGAGAAGTTAGGTATACTCTATGTCCACATATACCTTCCTGCCACAGGGCTTCACCAACTGGCAGGATTCCCCCCAGCCCCCAATTCCTCCTCATCCCTCGTTCCCAGGCGGGGTCTCGTTCCCAGTTGGGGTTGATCAGAGAGAGGGTGGGCAGAGATGGCTTGCAGAGGGGGGGGATGCAAGATGGGGAGACCCCACCAGACCCTCGGAAAAGAACGGCACCTTTCTCCACCTTTCACGAGACAAAGCTTCCTTGAGGTCTCGGTGATCTTTCAGGACAATGTGAGAAACATATCCAAGCCTCAGCTACCAGGTGTTCCCCTTTCCCCTCTGGCATGGGGAAGACGCTCGGGCTGAGGACAAGTGTGTTCCAGATCCAGGCCAACTCTGTTTTCCAACAGTTTGAAGCAAACTTGGCCTTGGGATTCCAAGGGTAGGATGAAGGGTGTCACGGCAGGACGGGGCCTGGCGTGAGGCAACAGCAAGCAGAGCAAGGACACGAAAGTGGCAGCAGTGTACAGACACAGGACGTCAGCTTCAACGATGCAACAGCAGGGATATTTTGGGCACGGCTCTGACAGCCGCCCCCAACTCTCTTGCCTCCAGGTGGGAGGCACTGTACATGCAACTCAGTCCAGAGAAAGATCCAGCCAGTCCAAGCCCAGGCACATCCAGAGAAGGTGGGAGCTCTTCAGGTTGACTCCACCGAGGAAAACAGGCATTTGGGTATTATTTCAGATTCCCGCTCCACAATAAGGCAACTTTTAAAAAAATATTATTTCCAAGAACAAAACAAAAAAAATTCCAAGGAGAGGGGAAAGACATCACTTTCTATGGATTAGGTGGGGGTTTTCTGATTTTTTTTCTTTTTTTTTTTTTTTTTCTGGTCTATTTTGTCTTTTTTTTTTTTTTTCTTTTTTCCGTTTTTCCAAGGATGGAAAGGTCAGAGAAAAATAAAATAAATCATCTTTCAATAGTCTTTTCTGGTATGAGCAGCGTCTCTCTGGGCTGGGGAGTAAGGGGTGTGGGGAAAGGGGAGTGGGAGAGGCTGAAACCTCCCCCAACCCCCACTTTTAGATCCTTTGGTTTCCTTCTCCCAGAAGATGGCAGAAGGGCATGGTAGGGACAGCAGGGAGAGAACACGGTGATGGCAAACCCCACATAGTCAGGGGCTAGTGCTCCTGGGGCCCAGGCGCTGTCAGAGCCTTCCACGGGACAGTGCTGGGCAACAGGGCCCACAGGGCCTTCTGGTGGGCTGCATAGTTGGCTTGGGGGGGAGCAAGAGGAGGCTGTGGGTGGGGACCAGGGTTGCGGCATATCAGCCAAGGGCAGGGCTGAAGAGTGATTTTGGTAATCCAGACAAACTATCAATAATTTAAAACTTGATATATATATATATATATGTATATATATATAAAAAAATCTCCCCCCTTTCCCTCCCCCCTTAGAAGAAGCTGGGATGGAAGAGTCATGGAGAGAGGAGAAGGGAGTTACGTGGAGGCTCTGCCCAGGGTACCTCTAATAGCCCAAATGGTGTACACACTGCTACTCAGCACAGAGGCCTGCTCTATTAATTCCAGGCCAGTCCCTTCTTTGTCCCCTCTCCTGGGACTGGGCACCCCCATGGACCCTCGACCACCCCACCCCTTCCCCACTCTAAACCCCAGGGCTAAAGGGCTTTTCACTTTCCCAAAGTCTGTGTATCCGAGTGCTGGCTTGTCCATTTGGCATCTTCCCGGATGGGCTGGCCAGTAGGTGGTGTAGGGGGTTGGTTGATCATGGTGGCAGGCCTGCTGGAAGACTGGGAGGGGCACCGCTTCCTGCCCTCACCGCTGCCACCTCCTGCTACCACTGGGTGTCGCTTGTGGTTGCCTTCCTCACCCATGGGGGGCTGCAACAGAGCAGAAAGTCACAGGTAATTAGGGAATTACTATCCACTTCTTACCAGGGCTGCCTAGAGATCTACCTCCAAATGTAGACAATGGATTTGACCTTAAAAATGAATACCAGATATTAAGCATTTCTCTATGACATAGACTATGCTATTTAATGCATATTCTCCTGTGGGGCTCTCATCTTTCTTTGATGATCTGATTTTACATGTGTGGAAAATGAGACACAGGAAAGTAATTTACCCAGGATCCCATAGCTGTTTAAATGGAAAACACAAAATCTAGGTCCATCTCTCCCAAAGACCAGACTTTCATCCACATCCATATTGCTTGGGATCTGCTGAAGGATGATGTATGGAATGTGGCATGCAGTATACTAGATGCCTCAGCTCAGAAGGCCTAGATGCTTCTGGAGGACACCTCACTCCCTTCCAGGCACCTCCACGGGCCACTGAATGAAATGTCAAGATTATAAATCACCATAACAAAGATCCTGTGACCTTAAGAACATTATCTTCCCTCTCGGGTACCAAAATTAAACCTCTGTTCCACCTACGAGGTTACCAATCAATTATATAAGGACTCGCTGCAATTGTACACCCCTCCCCCCAAGGATAGAATATATTAGGAGGCTTGGGAAATATTTTTCTATACCCCTGGATAGTCACAATCCTCAGTGTACCCATCTGTGGGTATGTGATAATAATAAGCCCTTCCTACTTCACCACTAAAGTGTCCAATGAGGTCAACAAGAATCATCTAGCATAGTACTTGAGAATAACCACTCAGTGGCAGTTTTATTTATTTATTTGCTTTTTTGTGCTAGGGATAGAACACATCCCTATTTTGTATTTTATTTAGAGACAGGGTCTCACTGAGTTGCTTAGTACCTCACCATTGCTAAGGCTGGCTTTGAATTCACATGCACCACTGTGCCCGGCTCAGTGGCAGTTTTAAAATAATAAATGTGAGGGCTATTATTACCATTTACTTATTACCTGACTTTTTGCTAAAAGGTTTGATGTGACTAAGATGATTACCAGTTGTGCAGTGGTGCATGTTTGTAATCCCAGGGACTGGAAGGCTGAGGCAGGAGGATCACAAGTTAAAGCCAGCCTCAGCAACCCAGTGAGGACTTAAGCAAACTGGCCAGACCCTGTCTCTAAATAAAAAATATGAAAAAGGATAGGGATATGATTCAGTGGCTAAGTGCCCCTGGGTTCAATTCAGGGTACAAAAAACAAAACAAAAAAAACCACCAGAAATTTTTACTACATTATGGACTTATTTGGTTAAAGATCTTTTTATGTCCTTTTCTTTTTTGGTGCTGGGTCCTTGCACATGTTAAGCACACACATTACCACTGAGCTACACCCCAGCCACTATAAACTCTTTGAAGCAGAGTCTTTCACTCATTTCCGGAGTCCCTGAAGCTCCTAGCACAGAGACATTTGCTGAATCAGTTAAACAAGTAATTCCAGCCATGGCAGTAAACTCACCACTAGATGTCACTGTAGAGACATCACTCCAGAAGATGGAGGAGAACTGGACATTTTATTGACTTATTTTGATATTGGGGATTGAATCCAGGGAGCTCTACAACTGAGCTACGCCCCCACCTTCTTTCAAAATTCTTTAATTTGGAGGAGGCAGGGTCTCACTAAGCCACCCAGGCTGGCCTTGAATTTGCAATCCTCCCGCCTCAGCTTCCTGCGTCTCTGGGACTATAGGCATGCGTTACTATGCTAGATATTAATTTATAAACTTCTGGAGTTAAATACATTTATTGTAGCTAGCTAATCAAGATAAAAATTAGTGGGAAACTTGGCACGGCAGCAGGGAGGGCTGTTAGATACAAGGGAGAGAGTATCATGACAGCCCAGCAACACAGACTCAGAAAAGAAATCTGTGGCAAATGCCACTGTAACTTGCAGATGCTGTCTATCCTCACCCTCCCTTTCATAGATGAAGAAACTAAGAAGGAAACCCAAACTGGGAGAGGAAGGAAGGCCAGGGAAAGTGTCCTTGGGGCTAGTGGCACTGTAGGGACCAGAATCCAGGTATCTTGATTCCTGAACACTAGGATCAGAGGGGAGACTTTTGCTTACATCTACTCGGAAGTCTTCTAGACGTCGAAATTTGCCGAGGTATTCTTGCAGTTTGGGGTCAATGTCCAAATTTTTGGCTTTGGAATATTTCAAGAAGGCCCAGAACTTCTCCAGCCCATAGAGTTGACCTGTAGAGAAAGGGAGAAAGAGAGGGGTAGAAAGGGCTTGGACCGCTGGGGAGAATGTAGAGACAAAGGGCACATACATTGAGAGGTGCGTGTGAAGCCCAGGTGGAACTAGGGAAGACAGGAAGAAAGCCTAGGTGACCAGGGTGCACAGAAATTCAACTCTGCCTCTTACCAGCTTCATAGTCCTTCACGGTTTCCTCCTGAAAATCCTTGAATATATCCAACCGGAACTTCTTTTCTAGGCCATAACTGTAGTATCGAAAAAGGCACTCTAAACCATATCTGTGGGAGGACAAGTCAGTGAACTCAGGGCACAGTGTCCTCATCCGTAAGAGGGGGAAATGTGCCTGCATAGCAGAGGAACTATGAAACAGTTTAAAAAATGTGTTTTTCCTGTACTGAAAAAATGGCAAATACGCTTTATGAAGGCTGACATTTAGTGACAGTCTAAGTGGGTCCAGTATTAAATGTTCGCACCTTGTGGGGAGTCAGGAAACTCTCTGTATCCCTCAATGCCCACATCCATTTGTTCCCACCTATTCTTTTACAGAATTTCTGCCTGTTCCTGTTTTTGAGAAATTTTACTTCTGGAAACACATGCCAAGGAAATGGCCCAAAGTCAGACTTAAGATTTTACAAAAGTATTTAACTGTTTGTATCAATATTATTAAACAAAATGTACATGTCTAGGAATACAGAAACATTAAGAAAAAATCATGGTAAATCCCTAATGAGATATAAGTTGTCAAAAATTAAAAGTACAAATGTACATCAAGTAAAAAGGACATTTTTCAAAGGACATGAATAGAATGACCCCATTTTTATAGATAAATATGTAAACTAGTACATCTACACATGCATGCAAAAGTCTGAAAGAGCACAAAGTTAAAAATATTAATATTGGTTGTCTATGGGAATTGGATTTTCAAGTGATCTTTTTCTTTAAAAAAAAAATTTTTAGTTGTCAATGATACGTGGTGCTGAGAATAGAACTCTAGTGCCTTACACATGCTAGTGAAGCTACACTGAGCTATAACCCCAGCCCTCAAGTGATTTTTCTTATCTGTATTTTCTTTCTATAAAAGGTATTTAACAACTTCTTTGAGAAGGAAAAGTTATATATTTTAACATGGAAAAATGCTCATGCTTATAAATGCTAAAAATAAGTTAAGAAAAATACATTCACAGGACTTGTTTCTTTTTGAGGTACTTGGGGGGTTGAACACAGGGGTATTCTACTACTCATTGAGCTATATCCCCAGCCCTTTCTTCAACTTTTTTTTGGAGACAGTCTCACTAAATTGCCCAGATGGGACTCAAACTTGTGGTCCTCCTGTCTCAGCCTCCTGGGTAGCTAGGATTACTGGTGCCCAACTCACAGGATGATCTAGACGACAGCACATTAATACTTGTTGTCTCTGGACCAAAGGATGTTTCTCCTACTTCCTCAAACATTCAAATTGCTTACACAGAGAATGTTTTACTTTGGAAATCAGAGGAGGAGGAAACGAATAAAAGAGATTTTCTAAAAGCAAAGTGTTATAAGCAACCTATATTATCTATTAATAGGATATGAGCTAAACAAAACAAGACCAGTTATAATAAAAAATGTATTTATGTTCAGTTATAAAATGATCCTCCAAGATAACGCACTAAATAAAGAAAAAAGGGCAATGTGTGCTAGACATAAGGGTGGTAAGGGTGGTGCACGTCTATAACCCCAGTGATTCAGGAGAATCACAAATTTGATGCCAACTGGGGCAACTCAACAAGACAGAGCACTTGCTTATTAGCATGTCTGAGGCCCTAAATTCAATTCCCAGCATGCAGGAAGAAAAAGGTCCCAAAAAAATACCATATAAAATGTAGGTCATCTCTGGTATAGACTGAGAGCGGATGGTGGTGTGGCAGAGGAAACAGAGAACTACTTGCTTACACAGGTGTAAACTATTTTTAGAAAGGACCTATAAACATTGTAACAATACAGGTTACCTGTGAGAAAAAAAAAACTAGATGGCAGGAGCCAGGGATAAGAAGTCTTTTTTACTACAAAATAAAAACTCTTGAGAAATTTGAACCATGTGAATATATTTCCCATTTAAAGTGACAGGCACACATGCAAAAGATTTCCAACCACAGTTCTGAAAGCAGAGTCACTGGGGACCCCTTATTAGCCCTCAAGCACCAGCCAGAACCCCCAGGCCAACCTCACTTACCTGTAGCCTTCTTTGGCATCCTCCAGAGCCAGCTGCTTGAACTCTTCATACATCTTTTTGTTGAAGTGATCTCGGAGGAAGAAGGACCAGAAGCGGAAGAGAGTGTTCATCTCCTGAGACTGGCCAATGCCCAAGCGCTTCCGCTCTACAGGGGGGAAAAAAGGAAAGGCATGTGTCAGGGTCAGGCTGTCCTTGCTTAGGATGCTGGGATTTAAGAACAAGTCCTTACTCCTATGCCTCCCAATTCCCTTACCCATCATCTGCCACTTCAGTCATTCAGTAAATGTTTACTAAGCATTTACTACTCTCTCTGAGTCCCTGCTGCCGGGTACTGGGCTGAGGCCATTCTGAAGCAGGTGGCACCAGCTTCTGGATCAGGCCCTCATTCCAGTCCTTCATTTCAACCTGTCCCTTTCAAGCGCAGGTACAACAAGGCAAAGCATGAACAAATACTTTTTTGAGAATTCTAACAGATTACATTCTGCTCATTACCAATATTAACAAGTACAAACCGGAAACATCAAAAAAAAAAAAAAAAAAATGCATAACACCAAAAGCTCATGCAACAAAATAAATAGATGAAAATAGGTAAAGTAGATAACATATGAATGAAAAGCTTTTATGCATTAACAAAGTAGAAAGATGATGCACACAATGTAACAAAATATTTGAAAATCATGTATCTGACAAAGGATCTGTATCTAGAATATAAAGAATTCCTATAACTTAGTGGTTAAGACAAATAATCCTGCTAAAGAGAGATGTGAACAGATATTTCTCCACAGAAGATACACAAATAGCCAATAAGCACACACAAAAATGTTCAACATCATTAGCGATCAGGGAAATGCAAATTAAAACCATAAGGAAATACCACTTCACACCCTAGAGGTTGGATAAAATAAAAAACAGATAATAACAAGTCTTGGGAGGATGCAGAGGAATCAGAACCCTCACATCCTAATGTTAGGAAAGTAAAATAGTCCTGCCACTACAGTAAACAGTCTTAGGATATATTAAAAGTTACTAGTTTATACACTTTAAATAAATGAATTGCATGGTATGTGAATTATATCTCAATGAAATTGCTATTACATTTACATAAATGCACAATTAAGGACAAATAAGGCAGATGAACCAAGAATTTAGTAGCAAAGTTTTACATCTTTACAGCCAATCTATCAGAACACCTATAAGGAAAGGGCATCTCTGTGACAAAAGGGAACACCCAAGAGCATTTGTCAAAGCTCTCTCTTCATGCTAATTTCTAGAGAAGTGCCAGAAAAATTTTTAATGTAAACCGCTTGAGAGTAAATATTTTAGGCCTTGCAGGAAACATGAATGTATCACAAATTTGTTTTCTTCATAACTCCATAAACATAATAACTGTTCTTAGCTCCAGATCACTCGCTGGACTTGGCCCACAAGTCATCACTTGGAATCCCTATTCTAGAGAATATATCCCACCTCCTGCATACCCTTTTGTGATGAACAGTGGGTCATACTGGACAATGTCTGAGTCATTGACAGAAAGAGCTTTTCTGTAGCAATGAAGGAAGAACACGAATTGAAATACTCTATAAGTGCTGCTTTCCCCTAGCTTCCTGAAGTTCCAAATTATCTGGCCTGCATCTAACTTCAGCCCTTGCTGAAATGATGCCCTATTATTTCTGGTTCTAAGATCAGAGAAATGGTCACCTGTTCCTTCTGACCTCCAGTCCATATCCTCGGGGTCTAAGTAACAAACTCAGAAGCTCTGCCCTCTCCCCCTGGACTTCTTACCGTTAAGGCAGCGCCTACGATACTTGTGGTAGACGTGTTGTGTGAAACCATTTTCCTTGAGCAGCTCGTGGGAAGGATGCTGGAACTTGGGCAGTGACTGAGGGGTACAGCCATAGCTGCCAACTGCAGGTGTTCCTTCTGAGGGGCTGGAGCTATAGAGGCCATAAGATGTTACAGGTCACTGGGATCCCCACAGAAGCCCGTTGTTCTTCTGATCCCCTCTATCATCCAAGATCCAGCTTCTTGCACTGTGCTGGGCTCTAACTTACACACGTGGTCTGATGTACTGTGAGTCAACTCTTGGAGCCAGAGTTTTAAGAGGAGGTACACTAAGGATCACAGAAACTGGGAGACTCATCTAGAGCCAAAGAGCTATTTAACCGTTGAGATCTGTCTGATGCCAAAATCTTTTTTTGTTTTGTTTGTTTGTTTGGTATTGGGGATTAAACTCGGGGGAACTTGGCCACTAAGCTGCATTCCCATCCCTATTTTGTATTTTACTTATTTAGAGACAGGATCTCACTGAATTACTTAGCTCCTGGCTCTTGCTGACTGAAGCTGGCTTTGAACTCGCAATCTCCTGCCTCAGCTTCCCAAATTGCTGGGATTACAGGCGTATGCCACCTGCTGGCTCAAAATCTGAGCTTTTAATATTTATTTACCTAATTTGTAACATTTAACTTTCCTTAATGAGTCATCATGGGTTGATCTCTATTTTTCCCAAAAGTTTGCCTATTTTCAGTCTGTGCCATCTGTGCAGGAAACCATGCACAAATCTGGGGCCCTCAAATCTTGCTTCAAAACACAAGGAACAAACACTGGGGCCATTTTAAGGAAAATAAAAAGGATCTTGGACCCTACCCTGAGAAGTTCAGTCAGTAGAGCTAGGGCAGGGCCAAGGAATCTTGTTTCTGTTTTCTTTTTTTTTCTGATGGTGCTGGGGATTGAACCCAGGGCCTTGGGCATGTGAGGCCGTATCTCCAGCCCTTGTTTTTGTTTTTTTTTTTTGGTGGTGCTAGGGATCCAACCCAAAGCCTTAGCCATGCTAAGCATGGGCTCTACTGCTTAGCAACATCCCCAACCCCAAAATTTTTATTCAATGACTTGGCCATTCTCTTTCAGGTTAGGTAGCAGATACCCAGGTTTTTAAATCAATTCTGAAATATTCTATCAAATCTATCAAAATCAGGTCTCCAGGTGGCTCTGATATCACCTCTTTAGAAAGAGGCATTCCCTACCCAGATCCTGGGCTAAGGAGCCATATTTCTGGTTGTTTGAATTTAGATTGGGGGAGGGGGTGTAGTGGGGGGAAGATTGGGGATCCCTTTAGTTTTTAGATCAATCTGGGTCTAGTGGATTTCAAGACTCTCTCATCCATCCCTAGGCAACCAGATCTCTCTCTCCCATGGCCCCCAATACCTGATGGAAGCAGTTCGGGGTCTGTGCTCTCGGGAATCCATCACCCAGCCCACGTGGCTCTCCAAGGGTGGGTTTGAGCTGTGCCTTGTCTTCCTTTTTCGAGGCATCTGTAAAGGTGAATCCAGAATTTGCTATTTGTACTCCTACAATTTTGAGGAGCATCAAGGAGTAAGATTATAGGAGTAAGATGTTCTATATGTCTTATTCCTCACATTTTACAAAAGCATTTTAGTATCCATTCTCCCACATAATGGTCAAAGCTGTAGCTAAGCAACTGATCCATCTGTTTCACAGAAATGGCAGCTTGGGAGTGAGGAATCTGCTTAAGGACTCATACCTAGTCAGTCCTCTCTGGGTCTCTTTAGGCCACCATTCCCACACCCAGTCTATTTTGCAGATATGGGGGTGAGTCCTTCAGGTTAAGGATATGAAGAATAGCGGGGATCTGGTCCTTTCTTGGTGCAGACAAGGCAAGGGAGAGAAGCAAAGCACTGGAAGGTGATCAAGTGGGCCCACTTAGCCCAGCAGGCGCACCTCACCTTGGCATCTAGCGTCCGTCCTTCTTTCACCACTGGGTAAAACCGTGACGTCTGACTTGAGTCTTTGAGCTGTGGGGTCCGGGGTGTACGGGGGGTCCTGGCATTGCGATAGTTTGGCGACTCTGGGACAGTGGTTGGTAGAGAGCGGGCAATGGTAGAGGGCTCAGGAGCACCAAACAACTTGTTGGCCAGGGCATCAGTGGGAACTGCACAAGCAGAAAAGGGTCAACAAGAGGCAGAAGGCCCCCAACATGGGCGCTCAGACCCTCTCACCCATGCCAGGTCTCAAGGGCCTGGCCCCTTACCTTGCTGAAACCGGGGAGGCCCAGGAGGAACCTCCTGGTTGGGATCCACAGGGGGTTCAGGGGTCAGTGTGTCAAACTGCTCCCGGCTGATCATGTTGACTTTCTTAAAGTTCTCGACTTCTTGCTGCAGAGGATGTGAGGTGGGTGGGGAAAAATGTTAGTCAGCAAGCTGCTCCAGCCTGCTTAGGAATCAAGACCGGCAGGAAGTTGGGGAGGACAGCTCCCACATCCACATCCATGGGACTCCTGGTCCCCAAGCTTTTAGCTGCCACTCTCTACTCCTCAATCCCAGTTGCCTTGGCATGAGGTTGCTAATCTAGGAGAGGGCAGTGCAGCCCCGCCCTCCCTGCAGCATGACCCCAGCCCCAGAAAATAGGCCAGGAAAGTGTAGGGGCTCTGTGTGAGATGAGGCTTTGTCTGCCTTTCCTCTTTCCTGCCCAAGATCAGGCTCACAGCAGAGCCCCAGAAGCTTACTACAGATTCTCCCCTAGGCAGTATGGTGCCTCCCCACATCTCTGCCACTAACTGCACAGGCTCACCAACACCCCACATACGCACTCTGCAAAAAACTGCAACAGATGTCTTGACTGTTTCCCAAAAAACTATCTTTTTCCATTTTCCACACTCAAAGAAAGTTCCTTAAAAGGATTTTAAACTTTTATATATGCCTAATTATTTAGGAATAGATGTGATAATCTACTCATTCTATTCTCAACAATGAAATATCTACCCAACTGTTATGATATTAAATATGCTCAAGGAAGACAATAAATCACACCCCATGTTGTTTGTTGTGTCTACACATCTCCTCTTGCTTTAATTGCCACGCTTCTCATACAGGAGAATACGAGGCTCTGGACTGATGGACCAGCTGGAGATCACAAAACCAATCAGCCTCTCTTAGAGGTACTCTAAGCACACACACACTGCTCTGCCTAAGCCTCACCTTGATCTGGGAATACTCGGGTTCAAACTTCTCAGTCCACAGGTCCTGCTCATAGTAGAAGAGCCCGTCATTAATGACCTTGGCCAGCTCAGCACTCATCTTGGCACGAGAGGTGTGGTTGCCTGTACGGTCGCCCCCAGGATGCCGGCGCATATAAGGTGGCGTCTGGGTAACAATGAGGATCTTGTTGACATCCCGGTCATCAATCTCATAGTCAGAGTCCTCATCAGACCAGGCAGTGAAGGTGTTCTTTCGCCCATCCATCTGCTCCATCTCCTCATCAAACAGGAAATCCAATTCCTCTTGCTCATCCTGATCCTTGGACATCAACTGCTGGGAGGGAAGCTGCTGTGGCAGAGATGTCGGGTGGGCGAACCTGGGCTCCTCTGACTTCTGAAACAGGGACAGACCATGGAGAAGGAATCACCAAGGGGTCCTTGGACCAGGCTTCCGCAGTTGTCCCACAAGAGGGAGGCTCTGGCTCCTGAGCATGAGACTGCCCTCCCTGGAATGAGCTTCATGGAGAAATGGGTAGTCCATTGGAACCCACGTTCCTTCACGCACAGCTCACATAACAGTCACTTGCAAACATAATTATGCTCTCATTTACTTTACATCCTACACAGCACCTAGTCTGGAAGTAGACACACAGCAGAAATTCCACAGGTTGATTCATCTATTATTCCAACTATTCAGCACCTCATAATAAAGTTGAAGCTCTACAAGGCAAGTCACCTTGCACTCATATATGTGTCAGGACCTAGCAACTAATGTTCATCAAGCTGATGGAAGCTCAGTTTAATGGAGAAAAGTCAAGAAACCACCCAAATGCAAATAGTATGATAAAGGCTATAAATAGGATTTGTGGGAGCACATGGGAGGGTACCTAACCAACTGGGAGTGGGAATTGCTAGGGGAGGCTTTTGGGAAGAAATGGCTACTAAAAGATGAACATAAGTAAGTCAGATAAGACAGGGATAGAGTGTCAGGAAGAACAGCATGTCCCAAGGGCAGTTAACCCAGCATCTAAGTGTCGCTGGATACTCTTGGGGAAAACCATTTGTCTACCTCACAATACACACTTCCAAAAGTAATGCCTGCTGTGCCAAGAGCACCCCATGTAAACTCACAACCTACCTCTCTCGCCTTTGTTCCCTTTCCCCTGTGCCTCGGGCCTGTCTACAGCATCTTTTAAAGGGCTGTAGCCATAACAGTGGGGAATTCTTGGAACCAACAGAAAGAGAAGATGATGAGAGCCAGTGAAAATATAAAAAACACAGAATTCCTTAGACCCGAAGTCCAAGGTCATCTCTGGGGCTGGTGTTGTAGCTCAGTGGCAGAGTGCACTTGCCTCACATGTGTAAGGCCCTGGGTTCGATCCTCGGCACCACATTTAAAAAATAAATGAAAATAAAGATATTGTGTCCATCTACCAAAAAAAAAAAAAGTCACCAAAGAGTGGATGGGGTGAGCAGGTAGAGATAAATTTGGCTCCTACAAAGGAGGCAGGCAGTATTTTAGCTTAAGATGGAAATATTTCTCAAACAGTAGATTCTATTCGCCCCTGCCCCCACTGCACCCCAGCTTAAGATTTCAGAGCAGTTTAACTCCACCATCCCCTACGGTAAACTGAAGTCTTGCTGTTTAACACATTTCACAAATCACTGAGCCATCAGTGCAGGAGACCTGTGATTCAGTCCAGACTCAAAGTCAGTGAAGTCACCATATGTGGGCCATGCATCTGCTCACTCTCCCTTCCCTCTTTTAAGGAGCCAAAGCACTTATATAGGACAGGGAGAACAAATTCAGGGAAAAGGCACTGCAAACATGGCACTTGGGATTTCAATGAGGCAAAAAGAACATTCAAGAATCAGGAAACTTGGGCTACTGCTGCCAATGCTGTCCTGAAAGGAGGTCTCAGAAAGTATAAACGGGCCATATCAATTTTCTTACAATCACTACTTCAACTCACATTACGACCCTGGACCACCTGTGATTGTTCTTGACCCTCAGAGCCAGAGTTCTGTGCCTATTTGAGACCCCACGGCCCTGCAAGTCCTCCCACCCAGGGTCCTAGAACCCAAGGCAGGGGACGGTCTAGCCTACCTTGGGCCGTGCTGGGGAGGGCCGAGGCCGTTTCTTCACTTCAATCCAGTTCTCAGAATCCAGGTCAGGCAGGCTGGCAGACAGGCCCTTAGGCAGTGTCTTTAGGTTGCTGACCTCCTCCGTTTTGGTTGGCACTGGGGTGACTGCACGGGGAGAGCCAGGCGCCGACTCTGCAGGATGGAAAAGTGAGGTCCTCATCCCTCTACTCCTCTTCCTGAGGCCAGCCCTAGGATGGACTGCTAGCCAGAGGACAAGGACAAGAAGGAGGCAGTTACATGCCAGCAGGGTACCTACCCGTCTCTTTCTGGTAGTGCTGGCGGGGAACAAATTCAGGGCAGTTGAGAAGCTGGGAAAAATCAGTCTGGGAATAATCCACTATTGGGGGACCAGGAAGAGGCCACTTCTCAGGCTCTTCCCTCCTTCGGACTTTCTCATCAACAATTTCCACCACCTTGCTGTCCTTGAGGGCCTGCAGGAAAGGAGGAGGGAAAAGGAATGAAGAGGAAAGACAAGGACAGCCAGAGATCCTGGAGATGATGGACAACTGGGTCCCCATAGGCTTAGGTATTAAGGCCAGTGCAAACAGTAATGTTAAAAAACTGGCACCTTCTTCCCTGACTGGCAGATAGATAAGATCTTGAAATTTGTAGGAAGATACCAACATGCAAACCACACCTACCCACTGTCCTTGCTATTCTACTTCCAGTAATCTAGCAAATACTTGCACACAGGGATCTGTATGTTTTAGATTTAGACAAGAGGCCATTCACAGTAATACAGGAAAAATACCTAAAAAGTATTTAACTTGCAATCATGCTAGCAATTCAAATAAATTATGGCATATCCATTCAGTGGAACACTACTCTGACACTAAACAAACAGCTTTGCATATGGAGAAATAGAAAGACACAAAATATATTAAAGTTGAAAAAGCAGGAGTTGGCTACTATGTGCAAGATCCCTTTTACAGTTTTTATGTAAAAACAAAGATATACACATAAATTTTTCTAGGATTCACAAGTAAACTGCTATGGGCATTATCTCTGAGAAAAAGAATGAAGATTAGAATGGAGAAGAAAATTGTCTATTTAAAAAGCTTATTTTTTTGGCGGGGGAGCGGGGGAATGTGTGTACTGGGGATTGAATCTAGGAGTGTTTTACCACTGAACCACATCTTCAGTCCTTTTTACTTTGAGACAGGGTCATGTTAAGTTGCTTAGGGCCTCACTAAATTGATGACTTCTGTCTTGAACTTGGGATCCCCCTTGCCTCAGCCTCTCTAGTTGCTATGATTACAGGCATGTGCCACTGTAATTGGCTAAAAAAAAAAAAAAACACATTAAAAAAAATCTTCAAAGTGAGGGGCTGAGGTTGTGGATCAGTGGCAGAGCGCTTGCCTAGCCATGTGAGAGGCTAGTTTAATCCTCAGCACCATACATAAATAAAATAAAGGTCCACTGACAACTAAAAAAATATTTTAAAAAAACGTTCAAAGTGAAAGAGGGAAAATTTCAACCTGTGAAAATATAGTGTGTTCGTAAGGTGGGGAAAGGTGCATTCATAACTTGCTGGTGAAAATGTAAAAGGCACATTCCCTAAAAAAGGAAGTAAAATTTAAATATGCATTCACCTTTAATTTAGCTGTCCTACTTCTAGAAACCTACAGCAAAGACACACTGGTAAAAATATGAAAAACGAAATACACAAAACTATTTGTTAACACCAATGCAGTTTGTGTCTTAGTAAAAAATACTAGAAACAAAATGTCCATACAAGGCAACAGGTTAAAACAAAACAAAAAACATGCAGCATGGGTGAAAGACAGAAATGAGGAATATCTCTTTCTTTCTTTCTTTCTTTTTTTTTGGTACTGGGGATTGAACCCAGGGGGACCCAACCACTGAGTCCCATCCCCAGCACTAATTTGTATTTTATTAGAGACAGGGTCTCATTGAATTGCTTAGCACCTCGATTTTGCTGGTGCTGGAAGAATTCAGAAAAGGTTACCTAGAGGGGAAGATAGAGAAAAAAGGTGGAAGTGACAGAATCTTAAGAACGATATTGGACAAATTATATTGCTATATTGTGCGCATGTCCAAACACAATGAATCTCACTATTATGTACTATTATATCAATAAAAATATGGGAAAAAAGAATTTTAAGTTAAACTTTCATGAATGAGTTTATAACCACACAGGTTTTTCATATAACTGAAAACAGTCACATAAATCGAAAAAGGAAAATAAAATTCAGTGGTGGTAGTAGAGATATTAGTTTAAGAATGTGAATCAGTGTAAGAATGTGAATATACTGTGGAATACAACAAATAATTATGCTGATACCATTAGGTATTTCTGGCAGAGTAGAAAGAAGATATATAAGATTGTTGGGATTAGATAAAGATCCTGCACTCCTGAATTTTACAGTATTATTCTCAAAATATACTTCTTACAAAAACAAATCTCTAGAAAAAATGATCAATCAAGTAGCAATAAGCATCCCTGTAACTCAGACCATGGTTTCTAAATATTATTTCCCCCACCCAAAAGGAACTAGAGTTCTTTTATTTAAAAAAAAAATTAAAAGCCATTTTAGGTCTGGAACAGGAGATGTACAAGATGAATGAGAATCCCATTGGCCAAGTAAATATGGAACAATATGATCTAACATTAACTGCAATGGACTAAAATAAAAATTCACATGCTTATGCTTCAAAAAAAAAAAAAAAAATTCTCATTAGTCAACCCTCAAGGTTATTAGGAATCAACTCATACTTCTGTAAACTTAACAAAAGGAAAAACAATAAAAAAATCTGCCCTCCCTGTACAACTGAATAACTGATGAAGCAAGTTTCTCCTCAAAAAGGTATTATAGCTAATAAATGAATACTGACAGAATATCACCATTTTGTAATTCCTCATGAAATAATACACAGTGATAGTTAATAGCAGCTTATGTTACAAGAGGGACAAACAGAAGAAATGTTGAGTCACCTGAAGCAAACACATTATCTATGTAACACCCTTGTCAAGAGGGGGGGAAAAAAAAAAAACAACTCTAAAAACCTGAACCTCATCATGCCTTCAGGTCACCAATTTACCAAAAACTGTAGTACAGATTAGCACTTTTTTTCCCCTTGGTACTGGGGGTTGAACTCGGAAGCACTCGACCTCTGAGCCACATCCCAGCCCTATTTTGTATTTTACTTAGAGATGGGTCTCACTGAGTTGCTTAGTGCCCAAGGCTGGCTTTGAACTTGTGATCCTCCTGTCTCAGCCTCCTGAGTCGCTAGGATAACAGGTATGTGTGCACCACTGTACCTGGCCACATTAACATGTTAAATGACATCTCTGTTCTGTGGCAAACCTACAAGATAACAACCTGGTTTATTCAAATGATAAACTGCCAAGAAAAAAGAGGGAGAAGAAAACTTAAAACAATATATGGGTCTTATATGAATCCTGATCTTCAAAACTATTTTTAAAAAAAATTGAGTGGGAACAATTAGGATGAATCTGAAACTGATAGATATCTAGTGATATTAAATAGGGACCTCTTCCGAATGATTCTGCCTCAGCTCCAAACTCCAGCTCTTTAAGTAAGGACCTCTCTTTCCACAGTACCCTAACCCCAGGGAGAAAGACATACCGCAAAAATAAGTGAAATGTCAGTGGTAAGGGCTTGCACACGATGGAAGGAAGCAATAAGGGTGATGGGAAGGAAACCATCAGCATCCATTTTTCTTCTCAGGAAGAAATCTCGCTCTAAATTGTCCACGCTGAAGTAGTACTCACTAAGTGGAGGGGAGAAGAGGCATCACTGAGGAACTGAAGCATAATTCATCAATACACCTTCCCTGCTTCATTATCCACCCCAGCCCCCTTCACACTGCCTCTCACCTGTCCTGCCTCTCTCCTACCGTATAAGGGCTGAAAAGAAATGAGGCTATACCTTCAATGGCCACTAACTTTAGATCAAATCATTCTCTCTGCCCTTCAGTGCCTTGGCATGACTGGCAAACTCCTCATCTCTCTTTAAATCCAGTTCCAATATAGTTGGCCACTTTCTCTTTTGCTCCTAAAACACTTGTAATACCGTACTGCAATTATCTACTTCCTTTCTGGGTTCTCCAAGCTCAGTGAGACTATATATTAGAGTGATTAAGAGCAAAGGTTTTGCAACCAGACAGAAGTGGATTCTGATCTGCACCGTTAAATACTTGCTGTGTACTGGTCCTGTCTGCTCACCTATAAAATGGGGACAAAAGACCCAACTCACAGGAATTCAGCAGTTGGAAAAAAAAAAAAAAAGATCACAGTATAAAATAAGATAATGCCTATAAAATACTTAACACTGAGCCTGGCCAACAGTGAGAACTCTATAAACATTTGCTAGCATTCAGTCAGTGCTTTCGTTACCAATGGAGGCACAGCAGTTGGCAGATTCTAGGCATCTTTCCTCCTTTTCATTAGTGGTAGTTTCAAATTTCCTTAAGGTAAATATGGTTTTACTTTGGTAATCAACAATTAACTATGAAAAGTCAGATGAAAGACCAAGAGAAAAGTCACCTAGCTGCTGCTAGCCACCAAGGGAGCACTCCCTACTCTGCCTGCCAGCTGCAACCCTCTGGAAGCCCCTCACCTCCCTCCCAGTTCTCAGCAACCCTGCTCCCCTCAACACTCACATCTGTCGCTTGATGTAGTCTTTGAGCAGCTCCTGGTCCACGCTGTAAAGCTCAGTGCTGCTGACATTGTCAAAGTAGTAGGTAATGTTGTTCATGTACTTGGGGGTTCGAGGCCCCTCTGCACCATCAAACTTTCGATAGCCAAATTGGTAGTCAAAATGGGCTACGGGGAAATGGGTGCTGTGAGGGAAAGAAGATTCCTGCCCACCACCCCCGCCGCATTCCCTTGGACATCCCGGAGCCCAAAGGGGCCTCACGTACTTCGAGTGCCACCCCGGCCGCGACCACGCCCCCGTCCACGGCCACGGAAGGAAGCCCGCGCCCCACCAGCCCCATCACTCTTCACACTCGATGTTTCGTCCTGGTCGTGCCAGGCAGGCTCCGGTTTGGTCTCTGGTTGCCAGGCTGGGGTGGGGGTGGCCACAGACACAGGCATGTAGGTGGCAGGCTCAGACCCTAGAGGGGAGAGTGAGCAACAGGTCAGGCCTGAGGTTATCTCCCAAGTCCAGGCCCTCTATAGTGGACAGTTGTGTACCTTTGATCTCCCCGCGGTTGGCAGGTGTATGTCTCGGCTCCTGTGGGCGAGCGGGGCGTGAGGCAAGTTTCTCTCTGGGAACTTCGGGCTTCATGTCTATTTGCAGGGGAACCCACTTATGTTTATTCCCTGGAGGACAGCATGAACACATGAAAAAGGCTTGAGAGAGGCTTTTGCTGCCCAGCTTTCCCGCTGCCCTGGGCTTTGGTTTAAATCACATTATGGTGACCTCGGGCAGATTCCTTTCCCACACACCAGACCTCTTTTTCATCTCTAAAGTAAGGAGGTCTATGGCCTTCAGTGTGATGGAGACTCCTGGCTAACTCTCAATCTTGATTTCTACAGAGTATGAGAACAAACTTTTAAAGTCATCAACATGGTTACCCAGGATGTTAAAGACTACACTTTCTAGGTTCTCTTCAGACACATGTCAAAATCCTGCCTGTGAAATAAAGGAGCCAATTCCAGGTGGAGTACCTACAAGGAAAAGAGCTGTCCTTCCCTCTCTCCCTTCCTGATAGCTAGAGTGAGCAGGAAATAGGGAGCCATCTTGGATGCTGAAGTGCCAAGGCACTGCTGCAAAAGGAAAGCAGGCAGGAGTTGTCGTATTAGACTGGCTGATTGACACCAATGTTCTGTGAGATAAACCAACATTTTTTTTGTGGGGGTGGGTGGGTGGGGGGCCAGGGAATGAACTCAGGGGCACTGACCACTGAGCCACATTCCCAGCCCTATTTTGTATTTTATTTAGAGACAGAAATCTCAGAGTTGCTTAGCACCTTGCTTTTGCTGAGGCTGGCTTTGAATTCATGATCCTCCTGCCCCAGCTTCCCGAGCCACTGGAATTACAAGGCATGCACCACCGTACCCATAGAGAAACCAACGTTTATCTTATTTAAACCATTTTTACTTTGGATCTCTACTGGAAAAGCTGAATCTGTATCTGAACCATTTCAGCAATTTTTTGGATACTCTTAAAAAAGCAATGTAAATTCCTGTCTTCAAGAGGGTGAACTAATGGACCAACAGCCACAGAGAATACTATTATCTCAATGGCTACAGCAATCAGCCTTCTGCTGGACCTAAAAATCCTCCAGCAGCCCCCAGAGTTGTTCTTTTTTTTTTTAAACTGGTAGTGGGGATTCAACATAGTTACCGTCCCCAGTCTTTTATTTTTTACTTTGAGACAGGGTCTCACTAAAATGCTTATGGCCTCAATAAATGGCCAAGGCTGGCTTCAAACTTGTGATCCTCTCACCTAGCCTCCCAAGTTGCTGGGATTATAGGCACGTGCCACAGCACCCAGCAGTCCCCAGAGTTCTGACATTTCATTTCTGTGCGGCCATCTCCTCTCAAGTCCTGCTCAACTCACCTTTCTTCTTCTGCCCGCCTCGCTGGCAGTCTTCGTCCCCATTCTTCTCCTCCCCTGATTCATCTGATTTGGTTTTCGGGCTCTCCTTACTATCGCTCCCCTCTCCTTTCTCCTGTTCTTTCATGTCCTTCTTGGGTGGCAGCTTACGGGCAGGCTGAGGCTTGTGAGACTGTGGCTACAGCAGAAAGTAAGGCAATAGGAAGTGAGCGTGTGCAGGAGAGCCTTTGGGATGAGTGGAAGAGCTTCCTGTCACTAGAAAAGTAGGGAGAGGAGCAACAGCATGTGATGGCAGGTAGACTAGATACAACCTAAGACTCTACTTCAACACCTGAGATGCCTTTACTGAAAGCAAGATCACACAGGCCAGGAGGTGGGAAAGACAACTTGTCTCTCAGGCTTACCTGTGTCTAATGTCAAAGACAATGCCCAGGAGCCTAATGTTTATTCCCCACAATAGGGACTACCATGTAGTTCTGGTAGTCTGTGTGGTGGAATAGATGCTGGCCCCTGGCCTACTTACATCATCTCCAAAATAAGGACTTCACCCACTCAAAGTGGTCACAGCCAGTTAACAAGGGATTTAGGTTACAAGTGCTAGGAAGAAGAGAACTGACTAGAAGAGCTACATAAGCTTCCCCAAGTTGGAGGTCAGTACCTGGCCTAATATATCCTCTCCTGTGTTGCTTATAGGAAATGCAAGTGTAGTGATAGAAAGACAGGCTTTGGAATACAGCAAAATATTGGACAGCCAATTCCCACAAGCCACCAAGAGCTGAAGTAACTTCTCTGAGACTTGGAGAGGATGATCAGACAGTATCTGACAGTCCATAACAGAAGGCACTGGCTCAAATAATGAGAATGCCTAGCTATTTCAATGTCGCCCACATTATAGTAACGACTATTTATTTTTATGTTGCCCAGGCTTGCCTCAAATTCCTGGACTAAAATGATCCTCTTCCTGCCTCAGCCTCTTAAGTAGCTGGGACTACAGGTGCTTAACACCATGCCCAACCAACTACCCATTCCCCTTTTAAAAAAATATTTTTAATTGTAGATGGACACAATACCTTTATTTTATTCATTTTTATGTTGTACTGAGGATCAAACCCAGTACTCCACACATGCTAGGCAAGTGCTTTCACTGAGCCACAACCCCAGTCCCCAACTAAACCCTTTTTTAAAAATTAAGAAAGGTAAAACCCAAGGTTTTGAAAGTTTGTGAAGCCAAACAGAGTTCAAATCTGCCCATCCCTTCCCGGTCTCACCTGCACACTCTTGTGGGCTATCTCTCCGGGTGTGGGCCAGTTGATTGCATCTCCAAAATCACCAACCTGTAAGGAACATTCTATGAGGGCCCCAGGGTGACCCTGCCTCTGCCATTCAGCCCCTCACTCAAGGTCCAGCTCTACTGAGAGGAGAGATCAAGAGCCAAATCAGTCTATTCATTAGGACCATCCATCCTGGGGCCCAGAAAGCATTTCCCTGCTATCTGTAGAGAAGCCAGCAGTACCTGGCAGTCCAGAAGCACTCTTTACAAGGGTAAAAAATGTACTGCACTGCAGTGCCACCAGTGAGCCCCCAAGGCCTACCCATGCCATTTCCTACCTTGCTGCCTTTGCGCTGTTTAGGAGCAGCTGCCCTCACCACCTTGGCTGGAGCAGAATGTTCTGTGGGAACAAGGCAGAGAGAAAACGGTTATGCAAAGCCTGTGAAGGGCCACTGCCAACTCCTCGCCCTCACCACCATCCTTATTCAACCAGGCAACCTTCAGATTCCCAGAGGAGGAAGTCAGAGTGGACAGAGGAGAGATGAGATCAAGCACCAGTAACATTTGTACCAGCCCTTCCCTGAAGAAATCATGGAAAGAGAGATCATGCAAAGAGTTGGCTGCCAAAACCCAGAAACCCAGACTCTGAGGTGGGAGAGCCCTTTCAGGGCTCAAGTTCAACACCCTACTATAAAATAGGGCCTGGGCCTGAGGGAAATCCATGCCCAAACTAGCACTTTAATTCAGGGCTCCCAAATCACAGCAGATTCAGAGTCAGAATCTGAAAGATCTCTCTGGCCCTAACATTCTAGAAGTATCTGTGTGAACAGACCAGAGCTAGTGACCATTGGGAAGGCAAGATAAAAAGGCAATCAAGTCCAGGGACCATATTTGTCCTCAACATCTTCTAAACAGCGAGACTCTCAAGTTTCCAAAGAAAAAGTGGGCTCCCATTTGACTTGATACTTCCACCAGTAAAATTTTATCCTGATGAGGCAAATCAGAAAAAAAAAACTGTTCAGAAAGACCCCAACAAAGCATTACTTATAACTTCAAAAAATTAGAAGCACTCCTATAAATCTGATAGTAACTGTCCAAATAAATTTAAGATCATCCATTTTCACACCCGTTATTAAAAAGAGAATATCTCTATATGTATGACAAGATGGGCACAATAAATGATAATTATTTCTTTTTTGTTAAACAAATTAAAATGTGCATATGCACACTCAAAGTAAAAACTCAGGGAGGATACATGAGTGTTATCAGGAATGAAGTAGTGTGTTTACAGTGATTTTAATTCTTGTACAAAAGTAGATATGAACTCTTTTTTTAAAAAAAGAAACATGTCCTTTTCCCCCCTTTTTTGAAAGGGAAATGGTTCTAAAAGGTCCAGTACCTTATACAACTGCACTTATTTTCTCAGCATGTCTGAAGATCAAGGGTTTCTGCCTCTTCCTGCTCCAGAGACCACAGGAAAAGATTCATCCTGGGGTTCTACTCACCCACTTCTCCCCTCACTTTGCCTATACTGCTGGCCAGCCATGCCAGGGCAAGAGCTGCCCCTAGTCCCTGACCAGAGAAATCTACTCAGCTGGCTTCAAAAGGAATGTTCTACTCCTTGATCAGACCCATGTTCTCTTAATGAGTAGAGAGTGTCCTTGCCTGACTGATTGTGCGGCTCAAGCATTCCTGGCTTCCGCCAGTCACTGCCCCCTCATCATACCACATGCCTTCTGATATCTGATGCAGTGAGGCCCAACCCATGGCATCCCTCACCCCCAGCACTGGCAGTACAGAAACACAGTATCTTAGTCCCAAGAAGATGGAGGCCTCAGGCCCAGCAGGCAGCTCTAAACCCCCAGACCTATAACTCCTAAGTTGACCCAGACAGATCTATAATTACCCGTTCCCTAATTAGGCTAAAGATCTTCACCTGCTTTGCCTCAGGGCCAGGCTAGTGTATATCCATGCCATGCTGGTCATTTCTCCCAGTCCTCAACAATACTGCACACATGCTACCAGAGGCAAGCAGGCCAAAGAGCCTGTAATAGGAAGTTTGGAAAGGGAATCGGGTTCAGGGGCAAAGTGTTCTGAACACTTTCCCTGAAAAGGTGGGGCAGTTTTTTCAGGTCAATAGTCTTTTTTGTTTCTTCTTATTAAAATACTTTCAAAACTAAAAAGAGACACATATTGTGACCACCCTGCCCAACATTTTGTTTATCAGAGATCACAATGGAACACGGTAAAGCACTGAAAGTTTAGTCTCCAGTCAATATAAAGGACCTCCTACCATAAGAAGGCCCTGCTGATTCCCTCCTCCACCAGCAATCCTAAACTAATGAGTGGAATGAAGCTGGTCTGGGTATATACAGGAATATTCCTACATGAGTCCTATGTGGAGTTGAAAAAGCTCTATACCCAAGTCCTGTCCCTAGGATCCATGCAGCCCTGCTCTTGCTTAGCTTCCAGCTAAAGCTTCAGACTGCCTGACAAGTAGAACAAAGTCCCCAAAGGAGTAGAAAAATCCACTAGTGAGAGAAAACCCTTTCAGCCTTTGCATAAAATTCACAGATCTGTTAAAATCATGTGGGGCCTCAGGAAAACCCAAGAAGACTCAGATGAGCTGCTGTCAGCACTACTGGAGGCTGAACTAAAGGCTAGGTTTTCTGACTTAAATCATATATCCCTTTCTGGGTCCTCTCTCAGCCACCCACTGTGTGTGCAAGCTTGTGTGCATACTCACCCCCACAAAGAGAATACACAGGTCCAGCAGGACTTGGTATCTGAAATGTTTTCCAACAAAATCCATTCTTTTGTGCAGACACCAATCCCCATGAACAGCGCCATCCCAACTAGTCAGGACACAAGTCCTTTCCTTCTACTTCTACATTCTAAAACCTGTGTCTGCCACCACTGACCCAAGCCCATCTCAAGGAACACCACTATTCATTTGCCCAAGAAAACGGTGAAAGAAAGTCAGAGCAGCAAAAAGGACCATAGTTCTGATCTTCTCTATTTGTAGACAGAAAACTGAGGATGCAAAAGGGGAAGAGGCTTCCCAGGGATGGGAGCTCCAAGTCTCCACTCCGTGGCCAATACTCCTGGGAATTCCAGTGGCTCCACTGTGTCAGGAATGGGTCAAACACCTCCCTGGTGTTAGAGTGCTTCCTGGCGATGGCAAGGAAGCAGTCCTCAGAGTGGGAGGGGCAAGTGTGGAAAGGCAGGCCCAGGCAGGGCCCAGCTGGCTTACCTGTCCATAGATCTCTGGGGCCCAGGATTCCAGGGGGGAAGATGGCAGACAGAGGCCCTAGGAGGGTCTTCCTCCTCAACTAAGGCATATCAGAGGCTAAAGGGTATCTGGAATAGGAAGAAAAGCACTTTCTGTCCCACAGGACCATCATCAGCCAGGAGCCAGTACTGGCTCTAACTCTAGGGTCAAAGGCTTCCGTAACACACACATGCATTTGTTAAAAGTGAAGCACACCAAATGTCCATGTGCAAGAAGCAATCTGAATTTAGTAGAGGTAGGGGCACTAGAGGCAGTTTCCTGAAGCTGTATATGCATGGCAAACTCACCATCTTTACTTAGGTTATTTTACTTAAAAACAGATGATTCTGAGTGGTGAGGAGCAGAAGCTAATCCACTAATGCTGATTAATAAAGAAAGGAAAAAAAGGACAGAAATAGGGTGGCTAAGGAGGAATGGCAGGACAGAGGAGCTAATATGGGGATGGAAGGAAAGCATAGCAGGTGCCCAGATGGGTACAGTGGCTGACCATACAGTCTCAATGGTCTAACTCCTGGGGATGAGCCTCAGCTTTCAAGTGTGGAACACCCCTTCATTCAAACATTCCCTAGGAAAGCCAGACAGCCCTGCTGTCAAGCACAAGAGACTTAAATTACTAGACTTGGGTTGAAATCCCTGTCTACTCTGCCTTTTGCAGAGCCCTGTGAACTTAGGCCTCCTTTGTACAAACCAAAGGCAGTTACTGTACAGGACCATTGGAACACTTTTAGAAGACAGTAAGAGTGCCTAGCACACAGTAAACACTCAACAACTGCTGAGAATTACAATTCAAATTCACAAAAGCAGCTTAATATTTCCAAGCAATCATTATCCTTACCAAGAGAAAAAGAGCAGTGTCACCAATTTTTTATCATTTAAGAATCGGAGGGCATCGAAAGAACTCCTGGGAATCAACTGGAGCAGTTCACCCAGACCAGATCACAAATGATCCCCACCCAGCTTGGCTCTTCTTCCAGGCAATGATCCATGGAGGGTTGGGGGGCGGGGGCAGGGCATGTGCACCCTTGCACTGCCCTGTAGACAGGAGACAGCTGCAGACAGGGCTCAGGGCAAGTTTTTCCAGAAGAGAAAAACTTTCAGAATTTTGCAGTCTTAAATGGAGAAAGAAAAATGAGGGAATTTATCACAGATCTTCCATGATTCCACAGGCAGGATATCAAACTCTGCTTTGTTGGAAAGGAAAGACGGACATGGAAAAGGCCTAGAGTTTTACAGTAATGGGAAAATTTAGTCATTCTTCAAGACATCAGGTAGGGAGAGGCAGAGAGGGCCTCCAGCAGTCTCTCCAGCCTATCAAAAGGTCTAAACCCAGATTTAGGCTCTCAATGACAAGGTTACCTAAGGTCAGAGTTGGGTGAAACTCCCAGGATCGAATACCAATGACCTGACAAGCATCCCCTACCTCCAGACAGTGGATCAAGGCAATTTAACAAGTATTTTCTACATTATCTTGTTCTTGGGAGCTAGCATCATCTCCTGGAGACTGGCAGCTGAAGAGGCCCAGTTCACCCTGACTGCTGGGCTTAGAGCTGCATGACATTCACCACTAGTCTGCTGCCCTCCATTGGGCTATTAGTCAGCCTCTTCAGGGAGATCCTCCAGATCCCACGTGCAGTCAAGTGCCTCTGTTGTGTGCTCTCACTACCCTCTGCTAACTGCCTGGCTACTTATCTGCCTTTCCAGACTATGCACTCCCTGTGGACAGCGACCCCAGTGCCTTAGCTCAGAGCCTGGCAACACAGTCCTCCCAGGGACAGAGAAACAAATGTCTAGACACTGAAGGGTCCCAGAGGAACCCAGGCCTCAGCTCAGACTTGACTCTCAGACAACTGTCTGCCTGGAATCAGTGCCAAGTCCCTGTCCAGACTCGAGCATTGGTCAGCTGGGTAACAGTGGGGACCCTCCTGCACTACCAGAGCCACACATTTCTCAACAAATTAAAGGGAATACTGGTTCTACAGGTGTGAGGAAAAAAAAGGCAAGGTGTCAGATTTCACATCAAAGAAAGAGGTGCCAGCAGCACAATGAAGACAGTATCAAACAAGTGCAAATGGCAGGGCTGGGATCGTGGCTCAGTGGTAGAGTGCTCAGTGGTAGAGTGCTCGCCTAGCATGCACGAGGCACTGGGTTCGACCCTCAGCACCACATAAATGTAAAATATATTGTGTCCACCTGAAACTAAAAAAATAAATAAATATTTAGAAAAAAAAAGTGCAGATGGCATCAGACGGCATGCAGAGAGTGCTCCATGCTGCTCTACACTCTGTAATTCTTAATCCTTAAAATAACACTGAATTAGTACCTTTCATTGGTCCCATTTTACAAGCAGGGAAATCAAGGTACATGGTAGAAAGGTTATTTGTCAAGATCACAGTCACCAAGCAGAACATCAGGATTTGAAGCTACATAGTTCTGAGTCAAAAACCTGTGTTCTTAACCACCAGGAGGAGGTGAAAGAGAAGATGGGGAAGGGTCCATGTAACCACCTCACTTTGGGCAATAAAAAGGGCAGGCTCTCAATGACAAGGTTACCTAAGGTCAGAGTTGGGTGAAACTCCCAGGATCGAATACCAATGACCTGACAAGCATCCCCTACCTCCAGACAGTGGATCAAGGCAAACTGCCATCAAGTGTACCCCACCAGAATCGCTAACTCTAACACTGCGGCAGCCCTACAAGGAAAGCAATGTTCCCTTCAGGTCCACCTCCTAGTTCTTCTACTGAAGACTGTGCCCCAGAGAGGCTTCTCAGCCACACCCTAGACCAGAAGCTGCTGGAGTGGGGGATGCAGCTGACAAGGACTCGCCCCACCCTCAGCCTCCCTAGATAGAGCCAGCACTGTCTGAGCTTCGGACTGGGACCTTGACTGTGGAAGGGAGTGAAACCAGGCGGAGAGTCACCCACCTGTGCCTGTCCCTCCCTCCCAAGCCAGTCTGGGCATAGAGTCTATGAAAAGCCTGACTACCTTCAGCTGTCACTCAGCCTGGGGATGAGGTGGAGTCACAGGGGAACTTGGAGAGCTTTTCTTCCCACCCTTACAGACCCCAGCACCTTCTTGACAGGACCACTTCTTCTTCTTCTTTTTTTTTTTTTTTACAGAGTTCAAAGAATGCTGGGTTAACCCTCCTCACCTTGTTCACCAATTTCCTCCGGCTGCCATTACTGCCACTTCTCAGAGGCCTCTCTCTGCCCAGCCCTCCCACCCTGCAGCTGGAACACAAGAAAGGGCCGAAAGGCACTCTGGAGTCTGGAAGAGGAGTGGGCAGAGAGGAAGGGAGGGAAACCTTCAGAAGGTCAAACCATCTTGGGGCCCTGGTGAAAGGAAGCTTCAGGCCAGCCACCAAGCCAGGGAGTCTGTGTCCCTTTGATCACGGAGGAGGGGCAGAGGGCGGGCCAGGCTCCAGTCACATGCTAGCCAGCCTGGCCCAGGCCCAGATGACTATCTTTAGCCTGTGGTGACCCAGGCGCTGCTCCACGCTTCTACTCTCCCTGACCAGACATGGGCTCTACAACCCTACAGCCACCCCATGGCTATGGCAGTCCCTGAAATCCTGCCCAAAAGTTGATTAATAATCATCACAGCTGAATATATCAGCAGCCATTAAAACCCTGGCCTCCAAGATCCTTAACCAGCCTTTTCTAAGGAATACACTGGATTCTAGTTAAAATTAATAACTACTTTTCACCTTGGACTGATTAGGTGCCAAAAACTGATATAAGCTGCTTTGTATGTACAATTTCCTTTACTTGTAAGAAAGGCTCTTATATAAGGACACAGCACATTTTGAAGCAAGATGGTGGATTCCTCCTAGTCACAGATCTCAGTGTAAATACTCCCAGCTGCCCAGTGTCAGGTGCTGCCAACCAGCAACAACCCTGGATCAATTTCTAATTCAGTCTTTAGTGTGGTGTCTCAGAGTACCCATCACCTCCTCAAATGGCTACACCTGTGTACATCTCAACCGCCTAGACCACAATCATCCTCAGGTCCCACATCCTTGTCCAATGCCAAAGTTCTTGACATGGACAGATCGTTTGTTTCACAACCACTAGAGAAAGTATGACAATGATCTCCAGTTAACAGATGAGGAGACCAAGATTTAGCGTTCAATGGCTTGCTCAACCAAGGTCAAACTAGTAGCAGCAGAGATGGAACTGACCACCCATCCCTAACCTTCCTAGTTTTTAGTGTGACCTATGTAGAAAATTACTGGAACTCCATGAGGGGAGGGAGTCATTTCTACCTTGTTCACTGGTCCCAAGTCAAGGATTGCAGTCTGTGTGTGGTAGGCCCACAGTGAATATTTACTTAATGAAGAAATTTACGTAAGTATGGTTGCTTCTCAATTTCCATAGCATTATCTTCCAGGGAGAGAAAGAGAGAGGTTAATTATTCCTTTGTATTACAACTTAACAGCATAGGAGTACAATCTGGTTTTCTCAGCATGTCTCTGGACCTAGGTTCAGTTCTCCTTGGAATTGGAATCAGCACACTTCAAGTCAAGCACCAAAAGTCAGCTGTGGGAAAACAAATGGAGAGGGTGTGCAGTAGATAAAAACAAGACAGCAAGCTCACTTTTATTTCCTAAATCTTAGGGCATTCTCTGCTGAAAGAGGCATCCAAACCCTCAAGAAATTATTTTGGATGAACCCCACTACTGAAGCAGAGAAGCTAATCCCAGACCCCATTAGGGCAGAAAAGGACTTGAGAAATTTCATCATATATGCACAGGAAAACTGAGACCTAAGAATGACCTGGCAGCATCCAAAGTTACCAGTGAATTGTTGTAGACCTGGGATGGATCATCAAATTGCTGCCTCCAACTCGGCAGGTTGGGAGTTGGGAAGTCAATGACAGCTTTCCCCACTCTCCCCCAACTAAAAGCTCTATGCACAACCACAGTCACTCATGGGGCGGGGTGGGGGTGGGGCTCAGGGATTTGAAAGTGGCACAGAACTGTTCCTCACACTATTCACAGTATCCCTCTACTCTCAAGAAAAACTCCCAACACACACTAGAAATAGAACCCAGGGTTGCTGTGCCACCAAGCTACACCCCCAGCCCTTTTCAGCAACTTAGCAAAACCCTATCTCAAAATAATAATAAATAAAAAGGGCTGAGGATGTGTCTCAGTGGTAAAGTACCCCCAAGTTCAATCCCATGTACAAAAAAAAAAAAAAAAAAGGCAACACACAGAATTCTAGGCATTAGATCTAATCACCCATTTTCCAAAACTATGAAAGGGATCCACAATAGTTCACAGAGTTGTTTGACAGATTAAATGAGATAATTTAAAAATAAATTTAGAACACACATATACAAAAAAAAAAAAAACCCACAGTCATCTTTTTTTATTTCTTCGGGGCAATTTCAGAATCTCCCTGGGACCTAAAAAGGGAAATGGGGGAAGGAACAGGGTTGCCAGACTTAGCAAATGAAATTCAGAACATCCAGTTAAATCTGAATTTCAGATAAACAGTGAGTAATTTCTTAAGACCATATCCTATGTAATAGTTGGGACACAGTTATACTTAAAAATCATTGTTCTTTGAAATTCAATTTTAACTGGTGTCCTGTTTTTATTTGCTAAATCTGGCTATCATAGAAAGAAAGACCATTGCTCTATGTTCCAAGGTCAAAGTAGGGGAGTGACCAGACCTCTGGGCTGGGATGCCAGGTCTGGCTCAAGTACTGCAGCACTAGCTATCTTATATAAAAAGCTTTATATGTAAAGCTTGGTGCGAATTTCCCTGAGTGTCTTTAGTCTCTCAATTCAGAGGCCTGTGGTAAGGGCGGGTGGAATTCCGTCATCTGCAGTGTCTTTATAGTCCTTACACCAGAGATCCCCTTAAATGCAGCCAGCTTACCAGGAGGACAAGCGTCCCCTGAAACTGGCTACAAAGGGCTTCAACCCCAATATTTTGAATGCCGAATTATCAGCTGAGAAGCTCATCAAAATGTAGAATCCTGTGATCTCACCCTCCTGATTTCTGCTCAAGAATAGTGGGGTCAGGAATCTGCTAGATAATTGGTTTTCTTTGGACATATTTATCAGTTATTTGGATTCAATCCAACGAGTTTCAACTGTTACTTCTGACGGGTTATTATCCAGAACTGCTACATTTGACATTTTTAAATCAAGGCTGCACTTTTTAAGCCAATAGTAGGTACTTGGGTTCTAGTTTTAATATTTCTTTTTATTTACATTTACATTCTTGGGCTAGGGGTGTAGCCCAGCAGTAGAATGCTTGCCTAGTACACATGAGGCCATGTGTTCAAACCCCACTCAGCACTGCAAAACAGAATAAAATAAAAATGCGCTAGTACATTTACATTCTTATATATTAAATATTTAAGAATTTTTTGAAAAGAAAAATAAAGCAGGGTGTTGCTGTGCATGCCTGTAATCCCAGCGGCTCAGAAGGCTGAGGTGGGAGATCACAAATTCAAAGCCAGCCTCAGCAACTTAAATAGGACTTAAGCAACTTAGTGAGACCCTGTCTCAAAAAATTAAAAATTAAAAAAGAACTGAGGATATGGCTCAGTGATTACGTACTCCTGGGTTCAATCCCTGGTACCAAAGAAAAAAAAGAATAAAATGACAAGAGCTTTTCTGAGAGAAATGGGCCCCGAGTCCCCTCCTCACTTGCCTCACACTCAGCTGGAGTTTCCAAGCAGAAACCCGTGTGGAAAACCCTCACCTCATGTCTGTGGACACTGGAGCACCGGCTAGCACCTGGCAGGGAGGTGCAGGGTTGGCTAAAATACAGACTCCTGCCTCTTCCCAAACTCCAGATATTAATGTGGGGAGGTGGGCCAACCTGGGGCATCAAGTTTTAACAAGCTTCTTCTGTACAAGGCTGATGCCAACTAATGTGTGAGAACTGAACTGCCAGTGAGTGAGAGAGCCAGGAAGGACCTTGTCACCAAGTCCAAGGGCTTGCACCTGCAGACAGGAGGCTACAGCAGTTTGATTACACACACTCAGCAGCCAGGGTGTTTGAGAAGCTCATCCCTGTTTACCCATAGTCCCCTCTCCAGCACCAGAAACCAAGAATGGTCAGGTCAAGAGAATGTCTTGTCAGATTTGAGGTCACGTGGCTCAGTCTGGGCTGGGCTTGGGTTCAGTTTTACAAGTTCCAAACTGGGGCTGTGCCAGGAGAAATGAAGTTTCTGAAGGGAGCTTTCCATCTGCTTCCTCTTTTCAGCCAAACAGCCTCTGCCTTCTCCTACCCTAAACCTTGCTGTCTGTTCACCCAATGCCCTGACATTTGGGTCCCTTAAAATAATGGCTTCCATTTACTAAACATTTACCTCAGGAAGTCAAGCCTCATGCTACAAGCCTTTTGTGCATTTTTTTTTTTTAAATCCTCACCATGGAGAAACTACTGTCCCTTTGAGTCCCTGACTCAAAGAAGTAAAGCTATTTGTCATCAAAGGACACACAGTGAGAGGTATGTGATCCCAAAGATGTGAAATCCCAGGCTATCCCAGACCCCTCTCAGTACTGAAGGTGACAAACACTAGGTTCTTTATGTCCCCAAAGGACTTCCAAGCTCAAGCCTGCAAGTCATACAGAGCACTGAGGACACTCATGTCAGAATCCTCTTCTCTCAGTCCCATAAGTACCTGCCAGGTAAGGACAGTGCCATTTAGCACAGGGAAGAAGGGGGAGCACACTCAGAATTAAAGCACTGTTTATTCCAAAGGCAATACTCCAAAGCCACCCTTGACCTGAAGACCTTGGGCTCAGGCCAGCACCTAAGCCCCAGGGGAATTTTACCTCTTCCAGCAGACAGGAAAACATGGATGGAGGAAACTAAAGAGACCCTGCAGGTCAAAGGACAGCAGCAGAGGGGAAAAGGAGGTGAAAAAGCAGGGGTTCTATAGGTCCTTCTTCAAGGCACAGGGAAGAACAAAACAGAGTATAAACCACCAGAGAAATTACCTTATGGTGACCAGGGCTGAGAAGCTCTTAAAGAGAATTCCACCCAACACTCCATCTGTGTCAGGCACAGAGGAAGGAAGCAGTGGTGAACAAGACAGTTCTCTATACTCCCAGGGCTCAGTTTACATAAGGGCTTTAATTTTTTAACTCCACCTGGGAAGGCTTGTCTTGCCTAGGGTGCTGTACAGAGGAACCCCAGGCAGCCTACTGCTCAGGAAAAACCTGGGTCCAAGTCTGTTATGGGCAGGAGAAAGAATGGCACAGAACATAAGCATGTGTAATTCCAGTCTGTCAAGGACTGAATACTGCTCTCCAGCTCGACAAATATTTAGCCCATACTATGTGCTAGCTACTGTCAATATAGAAGTGGACAAGATTGCCAAGGGGGGTGGTGGGCTCTTTCCTTGCAGGGACTACTCTGTCCTCATTCCAGGCAAGACCTGCAACTCTTAGGCCTGGGTTCTTCTAGAGAAATTAAGACCCAGAAGAATAAAATGTAGAAATGAGCAAGAATTATACAACAGTACCTCTGTGGATGGAAAGCGTGTAGGCTGGGGGTGTGAAAAACTGCCCCCTTCCTCTAAGCTTGGCCTGGTCCACCTTCCTTCATCCCACCAGCAGGGCAGTGCATCTGGGCTGAACCCCAGGGTCAGAGTCCAGGTTCTGCCACTTCTCCCTGGGTGATGATGGGTTTCTGTAAATGGGAAGAGTCCCTAACCTCATGGAATTGAGAGGATTAAATGAGTCATTACTTATAAGGTTCTTGGAAAAGTGCCTGGCACATAGGAAGTACTCAATACTTGCTTTTATTCTGAAAATTACAAATCTCTGAACACCACTTGACAAGGTTTTCTACCCTATCCCCAAGCCCACTGGTGGGCCTCCTTCGGGTTCCTTGCCCTGCATATCTATTTAGTGTTCTGGAGTCCCAAGCAGATGCTTCATTTTGACCCTAGCACCAAAAACTCATCTGGAAGGCACAGCAGAAGGGCAAGCAGCCTATTTCCAGGAAACACAGAACATCACCAGGCAACACTTTCTCCATCTGGGCAGGACTTCCCTGGCCCTCTCAGGACTCAGGAAAGAGTGTTGTTGAAGGCATGTGTCTGGAGGGCCAGAAGCTACAGCATCTACATTAGATCTGCCTTGGGGATTCACATTGCCAGGCCTAGTTCTCTATTTCCACTCCGGCAGCAGCCACCACCTGAAGGGCCTCCTTTCTCTCCTTCCCCAAAGCAACAAAGCAGAATGAAAACAGACCAGGCACTGGACACTGTGAGCCCTTTGGTGCCACCTGGGAGACTTTGGTCAAGATAGCCTTGGCTTTTTGTTAAAATGAGAAATAACCAGATGGCTTCCAAATCTCCTATGAACTCTGGCTTTTCAAGTCTATAATCACAAAGTCAGGGAATGGGGTAGGGAGATCTGAAATGGCCAAGAATCTCAGAGCAACTACAATCACAGTCACAGCCAACAGGAGTGGGAGTGGGGGTGTGATGATCCCTTGTCTGCCACAATCCTCAAGCTTCTTTCCCAATTCTTAAAAAGATAACTTCCCCCTTCAAAGGGTAAATTGCTATGTCACAGTTCCTGGATGGAAAGGTCAACAGTCAAGTATCTTTTTAAAAATGTTTATTGTAACTGAGCACAGTGGTGCACCCCCTTAAATCCCAGGGACTCAGATTCAGAGGCTGAGCCAAAGGATCACAAGTTTGAGGCCATCCCCAAATAAAAACGTAAGGACTAGGGATGTGGCTCAGTGGTAGAACATCTCTGGGTTCAATTCCCAATATCCAAAGAAGAAAAAATAGATTTTTGCCACAAAGGAGTACAGGACTGTTTCACAAACCAATCATTTAGTGCTGGGCACAGTGGCACACGCCTTAATTCCAGTCACTCAGGAGGCTGAGGCAGGAGCATCTCGAGTTCAAAGCCAGCCTCAGCAAAAGCAGGGCACTAAGCAACTAAGTGAGACCCTGTCTCTAAGTAAAACACAAAATAGGGTTGGGGATTTGGCTCAGTGGTGGAGTGCCCCGGAGTTCAAACCCCCCCCCAATTTTTTTTTTTTTTTTTGAGATTTCTAAGGCTTAACCTCACTTAGGCCAACCCATTGCACCCACTCTGTTCCAAGGACTAGTCTTTTTCCCACTGCTTATCTATCTGCCTTTGTTCTCCTGGTTAGACTTGGACCAATGCTATCTAGCTCTGTGGGGGTGGGGAGTGCTGTAGGCCTGGGGACACTCTGAAGAAAAACCAACAAGGAGCCTGTGCTCATCCTCTACTGGTTTCCTTTTGTACCTGAACAAGTTTCAAAACCAAGTGGCAAGCTCTGAGAGGGCAGGTGGGTGTGGTGGAAGAACTAGCACAGGAGTCTAGGATGCCTGTGTGTTAAACACTGGGTAACAGCCTCGGTAAATAGACTCTCCTGCCTGGGCCTGCTTCCCTCAGCAAAACGCAGCATGTATGTGTGAATTCTGACCCAAATTCATGGTCTAGGCTCAACCCCAGGGTGCCTGCAGTGGGCAGCAGCGCTGGGGCATGTGCGCCTTCATTTCTTCTCTGCAGAGCATTGGGCCAGCTCCTTAACCCTTCTCTCATTAGGAAAATGCTACTTTCCTTTCCAAGGCTGCTTGGAGTGTTGTAAGAGAAGTGCCCTTGAAAGCCTATTTCTACATGGGGCAGAAATACACCTCACAAATATTATCTCATTTTGTCTATTTTTAAAAAAATGATATGTGTATACACTCTCACACACACCCAGAATGTGTCATCCAACAAAGCAGCCTCTAGATACTTGGTGGATACTAAGCATTCGAAATGTGGTTAGTCCAAATTAGGAAGTGCTTTAAGTATGAAAACATCACACTTCAAACCTTTAGTATGAAGAATATATAAAATATCAATAATTACACTGGTTACATGTTGAATTGATATTTTGAATATCTTGGGTTATTTTATAAAATTGATTTCATCTATTTTAATTTTTTAATATGCCTACTGAATTTTTAAAATTATGTGCTTATATTTCTATTAGGCAGCACTTATTTAGATACACAATCCCATCACTGCTTAACAGTACTGGTGGCTGGTGGGACTGCCAAGATTGTTTTCCTTTTTGCTAATATATATTTGGGTATTTTTCTACAACGAATTGGTGCGGAGTAATCTGAAAAAAATTCCCCTTCAAAAAAAGTTAAAAGGAAAAAAAAAAAAAAAAGTTAAAAGGCCCAAAACCAACAGTATTTCCATCCCCTTTGGTGATAAACCAAAGCTCAGAGAGCCCCCTCCCTTCCTAATGGCCTTGAGGCCTGGCCTGAAAAAACCACAAGGTATAGATAGCTCTTTCCAGCAAGTCTGCAGGTGGCCTGACAGAGCTGAAGAGGAACATCTCTAAGAGGGCCAGGGATCCCAGCAGGATCAGAAGTTTTAGGGCCTGGCTCACACCCACTAGGCTTAATGCCAGAGAGCCATAGGAGGGGCAGAGGAGCTGGGGACTTCAGGGCTACAAGGGCCATCAAATCTGAAGATATGTATGGGTCCTCTCTCTCTCCAAGAAACAGTTTTCTTTGCAGGATTATGAACACTGTGGTCATGGAGAATGCAAGGCCAAACAATATGTAAGACATTAACTCTGGAGTCAATCTGCTGTGGGCGCAAATCCCAGCTACTTACTAACTACTGCAGAGCCTTGAGGAAATTACAGAGCCTCTCTGAGCTTCCATTTCCTTACTACAAAATAAGGATCACAACTATAGCTAGATCCCACAGGGCTGTTGTGAAAATGAATGGAGATAATGAATGGGATGTATGTGGTGGCTTAGAAGGTTTGAAAAGCACACAAGAAATGGAGGGTATATTGGCACTTTGGCCTGGTTCCCTGGGGCATCCCTGCCACCCATGAGGCAGATTCTAGGACACCTTGAAAATCCCAGAGACAGCACAGAGGCACAACAGCAACAGCTGAGCACAGCACTGGACATCATGGATTCAATTCCCTCATGTAGCGAGAAATGATCACCTAGCCAGGAGAAATTAGAGAACAGGGCTGAAATCAGAACTCAGATCCCCAAGCTTTCAGTTTGGGCAGCTTGCTCTGACCTCACCCTGAAGAAGTAACCTGAAATCAAAAGCCCCACAGCAAAAACTGTGATACAAAGACTCAGGGTCAAGATCATTCTCCACCTCACCAAAAACCTACTGGTGCCCCCAGGCTACTCACACACACCCCTCTTCCATCTCCACCCAGGGGCATGGAGCATGTGATAGCATTCAGCTGGCTCTGGGGCCAAGAGACCCAGAACTAGGGGAAAAACATCTGGTTGCTTAAAGCTGCCTTTCTGTCAGTTTCTAGACAGTTTGAGAAGCGAGTAAGAAATAGCCATCCAAAAGTTAAATCGTTTGACTTATGCTGGCCTCCCATCAGGGAAAAGGGTTAAAATTAACAAATAAATAAGGTCCATATCACTGTACCACTATCCACTGCTCTCCAACTCTTTCCTGGACTACTGCACAAATACGTCTGTCTATACCTGCCTTGCTCCTTGCTTCCTTCTACCCAACCCATGCCCAGCTCCACAGAACTGAGTAATGGCAAAGCAGCAATCATGTCACCTCTTCCACTGTTTTCAGAACAGAATCCAGACTTCCTAAGCTGGCCTCCAAAGGCCTCCTGATTTTTTGAGCCCCTTTTACCTACTCACGCAGGCCTTCTGTTCCTTGGAGAACTCTAAATTCATTACTACCTGTATGCTTGCTGTTTCCCCAGGCTAGAATGCTCATCAACAGCTCCTTATCAAGCCCATCTTGGCTCACTCTCCAAGCCATTTCCAACAACATGACTGCCCGCCCCACACCACTGACCCCAACATTTCTCTACTAGATTGCCTTACTGTCTCTTTCACAGCCCTTAGCACTATTTGAACTACCACGTGATACTAAAGATGGCTACAAACTGATATTCCTTCCTTTAAAAGATGGAGCCCATGTCCCCTTCCCTTGATTCTCAAAAGGATCTAGGACTACCACTTCAACTGACAGAATAAGGCAAAAGTGTTATCATAATAATGTCCTAGGATCTTAGAATACTGACAGTATCTACTTCCCCCCTCTTGAAATGTCCTCTGTGAGAACTAAGCTACCATATAGCTACTTTGAAACCACTTGGGAAAGCTAGTTGAAGACACTGTAGTTCCACCTGAATTCAGTCGTCCAGCCAAGGCCCTCCAGACCATGTCACCACCACATGAACAGAATCAGAGCCAAGCCCTGTCCAAATCCTGCCCAACAGATTAGTGAGTAAAATGGTTGTTTCCTACGCTACTAGGTTTTGGGGTGATTTGTTGTTAGGCAGCAACAACAAATTTTTTATTTCACTGTTTCCCCAGTGGAATGAAACCAGGAAAGCAGGATAGTTTCTGTCTTGCTTCCAGCATAAGTCAAACGATCTAATTCTTAAATATGCTGCTCAAAAAAAGGACTGAATACGATGTTCAATATGGTGGCAGCCAAATTTGCTTCTTTCACACAAAGGTCAAGCTCAAGCTGTGGTAGCTCTCTAGAAAAGCCTGGGAGCACTTGTAATACTGAGACAGTCCCCTTAGATAGGTCTACTTCCCTTCAACTGAGCTGGGTGACACTTTGACCCTGACTTCTACCCAACCTAGCCTAACCCTCAGGGCCAGAAGGAAAGGTCTCAGCATCACCCAGCCTAACCAAGTTCAGGATGTCAGAATCTTAACATTGCTCTCAAGAGGTAGGCCACCACTGTTTGCACACTGCTGAGGCACTCATAACCTTCTTCAACAGCTTATCTTACCCCAAATTTTTCAGAAGCCTAAGGCAGAATGCCCCAGGTGTAAGGAAAAGAATCCTGCTGCCTTGACCAAGCTCAGGGGGAATTTGAATTCCTCAAATTCATCCAATCTGCGTGGAAGAAGCCAATCCTATTGGATGAAATCTCTCTCAACAACTGCATCTTCATCTCTGGTGTGATTTATCAGTTTTAATTTTTGTGGGAAAGAATCCTGAAGGGTCTTCTAGCTTAACCACCTTCATTTATAGGAAAATGGAAAGGAAGTCCAAAAGATTCAGAAGGTTGACCAAAGTGTCCCAGTCAGTGAACCAAAGAGTAGGGTATAGAGAATTAGTCTCCAGATTCCCTGTCTAGGGTTTTTTTTTTTCCCCCCAGACCAAAAACTGTGCCAGGAGCATGAGCTGTTTTGGAAGAGTCTTTCCAAGGTCGTTGTCCCCAAAGAGAATTAAATGATCCAATGATCCTTTGTTCCATTCCTCAAACAGCAGGACCACAGCCTCTATCCAAGGTCTTTCCACCCCATAACTAATATCTGCCTTAGACACTCCCACACCTACAGGACATTGCAGATGGAAAGGGCCTTAGATTAATGATGCTATACCCATTGCACAGATGGGAGGAGTGGAGATAAAGAAGCCTAATACAGCTCAGTTTCCTTGGCAAGCTAATTCCTAGGTTCTGAGAGAGCTTTCTACCACTGCTGGAGAGCCTAAAGGCCACTGTACTCAAGGTATCCTGTCTTCCCCCTTGGGACTACAATTCTTGCCTTAGGCCTTAAAGTCTTCTCATTGTTTACTCATAAGGATCCTCCTTGGTTTGTGAGCTGGACAGAATGCTGTAGTTTCTCCTTTGAATGATGAAACTTATGAAGTCCTAAGCCCAAAGGTCTTGTGCTGGAAGAAAGTTTGGATCACGGATGGCAAGTCTCTAGTGACCCTTTAAGTGCCACTGAACAGCAGTTGTGAGAGAGCCAGTATGGCTAGATCTTCTAGTTTTCTGTAACCATAATAGCATTTTTGATAATTCATAGTACCCTGCCTTCATCCATTTAGAAGTATATACTGCAGTGGGATAGTTTTGTAAATCCCTAGGCTTCTAGATAACTTCCCTGATTTTTAAAATAGATGATTATTTTAAAGTGTTCTTAAATGTAAATTAGCCAAAACTTGTCAGGCTAAACTGGGCCTGAGCAGGTCAATGGCGAATGCCCCTTTGTGACTTCTACCTTTCAGAATATAAAGCCCCATCCCGCTGCCCCAACAGCAATGTGTCTTGTTTACCACTGAATTCTCAGGCCCCTAACAGATACTCAAAAATTTTGAATGAACAAAGGTAAAGAGAACTTTGTCAACTTACAGCTGCAGGACCCTACGGCAAATCACCATCCAAATGGTTAAAATATGACCACTCAAGGAATTCAGTATCTATGATGGCTGAATCATTTAGGGGCACTGCTGAAAGTTATTACTTCACCACAGCCAAAATCCAGTAACACTCTATAACTCCCACCTAACCCTCATAGAGGGTTAACACTCATAATGAAGTAGGCCTACTCAGATGTTATATCTCAAGAAAACTGGCATTTCCCACCTACCCTAAGCTTTGATTCCCTGTACACATAATCCTGGTTCTTCAACCATTCCTTCCTCATAGGTGCCTGAGTTTCAGTGAGCCACTATCTGTGTTGCGGATTTCCTATCTCCTTCCCACATTCCCTGGAGGCAGTCTCTCTCACACACTATGCCCAAACCCCACTCCTACAATGGGCTCCAAAACAAGGCTATTCTCTCCACACCAACTGGTCTCTCTCATATTCATACAAAAGAACAGAGATCTCTGTTCTCCCAAACAAACCCAAAGCTGTAGAAAGACTCCAAAGTTGTAGTGGCAGAATTTTAGTGCAAAGCACCTGAGCTTATCTTTCTCCCACTAGAGCATTCTCAAACATCACGACTGCAACTGCTCACTGCTGGATCACGACCCCCAGAGTCCTTAAATTCCCCTCCACTATGATCCAAGGTCAGAAGAACTGGTTCTAAGATGTGACACATGCTGCCTTCCGAACTGCAATGATCAAGGGCAAGAGGACCCAGGACAACAGAGCAAGGCTAGTCTAAGAACTGGGTCAAATTCAAAGCCTCAAAAAAAGAAAAACAGCACTCTTACCATTACCACTTCTACTATGTGCCAGGCTCCCATCAAACACTTCTATATCTTTACCTACCTCACCTTCAACAGTGATCCTGGTTGGTGGGAACTCTAGACATAGCCTCGCTTAATGCACCCAAAAGTTAGCAACCTGTCAAGGGCACTAGGTTAGTCCATGCTCAACGATTCCATTTTACTTCTTCCTCCAGAGGTGGAATGAAAACTGAACTGCAGTAGATGTGATTTTAAGTCACAGCCTTGCTTTGAATTGACTGTGAGCTTCAGCAACTCCTATTTTCATTCTGGGCCCAAAGTACCCTAACCTATAAACGAAGAGTTTTACATTCAATGATCTCTGTGGCCTCTTACAGTTCTAAATACTCCCACCTATCTCAAAGGAAGGAAAGGAAAAGCAAGTCCCTGAGGGTATAGCAATGGGGACAGGGCTGACAACTAGGAATTGAGCTGTGTAAGCCTAACCAGCCCACCACTACAGGATCTCATTCCAGCAGCCTATCTGGAGGCATATGCAAACTCATTGTCCTCCATATGGGTGTAAATAGAGCTGGATGCAGCCAAAGAGAGGTAGCTTTTATGGGAAGAAAACCTTGTGCACATGGCTATCTGTCCTTGTAAAAGTCCAGAGGCAAACTGCAGAGAACCAGGCTGGTGAGCAATTGCCTGGCATGTGGGCCCAGGAAGTCCTCCACCATGGGGCCGCCCCTGGTGGTAGGGGACAATTTGCCACCCAGTAGCCTGCCTCTAGCCACTACACTTCCAGGATCACCTCTTCCTTCTATCCAGCCAGCAGCAGCAGGAGTAAGCATGCGAGCATGAGCTCCTCTAAGACAGTCCATCCACAATGATGCTTCTTCAAGCAACTGAGATGCATTCCAGATAATGCAGCCTTCTTGAAAGTCAGAGATATCCCATCAACCCCATCCACTCCTCACCCCTAAAAGGGGACAGCTAATTTACATTTTAGTAATGACTTAAGAGTCTGCATCCTTTTATAACCTGGGAACTTTGCCCCAAAAGATCAGAAGAGAAACCCCGAACCATCTAGTCTTAACCTAAGAGGTTCTGCCTTGCAGATGGAGTTATGTTTCAAAAGAAAAAACATTTGACCATGCCACTGTGGCACTTAAAATCTCCCATGGCTTTCCAACTGCCTTCCAGCTAAGACTGGACTTCAGCATTCACTACAAGGCTTGACTGCATACCTTCCAGTCAGGTCCACTACTACCACAGGGAACTGTTCCCTGAACCACACTGACTTTTCTCTTCTTGACCCATAATGAACAGATCAAGCAGGGCTTTTCTCAATAACTCCTACTCAGCCTTCCCATTCAAGCCTAACCATTGCTTCCCCCAAGGAGATTCCTCTGACCTAGATTGAATTTAGTGTCCCTGCTGTACTCCCCTCCAATATCATCCTTTCCTTTCCCTATGCTTTTCACCTTCTTACTCACACACAGCACTGAATGTCACTAAAAGCATGAGATTCATCCATTTATTCACTAACTAAATATTCCCCTGAGCTGCCTACCTCATTGGGCCAGGAATTGCTATAAGTGCTAGGGATACAGTAGAGGTCAAATATCAAATTTATCTTGACCCACTCGAGATAAGAACTAAGAAAGATGAAGCAGGGTAAGAGGAATGGAGAGGGAGTCCAAGGTTGGGCCTTTTGTTAGTCGATATAGGGTGGTCTGGGAAGGACTCTCCACTACAGTGATCTGTGGGAAGAGCACTCCAGAACAAAAGGCCTGAAGCAGAAGAGCACAGGACAAGTTTCAGGAAAAGGATGGTGAAAAGGAGTGAAGTAAGGAGCAGACAGTGAAGGATGAGGGGGTGGGGGAAGGGAGGACCAACTCAGGTATATTCTTGGAGAATACTCTAACGTCTCCAGACTCTACTATGAGAAGCCAGCAGAAATTTTGAGCAGGAGTGACAGGAGACCAGAGGCTGCCACATTTCTCCTGGTGAGTGATGATGTGTGGTCCAGACTGGCAACAGAGAAGACAGTAAGAAATGTTTAGGTTGGACGCAATTTGTATGAGTCAAAAGGATGTACTAGCAAATTAGATGTGAAGTAACAAAGAAACAGTGACAGTATGACCCCAAGGTCCTTACTCTGAGCAACTAGGACAGAGTTGCTTAACCACTTTCCTCATGTGTTTAATGGGTATAAAAGAGCACCTGCCAAGACAAGCTGCGCTAGAACAGGTGAAATGCTCAGTAAATGGTGATTAGTATATCACTATTACTTGTCTCGGGGTTATCAAGGCCTAAATAAATTATTGTGTGAGAAAAGCAGCGCAAAAACCATACAGAGCGCCCAGGCAGACCATCCATCCTGATGGCTCCTAGCTACTCTGGAACTTTCAATCCTCTGAGAAGCTTGCAACTTCATTCCAAAGCAAGAAGAAAAGAATGGCTGTTCAAATTCCTGGAATGAATATATAAGGGTAAGGTGATCACATACAACTGGAGGATTATTACCAAGAGTTCTATAAACAAGACCTCTGATGCAAGGTCGTTTGAGTTTATTAATATCTCAAACTTGACAGAGAAGTCCCTCAACATATATCAGAGTTTTATCTGGCCAGCTTTACAAAATCCATCAGTAGATCCACACTTCACAAATAGCCCATAATGAAATTTCAGTTAACTCTCGATTATCAACCTCCATTTAGGACAGGCCCAGATAAGCCCTCAGAACAGGTGATTACCTCAATTTACATATTGGCTTTGGAATGCATCTTGTGGAATACAAATGGATTACATTTGTATGGGACATTTTAATTCATAAACTGTGCTACCCCATACTCAATATCAACTTGATCCTCAGAAAGACCTCTGATCAAAGATTAGCCCCATTCTGAGAGTAAGGAAAACAGAGACTAGGCAACCTATGTAAGGTTACATAGCGCATAAGAGCAGAAGTCCTAAAAATGGGAGTTCATAACCCACTTGAATCAAAGTGTGAAATATGATATATCAAGAACTATGTAATGTTTTGAACAACCAACAATAAAAAATTAAAAAAAAAAAAAGAGCAGAAGTCCTCCGAACATGCTCTGATTTGAATTCTATAAATTTCTCCCTTCACAGAACCGTGCTGTTTCTCAAGTTTTTCATCTGTCTGACATTCCTTTTCTTGAACCCCAGGCAAGGTAAGGTCATATCTTCTGGTCACACCCTGACCGCATTCTGGACAAGCCATGGAAGTAAGCCTGGCTAAGGTACCTGTGGGACTGAGAGCCCTTCCCCCCAACACCTTAATTACCCCCTCTGAGCTTGTCTTGGATTTTGCAAATAGGGGCACTCCCTTCTGCCAAGCTCTCCATTTTAAAGAGATTTTTGTGGTTTCAGGCGTGCTCCTCTTCCCGGAGAACAGAATGGGTGCTGAGTGATAATAATAAGATGCTTACTCCAACTTAGGTCCCATTGCAGAGGGGTGGATCAGCAAAGAGAATGCCACCTCCCCCCCACCTTAGGGTAAGAGGGCTCATGACTATCCCCTCCCTTAAAGAGTCAGAAATACCTTCCGTTCCCTGCCACAGTGAAATTCTAACTCCATGCCTAGAAGGAGAAGGGCAAGGTGGCCCAGGGCTCCAGGTAAAGGCTGTGATCTTCTCCCTGCAGAGTATGTCCTAACTGTGTGCTCTGGGAAAGGAGAAAGTAAGGGGGGTAGGAGTAGCTTAAGCCTCACTAAGGCTAAACTAGCAGTTCTTTTTGAAACAGAAGTGCAAAGAATTGGGCAAGCATTAACAAAATAACCTCTCAAAGTTAAAAACGAAATAATGATCACATCATTATCAGCTCCTATAAAATACTACTTAATATCATCTAAAATTGTCAAATTTCCTAAATTGTCACCAATGTCTTTTCATAGTCCCATTTCTTCAAATCAGGATTCACAACAATGCATTGATTGATGACTGAACCCTTTCATCTATATCAATTCCCAGCTTTAAAAATGCAATTTAATTAGGTCTGGGGTTGTGGCTCAGCAGTAGAGTGCTCCTCTCACACACGTGAGACCCTGGGTTCGATCATCAGCACCACGTAAAAATAAGTAAGTGAAATAAAGGTATTGTGTCCAACTACAACTAAAATATAAATATTAAAAAATGCAATTTAATGATTGAAAAAATAATTTTTCCTAGAGTTCTCACATTTAGAAACTGGATAACTGCTACCTCACAATTAATTTGTTCTTCTATCCCTATTTTCCCTATAAACTGGCAGTTAGACCTATGGTTCTATTAGAGCTGGGTATAACTTTTATTTGGTGGGGGAAATCTTTCATATGTGGTACTATGTACTTTTGATTATCACACTGTTAAGGCACACAGTGTTTGGCTGTTCCTTAAGAACCCGCAATCCATTAACTTAGGTTCCTGAAGCCAAAAGTTTCTCTCAGGTGCTCAAAGACCTTGGAATTTTAATCACAATGGCATTTGGGTGGTGGTGGGGTGTGTGTGGCTTTGATCAAAAAAAAAAAAAAGAAAAAGAAAGAGAAAAACAACAAACAAAAAAAAACTTGAAGACATTTATATCAAAACCAATTCCCTCATTTTGCAGATGAAGAAACAGAGGCAGAGAAATCATGGGATGTGCTGGCATCCACCATGCTGGTCAGGAGCATGATCAAAACTGGAATTGACACTAATAATGCTCATCATTTATTAACAAAAAAGTTAACATAGCAATAACTAAATAGGCAGTATCGTTGCTTGTTCTGTGCCTGGTACTCCACTAAGGGATTTATAAACACCACTTTTAATTCTCACAATACTCTGAAATGGCTTCAGATACTCATTATTTTCATTGTGAGGACGAGGCAACAGGGTTCCTCTGAATAATTCATCCAAGTTAGAAGAGAGTTAGGACTCAAAGTGCAGACTATATGATTCTAGGGCAGGAACTTGAAATTTCTTCTATCCAGGCTACTTCCTGTACTTGGGAAAAGAGGAGCCAGGGTCTGCAGTAGCCCTGACATTGTGGGGTTATAGTGATGCCCCAGATCTATAACAATGCCAATTAGTACAGCTGAGGAATCCAGTGAAGGGTCCATACCTAGAAAAGAAAAGTGAAAGGACAGTACAAGTTTATCTGGGCCAGCTCAGTGTGGTGGAGGATCCCTAGGGTACCATGAATCAACAGGATAACCTTTTTTTTATTTTGTGAAATCAGCTGCACTTCAAAGGAAACAAACATACACAAAATGATGTCCAGGGAATAAATGCTTAAGTCTCTGACCCTGTCCCCAACTCCAGCACTAGTTAAGCATTCTTATTACACCAAGGTAAAGGTACGTACACAACAAACCCACGGATTACCCCTGCTGGGTAGAAGGTTTGCACTTACATGCGCAGCAGCCACAGCACATGCAGTCCAATTAGGCTGGCCTTTCTCCACATCCCTGGAACACATGTGTACCCTCCCCCCCCATAGTCTTCACGAAAGTAAAAATAAAAATGTTAACACTTCTTTTTTAAAAAAACTCACTATACTCTGAAGCAGAAATTGCCAATTCTTTGCTTCTCCAACCCTTAAGATTACCCATACTATGTCTGTGGAAAAGCAAAAGTCAATTTTTAAGGAGAGAGAACCCACTTATTTCAGGGGCACTGATGCCACACACACACACACACACACACACACACACACACAAAAAGGCTTCTATTCGCCAACACCCTCATTTTACAGATGAAGAAAAAATGAAACTCAGAGAAAAGCCCCAGGAAGTCCCAGTCTCTCAGGCATCCCAACAGCTACCTTATGCTGGGTATTGGACTAAATAATTTAAATGTATCATCACAGGGAATGTTCACAATGGTTCCCATAAGGCAAATACATCATAAATTAATTCCTATTACATGAATGGGAAAGGTGAGACACAGCTAACAAGTGGCAGAGCTAGCATTTGAGCCCAGGGAGTTGACTCCAGCGCCTTTGCTATATACCATTTCTTCTTTTAACTTAGACATCCTTAGAAGGGTTATGGTTAGAATAAGGCGGAAAAAAAAAATACTCTGTGGAAGGAAGGGAGTCCAAAAAGCCAAAAAGCAAATCACAAGACTTAAAAAACTACAAACCTAGGGCTTGGAAGCTTAAATCAGAATAGAGAACCCCACAAGAAAGGAGAGAGATCATAAAACATATTCTATTACTAGTTACTGCTTGTGTCCCTTAAAGAACTAAAACACCAACATCTGAGCCAAAAGGAGGGCTAAAAATAGGCATTTGCAGCAAGCCTTGGAAAGCTTTTAGCTTGCTTATGAGGCATTCATTTCTGTAGACTCCCCAAAAACATATGTATCACAGAACACAAAAATTCCCAAGACCACACAGTCACTCCACTGGTGTCACATTAAACTTGTCCAGGCTGCAAATAAAACCAGAGCAGGAAAGGGCCTTAGACATCTATTTTGGCTGCAGAGAAAAGGCCACCACCACCTAATCTCACCAAACAGAACCCAATCACATAATTTTCTCTCAAAAAGCATCGGAGTCCTAATGACAGGCTTAAACAGAGAAGTTACTGGATTAATTCAGTTACTCTGTCAAAGACTACTCCAAAGATTCTAAACAATGAGAGACACTCTCTTGCCTTAAGATTCCAGAAAAACAAGAACAGAGCAAATCTTATCCAACTCAGAACTTTGCTTTGGGCAGTTAAAGCAAGTCAGCTTATCCGTTCAGAAGGAAAGGCGAGATGCCAGCCAAACTGTCTTCTTCCCACGATCAATAACCCCAGTGATGCAAGCTCTCAAGGGCCGCTGGACTTACTCAAAATGCCAGCTCAGGCACCCAATACCACCTGATGTCATGGCTGATTTAAAACCCACAAGGCAGGTTCACCATTAGTTAAGTAGCAGCAGACAGGATGAGTAGCCCCAGTTAAACTTCTGAGTGCTCTCTCCTGATGATGATTATACCTCTGAGTTTAAAGAGGGGGACAGGATAAAGAATGTCTTAAAGTTGTTTTCCCTTACTCTGTGGGTGGATAAGAGGGATGTGAAAGAAAATGGAGGTTCCAGCACTGCTCTTTGCATAAAGAGGGTTCTGGAAGGGAAAGGAAGGGAGGCAAAAGGAAAAAAACACGATTTGAGGTACTGCTGGTAAAACCCAAATCCTCCTCTAAATGAAGCAACCTTTGGCGGAGGGGGCGGGGTGTAAAAAAAAAAAAAAAGAAAAAGGAATAAAAAGGTAACACGCTGTTTTCATGATTGACTGATCTGGTTTCCCTGGGACAGGGAGTGAGTCTCCTCTCTAAAATACGAAGGCATTAGGCTCCCCCTACAATTTTACCCATTCTGACGGTTCAAACAAGTCAGCCTCAACAGCGACTGAAGTAAGGGAGGAGTTCTGGAAAAGCACTCGGGCTACTGGCAGAGGCCATCATTCTAACCCAGCCAGTTTTAATACTGGCCCATTTCAAAAGGACAAAAACCGAAGAACCGAGACCCACGGTGCCCCAAAGCACTGGCAAGGGGAGGACCGAGCGCGCGCCCCCCAAACTGGCCGCCGATCTGTTCTCCGCAAAGGGAGGCCAAGAGCAGACTCCATATTCTGCACCGCCTCCCTCCCCATGCTGACACGGCTCTGCTGGGATTTCCTACACCCTCTCCTCCCCCGAAAGGGACGGGTCCAAACCGACCAAAAAAAGCAGGGGGAGGAGGGCTCGGGAGGCGCCGGTCGGCAGTCACATGCAGCTCCCGGCGCGGGGAGGCACCACATCTTCCCGGCAGCGGAGGAATGCCGCGAAGGGGGCGCACTCACACCGCGAACACGCACACCCGGCCGCCGCCGCCGTGCGCCCCGACCGCCGCGACCCGCACCGAACGCCGAGGCCCTGTGGCCGCGAGCAGCCCGCCGGCCGCCGGCGCGGCGCATGGCGCCCAACTGTCACCCGCCGGCCCAGCCGGCCACTCCCTCCCCCGCCGCACACGCCCCTCGAGTCGCCGCACGCCCCTCACCCGCCTCACATTTTCCGCCAGCCCCTTAACCGGCTCCCCACCGCACACTCGCCGTCGGTCTCCCTCTCAAGGCGGAAGACGCCAGGATCAGGGAGGGAAACCACCGAATTCAATGACACGCTGGGTTTCCTTTTCTCCCCTCTTCCCTTAACTGACCCCCAACGCGTATCCAAATTGGGGACCCAGCCGCCTATCACCTCCCGAGGACAAAACTTGATAACTTTAAAACCCCGAATCCGTGCGGTCGGCGGCAACTCCTCGCCGGCGCTGGGCTGCCCATGACATATGCTCATTAAACATTTACAACATGGGGACGCTCGAAAAGCTACCAAAACCGGGAGCGTGGGGCGCGGTGGCAGAGGGGCCTTCCTGAAAGGTTAAGCCGACCCCGGCTTTGCTCTCCCTACCCAGGCCAGCGCCCACCCTCTCCTGGCGAGGTAGGCCCGAACCACGCCGTTGCCCACTAACCGCTGCGGCCCAGGCGGTGGCAGTGGC